>NC_088914.1:43500000-44125000 GCF_963576675.1 Euphorbia lathyris
TACATCTGATTGAAATCGGTAAAAGGCATATACCGCAACTCATTCTTAATATACGACAATGTGTTGCCGACTACCATTCGGATCTGATCCTGCTCAAGCGGTTTCTGCTTCATAACTGCCGCCTTTGCTCTCCACCTCCGCACAAAGTCGGACTGCTGCTTAGTACTCTCTAGCTCCTTCAAAGTAACCTCAAGCATAGTGTTAAAGCTATATTGAGCGATAAATGACTTCGCCAACTCCTTCTAATCTCTCTTCGTCACAAGAGGCAACGTATGAAACCACACGAAGGCAGCCCCCCTCCAGGTAAGTATTAAATAATTCGAGAACTTGTTCCTCGGTTAGGATCGTATGTTTCATTACCGCAACATACTGGTTCATGTGAGCCGTGGGATCCCCAGTTCCATCGAATTTCTTCATGTCACGGAGCCGGAATTTCAAAGGCAAAGCAGTCACCGATAAACAGTTCTTCAAATTATAAAAGTCCTGACTCCCGAAGCTTCCCTCGCGCAGATCCTGCACCTCAGGAGTGATGTGCTGCTTCCATTCCTCTTCCCTATCTTTCTCCTTCTCAAGCTGTTTCTGGATGTAATCCTGATAATCATCCTCATTCCCAAAGTGGGGACCAGTGTTCACATCATTCTCAGCGTGCTTACTACCACTCTTGTTGTCCTTCAAAGCCAGCTCAGCTAGCTGGACTAGGATTACGGCTAACTGATCATTAATGTTGTTCACAGAATTCTCCAATTCGGCCACTTTTTCATTGGTCGTAGACATACTGACCGACGACTGAGCAGACTCGAACTATCTGACTAGTCGACTATTCTCACGGAACCACGACCTCTTAATGATGACGTCTGCACGAGCGATACCCATTAGTATGTATGCATGATTTTATATGTATGATTCGTGGTGTGTGCGTTTACTATTTACGGATATATAAGATAAGAAGAACAAACGTTAGTCTAATTACACGTATCACAACATCTCTCTTCCACCCTTATTCCTCCACACACTCGATGGTCCAAGTCTCTTTCCTAAGATTTTGGTTTGGGGCTCACATTGCGGTCCATGGGACGCGTGATGCCGTCGATTATTGTGGAAAAATAAATCATTCATCAAATAATACAATTCGTTTTAACGTATCAGCGTTCGGTGACTAAGATATCGACCAAATTGGATTGTCCTTTTGAATAACTCGCCTTTTGTTATTTTGCGAGACGCATTAGTTCGGGTTTTGACTCCCTTTGAACGTGTCTCGGATTTAGACACGGTACGAGTTATTCTTTCGGTTCAATCGTTCGTTATTGACAATGATTCATCCCCTTTTATTCGCGTGGGTTCGTGTCTCGAGTTTTGGATTACGACGGGATCTTTTGGATCTATCGAGAGACGTAACCACGTGTTTGTTTAGTGATAATATCACTTTTGGATTTTATTTTAGGGAACAGACTCATCGCGTAACGTGTTTGTTTCTAGCATCAAAATTCGTTCGCTCGTTTTGGCTACGTGAAAAGATGGTGAATCTTATTCGAGCGTATGATAATCTTTCGGCAAGCAACAACTCCTTATTTCTTTCGATTTACGGGATATATCATCTCAGCGTGGTTATAGAAAAATCAACGTTTCGTTTAATTGCATGCTTATTCGAAGCAGAGCTATTACCTTTCTCTTCATTTATACACAGAGTAAGCAAACACGCAAATCGAGCCATATTTCTTGTAGTTTTGGTAACGGTTGAAATGATCGAGCCATTAGTCAAACCCACAGTCTCGTCCATATGGTGCAATTACGCGGTTTAGCTTATTTTGGCTTTATGATTTTGAGCGGCGTATATACCAATTCGAGGCACGTATTTAATGACATCGGTTCATTTTCTTTAACTACTCTCGGGATTGACATATATCGTAGATGCGGAATGATTTTGGTCGTTTTTATTTTCTTTTATTTATTTAGTCACTTTTGCGGACACGTCCATTTCTCCTTAGAACAACGCAAGGTGTAACGTAAGAGCTCGTTTTTCATTCGAAAGGGACGGGCCACATTCATAAAACTCTTTACGTTGCAACGGGGTCGTTCAAAACAGAAATGTTCTTCATTTTCGTTTTGTCATAATCTCGCTTTATCCCAACGTATTTAAAGAATGTGAATAACGGCTACCGTTAATATAGTCTTTTGAATCGAGATATAACTATCCTTAATACCAAACTGACTTGTACTAATATGTGCTTATGTGACAACATATTTCCTGAACATGTGCCTTCTTCGGGACACGGAAAAGGACTAGGCGGGTCGCACAAGTTCATTCATACGAGGTGATTAAGTCGTCTTTAGTTCAAATCGTTTCGATGTTTTGGGGTAGTTTATATATCGGTTTAAGAGTACATATTAACGTATTGCTTCATTTTCTTTACGTATTTTAGGATTAGACACGTATCATGGCAATTTGAAAACATGAATTGATTCATTAATCACATCAAAAATGGTAACGGGTAACCCTATGGCAACTTCTAAGGCTACTATATACTGACACGGCTGATCGCGGGACCTTACAGGACCGCACGAATTCGCCCCTAACGAATGGATGGGGACCCTTTGGCACCTTACTGTAAGGGGGAACTTACACTAGCCTCTTTCGAGCGACGAATGGACTCTCAATAGAGGTTTCGTGGAAATTACCCAAAAGGTTTGCAATAATGCTTATGAATGCATACGAAAAGAAATAATACGATCCGTCCCCGTTATGGGTTTAATACACGCCTTCCGGAATCAAATTTCTCGCTTCCTAGTAGAGTCGCCACTTATAGGTGTCGCGGCCTCGTCCGGAAGACCCGGGGGGTGGACACCGTTGACGACAGATGCTGTGATTGGCGCCGAAAGCAACCAATCGCGGAATCAAGCTGCTCGGCAGGGCCGGAGCTCGGAGTATGGAAGAGTCGCCACCCACGAATGCGAAATGAACACTGATCCCTTGCGGGAGACCGGTGAGGGTTCGGGAAATTTGGGTACGAGCTGAGAAGGCTAGCTACTTTCTGGAGAAAGGCTACTAGGCACCCCGACATCGCCCGGTTCTGAACCACCGGCCTCCTACTTAGCATGTTAGACGCTAACGGACTAATCGCATATTTCTTTAAGTTTAAAATTCATTTGAAACCTTTTCTTTCTCGTTTTGAAAACCGTTCTGAGCATATTATGGAAAGCCATTTTAGTAAAGAATCACCCATTTACACGAATTAGAATATGTGGAAGAAAGAGGGAGATAGAAGGAAGAATTGATTTATTTACAGTGTGAGTTATGCTTTAAGCTATACATTTAATCTAAACTAATCTCACTCCCCGAAGGAAGGTTTATTTACATGGTTCGTACCTTAATCGTCGTTGGAACGATTTAGATGCGTTTCAAAATCCCGTTAATTTACATGTTTTTCACTCGAATCGCCGTTGGAACGGTTCGAGTGTTTGGAAAACGTGAAATAAGAAGTTTTAATCGAAAGCGTGATTAAGCATACAAGTCCATTTATTTTTGTACAAAACCGTTTAGATAGAAAAACGATTCAAAACTCTATTATTTATAAGAAAAACGATTTTAACTACAAGGTTCGCTTAATCCGTCGTTGGAACGGATTAAGGTTTCAAAACGTGATATTTTGGGAAGTCGTTTGAAAATGATAACGAACTAAAACCTTTTATTTACATTAGGAACCTCTAAAAAACCCTTAGTTTAAATAACCAAATTGAAATCTCTTTTTGTGATTTATTTTCCCCCTTTTCACTCAATTAATCCACATTTGAGCACAATTACAATGATGATCAATTTAAATCCCAAAACTTACCTAATAGAACCCATTTGAAATATATACATATAGATGTCAAAAGAAGGGTAAATATACATATACCTATACATTTTGGTTAAAAATAATAGTTATATCTATAGATTAAAAATAAGAAAATAAAGGAATAACATATAGTATAATTGTTGATAAGTAAAAATAATAATGAAAACAATGCTTTAATTAAAAAAACAAGTAAAAACAATGAACAAGGTTCATAAAGAATAAGAAAATAACTTTTAAATCCCAAAATAACTATTATGATATATATATATATAATTTTACAAGACCCAATTAATATAAATGATACCCAAATGTAAAATAAATAGCTACTTAATTAAGTTATTATTAGTTATATAACCCCAAAATGATTTTAATAAATTAGTTACATAATTATACCTATATATATACAAGAACAAAGGCCAAAAAGTTAAGAAAAAGGTTCAAAAATGGGCTTTTTAAAGATCCATCAGCTTTAGCGATGGAAAATCTGTCGCTAAACAGCTTTTAGTGACAGAAAAGGGTGAATTACAGAAACAGTCCCAACATTTTCCAGATTTATCAAAAAGCTTTAAATATACTCTATTCGATCATTTTGGTCCATGAACTACCCAAATCGGGTCATGGTCAATAGCGGAGCTTCCTAAAACGATGTTTTATTTCAAAATGTTAATTTTAAAAAGCTTTTTAAATTCTATATTTACAACGTTTTAATCTCGAACTACCCTTAAATCGGGTCACGGTTCGTATTGGGACTTTAAAACGAGGTTTCTTTTATTTTAAATCAAAACCAAAACGTTTATCTAATACGAGACGGAAATTAAATAAATGCGGAAGAATAAATAAATGTGATAAAATAACTAACTAGAATTATAAAACTATATACTAAAATGAATAAATAAAATAAATAAATAAACGAAATAAATAAATTAAACGAGTCTAGTCCTCAGATAATACCTCAAGATCGGTATTGACAGTCGAAGTCGGTTGATTCCACGAGTTGTGAATTTTGCTGTTTTTTGTAAAATATTTAACTTTTTAGAAATTTTCAATTTTTAGGAAAAAAAAATGTTTTTCCCCAAAAATTTACTTTCTCTCTCTCTAAAATAATTTTTTTAGAAAGAGAAGCTCCCAAAATTCCTCCTCCAAAATGCATGGGGATCCGTGCCTTATATAGGAACGGATCCCGAGGTTGGGCGTGCGCCCAACTGCTGGTTGGGCGACGCCCAATGTCCGTTGGGCATTCACCTAATGGGAGTCGGGTGGGCGCCCAACAAGCGTCGGGCGTGCGTCAAACGCCCGCGGGACGAGCGTTTTGACGCGTCGAGCGCCGTGTTTGGCGTTCGTGGGACGCTCGCCTGCCAGGGGACGCTGTTAGTTGCCTGCTAACCGACACCCAATCCTCCGTGCCCTTCTCGTGATTTTTATTTTTAAATTAATGGAATCAACTACTTTAGCCGTTTATTGTGGGTTTTCATCACAGGTCTTCCGACTCGGTGTCTACAACGTGGATGAGGAGCCATTCAATAAACCATTTGAATACTCCTCCGAGATAGAACAATGTTTGTTGGCAAGGAACCGGTGCGAGGGTTTGGACCGAGATAGCAAAGCGAAGCCAAAGTCGTCTCTCGAAGAGCCCCCGACTTTGGAACTTAAACCCTTGCCTCCTAATTTGAAATATGTATTTTTACAACCTCCTAGTTTCTTACCCGTTGTCATATCTTCTCTTTTGACAGAGGAAATGGAGGAAGCATTGATTGCGGTGTTACAAAAACACAAAGGCGCATTTGGATGGACCATTCACGACATCAAAGGGATTAGCCCCACCATTTGCACACACCGCATCTTTATGGAGGATGAAGTCAAACCCTCCGTGCAACCGCAACGATGACTTAACCCGAACATGAAAGAGGTAGTAAAGGCCGAGGTAATCAAACTCCTCGATGCAGGTATAATCTTTCCTATCTCCGATAGTCAATGGGTTAGTCCGGTCCAATGCGTTCCCAAAAAAGGGGGCACAACGGTAACGGAAAATGATCAAGGGGAATTAATCCCTACAAGAAAAGTAACGGGGTGGCGGGTATGTATCGACTATAGAAAACTTAACGAAGCCACCCGAAAAGATTATTTTCCCTTGTCGTTCATTGACCAAATGTTGGAGAGAATGGCGGGACACAAATTCTTTTGTACCCTCGATGGCCTATCCGGCTATATGCAAATCCCCGTTGATCATTCGGATCAAGAAAAAACAACATTCACTTGTCCTTATGGGACGTTTGCATATAGGCGGATGCCGTTTGGGCTTTGTAATGCCCCCGCCACCTTTCAACGTTGCATGACGGCTATATTCTCCGAAATGATTGAGGACTTCATAGAAGTCTTCATGGATGATTTTTCGGTTTTTGGGTCGTCCTTTGAAAATTGCTTAAACAATCTTGATAAGATCCTTCAATGATGCGAGGACACTAATCTCGCTCTTAGTTGGGAAAAGTGTCAATTTATGGTACAAGATTGTATAGTGTTAGGACACAAAGTGTCCGGGGAGGGAATCGCGGTCGATCCGGCCAAGATTGAGGTGATTGAGAAATTGCCTCCACCAATCAATGTAAAAGGGATCCAGAGTTTCTTGGGTCACACGGGTTTCTATAGGAGATTCATTAAGGATTTTTCTAAAATAGCAACCCCCTTGACCCAACTCCTCCTAAAGGATACGAAATTTAATTTTTCTTTCGAGTGTTTAATTGCATTTAATACGCTTAAAGAGAAACTAATTAACGCGCCCATCATGGTGAAACCCAATTGGGATCTCCTCTTTGAACTAATGTGCGATGCTAGTGATTTGGCAGTTGGTGCTTGTTTGGCCAACAGGTGGATAAACTTTTCCGCCCAATTTTCTATGCGAGCAAAACTCTCAACGAGGCCCAACAAAACTATTCAATCACGGAGAAAGAGATGCTTGCGGTAGTTTTTACTGTTGGTAAATTTAGATCCTATCTTGTGTTATCAAAAATTATCGTATACACTGACCACGCAGCTCTTAAGTACTTAATGACCAAGCAAGATGCCAAACCTCGGTTGATATGATGGATTCTCCTCCTCCAAAAATTCGACATTGAAATAAAAGATAAAAAAGGAGTGGAGAATGTCGTGGCCGACCACCTTTCCCGTTTGCAAAGCGAGAAAGCCGAATCTCCGGAACTCGTGGAGATCAAGGAGACCTTTCCCGATGAGACACTTTACGCGGTAACCCCTCTACCTTGGTATGCCGACATGGCAAACTACAAGGCCGGTAATATTCTTCCCCCGCACCTTACCTACGAGCAACGTAAGAAGTTTTTTCACGATTCTAAGAATTATTTTTGGGAAGAACCATTTTTATTTAAATCTTGTGCTGATAATATTATTCGTAGGTGCATACCGGAGGAGGAGGTAAACCATGTATTACAAATGTGTCACACCCAAGAGCCGGGGGGCCATTTTGGTCCAAGACGAACTATGGCAAAAGTCTTACAATGCGGCTTTTATTGGCCCACCATGTCCAAAGATTCTCAAGACTTTGTCAAGTCATGTGACGCTTGTCAACGGAGCGGGAACATCTCCCGTAAACATGAAATGCTCCAACAAGGAATCCTAGTTTGTGAACTTTTTGATGTTTGGGGGATAGACTTCATGGGACCTTTCCCTAAGTCGCGTAACAACGCCTACATTCTCGTGGCTGTTGACTATGTCTCTAAGTGGGTGGAGGCCGTTGCCTTACCCTCAAACGACTCTAAGGTGGTAGGAAAATTTATAAAGAAAAATATTTTTACTCGGTTCGGGACCCCTCAAGCTATCATTAGCGACGGGGATCCCACTTTTGCAACCGGAAATTCGACCAACTTTTGCATAAATATGGGGTTGCACACCGAGTATCCACACCCTACCACCCATAAACTAGTGGACAAGTCGAGGTATCTAACCGGGAATTAAAATGCATTTTAGAAAAGGCGGTTAATACCTCTAGAAAAGATTGGAGCCTAAAGCTCGACGACGCTCTTTGGGCCTACCGCACGGCGTTTAAAACGGCCATCGAAATGTCACCTTATTGATTGGTTTTCGGGAAATCATGTCACTTACCGGTGGAATTAGAGCATAAGGCATATTGGGCTCTTAAATTTTTAAATTTTGATGTGTAGGTTACAGGGGAACATCGTCTCCTTCAACTCAATGTCCTCGATGAACTTCGTCTATGGTCATATGAAAATGCAAAACTTTACAAGGAGCGTACGAAAAAATGGCATGACAAACACGTGCAAATTCGGGAGTTCAACAAGGGGGACCAAGTTCTCTTATACAACTCCCGTCTTCATTTGTTCCCTGGAAAATTGAAAAGTCGGTCGTCGGGACCATACACGATCGTCAATTCACACCCATCCGGAGCGGTAGAAATCTAAAGTCCCGACAACACAATCCAACGGGTAAACGACCACCATTTGAAAATATACCGATACATAGCCCTCCCACAACATGGCGAAGCCACATATCTCCAGACTCCATAAGCACGCACGCACGAAAGTCGAGCTATTCCGACTATAAATGTAGCACCGGTTTGTATTTCCCAAACCTTTTGTCTATATGTATCATATACGTTTTTCAAATTATTTTTCTTCGTGTGTATTTTCATCTTCTTTCAAGTTTTTTTTTATGTTTTTATTTTCTTTCGGTTTTTAAACAAACTTACCGTATTCCTTTCTTTCGAGATCGTTTCGTCCATTTTTAATACAACCCTAAAACATAAAAAAATCACAAAACCCACAATATGAAAAACAAATCCCATTTTTAATCCAAACATCTACGCAGAGCGTACACACCGGTACGCCTCGCGTAGATGAGCTTCTGCTCAGTTCTTGGTGCTAAACAGCACGTTACGCGGGGCGTACCCCATACCACGCCCCGCATACTTTTCAACCTGTAAGTTCCCTACATTAAATGCGAAAATAAATGGTGACGCGGGGCGTGCCCCATTCTACGTCCCGCGTATCTTTGGGGAGTTGCGAAAATCAACTCCCCATGACACCCTACCCCCCTATTCACCACTCTAACACTCTACCTCTCTCATTCACCACTCACATCACTATCCCTCTTCCTCATACATCTTTCCCACTTCTCCACTCCACCTCTTCTAACCCCCAATCACTTCCTTTAATTTCAAATTCAAAAATAAATTAACCTTCCTCCCTAATTAATTTTTCATTTAACCACTCCCTTAATTACTCATTAAAACCCATAAACATTAAAAAAACCATTAAAACCACAAAAACATTAAATAACCTCTAAAAACCGCAAAAAAAATGGTTCCACTTCCGTCTTTTACGCAGGGCATACTCCCATGCACGCCCCGCGTATCATCCTTAATTCAACCATTTTTTAGTTAGAAACCCAGATACGCGCGGCGTACTCCCAAGCACACCCCTCGTACCTCGGTCTCATTGGACCAAAACTCGGTCCAGAGGGTGGGATACGCGTGGCGTGGCCCCTCCACACCCCACGTACCCCCTGGGAATCCGAAAATTCCTTGAATTCCCAGCCCCATCCCTATTTAAATACCACTATTTTCTTCACCTTTCTCCCTCACATTCCCTCAATACTCCTACATCTCTGAACATCTCACTCCTTTTCCCTCACCATGACCCGTAGCAAACGAGCCGCCGTTAACACCACCATGGATGAATGGTTACAGCTGAAGGAAAATAGGCAAACGTTTGGCAGCGGGAATATAAAATTTTTAACCTATGTCCTTTAACCAAGACCTGTTAATCGTTATTTCATATAAAGAGGGATAGAAGGAAATACCTTTTGATGATCTATCTACTGTTGCAATCGAAGTGCCCTCGACTCTTACTCCGAGTTCACGAGCACAAAACAAAAACACAATTCAAAAGTAGTTAGAACTCAACTGTATAATAGCAATCTAATTAGATTGCCTCTAATTAATCAACACAAGATTAAAGAGCAAAAGAAAGAGATGAAAATCGATTGATCGAAAGCAAACGGTGAAGAATTGATCCACTACAGTAGGGGCCGATTTTTCTCTCTCCCGGGTTGGTATGTGTGTGTCGAAATTCACACTAAATGGGGGTTTATATAACCTCTTCCAACTAAACCCTAGTCAGATAGAATTAGGTTACTGAATAAGAATTTAATTCGGAATAAAACTCTTATTATTATTATTTATAATTATATCTGAATATAAAGATAATAATAACTTATTAATAGGATAATAATTAGAAGTAATTTAATCTCATTAAACTTCCTGACTTATTTATCCTATAATTAATTTAATTCAGAATCATAATCTAATTATAATTTTTAAAATTAAATTAATTTCTTATGTGTTTTGACACATAGAAATCGCCCCCACCCCCATTGTTTACTGGGCCTTAGTGGGCTCAGTTGGGCTTCCGTCAATTAATTAACATCTGTTTCTCTTTTGGGCTCCAAGTCTTATGTGTGACCCATTAGGTTCTTATTGCTTCTAGCCGTATACAACTATTAAATTAATTCGTCAGAATTATATTCAATCTTTGTATAACGGAATGAGTACACGAACTGTGATTGGCAGATCTGAAACATTCCCCTAGAGCTATAAGAAGACAAGTTGATTCTGTCGTTGACCTTTCCGTATTAGTTACAGTATAATTCAATCCTTCATCAACTACATCCTTGAACAGAATCTTATGACTATGGGCAATGTCAAGTCATATATAGCGAGACGTTCATTTTACTTGTACAGGCCGAGTTAACTCCAATTAGATAGGTTAAGTGAAATCTGCATTTCAAGTCTTAAGCTATCACCTTGTAAGGATTTAGAGTTAAGTCTTCCACAAGCGATCCTTGGACGTATCTCCCATTTTATCAGGAGTGACAAAAGCTCAATCCAATGTATAACTATCCTGCAATTACTTCATGCGATACCCAACGTCTGCCGTACACACCCCAAAGTCATCCCTGTTATGGATCGTGTTACAACAGGATTAAGCATCACATTCCATAATCCAGAATCACTAATTAACATTCCTTTGAGGCTTAGGATTACTTATACCTATTAATACCAATGAGATGAACAAGTGACAAGGATAAATCTACCCATCCTGTTATCTCAAGTCGGGTCCCTGATCCTAATGAACTCCATTCATTGGATCCACGTAACTGTTCAGATATCTGCATATCTGAAGCTTGTGAGATCAGCTCTCTGTCTCGACAGAAAACATTGTTACATGCAAGTCTCAACAGTGTTATGTCAATCCCTATTCAAAACATATCACTTGACTTGGGGTGGCTTTAAGTTTATTAGTTTATTATAATGTTTCGTCTCACTTCATGCTTGTATGAACACTTTATAATCACTTTTAAATAAACTTAGGGATTTCCTTTTATTAGACTTATTTAGTTCTTTAAAAGAGGTTGCCTTTATACAGTTATGAAACCATATCTTATTAAAACAAATGATATAAAGAACAATTCATTTACATTAGGTTTATATCCTGGAACAATTGTCTATAGGACACTAAACCCTAATATACTCCCACTTGGACTAAAGCCAATTGTTTCTACAACTTATCCCAGCAGAACTCAAATGACGATCATGTACTTTCTGGGTTAAGGGCTTTGTCAACGGATATGCAACGTTGTCCTCTGTAGGTACTCTTTCTATTCTCACATCTCCTCTTGCAACAATCTCTCTTACAATGTGGTATCGCTTAAGGTAATGCTTGGATGCATTATGAGACCGTGGTTCCTTTGCTTGCACAATGGCTCCATTGTTATCACAGCACAGAGTAATGGGATTCATAATGTTAGGAACCACACCAAGTTTTGTAATGAACTTCTTAGTCCAAACTACTTCCTTTGCCGCTTCCGCAGCAGCGATGTACTCTGACTCGGTCGTAGAGAAAGCTACGCTTCCCTGCTTGGAACTCTTCCAACTGACCGCGCCCCCATTCAAGATAAACATGTATCCTAATTGGGATCTAAAATCGTTCTCATCCGTGAGATGACTAGCATCTGAAAATCCTTCTATTTTCATATCCCCTTCTCCGTACACTAGGAACATATCTTTAGTCCTTCTCAAGTACTTAAGAATGTTCTTGACGGCATTCCAATGCTCGTCACCCGGATTACCTTGATAGCGACTTGTTATGCTCAACGCGAATGCAGCGTCAGGTCTAGTGCAAAGCATAGCATACATAATCGAACCGATTGCGCTGGCATATGGAATTACAGCCATGCGTTTCTTATCATCTTTGGTTTTAGGACATTGATGATTGCTTAACTTTACCCCATGTACCATGGGTAAGTTACCTCGTTTCGATTCAAGCATGCTAAACCGCTTTAGCACCTTTTCAATGTATGTAGCCTGTGAAAGACCAAGCAGTCTTCTTGATCTATCTCTATAGATCTTTATACCTAGTATATAAGCTGCTTCACCAAGGTCTTTCATGGAGAAGTTACCTGATAACCATACTTTCACCGACTGTAGCAGAGCTACGTCATTTCCCATCAGTAATATATCGTCCACATATAATATGAGAAATGTTATTGAGCTCCCACTAACTTTCTTGTAAAAACAAGCTTCTTCGCAGTTTTGTTCGAAACCAAACTGTTTTATGGTTTCGTCAAAACGCTTGTAACAGCTTCTTGATGCTTGCTTGAGTCCATAAATGGATCTCTGAAGTTTGCAAACCTTGGTTGCATCCTTCGATATGAAACCTTCAGGTTGCATCATATATACATCCTCAAGCAGGTTTCCATTTAGGAAAGCTGTTTTCACATCCATTTGCCAAATCTCGTAATCGTAGTGAGCGGCAATAGCAAGCATGATTCTGATTGATTTGGACATGGCTACTGGAGAGAAGGTTTCGTCATAATCAACTCCTTGCTTTTGACAATATCCTTTCGCTACTAACCTAGCTTTATAGGTGCTAACCTTTCCATCCATGTCAGTCTTCTTCTTGAAGATCCACCTGCACCCAATGGGTTTTATCCCTTCGGGTGGATCAACCAAAGTCCACACTTGGTTGGTATACATGGAATCCATTTCAGAATCCATGGCCTGAAGCCATGCTTTAGAATCTGGACTGGTGAGAGCCTCTTCGTAGTTTTCAGGTTCGTCGTCTAACACGGGAACCTCTTCATCATCTCCCACTAGAAAACCATATCTAACTGGGAGTTCACGAACTCTTTGTGATCTACGAGTAGGTTTTGGCACTTGAGTCTCATCTAATGTGACTGTATCGGGTTCCTCTATCGCCTCTGTTGTTTCAGTTGGTGTTTCTTCTTCTTGAACTTCATCAAGTTCAATCATGCTTCCCGTTTGTGTTTCTTCAAGAAACTCTTTCTCTAAGAACACTGCATGCTTGGATACTATTACTTTCTGATCATCTGGATGATAGAAGTAATACCCCAAAGTTTCCTTAGGATATCTTATGAAGAAACATTTATCAGATTTAGCATCCAATTTATCTGATGCTATACGTTTGACAAATGCTGAACAACCCCATATTCTCATGAATGAAAATATAGGTTTCCTACCAATGAACAATTCATATGGTGTGGAACTGGCGGACTTAGTTGGTACTCAATTTAGGGTAAAGAAGGCAGTTTCTAAGGCATAGCCCCAGAATGTCTTTGGAAGTAACGTTGTGCTCATAATGGATCGTACCATATCTAATAAGGTACGATTTCTCCTTTCGGATACACCATATCTAGAATGGTCATCTATGAAGCTAATGAAGTATCTGAATCCTCCTCTTGCTTGGACTAACATAGGACCACATACATCCGAATGTATTAATCCTAAAGTGCCTGATACACGCTCACCTTTATTACTAAAGGGTGTCTTTGTCATTTTTCCTTTTAAACACGCTTCGCATGTTTCCAATGATTCACAATCAATTGAATCTATAAGCCCATCTTGATGTAGCTTAAGCATGCGTCTTTTGTTTATATGGCCTAAACGACAATGCCACAAGTAAGTTGAATTATCTAGCTTATATCTTTTGGTATCAATTGCGAATACGGAAATTTTATCATCTAACACATAAATCCCATTTAATGATATTCTTGAAAAATAGAAAATCCCATTTCTATAAAACTCACAATCTTTGTTCTTTATTGAAATATGAAAGTTGTTGTCAACAAGACAGCTAATAGAAATAATGTTTCTGGACATCTCTGGAAAATACAAACAGTTCCTTAATTCTATTACAAGCCCAGAGGGCAAACTTAAAACATAATCTCCAATTGCGAGCGCGGCAACTCTTGCTCCATTTCCTACTCGCAAGTTTATGCTTCCTTTCTTCAATTCCTTAGTCCGTTTTAGTCCCTCCATATTCATACAAATATGAGATCCACATCCGGTATCTAATACCCAAGATTCAGACTGTGAAATTGTATTTATTTCAATATAGAACATACCAGATGTTGAAGCACCGTCTTTTCCCTTCTTGAGGGATGCTAGGTACTCCTTGCAGTTCCTTCTCCAATGCCCGTCTTTACCACAAAAGTGGCACTCTCCTTTGGGCTTCTTCACTTGCTTCCCCTTAGTGGGCATGGCCCTCATGCCTTTCTTGGGATGTTTAGGATTGGGAGGGTTCCCTTTCCTCTTCTTTGATCCCTCTATGACAAGAGCCGGTATTGCCTTGTCTTTCTTCATATTGGGCTCAACTGTCTTGAGCATGTTTGCAAGCTCTTCAAGAGAGGTATGCAAGTCATTCATTTAGTAGTTCATGATGAACTGTGAATAACTCTCTAGGAGGGATTGAAGAAGTAAGTCCATACTTAGTTCATGATCCATCGCGAATCCAATATTAGAAAGCTTGGTAATAAAGCCAATCATCTTGACACAATGTGTCATCACAGATGTGCCCTCTTGCATCCTGCAACGATATAACAGTTTTGATATCCTGTAGCGTTCGTACCGAGTTTGTTTCCCAAACAACTCCTTCAGGTGCATGATGATGGAATAGGCATCCATTTCCTCATGTTGCCTCTCCAATTCCGGTGACATCGATGCAAGTATGATGCATCCCGCATGATCGTCATCAGCCTTATGCTTCTGGTAAGCATCGATCTCTTCGATGGGAGCATCATCAGCCGGGGTAGGGGGTATCGATGTATCAAGTACATACCCTATCTATCGAACTTTAAAACGATTTTGAGGTTGCGATACCAGTCGGTGAAGTTTGAACTGTTCAACTTGTTATCAGTAAGTATATTTTGAAGATTGGTTTTAGTCATGATTTTACGTGTTTTAATTTAAACCTGAGAGTGAGAAAGAGTAAACGTATGTTATTCATTTGCTTTAAAGTATATCAATCTAAAATTATAGGTCTTTTAATTTCATTTTAAATTGCTCCCACTATTTTGCCAAATTAATAGCCCTCCATATTAATTCGAAGAATTTCACAAATCTTTTAGTGAGCTAGGATTCTAACTCCTGAAATTTCACCTTGAGTTTGTTCAACAAACTAGTCTCATTTGTTAGGTAGATTCATGCAATCAATCACATCAACAATGCGATTCCTAGGTTATTGGGTTACTAACCACATTAGTAACTAATATGCATTCATATTAGTCCCAACCATATTGCCCATTAGTTTATAACAACATGAGTTTGCTCATCCAATTATCATAATCTAATTTAAGTATTACTCCATATTCGTGAAAACGATTTTCGATAATTCAGGTGTTACCATAAGACCCCGAGCTTGAGTTTTCTCAATAACCCAAAGGCCCCCAGTACTGTCGGCTGAATTATAATATTAGGGAGGGGCAATCGATTTTAATAACTTGCTTATTTACTTAACTTTTAATCAGCGATGGATTTTTATTTTAAGCCTCATAATCTAACCTAGTCTTGATTTGCTTTAGCATACATCAAACACATACAATTTACATTGGTGTTATGGACATATTATCTAAATTATTCCGTTGAGCCAAAAACGGAATAAAAGGTCAAACCTAGGGAAATACTAACTATTACATATTTCTCTTTAGGTCCCCCGTCTTCTCTATGGCGCCTCGAAATTACATCAATATTAATTTATATACTACTAAAGAAAACTTCAACTAATTTGAAGGGAATTAGATGAGAGAAGAAATTACAATAGATAGTAGATAGGCAGGACACGCAGGTCCTATTTCAAAAATACCAAAAGACTAAAAGAGGGTCCAAATATGTCAATAACTCCAAACATGCATAGACTCAATTAAATAAATTTAATTGGTTGATTACATAGATTATTTATGTAATATTTAAGTTAATCACATTAACTTGTCAAATTAACTTTCATCCAATTTTAATTCTGTCAACTTTGTATCTTTTATATCTAATCTAATCAAACTGTAACAATTACATATTAGATTAATATAACTATACAAATTTTTTTATTATGCATATCCCAATTAATTTGTTTTAATTCATTTAACAACTTTGATTTACAAATATCAAATAATAAGTAAAACAAACTTTTAAACAAATTATTTTATTTGATAATAAAAAACATAAAACTATTTTATTTCTGAAGACATATAAATATATCTATATTTAAAATAATTAATTTTTCAAAATAATTTTTAAAAATCAACAGCTGTCGGGTCAGGCCGATAGACGGCCCGACCCACCACGCGCTGTTGCTGCCTATCGGCGGCAGCAGCTATGCGCAGCAGGCGCGCTGCTGCCCTTGCGGCAGCAGCCGCCCGCTGCGCCTAGGTTGTTGCCGCGAGGCAGCAACCCAGCGTTATGGGCAGCACGGGTTTCTGCCTTGCGGCAGAAAACCCGAGCTGCTATTTTATTTTTTTTATTTTAAACCATATATTTATATTTTGTTTTAAAACGATTTTAAAACAGTTTTCAGAACATCAGAAACTTTCAAAAATTTCTGTTTTATCTTTAGAATCAATAAAACAACTTTTATTATTCTAACTATAAAACCTCAAGTTTTTGTTACAATGATTATCAACCAAATTAATTAGGAGCCTTTGCATAATCAATTTTAATTAACAATTAATTAAAACTTATTTATCTTTAGATTAATTAATCAAAACAATTTCATCAATTAACCTAACAATAAATATTTATTCAATCTGATTGAAAAACCTTTTAATTTTCATATATGAAATAACGGATTTAACGCAGGCTCTGATACCACTGAAGGAAAATAGGCAAACGTTTGGCAGCGGAAATATAAAAATTTTAACCTATTTCCTTTAACCAAGATCCGTTAATCGTTATTTCATATAAAGAGGGATAGAAGGAAATACCTTTTGATGATGTATCTACTGTTGCAATCAAAGTGCCCTCAACTCTTACTCCGAGTTCACGAGCACAAAATAAAACACAATTCAAAAGTAGTTAGAACTCAACCGTATAATAGCAATCAAATTAGATTGCCTCTAATTAATCAACACAAGATCAAAGAGCAAAAGAAATAGATGAAAATCGATTGATCGGAAGCAAGCGGTGAAGAATTGATCCACTACAATAGGGGTCGATTTTTCTCTCTCCCGGGTTGGTATGTGTGTGTCGAAATTCACACTAAAGGGGGGTTTATATAACCTCTTCCAACTAAACCCTAGTCAGATAGAATTAGGTTACTGAATAAGAATTTAATTCGGAATAAAACTCTTATTATTATTATTATTATTTATAATTATATCTGAATATAAAGATAATAATAACTTATTAATAATAATTAGAAGTAATTTAATCTCATTAAACTTCCTGACTTATTTATCCTATAATTAATTTAATTCAGAATCATAATTTAATTATAATTGTTAAAATTAAATTAATTTCTTATATGTTTTGACACATAGAAATCGCCCCCCCCCCCCCTTGTTTACTGGGCCTTAGTGGGCTCAGTTGGCCTTCCGTCAATTAATTAACATTTGTTTCTCTTTTGGGCTCCAAGTCTTATGTGTGACCCATTAGGTTCTTATTGCTTCTAGCCGTATACAACTATTAAATTAATTCGTCATAATTATATTCAATCTTTGTATAACGGAATGAGTACGCGAACTGTGATTGGCAAATCCGAAACATTCCCCCAGAGCTATAAGAAGATAGGTTGATTCTGTCGTTGACCTTTCCGTATTAGTTACAGTATAATTCGATCCTTCATCAACTACATCCTTGAACAGAATCTTATGACTATGGGCAATGTCAAGTCATATATAGCGAGACGTTCGTTTTACTTATACAGACCGAGTTAACTCCAATTAGATAGGTTAAGTGAAATCTGCATTTCAAGTCTTAAGCTATCACCTTGCAAGGATTTAGAGTTAAGTCTTCCACAAGCGATCCTTGGACGTATCTCCCATTTTATCAAGAGTGACAAATGCTCAATCCAATGTATAACTATCCTGTAATTACTTCCTGCGATACCCAACGTCTGCCGTACACACCCCAGAGTCATCCCTGTTATGGATCGTGTTACAACAGGATCAAAGCATCACATTCCATAATCCAGAATCACTAATTAACATTCCTTTGAGTCTTAGGATTACTTATACCTATTAATACCAATGAGATGAACAGGTGACAAGGATAAATCTACCCATCCTGTTATCTCAAGTCGGGTCCCCAATCCTAATGAACTCCATTCATTGGATCCACGTAACTGTTCAGATATCTGCATATCTGAAGCTTGTGAGATCAGCTCTCTGTCTCGATAGAAAACATTGTTACATGAAAGTCTCAACAGTGTTATGTCAATCCCTATTCAAAACATATCACTTGACTTGGGGTGGCTTTAAGTTTATTAGTTTATTATAATGTTTCGTCTTACTTCATGCTTGTATGAACACTTTATAATCACTTTAAATAAACTTAGGGATTTCCTTTTATTAGACTTATTTAGTTCTTTAAAAGAGGTTGCCTTTATACAGTTATGAAACCATATCTTATTCAAACAAATGATATAAAGAATAATTCATTTACATTAGGTTTATATCCTGGAACAATTGTCTATAGGACACTAAACCCCAACACCAACAACGCCGCACCCGCGCTTCTCGCTCCTCCCGCTCAAATCGCACACCCTCACCACCACCCGAAACAAGCGAGATACCACCCCTCACCGCCCAATACCGCGCCCCCTTTCACATTCTCACTGAAGGGGAGGCGATCACCTACCAAACTATCTTCTCTTCCACCGTCATGGCTCTCCCCTACATCGACATCAACATGCTCGACCATTATGATGTTGGCCGTGCCTTCGAGGATCGCCTTCGTGCCCTCGGATGGCACCACCATTTTTGTGCACACCACCGCGTGTACCCTTCGTTGGTCCAAGAATTCTTCACTTCCCTCAGTTCCAACGGTGTCCCCGGTGCCGTGGTCATCACTTTTCGCCTCCAAAACCGACCCCACTCAATCGACACGGCTTGGATCCGCAACCATTTCACCATGCAAACGGTTGCCAGCCTTACCCATTGGCCCACCGATGCCTCTCCCCGTGAATTTTAGACGACCATCACCGGGTCAGACACTTATGACATCTCCAACCTCCACCCGGGTAGCATCCGCGATCCCGTCCTCTACCTCCTCCATCGCTTCATCAGCTACTACTTCTCGGGGAAATCCGAAGCCACCAAGGTCAACAAGCATGAGCTTCTTGCCCTTTATTGTTGCGAGAACGACCTTACTTTCGACCTCTCCTACCTTGTTGCCACCATGCTCCACCACATGCCCTCACGGAAGCGTGCCAAACTCGGGTTGGGGCACTTAGTCACCATCTATGCCTCCTCCGCTCTTGGCACTGCCGCCCTTGTTCCCCTTCCCTACTATTACCCCCGCCTCTTGGATAAAAATGCCTTCCAAACCCTCTAACGACGTGCCTCCGGTCCGGGTGAAAGTTCAGGGGCGCGACAACAACGAGCGGACGACGAGTGGGACTCGGACTTTGGCCTCAACTTTAGCCCAACCCCAACCCCAACTTCCAATCGGTCTATGCCTGGTTGGACATTTTGGAGGGGCACCAAAAGCAAGATTGGGCCCACTTCAACTCCCGGTTTGACACCCTCGAAGCCAACCTCGCTACCCGCTTCGACACCCTAGAGGCTCATCGCCTCATGGACCAAGCCGCCCTCGCCACTCACTTCGACACACTCGAGGCACAAAGGCAAGCGGATCGGGCTAGCTTCGAGGCCTTCACCAACTCCTTTTTCACTCATTTCAACATCCATGGGAACCCACCCCTTCCGCCACCATAGTTCTCTTTTTTCTACTTTTCCGTTTTTATGTTTTAAGTTTCATGCTTCTTTTATATTTTGTGTTTTTATTGTATCTTATTTCTTTTCTCTAATATATCTATCTCTTTCCTTCGGTATCTACTTGTGTTTTGTTCGTTTATTTTTCACCCTTCTGTTTTATTTTTCACTAACTCATTATTTACATTTACGTTTGTGTTTGTTTTTAAAGTTTTTGTATGCATTAATAAGGTTTACGCGGAGCGTCCCCTGTCTACGCCCCACGTAAACCACCTTCCACGATCAATAACGGCTTCACACTCGGTCTACGCGGAGCGTCTCTCTAGGCACGCCCCGTGTATGCGAGTCTCTGCCCAAAAATAAAAAAAATAAACTTCTTACGTAGAGCGTCCCCTTGGGTACGCCTCGCGTAAGAACAGACCTGTAAGGTCCATGTTTCTCTTTAATTCCATCTTTATTTTTCATTTTGTTTTATTTTCGTTTCTTTTCGACGTCTTTGGAATACACGTCATTTTAATCACGCGGAGGGCCATGCAACCCCGCACTTACAGTTTGTTTTGCACTAACAAAAACAAAAATACAAATAAAATAAACAAAAATAATTGAACTAATTTATTAGCTCATAAATTACCCGACAAACTACCTTCTACGGATAATAATTAAAAGTTCTGTTATTTGTCGTCAAAGGTAAATATGTCGAAACACAAAGGATCGGTTTAATTAAGAAATTTAATTCTTGATTTTGAGTTATGGAATTTATGCAAAGCCAAGATCCGTACTAAACAAAAGCATTGAGTCATAACCCACAAGTTATATCTATAATGAAATTTAAAGAGGCAATAAAAACGGGATTTTTGAAAATTTACGAGAACTTGAAAGTACACAATTTAACCCGAAATTCATGTGAGGTATTTTTGAGCCTAAAAGAGTTCGTACGAGAACTCTATTTCTTTCACAACATTCTGAGAGCTTTGACTTCACTCAACTCATAGAGTTTGCATCTAATACGGGGTTAAGTACATTTATTTTGGTAATAAAGGCAATAGATGATAAAACAGACCCACTTAGGCCAATTCTTTTCTTAATTATTTTTCTTGTTTTCATAAACCTTTAGGAAACCCTCTCGAGCCTATTAACCGACTTCTTTGCTAACACCTTTTCAACATTTAATCCTTTTTCCTCTTGTTCAAATACCAATAAAACCAACCGCATCGGAACTACCCAAAACAAATCATAGCCTTAGCAAGTAAGCACAACAAGCTTTGAAATCGTTTTTGTGCTGCTCTCAATTAAAAAGAAAAAGAAAAAAAATGAACAAGGAGCAAAAAGGCATTCTCAAGCTCCACCCGTTTCAAGTTATATTTCACGAACTTACTAAAGCCAAACAAATGAAAAGGTGATGCGATCATCAAACTGGTATTTGGACTCGAGTTTCTGAAAATTAACCACTAAAAAGTCACCCACATTACAACCCCCCTCCGGGTCCATTTTTAATATTGCCTAAACCATAATATAGGTGGAAAAACCCGGATGAACATGCAAACTCAAGGTGACTTTGAGTAAGTGCAAAGAAGAGCGCAAAAACACCGACCCACTAAAAGTTTGAGCGTAAGAGTGAAATCCCTTGGTGAGGTACAATCAGGTTCTCAAAAGATAATCGATCCCCGTTAATATTGCCTACTAAGTTTGATTATGGAGGTTTCGACTAAGTTTTGGTCACTCGTTCGCTTGCGTAAGTACTTGCCGAAAACTTTTCGTAAAACTTTAGCTTCGAAATCACGCACTTGGTAAAACCAACCGGAAGTTTGTTTCTTAATTGTCTCAATCCCTTGTCTTTCAACTTCTTTTACTTGAGGACAAGTAAAACTTTAAAGTCCAAGGAGGTTGATAGGGGCATTTTGCCCCTATCTTTTAGCATGATTTACGGTTTAATTTTGGACTAAATAAGTAAGTTTAATTACAAAAATAATGTGTTTTTAATAAAATAACAAAATAAAAATAAATTTTATGCTTTTGGTTAATTTCCTTTGTTTTTTATTAATTTCAGAAAAATAAACGTCAAGCTAACTCGGCTCTCGAGAATTGTACTTCGCAGGTACGAGTTAAGGAGTAAAAATTCACCGACACACGCGGGGCGCAGAAGCAACCACGCAGGGCGTACCTCTCAATCAGATTGCATGATCCCACTAAGTCAACAGGCACCACGTGGGGCGTCCCCACTTATACGCGGGGCGCAGAAGCAACCATGCGGGGCGTAGAACAATGCCCTCTCAATCACGGCACTCAGACTGCATGGTCCCCCTAAGTCAACAACTACCACGCGGGGCGTCTCCACTTATACGCGGGGCGTACATAAGCAATTCTTCAATCTAAAGCTCTAGAAGCACAACCACGTGGGGCGTACTCCAGTCTACGCGGGGCGTGGTTGAGACAACAAGTCTGAATCTAGTCCACACGCAAGAAATTATCGACGGAATGGGCAGACATGCGAGGCGTCCTCTTGTCCACGCGGGGCGTGCCACGTGAAAACTGCAAAAATAATGTGAAGTCCTACTTGTAACTTGTGTATTTACGATTCTACCCCCGAGCTTGATGTATAAATAAGAGTGACTAGCACTCATTTCCTCATTCAACTTTTCATGTAATAAAGTTCCTTACACCTTGAGAGCTTGTATAAACCTGTCGTCACTCCGCTGAAATTCCGCTCAATCCACGTCCACCAAGCTCGAGAGTTCCACCACCAAGTCCTATGAGACGGCTTTTGAGTCCGGTTAGCTAGTCCTAAGGGTCGATTCTTCTTCCCTTTTCACTTGTTAATTAGCTTGTACTCTTCCTATGTACTAGGCTTGGTTGTATTTCGTATCTTTACATTCCGCATTTATAATATATGATTTACAATTTCATTTTCTCTATACGTGTTGGTATTTATTGCTTGTTTTGATACTTATAATTGATTATTGTGTAGGTCGCATACGAGCTCCGAAATCCACTAGGATTCATATAGGTGTTGCCTTACCGGAATTGACAATCCGGAAACCGTAGGAATTGACGAGCCATGGAATTTACGAGTGTAGACACCGAGTCGGAGGACCTGTGACGAAAACCCATGACAAACGGCTAAAGCGGTTGATTCCATTGGTTAGGAAATTTTAAAAAATAAAAAAAGGAAAAGGGGGCACGACGCGTCGAATGCCCGCCCGATGGGCCGGGTGTGAAACATCGCCCGTCGGACGATGGGCGTCGCTCGTCGAGCGTTGGACGCGGCCCGAGGGGTGTCGGCGTCGTCCGACGTTCGATGGACGGACGCCCCACAACGTCGGACGAAAGCCCAACGCTCGTTGGGCGGACGCCCAACGACGTCGGGCGAACGCCCAACATTCGTGGGGCAAGCGCCCGACGAGGTTGGGCGTTCGCGCAACGTAAGTTGGGCGCTCGCCCAACAGAAGTTGGGCGTGCGGCCAACTTAAGTTGGGCGTCTGCCCAACCATTTTGGGCGTAGCCTAAAAATTTTTGGGCGTAGCCCGTCAGGCCACGTCCAAAATATTTTGGGATTCGTGCCTATAAAAGACACGGATCCCAATGCATTTGGGAGAGGATTTTTGGGGACTCTCTCACTCTAAAACATTTTTTAGAGAGAGAAAGTAATTTTTTTGGGGAAAAATATTTTTTTTTCCTAAAAAATCCGAATTTCGTAAAAGTTAAAATTTTATAAAAACACCGAAAAACACAAAAATCGTAACTCGTGGAATCAACCGACTTCAGTTGTCAATACTGATCTTGAGGTATTATCCGAGGACTAGACTCGTTTTAATTATTTTATTTTGTTTATTTTTATTTATTCGTGTAATTAGTTAGTTATTTATTTAAACACGTTTATTTATTTTTCTGAATTTATTTAAGTTTCGTCTCGTATTAAATAAACGTTTGGTTTTGTTTTGAATTAAAAAACCTCGTTTTAAGTCCCAACAGGAACCGTGACCCGTGTTAAGGGTAGTTCGGGACTAAAACGTTGTAATTATAAATTTTAAACATTTTGTAAATAACGTTTCGAATAAAACATCGCTTTAGGAGTCTCCGTTATAGACTATGATCCAATTTTGGTAGTTCGGAGATCCAAAACGATAGAATAGATTAAGTTTGAAGTGTTTGAACAAATCTGGAATGTTGGGTACTGTTTCTGTAATTTTTCCATTTTCTGTCACAAAAGGCAGTTTACCGACGGAATTTCCGTCGGTAAAACTGCTGAAATGTAAAAAATGCTGTTTTGGTCCTTCTTTCTCAACTTTTAGACTTTTGGTCCTTTATATATCTATATGTATAATTATGTAATATATGCATTCAAATTATTTTTAATTATTTTGTATATATTTATTCAACATGTTTAGATATTATTTTTCATTAATTTGATTTGATAAAATTATATGTATATATATAGATTTTCCTTTAAATTCATTTAAACTATACATACTTGTCATTTTGGGGTTATTAGGGGTTATTTTCTATATATACTTATCATAATAGTTTTGGGGTTAAAAGTTAATTTCTTATCATTTGTGAATATTATTGTCATTTTTTATCTATTAATCATAGTCTTTATTATTTACCTTTTCTTTTAAATGTATATATATAATTATCATTTCTATCAAATATATATATATATATATATATATATATATATATATATATATATACATCTTTCTTCTTTTCCTTTTAAATTTCCTATATGTATATATGATTTGGAAAATGTTTTGGTTGGGTGAATTTGGATTTAATTTATTAATTGTTGTCATTATGTTCAAATGAAGGATAATTGAGTGAAAAAGGGAAAATAAAAGATAAAAAGAGATTTCAAGTTGTTTGTTTAAATTAAAGCTTTTCTAGATATTCTTCAAGTGTAAATAAAAGATTTTTGTCATTTTAAACCATTTCCAAAATATCACGTGTTGAAACCTTAATTTGTTCCAACGGCGGATTAAGCGAACCTTGTAAATAAAACCATTTTCATTATAAATAACCGAGTTTTTGAATCGTTTTCCTAATTAAACAGTATTGTACAAAAATAAATGGACTTGTATGTTTAATCACGTTTTTTGTTAAGACTTCTTATCTCACATTTTCAAACGCTCGAGTTGTTCCAACGGCGATTCGAGTCGATGTCATGTAAATTAACGGGGTTTTGAAACGTACCTAAATCGTTCCAACGACGATTAAGGTACGAACCATGTAAATAAACTCGTTTTTGGGGAATGAGATTAGCTTAGAGTTAGTGTATAGTCTAAAGCATTAAATCACACTGTGAATAAATTAATTCTTTCCCCTCTCCCTCTCTCTCCTATATACTTTAAATTTATGCAAAATGGGTGATTCTTTACTAAAATGGCTTTCAAATAACATGCTCAAAACGGTTTTTAAAGCGAGAAAGAAAAGGTTTCAAATGAATTTTAAACTTAAAGAAATATGCGATTAGTCCGTTATCGCCTAACACGCTAAGTAGGAGGCCGGTGGTTCATAACCGGGCGATGTCGGGGTGCTTAGTAGCCTTTCTCCAGAAAGGAGCTAGCCTTCTCGGCTCGTACCTAAGTTTTTCGAACCCACACCGGTCTCCCGCAAGGGATCAGTGTTCATTTTCCCATTCGTGGGTGGTGACTCTTCCATACTCCGAGCTCCGGCCCTGCCGAGCAGCTTGATTTCACGATTGGTTGCTTTCGGCGCCAATCACAGCATCTGTCGTCAATGGTGTCCACCCCCCGGTCCGCCCGGGCGAGGCCGCGGCACCTACAAGTGGCGAATCTACTGGTGAAGCGAGAAATTTGATTCCGGAAGGCGTGTATTAAGCCCTTAACGGGGATGGATCGTATTATTTCTTTTCGTATGCATTCATGTGCATTATTGCAAACCTTTTGGGTAATTTCCGCGAAACCTCTAGCGAGAGTCCATTCGTCGCTCGAAAGAGGCTAGTGTAAGTTCCCCCTTACAGTAAGGCGCCAAAGGGTCCCCATCCATTCGTTAGGGGCGAATTTGTGCGATCCTGTGAGGTCCCGCGATCAGCCGTGTCAGCATATAGTAGCCTTAGAAGTTGTCATAGGATTACTCGTTACCATTTTTGATGTGATAAATGAATCAGTTCGTGTTTTCAAATTTCCATGATACGTGTCTAATCCTAAAATGTGTAAAGAAAATGAAACGATACGTTAATATATACTCTTAAACCGATATACAAACTACCCCGAAACATCGAAACGATTCGAACTAAAGACGACTTAGTCATCTCGTATGAATGAACTTGTGCGACCCGCCTGGTCCCTTTCCGTGTCCCAAAGAAGGCACATATTCAGGAAATACGTTGTGACGTAAGCACGTATTAGTTCAAGTCGGTTTGATATTAAGGATAGTTATAGCTCGATTCAAAAGACTATATTAACAGTAGCTGTTATTCACATTCTTTAAATAGGTTGGGATAAAACGAGATTATGACAAAACGAAAACGAAGAACATTTCTGTTTTGAACGACCCCGTTGTAACGTAAAGAGTTTCATGAACTTGGCCCGTCCCTTCCGAATAAAAGATGAGCTCTTACGTTATACCTTGCGTTGTTCTAAGGAGAAATGGACGTATTCGCGAAAGTGACTAAGAAAATAAAAGAAAAGCAAAAATAAACAAATGACCAAAATCATTCCATATCTACGATATATGTCAATCCCGAGAGTAGTTAAAGAAAATAAACCAATACCGTTAAATACGTGCCTCGAACGGGTATATACGCCGATTAAAATCATGAAGTTGAATTAAGCTAAACCGCATAATCGCACCAAATGGACGAGACTGTGGGTTTGACTAATGGCTCGATCATTTCGACCGTTACCAAAACTACAAGAAATATGGCCCGACATGCGTGTTTGCTTAACTCGTGCCTAAATGAAAAAGAACGGTAATATCCCTGCTTCGAATAAGCATGCGATTCAACGAAACGTTGACTTTCTATAACCACGCTAGGATGATATATCCCGTAAATTGGAAGAAATGAAAATTTGTTGCTAGCCGAAAGATTATCGTGCGCTCGAATAAGACTCACCGTCTTTCCACGTAGCCAAAATGAGCAAACGGATTCTTGACGCTAAAAACAAACGCATTACGCAATGGGTCCGTTCCCTAACAAAAATCAAAAAGTGATATTCTCACTAAACAAACATGTGGTTGCGTCTCTCGATAGATCCAAAAGATCCTGTCATAATCCAAAAATCGAGACACGAACCCACGCGAATAAAAGGGAACGAGTCATTGTCAATAACGAACGATTAAACCAGAAGAATAACTCGTACCGCGTCTAAATCCGAGATACGCTCGAAAGGGAATCAAAACCCGAACTAATGCATCTCGCGATATGACAAAAGACGAGTTATTCGAAAGGACAATCCATTTGGTCGATATCTTAGTCACTGAATATTGATACGTTAAAACGAACTGTATTGTCTGGTGGATGATTTACTTTTTCCGCAATAATCGTCGGCATCACGCGTCCCCTAGACCGCAATGTGAGCCCCAGACCAAAATCCTAGGAAAGAGACTTGGACCATCGAGTGCGTGGAGGAATAAGGGTGGAAGACAGATGTTGTGATACATGTAATTAGACTGACGTTTGTTCTTCTTATCTTATATATCCGTAAATAAATAAACGCACACACCACGAATCATGCATATAAAATCATGCATACATACTAATGGATACCGTTCGCGCAGACTTCATCATTAAGCGGTTGTTGTTTCGCGAGAGTAACCAGCTAGTCAGGCAGTTTGATCAACTACAGATTGACAGTTCCGAATCGGCAGTTGTGGCTTCTAAATCATCTTCGTCCGAGTATACTCAGTCTTCACCCAGTATGTCTGCAACCGACGAAAAGGTGGCCGAATTGGAGAACTTTGTGAACAACATTAATGATCAGTTAGCCGCAATTTTGGCCCAGCTAGCTGAGCTGGCGTTGAAGGATAACAAGAGTGGCAATAAGCGCGCTGAGAATGAGGTGAACACTGGTCCCCGCTTCGGGAATGAGGATGACTATCAGGATTACATCCAGAAACAGCTTGAGAAGGAGAAGCTAAGGAAGAGGAATGGAAGTAGCACATCACTCAAGAGGTGCAGGATCTGCGTGGGGGAAGCTCCGGAAGTCAGGACTTTTATAATTTGAAGAATTGTTTGTCGGCAACTGCGTTGCCTTTGAAATTCCGACTCCCTGACATGAAGAAGTTCGATGGAACTGGGGATCCTACTGCTCACATGAACCAGTATGTCGCAGTGATGAAACACACGATCTTGACCGAGGAACAAGTTCTTGGATTGTTCAAAACTTACCTGGAGGGGGCTGCCCTCGTGTGGTTTCATGCGTTGCCATTGGTAACAAAGAGGGATTGGAAGGAGTTGGCAAAGTCATTTATCGCCCAATATAGTTTCAACACTATGCTTGAGGTTACGCTGAAAGAGCTGGAGAGTACTAAGCAGCAGACTGGGGAGTCTTTGTCCGATTTTGTGAGGAGGTGGAGAGCCAAAGCGGCAGTTATGAAGCAGAAGCCGCTTGAGCAGGATCAGATCCGAATGGTAATTGGCAACACTTTGCCGTATATTAAGAATGAGCTGCGGTTATGCCTTTTACCGTTTTCAATCAGATGTATAGTTGTGCCTTGACAGTAGAGGGGGATGGTGAGCCGAAGAAAGCTTATACCAAGTGGATGAAGTCTGGATATAGTGCCGGAGGGC
Organism: Euphorbia lathyris; assembly: GCF_963576675.1. Lineage (NCBI taxonomy): Eukaryota > Viridiplantae > Streptophyta > Magnoliopsida > Malpighiales > Euphorbiaceae > Euphorbia > Euphorbia lathyris. Next base: position 43,528,828 of record NC_088914.1, read on the forward strand.
CAAGCGTGAGTACTGAATCTGCTGCGGTGAAAGTGCTTGAACTTAATGCTATCGAGAAAAGGCAGTTTGTCAAGTTTGATCAGACCTACGCAAAAGTTTTCGAACGATTGTAGAAAAAAGTATTGTTGAAAGCCCTCACTCCTTACAACAAAGCACCACCTACTCCGCAGATACAAGCTAGGGGGTACTGCGAGTTCCACAGTAATTATAGGCACAATATTGAGAACTGTGAGAGGTTGAAGCATGAGATCCAAGATTTGATTGAGGAGAAGAAGATAGCTGATCCTTCATCGGCGAACCCTTCCACTAGGCGTAATCCATTGCCTAACCATAGGGTGAGCATGATTGGGTCTGGGTTCGAAGAGAGTTTGGTGATGGAATCCTTCGGGGAAAACGAAGAGGAGTTGTTGGACTCCAATAAGCAGAGTAATGTGGGAAATGGTTTATATGTGTCCTTTCTAGGCAAGGAGCAGGAGGGTGAACCGATGGATGAAGGACTAGACGGCGGAGCGCCGTATGATGAGGATAGTGCCGAAGAGACCGGGGAAGGCTCGTCTCGAACCATTGTGCCAGAGTTGAGTTTATTCAGCGGAGTGGAGAATCTCGATGTGCACTTGCGCGAGTATATGCATGATATGTTTGTCAAATCCTTTGGGGTGGACGAGGTTGCTCAGTGGTTCCACCATTCATTAATAGGTGAGCCTTTGAGGTGGTTCCACTCATTGCCCGACTCCTGCAAGCACGATTGGGAACAGTTGTCCGACCTATTCCTAAAGAAGTATAAGAAAGCTAAGGATAGGACCGTGGAATGTTTTGCGCTCCAAATTGGGCCTATTAAACGTCCGTTGCCAGCCGTCAGTAAGTATAACGGCAACAAGGATCCAATGGAACACCTTCACTTCTACTTGTCGGCCATGGGGCCTTTGGGTTTTAACGAAGAAGATATCACCAGTTTGTTTTGCAATTCACTAATGGGGGAGCCGCTGATGTGGTATATGTCTCTCCCGATGCGTATCAAGTACGACTGGGCCGCAATGACCAAGAGGTTCATTAAGGAATATACGGTATAGATGCTTGCGGAGCAAACACCGAACTCGCCCTCTTACGAGACACCTGAAGCAGTGTTAGCAATACCCAAGTATGGTGGATATCGGGATCCCGCTGAACATGCAAGGATATTCCGCAACCATATGTATGACGCTGGGTTCCCTCAAAGTGAGTTACACGAACACTTTTCGGAAACTCTCATGGGAGAAGCCTTGTTGTGGCATCAAGGGCTATCAGAGGAAGAAATGGGTCATTGGATACCTCTTCGGGATGCGTTTGTGTCGAGATATGAGATGTATATTCCATGGACGGGATCCCTGGAAGATCTGGATAGGATCAGACAATTCCCCGAGGAACCGTTTGTTGATTACGCTAGGAGGTGGAGGTATCACTACGAGCACTGTCAAGAAACGATGAGTGATAAGGTACAACTCATGTGCATACAGAGAGGCGCTATTCCGATGGCGGCAAGAAGGATGAATAGGGTGTCCCTCAGGGACTGTGATGAGTTGATAGGCTGGGCCATGTATGGATCAGTGGATCCCTTGTATTTGAATTCGAACGTCTCCCACGTGATGGATCTAATGATCGTGGATATTTGGGAAAGTTCCTCGGAGGAGGAGGATGCCGATCAGAGAATTCCTATCAATATTTGGGATGAATCTGATGATGAGCCGGAGATTGCCGTTATGACAAGATCAGGTCGAGTGGCCGAGGGAAAGGCGCCAATGGTTGAGACAGAGATAGGGGAAGGATCGGCTCCCAAGCCCGATGATCAAGTCCTCGAACAGTTGAAGAAGACACAAGCTAAGTCTACTATGTGGGAAGTCTTGTGCCATTCTAAGTACCACCGTGAAAATTTGATGAAAGAATTGCAGAATTTGGTCATCTCTACCGATACTGAGCCAACGGCATTAGTAGGGGCAATCATGGCCCGAAAGAGAACTGAAATCACCTTCACCGACGAAGATCTCCCGGAAGAGGGGAAAGCTCACAACAAGCCCTTATACATCCGAGCTGAAATTAATGGAAAGAAAACTAGTTGTGTGATGGATCGACCATTAATGTTTGCCCGCTGAAACTCTTGTCCAAATTGGGAGTAAAAATAGGGGATTTAACTGCCTCGGAAACCGTGATCAGGGCCTATGATGATAGCCGTAGGCACATTGAAGGAGTCTTTAAGGCCAAGCTAAAAGTAGGGCCGCATGAGGAAGAAACTGAGTTCACTGTGCTGGATATACTAGTGACCTTTGCTGTGTTGTTGGGACGCCCATGGTTCCATAAACTAGGAGGTGTGCCCTCCACGCTTCACCAAATGATCAAATTCCCCTTCGGGGAGGAGATAGTGACTATCCGAGCCGAAAAGCTAAGTTCAGTGGCTGCATTGGGAATTGAGCCTCAGCTTTTCTCCGAATTCCAGGTTTCTAGGATCTACGAGTCCAGTATGACCACCGATGTGGTGAAGATGATGAAAGGGGGTTTTATCCCCGGTATGGGCTTGGGAGCACACCATCAAGGGTTGCCAGAATCTCCAGACTTCAAGAGTCAGAAAACCCAGAGGGGTTTGGGATATGAGCTGGGAGGTCCGTCCAACACGGGCACTGAAGGAAAAGTGGGCCTAAAGAAGTATTTCGTGAATGAAGGCCATTGGAAGGTTTATTCTGGGACCCCCGAGTCATGGACTAGCACCGAAGGAAAGATTTTACCGGGCTTTGAGATCTTCAATGATGTTACCAACTGGGGCACAGGAGAGGCAAGCTGCTTCGTCGAGGAGATCATGATGTTAGATCTGAATGCCGAGGAACAGGTCATCACTATGGAGGCAACTGTAGGAGCGGTGGATGAGCCCGGTACCTCCAAGGCCTATGAGAAACCCGAGAACCCCGATGATGACAATTGTATTACTGCTTTGTTTGAATCTGATGATGTACTCGCCAATACTATCAATGAAATGAATTCTGATTTTGCTTACTTGCTTGATGTTGATTCTGATCATTCCATGCATTCTCATTCATATAACATGCCTACATTTGAAATCAATACAATAGAAATGTCAATTTTCAATCTTGGCACGGATGAAAATCCTAAACTTATACAAATTGCTCAAGAATTAACTACTGAAGAGATGAAAGAATTTGAGAGAATAATTAAAAAATACGAAATAGTGTTTGCTTGGACATACGAAGACATGCCGGGAATCGACCAATCAATCGTAACTCATCGTATTCCGACATACCCCGATGTTAAGCCTGTGAAACAGAAACTCCGACGCATGAGGCCGGAATGGGAAGATAAGATCAGAGAAGAAGTGAAGAAACAATTAGAAGCAGGTTTCATAGAAGTAATCGACTATCCCCCTTGGGTCGCAAATGTAGTGCCAATCGCAAAGAAGGACGACAAAGTGAGAATGTGCATCGATTATAGAGATTTCAACAAGGCGTGCCCCAAAGATGAGTTTGCATTGCCTCACATCGATGTATTGATCGACAGTGCAGCATCGAGCGTCTTGCACACGAACGTGGATGGTTTCATGGGCTACATGCAAGTTCAGATGGCTGAGAAGCACAAAGCAAAGACCTCGTTCACAACTGAATGGGGAACGTACTGTTATAGAGTAATGCCATTTGGATTGAAAAATGCCGGGGCAACTTATCAACGGATGGCTACGGCACTGTTCCACGATATGATACACAAGGAAGTGGAAGTCTATGTGGACGACGTGATGGTAAAATCGGAGACAAGAGAAGGGCATTTCGCTGCACTTGAGAAGTTTTTGGCCCGAATTGCAGAATTCAAGCTAAGGTTGAACTCGAAGAAGTGCTTCCTTGGTGTTTCATCGGGGAAAATCTTAGGCTACGTGATCAGTAACAAGGGGATCGAGGTGGATCCCGACAAGGTAAAGGCCATACAGGAAATGCCGGCACCAAAAAATGAGAAAGAAGTGAGAGGATTTCTGGGGCAGGTTCAGTATATCAGTCGGTTCATAGCACGACTCACTGCGATCTGCGAGCCTATCTTTAAGCTGCTACAGAAAGATCAACCCACGATTTGGAATGATAAGTGCCAGCAAGCATTGGAGAGTGTCTGGAATTATTTGTCTAATCCACCGGTTTTGATACCGCCTAAACTCGGAAAACCGCTTCTCCTCTATGTAGCGATCGAGGAACGATCAATTGGGGGCAATGCTGGCCCAGGAAGGGGACACCGGTGTGGAGCATGCGGTATATTACCTGAGTAAGAAGTTCCTGGAATATGAGCTCAAGTATAACATGATCGAAAAGACATGTGTGGCGGTAGTATGGCTAACAAAGAAACTGCGGCACTATTTTCAATCTTACAAAGTAATTATTATTTCCCGAATGGATCCCGTGAAGTATCTGTACCGGACTCCGTCTTTAACAGGGAAGCTAGCCCGATGGTTGTTGCTCTTGTCCGAATTCGACATCGAATATATAACGAAAAAGGTTATTAAGGGGAGAGTCGTAGCGGAATTTCTGGCCAATCAGCCTCTAAATGCAGAAGAGGAGGAGATAAACTATGATTTCCCCGATGAGCACTTGAACGCAATAGAAGTTATACCGTGGAAAATGTTCTTTGACAGAGCAGTTAACTCGAATGGAGCCGGGGTAGGAGTGCTACTTATCTCACCGGAAGGAGAAAGGATTCCAATGGCGAAGAAGTTGTCGTTCCCTCTCACCAAAAATATGGCCGAGTACGAAGCATGCATCTACGGGTTAGAGTCGTTAGCAGCGCTGGGAGCGTCATATGTTGAAATTTGGGGCGACTCAAAACTGATTATCGAACATGCACAGGGAAACTGGGAAGTAAGGGAAGAAAGGTTGCGTCCATACCTAGACCAGCTAGAGGGGTTGGCGTAGAGATTCAGCGAGTGCCGCTTTTATCACATTCCTCGAGCACAGAACCAAGCAGCGGATGCTTTGGCCATTTTGGTGTCAGTATGGGATAATCCTCGGAACCTTGCCTCGAAACCTTTGGTGTTGAGGAGGTCCCACAAACCGTGCTATGAAGACGTAATGTTGTTGGGAGTCGATGAAAAACCTTGGTATTTCGATATCGTGAACTTCATGAAAAGTGGGACGTACCCGGCAGAATCAGAACTTAGGGATCAGGCTGTGATCAGAAGGTTAGCTCAGCAATTTATCATCCACGATGACTTGCTTTACAAAAGACACGTCGATGGTTTACAATTGAGGTGCTTGGGTGAGGGGGAAGCCCGTGAGGCAATGGCGTCAGTACACTCAGGGATTTATGGAGCCCATATGGGAGGAACAGTGTTAGCAAAGAAAATCGTAAGGCAAGGCTTCTATTGGCTCACCATGGAAAGGGATTGTAACGAATATGCGAAGAAATGCCATGATTGTCAAATCCACGGAGATTATAATCACTTGCCAGCTATGGAACTGCACGTGTTAGCACCCATTTGGCCGTTTGCAACTTGGGGCATTGATGATCATCGGTGAGGTGAGGCCTAATGCGTCGAACGGACACAAATTCATTGCAGTCGCCATTGATTACTTCACCAAGTGGGTAGAGGCAGAATCGTTTAGCAGGTTGGGATCTAAGCAGATGAGGAAGTTCATTGAAAAGCATCTAATCACCAGGTTCGGAGTGCCTCATCACATGATCACGGATAATGGGGTCCAGTTTCAGGGAGAGGTGAGAAGTCTCTTCCAAGAGTACGGAATTGAGCATCATAGGTCTTCTCCATATCGTCCGCAAGCTAACGGGGCAGTGGAAGCCGTAAATAAGAACCTTAAGAGGATCATCGTAAAGACAATGGAGTCGCATTGGAATTGGCACGAGCAGCTTCCGCTCGCTTTATGGGCTTATCGCACGACGGTTAGAACGTCAACTGGGGCAACGCCATTCTCCTTGGTATATGGTGCAGAAGCCGTTCTCCCAATTGAAATTGAAAAGCGATCATTGAGAATCGCAGTAGAAGCAGAGATTCCCGAGACGGAATGGGTGGAGAAACGGTGTGAACAGTTGGCATTGGTGGATGAGAAAAGGATGGAGGCTCTTTACCATGTGCAGTTATATCAGAGAAGGATGGCCCGAGCCTTCAACAAAAAGGTCAAGGCCAGCCCTATCAAAGAAGGGGATATGGTGCTGAAACAGATCCGAATGACGCACACTGACCCTAGGGGCAAGTTTGGGCCAAACTGGGAATGACCGTTCTTCGTGAAGAAGATCCTAAGCAAGGGGGCGGTGAAGCTAACTACTATGGACGGCATGGAGTTCTCCGAACCTACCAATCTGGATAGGCTTAAGAAATACTTTTCGTAAAAAAAAAAAATGAAAATTCCCGATAGGTTGAAAACCCGCAAAGGGCGACCTATGCAACAATAAGGGACATCCCAATGGGTGAAAACCCGAAAGGGCACTCATTTGAAAATTCCGGGATAATAAAAGGAGAGTTGAAAAATCGATGGGATCTGAAAACCGAAAAAAGGCGGGTCCTGGTAACAGTAGTTATATCTTGAGCAATTATGAAAATAATGTATAAGCGGCTAAGTATTTCTATTGGTTGTAAATAAATAAAGGCATGAATATATTTGAAGAGGATGATTGGAATCATTATAATCTACTGAATGCATTGTATTATGAATCGTGAGTTATACATTTCCTACCTCTTTCACATAAAAAGCCTAAGTCCTATCCACCCCTCTCCCTATATACAAGCTATACATCGGGGTAATAGCAATGAGAAAACTACAAATAATGAGCCTAATAAGGGGGAAAATCCCAGAAGTCCTCAAAGTCCCACAGACGAGAAGCCCGCTCCGCAGATAAGGCCTCCTCGGCAACCCGACGACCCTCCTCCGCGGCAAGGCGCCCCTCGGTCTCCACTCGCATCATCTCCGACCAATGAGAATCTCTCTCTCGGTAGACATGTCCGACCCTAGCATCGGCATCCCGCTGCGACTCGCTGAACCGTTGATCGTTTGCATGAAGATCGCTCTGCAAATAAAAAAAACACCAAAACAGACAACAACAGAAGTTATACATACATATGTGCATCACACGCATACATTTCACTACACTAAAACAGAATAAGAATACTCACCAGGTGGCTGGCGCAACGCAGGTTGAGCTGCTCTCTCAAATAATCAGACAATCCCACGAGGTCGGTGCACGTCTCCCTCGAGGCATGGAGGGCATCGGGGGGATCGAATAGCACCATCGAGGTGAATACCGGAGGGGCTGTCTCAAAGCCGGAGTATGCCACGCCCGCCTCGCCATAATGAACCGTCGAATACTCTCTCCCTGTAATCGGGAAAGGTGCGCCAAGGTGGTGTCGCTCTGGTCGGGCAACGCCTGAGGACTCGTCGGCATAATAAGAAGGCTCCTCCGCAGATGTCCGGGCTCGGGTACCATCGAAAAAGTCCGACGTCCGAGCACTCCTCAAGGAACCCTCCTGCAAGCAAAGACAAAGTAAATACACCTAACTGTCTCACAAATAAAAGAATAAATAAGTCAAGCACTTACCAGAACCTCATCTAGGCCAAAGACCCTAGCCACGGCCCCCGCCGAGAACACGTCATCCGCAGGATCCACGTCCATCGCAACCTCGGGAGGGTCCAATGGAGTCAACATTGTTGATAAATAGTGGGCACGACCCCCCGCGTGGTCCCACACGTCCCGAGGCACGAATCGATGAGTCAGCTCACCGCGTATCTCCTGCAGGGGCATGACCCTCACCGCGAATATGGACACAGGGATCTCGCCTGGTGTCCAATGTGTGGCGCTAACCCCGGTAAAGCTCCGGTCGCCCAAATACCATGCTCGCACGCACGGGCCGGTGAGCACACACTGCTGCCCCTGAATGCGGGTGACATAAGCGTAATCGGTACCGAAGTCGAGGTCGTCCCATCTGAACGAAATCTGAAAAACAAAAGAAAAGTCAGACAAGATCAAACGAAAATCCAGCATAGTTAGGAGACGTTCACTTTTCCCAGGCTCCGCGTGTCAATCCATAATAGGAGTCGTGCCACCGTCCGCCTCCTCTCAGTGCGCAAATCAAAGTCACTCCACCTCGCCATGAGTGGAAGCGTGACCGCGCGCGGCCTACTCCTGCGGGCGCTCGGAAGAATCCGCCTCTCATAGGCCCAAACCTGCCCGTAGAAACCGACGTCAGAAGCAGAAATCGTGAAAAGAATAAAAAGACAAGCCAATGATAGAGGACGTACCAGGAGGACAAAGGTGTAACCGCCAAAATCCTTGCGCTTCCGGCAAGTCAAGTCCAAGAACTTGTATAGAAAGGTCAAGCCAGCTCCATCCCAATCGTAGGACGACACCGCATCCAAATCACGGAAAGCCTGGATGAGACCTGCGTGTATGGTTCCGCTCTTGGTGCGGAAGATCGTCTCGCCTAAAGCATATAGGAGGAAGCTGCGAGTGGCCCGATCCGTATCATCTCGGTCGCAGAAGTCCCTGCGGCTTAGTGGCCCGAATGTAGTAACAAACTTCGCCGGAGTGGCCTTGACACCCGTATAAACTCCGGGTCCGATCAGATCGGATATCTCGTCAAGGTCGACCCGAGGACGCACCATGTCAAAGAAAAGGGGGACTGGAGTGCCGCTACCCCGCAATCCGGTCAATAGCGAGAAGTCGCGAGGTGAGATCGTCATCTCCCCAAACGGAAGGTGAAAGGTGTGAGTCGAGTCTACCCACCACTCACATAAAGCACGCAAGCCACATCGGTCGCACACACCATTGGCACGAGGCAGCGCCAGAATAAAGGGCTCGAAGCCCAACCCTCGAACACGGGCTTTGGCCGTTGGGCTAAGCATGGCATACCAGGCATGGATACCCTCGGTGATCCCACTAATGCCAATAACCTGGAAGGAACAGTGCGGGTAAGACAAGAGGCTAAACTAAAGTCATTATTCCTAGAGAGCCTCACTTCTATAGGTACATCTAATAAGAATTCCGTTAAGCTAGTTATTCTTTCGGTTGTGTTTAAATCTAACATAGAAATTCCTTTCGGTTATGATCGTTACTCTTTGAGATTTCATTCGTAGGATCATTTGTATAGGATTTGATTAATTCATTATTCTTTGGTGTTCCACTCTCCCGCGTGCTTGCGAGGAGCTTAATCTAATTCAAGATTGGGTTAAAAGCATTTAGTTTAGTTGTTTACGTTTTCACTATTCACGTGCACTTTTCATGTTTTACTATTCACGTGCACTATTCATGTTTTTACTATTCACGTGCACTTTTCATGTTTTTACTATTCACGTGCACTATTCACATTTTACTATTCATGTGCTCTATTCACGTTTTACTATTCATGTGCACTATTCACGTTTTACTATTCACGTGCACTTTTCATGTTTTTACTATTCACATGCACTATTCATGTTTTTACTATTCACGTGCACTATTCACATTTTTTTTACTATTCGCATGCATTGTTCGTATTTTTACTATTCACATGTATATAGTTCACATTCTTTCAACAAACAAAAAAACATAAAGCATTGCCCACGTGCATGAAAATTCGCGTTTTCTAACTAAGAGGCTTCTAAGTAGATTAAAGGTTAGCATGCAAATGACGTTCAAAATAGGGCCGCTAAAGCCTAGAAGTCTTGACAAAGGATAAAGAATAAGGGAGTACTTACCTGATTGACGTTGGTCCGGCTCAGGTGAGAATCAGGATTCTGGAAAGGAGCCACTCTAGTCAAGTCCTCGAAACCCGCCTCCATACCCTTCGTGCCATCACGAGAATGCTCTAAGTTTGGTGCTAGAGAGAGAGAGAGAAGAGAGAGAAGGTGTGGGGTTGGAAATGAACCCCACCACCCTTTTTATAATGAAGGTGAATGGCATTTTCGTAATAAGCGAAAAGGTACGACGAGACATAAAGGTAAAAAGTAAATAATTAATTACCAGGTGCATAGACCTCCAATTTGCAGTCTGTTTCAGCCTGTGTTTCTGCCAGGCAGTGACCAATACCCCGAGGATATGCCTCTAAACGACAGCCGAAATTTTACAGAACAGTGGCGCCAGTCAATATACAGACAACAGTCAATAAAAAATAATTTTTAGTCTAAAGTGTTCCCGATAAAAGGATAAGGACGTTCCTATCAACAACTCAAATACTCGAGACGATAGCTCTAGTAAAAATACAGACGACAGTGTTTTGAAGTTCAGAATTGCTAGAGAGAGCCTTTTTTGCTATTGACCCATCTTACCTACGATCGACGACCGAGGTTGCTATTGAGCCATCTTACCTACGGTCGATGACCGAGGTTGCTTTTGAGCCATCTTACCTACGGTCGATGACCGATGTTGCTTTTGAGCCATCTTACCTACGGTCGACGACCGAGGTTGCTTTTGAGCCATCTTACCTACGGTCGATGACCCAAGTTGCTTTTGAGCCATCTTACCCACGGTCGACGACTCAGGTTGCTTTTGAGCCATCCTACCTACGGTCGATGACCGAGGTTGCTTTTGAGCCATCTTACCTACGGTCGATGATCAAGGTCGCTAGAGAGAGCCATTCTTACCCGCGGTCGATGACTAGGGTCGCTAGGAAGAGCCATTTACCCGCGGTCGATTTAGGCTAGGGTCCCTAAAAAAAGCATCCACCAGCAGCCGATTCAAAGGCAAGGACGGTGAAGACGGAAGACGAAGCTGGAGCGCGCGGCGCGGAGATCAGGTATTCTTCCTCTTACTCTATATGTGTCTTTTACTTTAATATATTTCCATTGCATGTATTGCGTTAGCAAAAAAAACGTTTTCAAACCACACACATCACTGTCAAAATAGAAAAGTAGGGGCAACTGTAGACACCGAGTCGGAGGACCTGTGACGAAAACCCACGACAAACGGCTAAAGCGGTTGATTCCATTGGTTAGGAAATTTTAAAAACTAAAAAAAAAGAAAAGGGGGCGCGACGCGTCGAATGCCCGCCCGATGGGCCGGGTATGAAACATCGCCCGTCGGACGATGGGCGTCGCTCGTCGAGCGTTGGACGCGGCCCGAGGGGTGTCGGCATCATCGTCCAACGTTCGATGGGCGGACGCCCCACAACGTCGGACGAAAGCCCAACGCTCGTTGGGCGGACGCCCAACGACGTCGGGCGAACGCCCAACATTCGTGGGGCGAGCGCCCGACGAGGTTAGGCGAACGCCCAACGGTAGTTGGGCGTTCGCCCAACATAAGTTGGGCGTGCGCCGTTGGGCGTTCGCCCAACATAAGTTGGGCGTGCGCCCAACCATTTTGGGCGTAGCCCGACGCCCGTCGGGCCACGTCCAAAATATTTTAGGATCCGTGCCTATAAAAGGCACGGATCCCCATGCATTTGGGAGAGGATTTTTGGGGACTCTCTCACTCTAAAACATTTTTTAGAGAGAGAGTAATTTTTTTTGGGAAAAATATTTTTTTTCCTAAAAAATCCGAATTTCCTAAAAGTTAAAATTTTACTAAAAACACCGAAAAACACAAAAATCGTAACTCGTAGAATCAACCGACTTCAGCTGTCAATACCGATCTTGAGGTATTATTCGAGCACTAGACTCGTTTTATTTATTTTAATTATTTTATTTTGTTTATTTTTATTTATTCGTGTAATTAGTTAGTTATTTATTTAAACACGTTTATTTATTTTTCCGAATTTATTTAAGTTTCGTCTCGTATTAAATAAACGTTTGGTTTTGTTTTGAATTAAAAAACCTCGTTTTAAGTCCCAACACGAACCGTGACCCATGTTAAGGGTAGTTCGGGACTAAAACGTTGTAATTATAAATTTTAAACATTTTGTAAATAACGTTTCGAATAAAACATCGCTTTAGGAGTCTCCGTTATAGACTATGATCCAATTTTGGTAGTTCGGAAATCCAAAACGATAGAATAGATTAAGTTTAAAGTGTTTGAACAAATCTGGAATGTTGGGTACTGTTTCTGTAATTTTCCATTTTCTGTCACAAAAGGCAGTTTACCGACGGAATTTCCGTCGGTAAAACTGCTGAAATGTAAAAAATGCTGTTTTGGTCCTTCTTTCTCAACTTTTAGACTTTTGGTCCTTTATATATCTATATGTATAATTATGTAATATATGCATTCAAATTATTTTTAATTATTTTGTATATATTTATTCAACATGTTTAGATATTATTTTTCATTAATTTGATTTGATAAAAATATATGTATATATATATATTTTCCTTTAAATTCATTTAAACTATACATACTTGTCATTTTGGGGTTATTAGGGGTTATTTTCTATATATACTTATCATAATAGTTTTGGGGTTAAAAGTTAATTTCTTATCATTTGTGAATATTATTGTCATTTTTTATCTATTAATCATAGTCTTTATTATTTACCTTTTCCTTTAAATGTATATATATAATTATCATTTCTATCAAAAAAAAAATATATATATATGTACATCTTTCTTCTTTTCCTTTTAAATTTCCTATATGTATATATGATTTGGAAAATGTTTTGGTTGGGTGAATTTGGATTTAATTTATTAATTGTTGTCATTATGTTCAAATGAAGGATAATTGAGTGAAAAATGGAAAATAAAAGATAAAAAGAGATTTCAAGTTGATTGTTTAAATTAAAGCTTTTCTAGATATTCTTCAAGTGTAAATAAAAGATTTTTGTCATTTTAAACCATTTCCAAAATATCACGTGTTGAAGCCTTAATTTGTTCCAACGGCGGATTAAGCGAACCTTGTAAATAAAACTATTTTCATTATAAATAACCGAGTTTTTGAATCGTTTTCCTAATTAAACAGTTTTGTACAAAAATAAATGGACTTGTATGTTTAATCACGTTTTTTGTTAAAACTTCTTATCTCACGTTTTCAAACGCTCGAGTTGTTCCAACGGCGATTCGAGTCGATGTCATGTAAATTAACGGGGTTTTGAAACGTACCTAAATCGTTCCAACGGCGATTAAGGTACGAACCATGTAAATAAACTCGTTTTTGGGGAATGAGATTAGCTTAGAGTTAGTGTATAGTCTAAAGCATTAAATCACACTGTGAATAAATTAATTCTTTCCCCTCTCCCTCTCTCTCCTATATACTTTAAATTTATGCAAAATGGGTGATTCTTTACTAAAATGGCTTTCAAATAACATGCTCAAAACGGTTTTTAAAGCGAGAAAGAAAAGGTTTCAAATGAATTTTAAACTTAAAGAAATATGCGATTAGTCCGTTATCGCCTAACACGCTAAGTAGGAGGCCGGTGGTTCATAACCGGACGATGTCGGGGTGCCTAGTAGCCTTTCTCCGGAAAGGAGCTAGCCTTCTCGGCTCGTACCTAAGTTTCCCGAACCCACACCGGTCTCCCGCAAGGGATCGGTGTTCATTTTCCCATTCGTGGGAGGCGACTCTTCCATACTCCGAGCTCCGGCCCTGCCGAGCAGCTTGATTCCGCGATTGGTTGCTTTCGGCGCCAATCACAGCATCTGTCGTCAACGGTGTCCACCCCCCGGTCCGCCCGGACGAGGCCGCGGCACCTACAACGGGCCCTAGTTTCTGATCCTAAAAGTTAGAGTCGCCTTAAGAGGAAATCACGACCCTAGGACCTCACGGAGTTGTTCGGTCTATAGATAGTCGTCTTTGCAAGAGTAAAGTACTAATCGTATATGTCTTGAAGTGTTGGTCATATGCTATAACTTATCATTATTCATATCATTATTCAAGGTCTTGAAATACATGAAAGTTGTCTCACTATAGTTTAGGAGTAGTTCTTAGTTGTCACCCAACCCAAACTAAAGTATTCACCGCTTAGATAACGTATAAAACCGAGTAGTTTAATACTTATAGATATAAATCTCGTGGATTCGATACCCGGTCTTAACCGGATTAATACTTGATACGACGGGGTACACTTGCCTCTACGTAGTAGCGTCTATTAGAGTTAGAGCACTTAGAAAGATCATAACCATAACCGTAACACACATATCATAAAAAATTTAGAGCTCTACCGGACACTCATCACACATTCAGCATGCTCCCTAGAAGCTCTATCTTGTCCATAAAGACTAACCAACTTCAAATAATTCATAACACGTTTGTTATTCCATTCAATAGCTTCCGGATGAGCTACAATCAAAAAGAAAAAAAGTGAAACAAACTCGTAAAAATAAATGTAAAATAGTTTGTTGCAATTTCATTGCAGCAAACTGATTTGCTTGCTGCCAATTGCAGCAAACTGATTTGGAGAAATGAAATGCAAATTGAATGATTTTATAACATTAATCTTCAGTTACTGATATACTGAGTAGAATTAAATCCGGGTGATTCATGAACCTTAATTTGGTGGTGGTCTTGGAAAAGAAAGCAGCTTTTGGTGATAAATGAAAAGGTAGGGCAGAGGAATAATATGTCTATATACGAAAGAAAGCTCAAATGGAGTAGGTCCTTTTTATTTATTTTTATTGATAACAAAACAATAATGGTGCTTTTTCTTTAGGCATTGATTACAATATGTCCCTTTATCACGTGATTTTTTTATGGCAATTAAAATGTCAATTCCTATCATTTGTCCAAATTTTTGGTCAAATCAAACCCAATATCCATTTACATCTTTCTTTTAAAAAAGGAACCAAATTGTTTGCTATAATTTGGTTTAATTGCAGCAAAACAATTTGGTTTAATGGCAGCAAAGCAAGTCAGCAAATCTGATTTGCTGCAATTAAACCAAATTACAGCAGACCAAATTGTTTTGCTGTAATGGCAGATCAGTTTGTTACAATTCAGCAAACCTGATTTGATGCAATAAAATTCACAACGGTTTGCTGCAATTTTAAGTTTAAAAAATTCATCAATGCATATAAAAAAAATTCACGGGTTAATATACATATTTGCCCTTGTATTATTACGGAAAAACAGATATGCCCTTATATCAAATAAACTCATAAATATACCCTGAAACTTTTCAAAAACATGCAAATATACCCTAATCTAACAGATCTGTGATGTGGTATGAACGACGTGCACAACTAGAGACAAAAAAAACACCATGTCCACTCTTGTCCATTGGCAAAATTGGTTTTTGATTTACAGTCCCACTTCTTTTTTCTCTTCTTTATATCCCAACTCTCAAATTCTTTCATTTTTTTGTCGAATTCTCTGCTCTTCTTACTCTTTTCTCCTATCCAATTCAACCTTCAATGGCGCTTTCTCTTATTAGTCCCATTTCCCTCTACGGTTACTATCTCTGTTACTGCTACACCTCCTCCGGCCTCTCTCAACAATCAATCCAAATCCACGATGAAACCACACTCCATTTCTGGGCCCTCAAGATCCTCATCCCCGTAAACCGTCTCTCGTCCTCATTCACGGCTTTGGCCCCGCCGCTCTCTAGCAATGACGCAAACAGGTATAATAGATCACTTTTGTTTTTCTTCTTAATTTAGTTCCATAATCGAGAGAACGATGGGCGGATTTGAAATTCGGAATTCGAAATTGCAGGCTCAATTCTTTGCTCGTAAGTTCAACGTCTACGTATTGACAATATATGAATAAGAGAAAGAAAGAAGTGGGACTATAAATCAAAAACCAATTTTGACAATGGAGAGTTGGGATATGAAGAACAGAAAGAAGAAGTGGGACTGCAAATCAAAAACCAATTTTGACAATGGAGAGTTGGGATATGAAGAAGAGAAAGAAGAAGTCGGACTGTAAATAAAAAAACCAATTTTGACCATGGAGAACGGTGGACATGGTGTTTTTTGGTCCCTGCTTGTGCACGGCGTTTATGCCACATCACAAGTCTGTTAGATTAGGGTATATTTGCAGGTTTTTGAAAAATTACAGGATATCTTTATGAGTTTATTTGATATAAGGGCATATCTGTTTTTCCGTGATAATACAAGGGCAATTATGTGTATTAACCCAAAAATTCACAAAAGAATGAACTTAGGGAGCTTCAATGGGAAACAAGATAGCATCAACTCATATGAAAATCCAACAAAGCTTACCTAGAAAATCGAAGAAGAAAAACGAGAGGAGCAGCTTCAGGAAAACGCACGAGCAGAGAACGCGAGTAGAAAAGAGGGAGAACGATGTAGATAAATTGACCTAGGCTCAATGGAATTAATTAAATTGTCTGAGGGTATTTTTGTCCGAAAAAGATTAGACCTTTCTACACCCACCGATTTGGTGGGTTGAAATTCTGTTAAAAACTCATTTATTTTGAACCCTTCAAACCCTTTCATCAACCCTTCAAAACTCTTACCCTCATATTTTTTAATCTTCCAAACAAGGGTTTCCACTAACCCTTCCCTACCCTCCCTTTAATTACCCTTCAAAACCTCTCATCCAATCAAAGCCTACAAAAACTCAAATTTCGAACCGGCTTCTTTCTAATTTCTCTTCAACAACAACAACAACAAAGCCTTAGTCCCGAAATGATTCGGGGTCGGCTAACATGAACCATCATATAAAACCGTGAAATCAAGTCGTGTCAGCGACACAAATTCGCTCCCTCCACTCCGTCCTATCCACTACCATATTTTCCTCAATTCCCAGTAAACTCATATCACTCTCGATCACCCTCCTCCAAGTTTGCTTAGGTCTTCTCCTACCCCTCACCACTACATCCCTTTGCCACTCTTCGGTTCTCCTAACAGGCGCATCAAGCGCTCTGCGTCTCACATGGCCAAACCACCTTAGTCGGTTTTCTCTCATTTTATTCTCAATAGATGTGATCCCTACTTTTGTCCTAATTATTTCATTACTCACCCAATCTTTTCTCGTATGACCACACATCCATCTCAACATACGCATCTCCGCCACCAACATCTTATGGATGTGGCAGTGTTTCACTGCCCAACACTCCGTACCATATAACAATACTGGTCTAATTGCCGTTCGGTAGAATTTTCCCTTCAATTTATTAGGCATGCCGGGGTCACAAAGGAAACCCGTAGCACTCTTCCACTTCGATCAACCAGCTTTAATCCTATGAGCAACATCTCCATCTACTTCTCCATCCGTTTGGATAATAGATCCTAAATACCGGAAGCAATCTGAGGCCTGAACAACTCTCACATCTAGGGTGATTGTCCCTGCCTCCCTACTCCTATTGCCGCTAAACTTAACTCCAAATATTCTTTCTTACTTCGGCTCAACTTAAAGCCTCTAGATTCTAGAGTTTGTCTCCATAGTTCCAACTTCCTCTCCACTCCTTCTTTCGTCTCATCAACCAACACAATATCATCTGCAAATAGCATGCACCATGGTATACCATCTTGAAGTGAACTTGTTAGTTCATCGATAACGATGGCAAAAAGAAATGGGCTTAGTGCGGAACCTTGATGCACTCCAATCGTAATAGGGAGCTCTTCAGTCTTCCCAACACTAGTATGTACACTCATGCATGCTCCCTCATACATGTCCTTTATGATGTCAATATATTTCCGCGAAATCCCTTTCCTTATCAAGGCCCACCAAAGTACTTCCCTTGGTACCTTATCATATGCTTTCTCCAAGTCAATGAAAACCATATGCAAGTCTTTCTTCTTATTTCGATAGTGCTCCATTAATTGTCTCATTAGATGGATGGCTTCCATAGTTGATCTTCCCGGTATAAAGCCAAACTGGTTTTCCGAGATCTTCACCGTCCTCCCTAGCCTTTGTTCGATTACTCGCTCCCAAAGTTTCATAGTGTGACTCATTAATTTGATTCCCCGATAGTTGGCACAATCTTGGACATCGCCTTTGTTCTTATACAAAGGGATTAAGATACTTTTCCTCCATTCTGATGGCATCTTATTGTTTCTCCAAATTTTGTTGAAGAACGTCGTCAACCATTCGATTCCTCTTTCTCCCAAACATCTCCAAATCTCAATTGGGATGCCATCCGGTCCTACTGCTTTCTTCAACTTCATCTTACTTAATGCCATTTTGACTTCACCCTTTTGAATTCTCCGCATGCATTCATGATTTATCATATCGTGATGGATACTTATATCTCCAACATCTTGTCTGCGATCTCCATTAAATAAGTCATCAAAATAGGACCTCCATCCTTCCTTGATATCCTTATCTCCAACTAGGACTTTCTGGTCCACATCCTTCACACATTTAACTTTTCCGAGATCTCACGTCTTCTTATCTCTCATCCGAGCAATTCTATATATGTCTCTTTCCCCTTCTTTCGTATCCAATCTTGTATATAGATCCCGATTCACCTTTGCTCTAGCATCTCGTATGACCTTCTTTACTTCCCTTTTAGCCTCTTTGTATTTTTCGTAGTTCTCGTCACTCCTACATTTCCCCAATATTTTATAGGATTCTTGCTTACTCTTTACTGCTTGTCGTACTTCTTCTGTCCACCAAGATGTGTCCTTACCCGGTGGCATGCTACCTTTAGATTCCCCTAGAACTTCCTTCGCTACTTCCCTTATACTATGCTCCATCTTAGTCCATATCGAATCTATATCTAAATCCATATTACAAGTCCAAACATCTTTTTTGGTCATCTCATCCACAAATTTTTGTTGATTCTCCCCTTTCAATTTCCACCACTTAATCTTAGTCTCTACTTGTGGTGTTTGTTTTCTTATACATTTCCTACTTCGAAAATCAAGCACCACTACTCTATGTTGGGTTGTCGTACTCTCACCAGGGATCACCTTACAATCAATATAACTCTTTCTCCAAGCACTCCTTACTAAGAAGAAGTCAATTTGGCTCGCATTACCGCCACTCCGATAAGTCACTAAGTGGGATGTTCTCTTCATAAACCATGTGTTCATGATACTCAAGTCATAGGCTGATGCGAATTCCAAAATATCATTTCCTGCTTCATTCTTATCTCCAAAACCATACCCTCCATGAACACTCTCAAACCCATCTCGCCTAGAACCCACGTGTCTATTGAGATCACCCCCAGTACCATTTTTTCATCCCTAGGAACCTGTTGCACCACTTCCTCTAGGTCCTCCTAAAAAGCTTGTCTGATAGAGACATTTAATCCTATTTGTGGCGCATATGCACTAATGACATTCATAATTCTATTGCTAGCTTAACACTCATAATTCTATCGCTCTTCCTAGACACCGCTACTACATCATCAATATATTCCCTATCAATAAGAATACCTACTCCATTTCTACCCTTATCCTTTCCTGAGTACCAAAGCTTATAACCCCAAGGAGCTATCTCTCTAGCCTTGGCTCCAACTGATAGGGGCGTTTCGTCCCTATCTTTTAGCGTGATTTACGGTTTAATTTTAGATGAAACAAATAAGTTTAATTGCAAAAATAGAGTGTTTTAATAAAATAATGAAATAAAAATAAATTCCGTACTTTCGGTTAATTTTCCTTATTTTTGATTAATTTAGAAAATAAAACGTCAAGCTAACTCGGCTCTCGAGAATTGTATTTCAGGTACGAGCAAGGAGCGAAAATCCACCGACATACGCGGGGCATGGAACACTTGGTCAGAAATAATTGTTCAATCCACAGGCACCACGTGGGATCTACTCACCGATACGCGGGGCGTATCAACCTCCACGCGAGGCGTGTGACATATGTCAAAAATGATAAGCCTAATCCTGAAAGTCAGACTGCATGGTCTCCCAGAGTCAACTGCTCCTACGCGGGGCATCCCACCTTACACGCGGGGCGTGTAAGGAAGTTCTTCGACCTAAAAGACTCAGAGACCTATTTACGCGAGGCGTGCTTCAGCTACGCGGTGCGTAAAAGACCCAATTCAAGCAATAAAATCTCAAAAACTCAACCACGCGAGGCGCACCCCAGTCTACGCGGGGCGTGGTTGAGACAACAAGATCTGGATTTGGTCCACATGCAGGAGATTTCTGACGAAATGGGCAAATACGCGAGGCGTATCATGGGAAATCTGCAGAAAATCATGTTCCTCCATGCTTGTATCTTATGAAATTACAATTCTACCCCTAGCTTGATGTGTATAAATAGGAGTGACTAGCACTCATTTAATACACTTTTTGATATAGAACTCTTGTTATAGTTTAAGTTTTTGTTATATAGTTTGAGATTTTATTTTACATAGCAAAACTCTTTCACCTTGAGAGCTTGTTCGTTGATTCCGGCATTCCGTCAAAGTTCCATTCCATCTCCGTTCACCAAGCTCGAAAGCTCCACCTCCAAGTCCTAAGAGACGGCCTTGAGTCCGGTTAGCTAGTTCCGAGGGTGGATTCTTCCCTTTTCACTTGCTAATTAGCTTGTACTCTTCCTATGTACTAGGCTTGGTTGTATTTCATATTTACATTCTCCATATTTATAATTTATGATTCATAATCTCTTTTTCTATATATGTGTTGATGTTTGCTACTTTTTTTGATACTCATAATTGATTATTGTGTAGGAGAACGCGATTTCCGATGCCATTCGGGCTATCTTTAGGGATTCATATAGGTGTTGCCTTACCGGAAGTGACGCTCTGGAAACCATAGGAATTGACAAACCACGAAACTTACGGGCCCTAATTTCTGGTCCCAAGCATTAGACACGCCTTGACTAGGAACCACGTAGTCTAAGTACTTCACGGGTCGGTCACACTACACGTAGTCGTCATTGCAAGAGTAAATCATTAACCGTATATATATTTGGAGTCATTGTTTGTCATATTTATAACTTATCGTCATCCGTATCATTTCGTAGAGTTTTTGTTATATAAATTAGTCTCACCCGTAGTTAGGAGTAGTTTGTAGTTGTTCCCCGAATCAACTCAAAGTATTCACCGCTTAGATAACGTATAAAACCGAGTCGTTTAATACTTGTGGTTATAAATCCCGTGGATTCGATACCCGGTCTTAACCGGATTATTACTTGATACGACGGGGTACACTTGCCCCTAAGTAGTAGCGTCTAGTAGAGATGGAGCATTTAAGAAGATCACATCCATAGTCGTAACGCACTTATCATAACATATATTTCGTCGTAGAAGCTCTACCTAACCGTACGCTACGCGCTATCAAGTTTTTGGCGTCGTTGCCGGGGATTTATAATTTCTTGCAATATTAGACAAAAACGTTTTATTGTTAGTCTAGGCATTATTTTTGTATAAATTGTTTATATATACTTTTTATATATACTTTTTACTAACAACATTTTTTCTTGTTTATAATTTATTTCATTCATTTATTTTATGCACACCCGATCTCGGAGTGATACTCTCGTTCCTATTGATCTTGAAATTGAACGTACTCTTTGTAGGATTCGGAGAGAGAAAATGGCAAACCTCAACAATGAAGCTAACCAGCCCGAGGTCAACCAAAGGCCGCCGGCGCAACCCGTGAATAACAACCGCAATGGTGGAGACATGCGCTCGATGATGGAGATTCTCGCTCCGCATCGCCCTCAAAACCGCAACGGAATCGTTGCCCCCACCATTCGCGCCAACACATATGAAATCAAGACTAGCATGATCCAACTCATCCAACAACTTGGCCAGTTCGGAGGAGAACCTCATAAAAACCCTAACGAACATTTAGATAAATTTCTTATGTGTGCCAAAACTTCTCGGCAAAATGGTGTACCGGTTGAGGCCGTCCGACTAAAGTTGTTTCCTTTCTCTTTGACAGGACAAGCGTTGGAGTGGTTGCACTCGTTGGAGGCGGGTTCGATTACATCATGAGTGGAACTTGAGAAGGAGTTCCTTTCTTACTACTTCCCACCCTCCAAAACGGTTAAGTTGAGGAACGACATCACTACCTTTCGGCAGCTCGAACACGAAACCATTCATGCGGCTTGGGCAAGATTTCGAAAGTTGCTTCGAAGCTGCTCGCAGCATGATATCCCCAAGCACGATTTGGTAAGCACTTTTTATCACGGATTAACACCTACTAATCGTGCCACCGTGGATTCCGCAACAGGTGGGGACCTGTTTAGGAAGTCGGCCAGTGAAGCATATGAGCTCATTCACGAGCTCGCAAGGAAAAGCGTACAGTGGCAAGAAGATCGGCTTGCCGGACCTTCACGACATCAAACGTTCACCGTGGAGAAAGAGGCTCCAAAACGTTCCATGGCGGAAATGAATAAAAAACTTGACGCTTTGATAGCCCAGTTGAGCCTTAACAAAGTTGCACAGGTCCTGATGTGCAATCATTGTGGTGGAGATCATGACGGACTTAATTGCCAAGCCGGTAGCCCTTTCGCCGGCGATACCGAAAATGTAAGTTACATAGGAGGCAATCCAAGGTACAATCCTAACCCGAACTCCTACTCACACCACCACAATAATAATAACAGCGGATGGAGGCCTCGGTACCAACACCCTAACTTGTCGTATGGCAATAATAATAATGTATTGAGGCCCCCATCCGACTTTGATCAAGAATATCGGGAAAATGGGCTAGGGCAATCATAAACCATGCCCGGTAATCGGAACACTCCACCTCCCGATAATGTGCATGGCCAGTCTGTAACGTCCTTGTTAAAGGATATCTTAACCCGTCTTACCGATAGTGAGGTGTTTTGCAGGGACCTTAGCCGCCAGGTAGCTCACTTAAATCGTCAGCAACAGGAGAGGCCATTAGGAACCCTCCCGGCAAACACCGAGCAGAACCCGCGGGGCAAAAATAGAGAGTCCGGACAGGCGATAACGCTCTTAAATAGTAGAAGTTCGGACCCGTCGAGTTCCAACTCGGACAACCTGCAGTAAGTCGCCGCATGAGAAAGTCGAGCTACTTCGACTCTAAACGTAGCATCGGTTTGAATTTCTCAAACCCCTTGTTTATATGTATCATAATCTTTGTTTATTTTTATTTTATTTTTCTCTCTTTTCTGTTATTTTTATTTTTATTTTTATTTTTATTTTTATTTTTAGTTATTTTATCCCGTCTCATAAATCAAAAGAAAAACAAATCCCATGTTTAATCCAAAAAATATATAAGCAACGCGGGGCGCCATGCCTTTCACGTCCCGCGCATCTGTGTGTCTGATCCAATTTTCGCAATAAAAGACACGTTACGCGGGGCGTCCCTCCTACCACGCCCCGCGTAACCTTCGGCAGTTAAGTTCTCTCCTGAATAAGCGCCACGTATTGGGACACGCGGGGCGCCCTATAGGGCACGCCCCGCGTATCCTAGGGGAGCTACGAATTGCAACTTCACATGGCAGCCTTTTCTCATTCCACCCTTCCCATCACTCTCTTCTCTTCCCCAAAAATCTTTCCCACTTCTCCACTCCACCTCTTTTTCCCTCCAATCACATCCCACCTTTTCAAATTCAAATTTCTTCAACCTCCCTCCATCATAAATTTTGTCTTAACCACCCTCTTAATGATAATTTAAAAACCATAAAAACATTAAAAAGAAATAAAAATATCATAAAAACATTAGATAATAATCAAAAACCACGAAAAAATTCAGTTTATCCTTTTTCCACGCGGGGCGTACCCCCCTGTACGCCCCGCGTCCTCGCCCTTCTCCCACCAATTTAGGGCCAGGAGGTGCGATACGCGAGGTGTGCTTCCCCGCACGCCCCGCGTACCGTGCCATTTTCGTGTCAAATAACGACCACGAGGTGGGATACGCGTGGCGTGGCCCTTTCACGCCCCGCGTACCCCTCCTGGAATTCCACTCCTCCTCTCTAAATACTCCCCCTTTTCCCTTCTTCTTCCTCACAACTTACTCTAACTTCCCACACTCTTCCTACACTCTCTCTCTCAATCCCTCACTAACACCATGGCAAGACAAAAACATGTTGTCGACATGCGCCCCCCACGGTCCACTCAGGCCCGTACTTCTCGTTCCCAACCACGCCAATCACCACCACCCCCCGAACGAGAAGAAACACCACCACTAACCCGCCAATACCGGGCTCCTTTCCATCTTTTCACCGAAGAAGAAGCCTAATCCTACCAAACACTCTCCGCGGCCCACGTAATGGAACTCTCGTACATCGAACGTAGCGTTCTTGATCGCTACAATGTTGGAGGTGCTTTCGAGGACCGCCTCCGTGCTCTAAATTGGCTCGATCACTATCGGGCACGCCACCACGTCTATTCTTCGTTGGTCGTGGAGTTCTACACCACCCTAGAATCCAATAATGTTCCCGGAGCCGCCCTCTTCAACTTCCGCCTTCACAACCACCCTTTCTCCATTGACACATAATGGCTCCGCAACCATTTCACCCGTCAAGCGGAGGAGGGCATAACACATTGGCCCGAGGGTGTCTCCCCTCGTGATTTTTGGACCTCCATCACCGGGTCCGACGATTACGATATCTCCAACCTCCGCCCGGCCTGCATCCGCGATCTAATCCTCCAACTTCTCCACCGCTTCATCTCCTTCTACTTCTCGGGGAAGTCCGAGTCCACCAAGGTCAATAAGCACGAGCATTTGGCCCTTTATTGTTGTGCAAACGGCCTCACCTACAACCTTTCCTACCTCGTGGCCGTCCAACTCCACCACATGCCCACCCGAAAACATGGCAAAATCGGGTTGGGCCATCTCATCACCATCTTCGCCACCTCCGCTCTTGGCGAAGCTGCCCTTGACCGCCTTCCCAGCTTGGAGCCGCGGCCCTTGGAGAAAAATGCCTTCAAATCACTCAAGCGCCCTACCTCCGGCCCGGGTGAGAGTTCGGGGGCAGCCCAACCTCAAGACGACGAGGACGAGGACTCGGACATGGGCCTCAACTTTATTCCACCCCCCCAACCACGACTTTAACTCCATCTACGCCCGGTTGGATATTTTGGAGGACAACCAACGACGTGATCGGGCCCACTTCGACTCGCGCTTCGACGCCCTTGATGCTCGCTTCGACGCCTCCGAGGCTCAAAGGCAAACGGATAGGGCCAGCTTCGACGCCTTCGCCAACACCTTCTTCACACATTTCAACATCCACGGCAATCCTCCTCCGCCTCAACCTTAGTTTCCCTTTCTTTGTTTTCCTTTGTTTTGTGTTTTCTATTTTCGTGTTTATTTTAGTTCGTTTCGTTTTATTTGTTTCTTTTGTTGTTTTTGTTATCTTTTTGTGTTTCTATTGTACTTTTTTTTATTTTAATATATTTACGATTTCCCTTTATGTTTCGTTTTGGTTATTTTCTCTTTTCGTGATCATTTTTCTTTGTTTATGCACCATTAATAACCTTCACGCAGGGCGTACACCATTTTACGCCCCGCGTGCTCACCATTTTTCTTGTATAACTAGCCCAGAAACTCAAACACGCGGGGCGCCCCTCTTAGTGCGTCCCGCGTATCTGAGTCTCTGGCCACAATTGGTTTAAAACGCACCTCCTACGCGGGGCGCCCCCCTGGGCACGCCTCGCGTAGGACCTGACCTTCAAGGGTCCTTTTTATATTCCATCTTTATTTTTGTTTTTGTTCTTTTGCGACGTCCTTGGAATAGACGTCATTTTAATAACGCGGAGGGCCGTGCAACCCCGCACTTACCGTTTGTTTTGCACTAACAAAAACAAAAATAAAAATCAAATAAACAACAAAATAATTAAACTATTTTATTGATTCTTAAATTTTTCCGATACACTACCCCCCTCGGAAATTAATTAAAGTTCCGTTATTTGTTCATAAATGTAAAGACGTTAACACAAAGGATCGGTTTTAGTAAGAAATTTTAGTCTTAATTCTGAAGTTATAGAATTTATGCAAAGGCTAGGTTCGTACTAAACAAAAGCATTGAGTCCTAACCCAAAGGTCATCTCTATAATGAAATTTTAAAAGGCAATAAAAACGGGATAGTTGAAAATTTGACGAGAACTTGAACGTACACAATTTAATCCGAAATTTTGTGAGATATTTTTGAGCCTAAAAGAGTTCGTACGAGAACTCTATTTCTTTCACAATTTTTTGAGAGCTTTGACTTCACTCGATTCATAGAGTTTGCACCTAATACCGGGTTAAGTACACTTATTTTGGTTAAAATGGCAATAGATGATAAAACGAGCCCACTTAGGCTAATTATTTTCTTAACTTATTTTTCTCGTTTTCATTAACCTCTAGGAAACCCCCTCGAGCCTATTAATTGACTTTTTTTGTTAATACCCTTTTAACATTTAACCCTTTTTCCTCTTGTTTAAATACCAACAAAATCAAATCGCACCCGAAATAAGCCAAGGCCTTGATGAGTAAGTACCATAAGCTTTCGAAATCGTTTTTGTGCCGCTCTCAAAACAAAAAAAAAAGAAAAAGAAAAACACAATAAATAGCAAAAGGCATTCTCAAGCTCCACCCAAGCAATTTCGAGTTATATTTTACGAACTTGCTAAGGCTAAAATAAAAACACGGTGCGATCATCAAAATGGTGTTTAAACTCGAGTTCTTAAAAATTAACCACAAAAAAGCCACCCACATTACAACCCCCCTCCGGGTTCGTTTTTAATATTGCCTAAACCATAACATAAGAGGAAAAACCCGGATGAAAATGCAAACTCAAAGTGATTTCGAGTAAGTGCAAAGGAGAGCGCAAAAACACCGACCCACCAAAATTTGAGTGTAAGAGTGAAATTCCTTGGTGAGGTACTGTCGGGTTCTCAAAAGATAATCGACCCCTGTTAATATTGCCTATTAAATTTGATCATGGAGGTTTCAAACAAGTTTTGGTCACTCATTTGTTTGCGTAGGTACTTACCGAAAACTTTGCATAAAACTTTAGCTTCAGAATCACGCACTTGGTAAACCCAACCGACGGTTTGTTTCTTAATAATCTCAATCCCTTGTCTTTCGATTTCTTTTACTTGAGGACAAGTAAAACTTTAAAGTCCGAGGAGGTTTGATAGGGGTGTTTCATCCCTATCTTTTAGCGTGATTTACGGTTTAATTTTAGATGAAACAAATAAGTTTAATTGCAAAAATAGAGTGTTTTAATAAAATAATGAAATAAAAATAAATTTCGTACTTTCGGTTAATTTTCCTTAGTTTTGATTAATTTAGAAAATAAAACGTCAAGCTAACTCGGCTCTCGAGAATTGTATTTCAGGTACGAGCAAGGAGCGAAAATCCACCGACATACGCGGGGCATATCACCCTTCACGCGGGGCGTGGAACACTTGGTCAGAAATAATTGTTCAATCCACAGGCACCACGTAGGATCTACTCACCGATACGCGGGGTGTATCAACCTCCACGCGAGGCGTGTGACATATGTCAGAAATGATAAGCCTAATCCTGAAAGTCAGACAACATGGTCTCCCAGAGTCAACTGCTCCTACGCGGGGCGTCCCACCTTACACGCGGGGCGTGTAAGGAAGTTCTTCGACCTAAAAGACTCAGAGACCTATTTACGCGAGGCGTGCTTCAGCTACGCGGTGCGTAAAAGACCCAATTCAAGCAATAAAATCTCAGAAACTCAACCACGCGAGGCGCACCCCAGTCTACGCGGTGCGTGGTTGAGACAACAAGATCTGGATTTGGTCCACATGCAGGAGATTTCTGATGGAATGGGCAAATACGCGGGGCGTCTCCCACCATACACGAGGCGTATCATGGGAAATCTGCAGAAAATCATGTTACTCCATGCTTGTATCTTGTGAAATTACAATTCTACCCCTAGCTTGATGTGTATAAATAGGAGTGACTAGCACTCATTTAATACACTTTTTGATATACAACTCTTGTTATAGTTTAAGTTCTTGTTATATAGTTTGAGATTTTATTTTACATAGCAAAACTCTTTCACCTTGAGAGCTTGTTCGTTGATTCCGGAATTCCGTCAAAGTTCCATTCCATCTCCGTTCACCAAGTTCGAAAGCTCCACCTCCAAGTCCTAAGAGACGGCCTTGAGTCCGGTTAGCTAGTTCCGAGGGTGGATTCTTCCCTTTTCTCTTGCTAATTAGCTTGTACTCTTCCTATGTACTAGGCTTGGTTGTATTTCATATTTACATTCTCCATATTTATAATTTATGATTCATAATCTCTTTTTCTATATATGTGTTGATGTTTGCTACTTGTTTTGATACTCATAATTGATTATTGTGTAGGAGAACGCGATTTCCGACGCCATTCGGGCTATCTTTAGGGATTCATATAGGTGTTGCCTTACCGGAAGTGACGCTCTAGAAACCGTAGGAATTGACAAACCACGGAATTACGGGCCCTAATTTCTGGTCCCAAGCATTAGACACGCCTTAACTAGGAACCACGTAGTCTAAGTACTTCACGGGTCGGTCACACTACACGTAGTCGTCATTGCAAGAGTAAATCATTAACCGTATATATATATATTTAGAGTCATTGTTTGTCATATTTATAACTTATCGCCATCTGTATCATTTCGTAGAGTTTTTGTTATATAAATTAGTCTCACCCGTAGTTAGGAGTAGTTTGTAGTTGTTCCCCGAATCAACTCAAAGTATTCACCACTTAGATAACGTATAAAACCGAGTTTTTTAATACTTGTAGTTATAAATCCCGTGGATTCGATACCCGGTCTTAACCGGATTATTACTTGATACGATGGGGTACACTTGCCCCTAAGTAGTATCGTCTAGTAGAGATAGAGCATTTAAGAAGATCACATCCATAGTCGTAACGCACTTATCATAATATATATTTCGTCGTAGAAGCTCTACCTAGCCGTACACGCATCACCAACCCACTTGGTTTCTTGTAGGCACATTATATTTATTCTCCTCCTCTTCATAACATCTACAATTTCAGATAATCTTCCGGTCAAAGAACCTATGTTCCATGTCCCAAAGCGTAACCTACTACCCTTACCCCTACCCCTACCATTACCGTGGACTAGCTTATTTACCCGCAACCCTTGCATATTTGACACCACCCCCGGGTCCTGGGGTGGCGCGCCGCTTCGGTGCGACGACCTAGCAACCCTTGCACATTTATCACTACACCCGGGTCTAGGAAGTGCAGCGCGTCGCTGAGTAGGGAACGACCCAACGGTATTTATGGTATGGTTCATGTCATAAGATGTGGCTACGTTTTACGCTGCCCGCCACAAACCTACCGCAACCCTCCTCCTTTGTCTGGGCTTGGGACCGGCTGTAAAGGCCACCAAGTGACCCTCACAGGCAGAGTTTTCTAATTTCTCTTCATACAAGGAAATTGAGATCTCTACCCATTTTCACTATTATTTTAAAAGCATAACAAATGAAGAAGAGTTGAATTGATACACACTTCTGAGCTACCTGTTTGATTTGAGATTTGGGATACGATAGATGACAAAAATGTAGAAAGATATAGATAAAGGAACCGAGAAGAGAAAGAATGTACTGGTGTAAGAGACAACACTATTGTCGATAGGTTGAAGCTTTACGCCAGAGAGAAGAAATGACGCGGTTAAGGAGGAGCGCCCGACAAGAACCTTGGTCTTCATGGTTTTAGTGGAGAGAAGAGGAAAGGTAGTGAATGAGAGTCTAACCCTAAAAATTCTAAAAATAAGTCTTATATATCCTATGTTTTTATATTACAAATTAACCCTCTATTTTAATTTTGTTTTAATTTGATCCCTATCAACTCTAACCCTTGTACAATTTTAGAGTCGGTTTAAAAAAAAAATTGTTGCCAATGATAGACTAATAGGTCGATTGAGTCACAAAACTGACCCCAATGATAATACTTGTAGCAACAGTTTTTATTTAAACCAAACACCAAAGACCATTAGAGTCGGGGTTTTATACAAACTTTTGTCAATAAATAATTTTTTGGGTCGGGTTTTTTAAGACAACCAACCCCAAATACATTTAGGATCGGTTTTTTCAATAAACTGTTGCTAATAAGGCATCACGAAAGACCCTTTTTCCACTAATGTAAATAAAAATATATAAAAATTAAAATGAAAAAAAAAATCAGGATTCCTATAGGGTTTTGTCAAAAATTCCCATGTGGATTTATTTGAGAGCGGGGCTAGGATCACCATGGTTTGGGGATAGTACACCCCGCTCTTACCCTTGTTTTAGCTTTAGGGGAAAAATGTCCCCCGCCACCATCCCCATCCCTAAATATGTTGGTGATTTTCCACCCCTGTTAGTTCGTATCTCGGTGGGTTTTATGGAATCCCCACCCCATTGCCACTCTAATAGAAGATATTGTGTTAGATATCAAAGGGAATATTTTTTTATACTTTTCAAAAGGTGTCATGAAGAGTCATGATGACACAAATTATAAAGCCAACTCTTTTTGAAATTGCTTCTAACACTTCACAAAAGAAATAATATACACTTCTCTCATTTATTTCCTTGTGTATAACGATCACCTAATGTGGGACGAAGATGTAGTAATTAATTCTATCTTACCAAACTTGTATGGAAAGTAAGAAGAAAGAGAAAAGCCATTATTACCTGCCATATTACTCTTTCGGTAACAGAAAAAGAAAGGCAAAAGAGAAAAGAAGGGAGATAGAGAGTTGAAGAAGATGAGCTCAAGGAAGTGTTGGGGTTTTATGTCCTATAGACAATTCTTTTAGGATATAAATATTAGTGAATAAATTGTTTATTTAAATCATTTGTTTTAATAAGATATATTATGATTAAAACTATATATGAAAGTCATTAATCTTTTGTAAGTAAAAGTAATCCCAAGTTTAATTTGAAGTAGTTATAAAAGTGTTCATACAAACATGAAGTGAGACTATGCTTTATAATAAGTTAATGAACTTAAAATCAACCCAAGTCAAATAATATGTTAAAGGGGTTGGCATATTACTGTTGAGACTTGCATGTAACAGTGTTTCCTATCGAGACAGAGAGCTGATCTCGCAAGCTTTAGATGTGAAGATATCTAGACAGGTACATGGATCTGGTAAAGGAGTTCATTAGGATTGGGACCCGACTTGAGATAACAGTATGAATAGATTTATCTAAGTGTCAACTGTCCATCTCATTGGTGTTAATATGTAGTAATCCTCAAACTCAAATAATCATTAATTAGTGATTCGGGATTATGGAGTGTGATGCTTTGATTCTGTGCGAGCACGATCCACTATAAGGGAGGCCCTATGGTGTGTGAGAGCAGGGTTGGGTGTCACATAAAGTAATTGCAGGATAGTCGATAGATTGAACATTCGTCACTCCTGATAAGTAGGAGATATATCCAAAGGGCCGCTTGTGGTGAATTGACTGAAATCCGTGTAAGGTGATAGAGTTAAAAGTAGAAATGGAGATTTCACTTAAGTTATCTTTTCAGAGTTAATTCCACCTGGACAAGTATAACAGACTTTTTGTTATATGTAACATGACACATTCCATGGTTATAAAATTTTTTTTAAGAATATAATTGATGAATGATCGAATTATACTGGACCTAATACGGAAAGGTAAATGTCAGTATTCAACCTAGCTTCTTATTGCACTGGGGGAATGTCTAAGGTTCTACTAGTAACAGCTCGCGAATTAATTCCGTTCTATATAAGTTGAAATTAATCAGGATGAATTAATTCCAATAAATATATACAGCTAGTAGCAATAAGAACCTAATGGGTTGCACATGGGACTTGGAACTAGAGGACGAAATTGTAATTTAGAGGGACTTACCTATATGGGCCGAAATTTGTAGTATTATTAGGGATAAGATAATTTGATTAATAATTATAATTGGATTATAATTGTAAATTAAATTATATGATTATGTGATAATATTAATTAGAAGTTTTAGTGTGATTATAACTCTAATTAATTATCCCTAAAATAAATTAATATCTAATTGGATTAGAATTATTGTCTAATTATATTTTGATATTATTAAGATAATAATAAGTATTTATTTAATTATCTAATAAGTAATCTTATTCCGAATTGGATTCTAATTGATTAATTAAATAATACAACTAGGGTTTGGATTTGAGAAGTCTATCCCTCCCTTGCATATTTCAGCCAACACATAATTGGAGGCTAAGAACTCTTCCGAAATCATCCCATCTAAATACTATCTCCTTTACCCTTTCTTTGATCTTGTGTCGATTCCTTTAGAGGCAATCAATTTAGATTGTTATTCATTGGTTGATTACTAATCGCTTTTCTTTTTCTGTTGTGATAATTGTTCGTGATACACGGATTAAGAGTTGTGGGCACTTCGTTTGCAACTGTAGATAGTTCGTCAATAAAGGTATTTCGCTCTATCCCTCTTTATATGAAATAACGATTAACAGATTTTGGAAAAGGGAAATACATAAAATAGATAAAATTTTATAATTTCGTTGTGCCTGGGCTTGTCTATTTTCCATCATTTGTATCAGAGACTATGTTAATCTATTATTTCATATATGAAAATAAAAGGTTTTTCAATCAAATTGAATAAATTTATTATTAGGTTAATTAATAAATTTGATTAGTTAATTAATATAAAGATAAATAGTGATTTTAATTATTTGATAATTAAATCTGATTATGTATTGTTCCTAATTTAATTTTGTTCAATAATCATTAAAGCGAGATTAAAGGTTTTATTGTTAGATTTGATTTGTTAATCTAAAAGATAAAACAGGAAATATTAATTTTGAAAATTAAAACTGATATTCTGAAATTGTTTTTAAAACTGTTTTGATATATATATATATATATATATATATATAGGGCTCTTGTGAAAAAAAATGCTGCTGCCATTGGGGTTTAAACCTTAGACCATTTGTTTACACTCCTTATTACTTACCACTGAGCTAATTACTTTTCTTGTGTGTTATGTCGCGCGCTGATTAATATACCACTGCACTTCTAGCTTCTATTGTTTAATATTTGACGCATGCACTTATTAATATCGATTAAATGTGCATTATAATGAATTATTAATAGAAAAAAAAACGAAACGTGCATAATAATTAATTATTAATAGAAAAAAAAATCCAAGAACATGCTCTAATTTCTTATTTATTTAATTCCTCCATATTTTTGTAATTTATGTTTTAAAATGTTAAGGACGATGTTCTAAATATTGTTTAATATTTGACGCATGCACTTATTAATATCGATTAAATATGCATAATAATGAATTATTAATAGAAAAAAAAAGAAATATGCATAATAATGAATTATTAATAGAAAAAAAAAGAAATATGTATAAGAATGAATTATTAATAGAAAAAAAATACAAGAACATGCTCTAATTTTTTATTTAATTCCTCTATATTTTTGTAATTTATGTTATATAAGAAAATATACGTTATGTTTTTTCGAACATGAGTTATAAACTATATTATAGAACAAACACGAACTATAAAGTTTAGAACGTACGATATATTTTTTAGAACATACGTCATGTTTTTTTAGAACATGTGTTATGTTTTTTCGAACATGAGTTATAAATTATATTATAGAACAAATGAAAAAACGATCCAGATATCTACTGATTTTTTTTAAAACATTATACTTAAATTTTGGAACATAAACTATAAACTTTAGAACATGTGTTATGTTTTTTAGAACATGCGTTACGTTTTTTCGAACATGAGTTATAAATTATATTATAGAACAAATGCAAAAATGATCGAGATATTTACTGATTTTTTTAAACATTATACTTAATTTGGAGAACATAAATTATAAAGTTTAGAATTATGTAACATTATTTAGAACATCGTCCTTAACATTTAAAAACATAAATTACAAAAAATATAGAGGAATTAAATAAATAAAAAATTGGAGCATGTTTTTGGATTTTTTTGTTCTATTAATAATTCGTTATTATGCATATTTCTTTTTTTTCTATTAATAATTTATTATTATGCACATTTAATCGATATTCAATAAGTGCATATGTCTAATATTAAACAATAGAAGCTACATGGATAATGGTATATTAATCAGCGCGCTCCATAATGGATAAGGAAAACAATTGTTGTTTAAAAAAACAGTAAATATATGGACCATTTTTGCATTTGTTCTATAATATAATTTATAACTCATATTCTAAATAACATAACGTATGTTCTAAAGTTTATAGTTTGTGCTCCAAAAATTAAGTATAATGTTCTAAAAAAATCAGTAGATATCTGGATTGTTTTTTCATTTGTTCCAAAAATATAATTTATAACTCATGTTCGAAAAAATATAACACATGTTCTAAAAAACATAACGTATGTTGTAAAGTTTGTAGTTTGTGTTCCAAAAATTAAGTATAATGTTCTAAAAAAATCAGTAGATATTTGGATCGTTTTTTCATTTTTTCCAAAAATATAATTTATAACTCATGTTCGAAAAAACATAACACATGTTCTAAAAAACATAACGTATGTTCTAAAAAATATGCCGTACGTTCTAAACTTCATAGTTCGCGTTTTAAAAGTTAAAATATATGTTGTTTCAAAAAAAAAGTTAAATTATATGTTATAACGTATGTTTAAAAAAATATATTTTCTTATATAACATAAATTACAAAATATAAAGGAATTAAATAAATAAGAAATTGAAGCATGTTCTTGAATTTTTTCTATTAATAATTCATTATTATGCATATTTAATCAATATTAATAAGTGCATGCGTCAAATATTAAACAATGAAAACTACAGTGCGATGGTATATTAATCAGCGCGGCACATATTACACAAGGAAAGTAATTGGCTCAGTGGTAAGTAATTTGGAGTGTAAACAAATGGTCCGAGGTTTGAACCCCCATGGCAGCAGCGTTTTTTGTTTAATTTTTAGACTTAAAACTACGTAGTTTTAGTGGTTCTCACCTAAGAAAGTGTCCTCACCTAAGAGGAGGTTCTCACTTGATCCATCCCCTATATATATATATATATTCAGAATATAAAATAATCTCGTTTGATTATCATATTATATTGAATTTATTTAAAAGTTTGGTTTTACTTAATATTTGAGATAGGTAAATCAAAGAGTTAAATAAATAATACAACGTAATTAGGATATACATAATACTAATTTTGTATAGGTTATATTTATCTAATTTGTACTTTTGATACATTTTGATTAGATTAAATATAAGGGATACGAAATTAATAAAGTTTAAAATTTGATGTGAATTAAAATTGTTAATTAGATTAACTTAAATATTACATAAATTTTATGTAATCAACCAATTTAATTTAATTGCTATATTTGTTATTTAATCTTTTGGTAATTTTTGAAATAGGACCTGCGTGTCCTGCCTTGACTACTCTCTATTGTATTTCTCTTCTCATCCAAATACCTTCAATTAGTTGAAGTATTCTAGAAATTGAATATTGTTGTAATTTCAAGGCGCCAAGGAAAAGACGGAGGACTTGAAGGAGAAATATGTAAGTATTTCTATTGGGTTGACCTTTTATTCCGTTTCTGGCTCAACGGAATAAATTTAGATAATATGTCCATAATTGCCAATGTAAAATGTATGTGTGTCTGATGTATGCTAAAGCAAATCAAGACTATGTTAGATTATGAGACTTAAAATAAAATCACTCACGAATCAAAAGTTAAGTCAATAAGCAAGTTATTAAAATCGGTTGCCCCTCCCTAATATTATAATTCAGCCGACAGTATCTGAGGACTTTGGGTTGTTGAGTAAACTTAAGCTCGGGTCTTATGAGTAACACCTGAATTATTGAAAATTGTTTTCACGAATATGGGGTAATGACTTAAACTAGATTAAAATAATTGGATGGGTAAACTCATGTTATTCTAAACTAATGGGCAATATGGTTGAGATTAATATCAATATGTATTAGTTACTAATGTGGTTAGTAACCCAACAACCTAGGAATCACATGGTTGATGTGATTGATTATATGAATCTACCTAATAAATGAAACTAGCTTGTTGAGTAAACTCAAGGTGAAATTTTATAAGTTAGGATCCTAGCTCACTAAAGAGTTTATGAAATTCTTCGAATTAATATGGAGGGTTATTAATTTGGCAAAATAGTAGGAGCAATTTAAAACAAGTAAAGTCGTACATATTTAAATTGAAATGAATTAAAGCAAATGAATAACATCCGTCACTCTTTCTCACTCTCAGGTTATAATAAATCATACTCTTAAAATCATGTCGAAATCGGATCTACGTAACATCCTTACCGATAACAAATTAAACGGTTCAAACTTCACCGATTGGTTTCGTAACCTCAAAATTGTTTTGAAGTTCGAAAAGATAGGGTATGTATTAGATACACCGATACCCGCTGTTCCAGCTGATGATGCTCCCATAGAAGAGATCAATGTTTATCAGAAGCATCAGTCTGATGATGATCATGCGGGGTGCATCATACTTGCATATATGACACCAGAACTTCAGAGGCAACATGAGGAGATGGATGCATATTATATTGTCATGCACTTGAAGGAGTTCTTCGAGAAACAAACTCGATGCGAACACTATGAGATAGCAAAGTTGTTGTTTCACTGCAAGATGCAAGAGTGTACATCTGTTGTGACACATTGTGTCAAGATGATTGGTTATATAACCAAGCTTTCCAACATTAGATTTGTGATGGACCTTGAACTAAGTGTTAACTTACTTCTGACCTCCCTCCTAGAGAGTTATTCATAGTTCATTATGAATTACCAGATGAATGACTTAAAGACCTCTCTTGAAGAGCTCATGAACATGCTCAAGTCTGTTGAGCCCAATGTAAAAAAAGACAAGGTTGTGTCTGCTCTTGTTATTGAGGGATCCAAGAAGAGGAAAGGGAATTTTCCCAATCCCAGGAATCCCAAGAAGAACAAGGGAGCGAAACCAACCCAAGACAAGGGAAAGCAAGTGAAGAAGCCCAAAGGGGAATGCCACTTATGTGGTAAAGATGGGCACTGGAAGAGGAATTGCACGGAGTACCTTGCTTCTCTCAGGAAGGGAAAGGGCGGTGCTTCGACCTCTGGTATGTTCTATATTGAAATTAACTCAATTTCACAGTCTGAGTCTTGGGTATTGGATACCGGATGTGGATCTCATATTTATACAAATATGAAGGAACTAAGGCAGACTAGGGACTTAAAGAAAGGAGACATAAATTTGCGAGTAGGAAATGGAGCAATGGTTGATGCACTCGCAATTGGAAATTATGTCTTACACCTACCATCTGGACTTGTAATGGAATTAAGGAATTGTTTATATGCTCCTGAGATATCTCGTAACATTATTTCTGCTAGCTGTCTTATGGATGATGGTTTTAATGTTTCAATTAAGAACAATAGTTGTGAATTTTATAGAAATGACATTTTCTATTTTTCAGGAATAGCATTAAATGGGATTTATGTTTTGAATGATAAAGTTTCGATTTTCACAATTGATACCAAAAGACTTAAGCTAGATAATTCAACTTACTTGTGGCATTATCGTCTAGGCCATATAAACAAGAGACGCATGCTTAAGCTACATCAAGATGGGCTTATAGATTCAATTGATTGTGAATCAATGGGAACATGTGAATCTTATTTAAAAGGAAAGATGACAAAGACACCCTTTAGCAATACATGTGAGCATGTATCAGACACTCTAGGATTAATATATTCAGATGTATGTGGTCCTATGTCAGTTCAAGCAAGAGGAGGTTTTAGATACTTCACTAGCTTCATAGATGATCATAATAGATATGGTTATATCTATTTAATGGAGCACAAGTCAGAAGCTTTTGAGAAGTTCAAATGCTTTAAGAATGAAGTAGAAAATCAAACAGGAAGGACTATTAAAATACTTCGATCAGATCGAGGTGGAGAATATCTTTCAGAAGATTTTCTGAATTATCTAACTGAATGTGGAATATGCTCACAATGGACACCTCCCTATACACCACAGTATAATGGTGTATCAGAAAGGAGAAACCACACCTTATTAGCTATGCCTTAGAAACTGCTCTATTTACCTTGAATCGAGTACCCACCAAATCCGCCAGTTCCACACCATACAAGCCGTTCGTTGGTAGGAAACCCAGTTTCTCTTTCATGAGAATATGGGGATGTTCAGCATATGTCAAACACATAGTATCAGATAAGTTGGATTCTAAATCTGATATGTGTTTCTTCATTGGATACCCAAAGGAAACTATGAGATATTACTTTTATCATTCAGATGATAAGAAAGTAATAGTATCCAAACACGTCGTGTTTCTAGAGAAAGAGTTTCTAGAGGAGACACGAACAGGAAGCATGATTGAGCTTGAGGAAACAGCACTTGAAACGACAAAAGAGTTGGTGGAACCCGAGCCTACCTCTTTAGATGAGACACGAGTGCCATTACCCACTCGTAGGTCTTAAAGGGTTCGTGAACTCCTAGTTAGATACAGTTTTCTAGTGGGAGATGATGAAGTGGTTCCCATATTAGACGACGAACCCGAAACCTACAAAGAGGCTCTTGCTAGTCCAGAATCTAAAGCATGACTTGAAGCCATGAATTCTGAAATGGACTCCATGTACACTAACAAAGTGTGGACTTTGGTTGATCCACCCGAAGGGATAAAACCCATTGGGTGCAGGTGGATCTTCAAGAAAAAGGCAGACATGGATGGAAAGGTTAGTACCTACAAAGCTAGGTTAGTAGCGAAAGGATATCATCAAAAGCAAGGAGTTAACTATGACGAGACTTTCTCTCCTGTAGCTATGTTCAAGTCCATCAGAATATTGCTTATAATTCCTGCTCATTTTGATTATGAGATTTGGCAAATGGATGTGAAAACAACTTTCCTAAATGGAAATCTGCTTGAGGATGTAAATATGATGCAACCCGGAAGTTTCACGTCGAAGGATGCAACCAAGGTTTTCAAACTTCAAACGTCCATTTATGGACTCAAGCAAGCATCCAAAAGCTGGAATAAGCGTTTTGATGAAACCATAAAACAATTTGGTTTTGAACAAAACTCTAAAAAGGCTTATGTTTACAAGAAGATCAGTGGGAGCTGATGCGAGCAAGATAAACAAGATTGTGAGGCAGATCATTTATGGAAAATAGCTACAAAGATCAAAGTTTCCACCAAGAATGGAAGGAAACAGCAATAAATAACAGTTCACAAAGGATTCCTCTTGAACAGCTATAGAGAAGTGCAAAATCACATGTTCAGCAATAGAAACAGGTCGAACAGACACGTTTCGGATAAACACGCGGGTCAAGCAGGAACCAATGAGAGAATGAAACGTGGGAGACAACTTTTGTGCACCAAGATGAAATGAATGGTTGTGATGTTATTGTTCTTTTGTATTTTTTTTGCTTTGGTACCATTTTGCCCTTACAATTTAGGGTTAAAACTTCATCCTATAAATAGTTTGCTTTGTGGTAGGTGAAGGAGATTATTACCGGTAGCCACTCTTTTAGCCTTTCTTTCAAGTTTCTGTTTTTAGTTTTATTTTGGGTACGAACATCCTGTTCAGTCATGGAAATGAGTGAGTAGTTTACTTATTGCCGGTCTAGCTAGCCATAAATGGTGATTGTAAGGATTCCTTTTCTTGTTAATAAAGCATCTTTATCAATGAATGGCTATTAAATGATATATTGAATGGTTTTAGATAATGATCAAATCTAAATGCTAGTGATAAGGGATGACATGACCGTGTAATAGGG
This sequence comes from Euphorbia lathyris, assembly GCF_963576675.1. NCBI lineage: Eukaryota > Viridiplantae > Streptophyta > Magnoliopsida > Malpighiales > Euphorbiaceae > Euphorbia > Euphorbia lathyris. Next base: position 43,568,243 of record NC_088914.1, read on the forward strand.
GTCAAAACCCCCTATCTTTGGGTATGGTTTTAGGACGGGTTTTAGCGTTATTTAGTTAATAAGCGAGCAATTCTCGCATTTAAATGCTTTTGTGTGAGTTAGTTAGAAATTGGAAATGTTTTATTTACTTTTCGTTGTTTAGGCTCGTTTTATGATCGATTTAGGCAAATACGACCAAAATGGCATGCATATTATAATTCCGCTATCTTTTGAAGCTAATTGATCGGTCAAAAGTCGCACCAAACGAAGCGTTTGCTCAAAATAAGCGATTGGCGGGTCAATTTAGCCTTTGGACTAATGTTGTTTGGACTTTTTGTGCATGCGCAGGGATAAGTTCGGGCGAAAAGACACATTATTGGCATTTCGGCGACCGCGCAGGGGCGCATCGGGCTAAACTGCTCGACGAACTGGCCTATTTTAGGCCAGCTCGCCGAGCTGGCCATGCCAGCTCGCCGAACAGGCCCTCAAGGGCCTGCTCGGGTGAGCTGGCCGTGCCAGCTCGCCGAACAGGCCCTCAGGGGCCTGCTCGGGCGAGCTGGCCTTCGTAGGCCAGCTCGCCGAGCAGGCTGTGCCTGCTCGCCGAGCAGGCCCTCTGGTGGCCTGCTCGCCGAGCAGGCAATGCCTGCTCGCCGAGCAGACCTGCGGGAATTGGTCAAAAAGACCAATTCCGCCCCCACGATGCCACGATGGACCCCACGACTTCCTACCTGCATAAGGACACGAAATAGGTCAAGAAAAGGGCCCGAGCCGCACCTATAAATAGGATTTTTCCAATGTAAATTAGGCATCTTTCATTATTTGTAAATTACTTTAGCTTTCCCCTTGAATTTCCTCTCCATCTCCTCCATCTTCTTCGACCTCCATTGAAGCTCCTTCAAAGCTGTTCTCGAGGAATATTCAAGGTCCGTCCTTAAGACCTAGGAAGCCGATTGCAGAGTAGACATGTTCCTTGAAAGGGATTTTCGTATCTCCTTTTACTTTACTTTGTTTGTACTCTTTGATACAATCTATGAATCCTAGGCTAATTGTACCATGTGACATTATTCTTCATCTTTAATAATACTTTAGCTCTTATTTTATTCTATGCTTATTGATTTAATCTTTGTCTTACGCTTTATTCAATTGGTTTAACTCATTCAAAAGCCCCAAAATCGAGTAGGCACATATTGTGAGCTGAATCTGACCTAGTCAGAGCCTAGGAGATTGACGACCTCTTAGTTGATTAAGCCCAAATTGCTGAGCCTTAGAGCTAGTTTCGGCCTTACAAGGGAATCACGCACTAGGAACTTCAGGAGGGTAAGTAGGGTTAATCGCCTTGAATACAAGTGACTTAGATTAGGTTTTTAATCAATAGACCTAATAACCTAACTTCATTATTATCGTTCATACCATGTTCCTTCGGGTAATTGCATTAGTGAAAGATCAATTAGGAGTAGTTTAACTTAATTAGGAGTAGTTTAACTTAATTAGGCGTAGAATAACTTAGTTAGAACTAGTATAACTTAGCTAGGAGTAGCGTAATTCAACCTAGGAGTAGATTGACTTAAGAAAACAAACTCAAAACCCACAAAGCCTAGATAACACCTGAGACCAAGTAATTCGATACTTGTGGTAAATAAGTCATGTGGATTCGATACCTGGACTTTCCAGATTTATTACTTGATAACGACGGGGTACACTTATCCCTTAGTGAGTCTTCTTCACCAAAGGCGCATCACCGTGCTCCTAATTCATGGAAACAACCATTTGATGCATATTGTTTTAGAGGGACACGAATATAACCATATGTTGAGGTTTCATTTATGAATGCTCCTAAATCGTAATGCTGGAATAACTTAGCGCAAGGACACTTGGTTAAGCACTATTCTTAGAATCTATGGAAAAAGGGACACTTGACCTTAGTAACTTAAGAAGGAAAGACTCAAGCCAAGAACCATAAAGATGCATGTGGTAATAGATTAGTTATACGAGCAATTGCCATTCGGTAGAGTGCTAGACCAGTAGCTGTTCCAACCTGATATTTGATGCAATTTATTCATGTTTTCTTGCTTTATGTTCACTATACCCACTTCAAAGTTATTAGATCTAGTGACTAAGGTAACTATTCCTAATCTTAACCCAATCCCTGTGGAAATGACACTTGGTTTTGCCCAACTACGATCGACCTAGTATAATTGCTAGTGTCCCATAAAAAGAGACCAAGAGCTTAGTCATTTTCTTAGTACTATATGTCGATGATATACTACTTATGGGAAACGATGTTGCAATGTTGCAAACAGTGGAAGTATGGTTATCCGGTAATTTCTCCATGAAAGACTTGGGAGAAGCAGCTTACATCTTAGGGATTAAGCTCTATAGGGATAGATCAAGAAGACTGCTTGGACTCTCCCAGTCTACATATATTGACAAAGTACTAAAGCGTTTTGACATGCATGAATCAAAAAGGGGTAACTTGCCAATGGTCCATGCAATCAAGTTATCAAATAATCAATGTCTTAAAACAGAAAAATGATAAGAAACGCATGGCTCTAATTCCTTACTCTAGTGCGGTTGGTTCGATCATGTATGCCATGCTTTGCACTAGACTTGATGTGGCGTTCGCATTGAGTATGACGAGCCGCTATCAAGGAAATCCAGGATTTGATCACTAGATTGTTGTCAAGAACATTCTTAAGTACTTTAGAAGGACTAAAGACACGTTCCTCGTATATCGAAACAGAGAATTGAAAATCGAAGGATTTTCAGATGCTAGTCATCTAACGAGTGAAAATGATTATAAATCCCAGTCAATATATCTGTTTATCCTAAATGGGGGTTCAGTCAGTTGGAAGAGTTCCAAGCAAGGAAGTGTTGCTTTCTCGTCGAATGAATCAGAGTACATCGCAACTACGAAAGCGGCAAAGGAGACAGTTTGGATTAGGAAGTTCATAACGGAACTAGAAGTGGTGCCTGATGTTGTAAATCCCATTACTCTGTACAGGGGTAAATTACATATGTGGTGTACAACCTTTGCCTGTTATCACACTTTGGTGTACAACCTTTAATTTTGCACACTAAAGTGTACAAACTTCAGGTGACCTCACACTAAAGTGTACACCTGGTTATTATGACCGGTCAACTACGGTCAACACTGCCACATCATCTAAGTTCATCTCCTGCTCATTAAAAACCTGTCCCCCCAAATGCGGAAAGACCTTAATACCCCCTTTCTTATTTCCCTCCAAATTAATCTTGAGTTCCTTTCCACTATCTCTCTCTCTACCTATCAACTCATCGTCTTCCATCGGCATAAATTCCTCTTCTCTTCTCTTTTCCACTGTGATTTGAAAACCCTAGAACAAAGAGGCAGGAAAAACACAGAAACTGGAAAGCCTTCGGCGATTCGTCGTTACCCGTGGGACACTTGAATCCAGATATCGTGCATGTAAGTGAACTCATCGTTAATGGCGTCTTGGGTTTACGTCAGCTTTATTTGAAAAGGATTTTCCCAACTTGTAAGGTTTCTCGGTTTGCAAACAATGTTTTTTCTTGTTTGTCGGTTAACGCAGAAGCTTTCTTAAAGGATTTTCTTTTGTCTTTAAGGTTTATCTTGTTTGTTGTAAGCAATCGTTATTTTGGTCTTACACAGTTGCTTTTATAAAGGACTTTCCAATTTTTTAAATTTGTATTCTCTTTATACGAATAGTACGGACAAAAGGTTGGCAAAAGGTGGATTTTCCCAATTTTTAAAGTTGTCTTCTTTATATGCGCATGTCCATTTGAGTATTATGACTCGACGTAAGAAAACCACGGCTTCTACGGGGACCATTAGACATAAAGGAACAACAGTGTCTGCCGTAGACAGACCATGTGAGTAGTTTAATTTAATCTTTTTTGTAATTAATATATATGTGGTAGGATATTTAGGGTAATTGTTTAATAATGGACTTTCTATATTGTATAATTGGATTTATTTATGTCTTTTGTTTGTTTGGTAAAAGTTGTAAGGGATGTCATTGTTTATTCTAGGAAAGCATTTAAGTGTAGTCAATATATAACGTATTATAATGTACACTTTAGTGTAGTTAATATATATAAAGGTGTATGCCATTGTCTATGTTGTATTATTTAAATCATGTATGTGAGTATTCATTTATTGATTTGCAGATCCTGAAGATGGATATTTCTATATCATCTTATTTTACAATGGCCATTTGGATAGACATGGTTATGTTGGGGGCAATGTATACATATGGCCTGATGCACATTGAGATACACTGTCTCTTTTCGGGATAGTAGCCAAAGTGGTCAGTTTGGAATGTATTGGTCATTTCCAATATTACTGGATGCGATATGATGAAGAGATTGCTACGAGTCTGAAGCATCTAGGATCAGATGATGATGTTTATCGTATGGCACTGGCTGGTGTACAATGTGGTGAGATACAGATCTTTGTGAAGCCATTGACTAGAGAGGACATAGTCATTGAAGACAATTATGTGACAAGGGGAGTTGTGTTGGAAGAGATAGACGAAGGAAATGAAACTACTTCTGTTAGGAAGAAGGGTAAAGGAAAAAGGAAAGTGTCAAGTGGTTTATTGTGTCTTGATTATAAGGGAGAAGCCAATGCAAGTACTAATGTGGGAGGTGGTTTTGCTGTGGGGAGTGAAAATATGGGATGGCCTATTACTGTTGGAGGTGTTGAGGATATAGGTATAGGGAATGAGATTGGGGGTGAGAATGTGGTAGAAGATGAGGGCATTAGGAGTTAAGAGGAGGATTTTGGGAATGCAGTGGATGATATTGGGGGTAAGGATATGGTAGAAGAGGAGGATAATGGGGGTGAGAATGTGGTAGAAGAGGAGGATAATGGGGTTGAGAATGTTGTAGTAGATGATGGTATTGGGGTGAGAATGATGTAGAAGATGAGGGTATTGGGAGTCAAGAGGAGGATTTTGGGAATGAAGTGGATGATATTGGGGGTAAGGATATGGTAGAAGAGGAGGATAATGGGGGTGAGAATGTTGGAGGAGATGATGATATTGGGGGTGAGAATATTGGAGGAGGTGATGATGGTTGGTTTGACAGCATGGTGGCAGAGGATCAAGTAGGATTGGATAACATGAATGCTGCTGATTATGAAGTTGATGTTGGTGTTCATCATAATGTTACTTTTGATGATGAAGTGAATGCTGGGTATAGAGCTGATGGTGAAGCAGAAGATGTCCATGAAGAGATTGTTGGCAATAGAGAAGAGGCATCTACACATGAAGCAAGTACTTCACAAGCACCAATTCCCGATGCAGAGCCAGAGTTTGTTGATCCAGACTATGTACTTGAAGATGACGATGCAGATTTGGTTGAGGGTGTTGAGAATGCTCGTACTGGAAGACCAAGGACTAGAGATGATGCTAGGAGTAGTTGTGTTGAGAATGCTCGTACTGGTAGGCCGAGGACTACATCTGATGTTAGGAGCAGTGGTATTGATCCAAGCACCAATTTCGAGGTGCATGATAATTCATCAGAATATGCAAATTCTGATGCATTATATTCTGAGAAAGAATCTGAAGATGAAGGGAGGAGGCCTATGTACCTAGAGTTTAATACAGAGAGAGATATGGCAGACCCCACTTTTGTGATTGGGATGCTTTTTAACAATGGCGAAGAGTTCAAAGAAGCCTGCAGGCAGCACGGAATTAAAAAATAGGTTTCAGCTTTGGTTTCCCTTGAACACCCCAATCAAGATTGAGGCTGTTTGTAAGGGAATGGTGGGTAGGAAAGAGAAGTGTCCATGGAGAGCATATGCCTCTAGAGTAGTCAGGAAGGATAAATCCAATCACACAATGCAGCTAAAGAGTAGGACTTTCAAACACCAATGCAGCAATGTCCATAAAAACTTTCATATGACCTACAAGTGGATAGGGAAGAAATACTTGGAGAGTTTTAGGAGTGATGCTGATTGGAAGTATCAGGCTATGATGGATGACATATCAAGAGTGATGTCACTCACAGTTGGCAGGATGACAGCGTATAGAGCAAAATGTTATGCCTTGAAGATCATACATGGTGATGAAAGGAGCCAGTACGACAACATTTACAGGTACTGTGTACTCACTATTTGATCACTTACTATTATGTTTTGTAGTGTGCACTAACTATTGCTATTGTTTTTGTTTAATACTAAACAGATATAGAGCTGAGATATTAAGATCAAATCCCGGCAGTACTGTTATGGGCAGATGGAAGGACACCAAGTTTGTTGGAATATATGTATGTTTGAGTGCTTTAAAGTTAGCATTCAAGGCAGGATGCAGAAAGCTCATATCACTAGATGGATGCTGGTTGAAGGGCTTGTATGGAGGCCAGTTGTTATCTGCTGTGGGCATAGATCCCAATGATTGTATATTCCTCATGGCATATGCAATGGTGGAGACAAAGAGTAAGGAAACATGGACATGGTTTCTGGAATTACTAGCTGAGGATTTGGAAATCAATAACATTAGCCAGTGGACATTCATGTCAGACAGACAAAAGGTAATTAACATTTCGCACATTGTTGTTGGTTTCATTAATTTGATGATGGTCCATACTTACATTGGTATGCATTGGTCAGGGGCTGATTGGAGCAGTTGAGATGCTATTCCCAGAAGCAGAGCATAGGTTATGTGTATGTCATATGTACACAAATTTCAGAACGAGATTCAAGGGCAAAGAGCTAAAAGATCTTCTGTGGAATGCTGCAAAGGCACCATATTTGGCCAAACATGTGGAGTGGCTAGATAAGATAGAAGCAATTTCACCCGAAGCAAGAGAATGGTTAAGACAGAGGCCCAGTGAGCATTGGGCAAGGGCTTGCTTCTCATCAAGGTATCTGGATGCACATGTATAAGTTGTTACTGCTTTGTGTAATACTTGACTTTGTGTAACTATGTAATTGTGTAATTGTGTATTGACAGGGCGCAATGTGATATGTTATTGAACAATTTGTGTGAATGCTTCAAAAAGTATATACTTGATGCAAGAGATAAGGGCTTCATTATGATGTTCGAGATGATTAAAGTAAAGCTTATAAAAAGAATAAAGAGCAAGGCTGAGCTGATGAGGAGGAGTAACAGAAGATTTTGTCTTAAGATTTTGAAAAAACTAGAGGCAAACAAGGATTGGGCTAGACATTTTAACGCAACCTTCTCTGATGGTCCTAGAGTACAGATAAATGGATTAGGTGAGCAATATGTTGTGAACTTGGATGAGCATGAATGCAGCTGTAAAAGATGGCAGTTAACAGGTATACCTTGTTGCCATGGATGTGCTGCCATAATTGCACAAAATGATGATGCAGAGAACTTTTTAGCAGATTGCTACTCAGTTGAGACATATTTGAAGGTATATGTACAACCTTTTGCTGTTATACGTGTGTATGTTTACAACAGCCTTATTTGACAGTGTGTTTTAATTTGTATTTACAGGTGTATAGCTTTATAATTGAGCCAACTAATGGCATGGACATGTGGCCAGAAGCAGATTCAAGAATTCCTACTGAACCCCCATCCCCAGTTAGAACAAAGCGTGGCAGAAAACAGAGAGCAAGGAGGAAAGAAGCAGAAGAATTAGAGGAGGCAGCAAGGAAGGGCAAATTGAGTAGAAAGGGGAACATGTACATGACATGTAGGAAATGCGGGGGTAAGGGTTATAACAAAAGGACATGTTCATCCCAAGGACAGCCATCAAGTGCCCCGCAGGTAAAGGTTATGGAAATTGTGCTTGAGTTGATGTTGAACTTCTAGTAGATTATGTTGCTATTGAATTGTTATTGAATATTTTTGCAGCCAAAGAGGGCAAGAACTAGTACACACATGCCTTCCAATGTGCCTAGCCCATCTGCACAACCAACAACTGTTCGTTGGTTTATGGATGTAAGTGTACCTTTTATGGCATGAATGTGTTAAATGCTGTAAAATTGATGCTGCACTTTGTTAAGAGCCTGATGTTATTAAAATGGTTGATGTAGGGTTCACGCTAGAGCATTCTCGCAACTCAAACCGTAACTAATGCTGGTGGACCACAAACTGAGGCACGCACTCAGGACATAAATGATTCAAGGCCAAGGAGAAGCACAAGGAACACTGCGGTAGGCAATACTCAAGACAGCAGTGTAACTAATGATTCAAGCAGAAGACCATGCACAAGAAGTTCCCAAAGGCCATGGCGTTAAGTGTTACTTGTTTTGTTTATTCTGGGACTTGTTTTTGGTGTATTCTTGCACATGTTTTTTGGTGTTATGGCACATGTTTCTGATGAAGTTGTAAATTTTTTGGACCTGTTTTTGTTATGGTATGTGTATACCCAATAGTGCCTTTGTAAATCGTTTGAACACATTTTGCTTAATGATAGCAATCTCTGTTTTTTTATCAATTAAAGCACTTTGTTGGATCATATTATAGTATGCTCACGTACATGAAGAGAAATGTTGGTTTTAAGCCCCATAACAATGTATTTCCTAATGACCCGTAATTATGTCCCATAATAATGCCCTTTGTCAAATGCCCATTCATATAAGTGTACTACCAAATGACCCGTAATTATGCCCCATAATAATGCCCTTTGTAAATAATGAACCAAATTACCATTCTTTTAAGCACTTGATCCTCGGTATTGCCTAATGCCACACAATAATGCACACGATAACTAAAACGCATAATTCTGAAAATATTGCACAAAATAATGCACCAAATAACCATTCCTTTCATACCTTGATCAGAATTTGTTTACATTGAACTAGAACCAACAAAAGCACAAAATAATACACCTAATAACATCAAGTCTATCTAACCCAGCAATATCTTAGAAATACAGCTACCAAGCAAAACAGCACAAAAAATCCCAACCCAGTTGCACATTTGTCCTCTCTTGCTTTCTTTCTCATTTCCCTGGCTCCGGACTAGTGTCACTCCTTCATCTGTTTCTCTTTCCATTGGCAAGCAATTATCATCGTTTCGTTCTCTTTCACAATTCTTCAGCCTCTCACATTCTTTCTCAATTTTATCTAACTTCCGCAGTAATCCCAAGATGACAGATTTTGCCCTTTCGTTCATTGGATGATCCATCCACTCAAAGAATTTACATGCGTTTCGAGTCTGGCAGAGAAAAAAAATTTAACAGAGCTTAACAGAGCACAGAGAGGAGGACAACGCAATTTTTTGTTTTAGAACTGCCTTACCCCAAAATTCTTACAGTTGAAATATCTTCTGCCTGGGTTTGAATCGCTCCAAGACATTGACAGAGGTGCTTGGATTCCGTAGTGGCAAATCCATCCTCCCCCAAAGTTCTGTACGTTCTGCGCAAAGGATGAAGAAGGCATCTTGGATCTTTTTTTAGATTTCGTAGCCTTTAGCCCTTGCGCGGTGAGTACAAGTAAAGCCCGCGATTTTTGAAGATTAGGGTTTTCCCATTTTTTTGCAGTCCTCGCGATGAAGAAGAACCATGGATGAATGAGGAAGACAAAATGTCGGATGAAATAGGAGAGAGGAAAGAGGAGAGATGAGAGAAAATTTATATGTTTTATAATTTTTTTAGGGAAATAAGAAAGGGGTATTAAGGTCTTTTCGCATTTGGGGGGACACGTTTTTAATGAGCAAGAGATGAACTTAGATGACGTGGCAGCGTTGACCGTAGTTGACCGGTCATAATAACCGGGTGTACACTTTAGTGTGAGGTCACCTGAAGTTTGTTTACTTTAGTGTGCAAAATTAAAGGTTGTACACCAAAGTGTGATAACAGGCAAAGGTTGTACACCACATATGTAATTTACCCCTCTGTACAGTGATAACATTGGAGCCATTGCACAAGCCAAGGAACCACGGTCTCATAATGCATCCAAGCATTAGCTCAAGCGATACCATCTCATTAAGGAGATTATAGCCAGAGGAGATGTGATAATAGAAAGAGTGCCTATTAAGGACAATGTTGCAAATCCGTTGACCAAGCCATTGACCCAAAGAGCTCATGATCGTCATCTTAGTTCTTCTAGGATTAGTTTCAGAAATAATTGGCTTTAGTCCAAGTGGGAGAATGTTGGGGTTTTATGTCCTATAAACAATTGTTTTAGATATAAATATTAATGAATAAATTGTTTATTTAAATCATTTGTTTTAATAAGATATAGTATGATTAAAACTATATATGAAAGGCATTAATCTTTTGTAAGTAAAAGTAATCCCAAGTTTAATTTGAAGTAGTTATAAAGTGTTCATACAAGCATGAAGTGAGACTATACTTTATAATAAGTTAATAAACTTAAAATCAACCCAAGTCAAGTAATATGTTAAAGGGGTTGACATATTACTGTTGAGACTTGCATGTAACATTGTTTTCTATCGAGATAGAGAGTCGATCTCACAAAATTTAGATATGAAGATATCTAGATAGTTATATGGATCTAGTGAAAGAGTTCATTAGGATTGGGACCCGACTTGAGATAACAGTACGGATAGATTTATCTAAGTGTCAACTGTCCATCTCATTGGTGTTGGTATAAGTAATCCTCAGACTCAAACAATAATTAATTAGTGATTTTGGAGTGTGGTGCTCTGATTCTGTGCGAGCACGATCCACTACAAGGGAGGCCCTAGGGTGTGTGAGAGCAGGGTTGGGTATCACATAAAGTAATTGCAGGATAGTTAATGATAGATTGAGCATTCGTCACTCCTGATAAGTAGGAGATATATCCAAAGGACCGCTTGTGGTGAATTGATTGAAATCCCTGCAAGGTGATAGAGTTAAGAGTAGAAATGGAGATTTCACTTAACTTATCTTTTCAAAGTTAATTTCACCTGGACAATCATAACAGACTTTTCGTTATATGTAAATGACACGTTCCATGGTTATAAGAATTGTATGAAGGATATAATTGATGAAGGATCGAATTATACTGGACCTAATACGGAAAGGTAAACGTCAGTATTCAACCTGACTTCTTATTGCACAGGGGGAATGTCTAAGGTTATGCTAGTAACAGCTCACGAAATCATTCTGTTATATGTAATTTGAAATTAATCAGGATGAATTAATTCCAATAAATATATACGACTAGTCCTAGTTGGAGATAAGGATATCAAGGAACGATGGAGGTCCTATTTTGATAACTTATTTAATGGAGATCGCGGACAAGATGTTGGAGATATAAGTATCCCTCACGATATGAGAAATCATGAATGCATATGGAGAATTCAAAAGGGTGAAGTCAAAATGGCATTAAATAAGATGAGATCGAAGAAAGCAGTAGGACCTGATGGCATCCCTATTGATATTTGGAGATGTTTGGGAGAGAGAGGAATTGAATGGTTGACGACGTTCTTCAACAAAATTGGAGAAACAATAAGATGCCATCAGAATGGAGGAAAAGTATCCTAATCCCTTTGTATAAGAACAAAAGCGATGTCCAAGATTGTGCCAACTATCGAGGAATCAAATTAATGAGTCACACTATGAAACCGTGGGAGCGAGTGATCGAACAAAGGCTAAGGAGGACGGTGAAGATCTTGGAAAACCAGTTTGGCTTTATGCTGGCAAGATCAACTATGGAAGCCATCCATCTAATGAGACAATTAATGGAGCACTACCGAAATAAGAAGAAAGACTTGCATATGGTTTTCATTGACTTGGAGAAGGCATATGATAAGGTATCAAGGGAAGTACTTTGGTGGGCCTTAATAAGGAAAGGCATTTCGCGGAAATATATTGACATCATAAATGACATGTATGAGGGAGCATGCACAAGTGTGCGCACCAGTGTTAGGAAGACTGAAGAGTTCCCTATTACGATTGGAGTGCATCAAGGTTCTGCACTAAGCCCTTTTCTTTTTGCCATCGTTATGGATGAACTAACGAGTTCACTTCAAGTTGGTATACCATGGTGCATGTTGTTTGCGGATGATATTATGTTGGTTGATGAGACGAAAGCAGGCGTGGAGAGGAAGTTGGAACTATGGAGACAAACTTTAGAATCTAGAGGCTTTAAGTTGAGCCGAAGTAAGATAGAATATTTGGAGTGTAAGTTTAGCGGTGATATGAGTAGGGAGAAAGGGACAATCACCCTAGATGGGAGAGTTGTTTAGGCATGGATTGCTTTCGTTATTTAGGATCTATTATCCAAACGGATGGGGAAGTAGATGGAGATGTTGCTCATAGGATTAGATCTAGTTGGGTGAAGTGGAAGAGTGCTACGGGTTTCCTTTGTGACCCCTACATGCCTAATAGATTGAATGGAAAATTCTACCGCACGGCAATCAGACCAACACTGTTATATGGTACGGAGTGTTGGGCAGTGAAACACTATCACACTCATAAGATGTCGGTGGCGGAGATGCGTATGTTGAGATGGATGTGTGGTCATACGAGAAATGATCGGGTGAGTAATGAAATAATTAGGACAAAAGTAGGGGTTACATCTATTGAGAATAAAATGAGGGAAAACCGACTAAGGTGGTTTGGCCATGTAAGACGAAGAGTGCTTGATGCGCCAGTTAGGAGGATTGATGAGTGGCAAAGGGATGTAGTGGTGAGGGGTAGGGGAAGACCTAAGCAAACTTGGAGGAGGGTGATCGAGAGTGATATGAGTTTATTGGGGATTGAGGAAAATATGGTAGTGGAAAGGATAGAGTGGAGGGAGAGAATTGGTGTTGCTGACACGACTTGATTTCACGGTTTTATATGATGATTCATGTTAGCCGATCCCGAATCATTTCGGGACTAAGAATCTAATGGGCCGCACATGAGACTTGGAACCGAAGGACGAGATTGTAATTTAGAGGGACTTACCTATATGGGCTGAAATTTGTAGTATTATTAGGGATAAGATAATTTGATTAATAATTATAATTAGATTATAATTGTAAATTAAATTATATGATTATGTGATAATATTAATTAGAAGATTTAATGTGATTATAACTCTAATTAATCATCTCTAACATAAATTAATATCTAATTGGATTAGAATTATTATCTAATTATATTTTGATATTATTAAGATAATAATAAGTATTTATTTAATTATTTAATTAGTAATCCTATTCCGAATTGGATTCTAATTGATTAATTAAATAATACAACTAGGATTTGGATTTGAGAAGTCTATAAATAGACCCATCTCATTGCATATTTCGGCCAACACATAATTGGAGGCAAGGAATTCTTTCGAAATCAACCTGTCTAAATTACTCTCTCCTTTACTATGTCTTTGTTCTCGTGTCGATTCCTTTAAAGACAGTCAATTTAGATTGCTAGTCATTGGTTGATTACTAATCACTTTTCTTTTCTGTTGTGATCATTGTTTGTGATACACGGATTAAGAGTTGTGGGCACTTCGTTTGCAACTGTAGATAGTTCGTCAATAAAGGCATTTCACTCTTTCCCTCTTTATATGAAATAACGATTAACGGATCTTGGAAAAGGGAAATAGATAAAATTTTATAATTTCGATATGCCCAGACTTATCTATTTTCCATCAGGAAGAAGATAAAGATTGAGAGATAAAGCTCAAATATATTCCAACGGTCATAATCATTTAAATCCTATATAAAGAAACGATGGAAAGATAAAGCTCTTTAGAGACCTCATATACACCTGTGCTTATTAAGAAGATATTAAAAGCTTCAAAGAGAGTTGAGCAAAGAGAAAGAATATTCATTCTTTTCAAAAAATATTCTTGTGCAAAAATCACAATTATGTGTATGGATTTAAAGTTTCTCATTTGATCTTTTGAGAAAAGTGTTTTTTAAGTTTCTCAATTTGATCTAGTAAAAAATTGAAAAGGGGAATGTTTCTCAAGTACTTTGAAACTTGAGTGTGTTGAATATTGAAAAATATTCAAGGGTAGTTTTTAAGGTTGTAAAAAATACAAAGGCTTTAATTTTTACCTGGAAAAAGAATCAGACTAAAGAAAATCTCAAGAGAAGTGCTCTTGAGGACAGGACTTCGGCCAGAGTCACCGAACCTAAATAAATTATCTAAGTCTAATCTTTCTATCCCTTAAATTTTAGGATTTTTTATTTTTGCAAGTATATTCTTAACTGTGTTGATCACTCAATATTGTCATGAATTTATATTCTTGTGGAAAGTAATTGTTTAAATAAGTTTTTCTTAAAACCAATTAATCCGCATTTTCAATGTGTAGCAAAATATTTTTTGGTAAGTTTTTTATTAAGGGAGAATTTTTTTTAAGATAAAGAAACCTCATTCCCCCCTTTTGGTATTTATATAGTCATATTGGACCAACAATTTTAATACTCGAGTAATTAGCAGGGTGAATGAACTGCCTATGTCCATCATTATTATGTGAACTAGGAAGTTATTAATATCGGTTGGGATGACCAATGCTTCACTTTTTAGACTGGGGAGCGGGGGCTAGATGTAAAAGGTCTCACATTTCTCTCCCATTATCTCTTGCTCGAGGAAGGGCTTATGCTCTATAAATACCTTGGCAGTTGACATTTATCTCACCTTGATATCTCGAGCACTTGGGACCATATCCCTTAGGCTAACGATATCTTAATATGTGTTTCTCATCACTTCATTGCATTGGCCTAGTTCTAGGGGAGGGACCCTAGCTGAGGAGTTGCTCGAATTCCCTGTTAAAATTATTGCACTCGTCTTCTTTATTATAGAACTTATAAAGTTCTTCTTTGTAAGATGCACCTCCCGCTTCCCGAGATTGAGTCTAATTTATTGCCTTAGGCTTCATCTGATGGCCCAAGCTATGAGCACTAGAGCTCAAGCTTCCATGTACTTGAAGCTCTCGGCCACATGTACTGGCCTCGCTTCAAGCTTATTGAGCCTTCTCTCTTCTCATCCGAATGGGCACCAATTTCAATGCCTTCTACATTTCAAGCTTCGATTATCTTCCCTTTGCTCATGAATTTATCTTTGTCTTCTAGTTTTTTCCTTTGCTTTCATAAAGGAGGTCCCTACGAGTTTTGTCCTTCTAGGCTTCTATATAGTCGATTGTTTTCTTGCTATTTTCATATAATCAAACTCTGACATGTGGTCATCAATTCCTCAAAGGAGCGAGGTTGGCCAGTGTAGCACTTTTGTCTCAATGCTTTGCAAGTAGTGCCATTGGCCAAAGCGTCAGCGGCAACCTCTAAATTCAAGGACTTGATGACAAAGGCCCTTTTATGAAACATAGTGAGGTAATCATGGAGTGGATCTATTTTCTATTGGCAGGTACCATGCAAATTTATGCTTATTCGCATGACATTGACGGCTCCTACAAATCAAGTGACAAAAAGATCCCTAAGGTGCCTGAAAGAGTTTATAGTCCTAACGCAAGTTCCTTGTATTACTCTTCCGCTACTCCTAGCAAAGTAGTGAGAAACATCTTGCACATCGTTGAATCATCTTATGTATACATGTTCATCATTATCATTAATGTTGCACATTGTTTGTTCGGGTCTTCCACACTCTTATAATGAGGTAAATATGAGATTTTCTAATGTGTTGGGTTACGTGTATCAATGATTTTCTACAAGAAGGAGAGTGTGTGAAGGCATCTTATAGCCTATCATCTCGTCGAGTAATTTTGTAACCAAAAAGCGTTGGAAAAGGAACTCACATGGTTGCTCAGTGAAGGGCTTCTCAGTGTTGTTTTGTGAATTATCGGTAACAATACTCGCTTTAACCTTCTTTTGAATAGGTTTCTGCTTAGGATTAGAATTCTTTGTGTTTCTATTTGGCTTGTTTTTTGACTCATTCCTAATGCACTCGGGGGAGGGTGTTTTCTCTCTAATGAGGTAAGCCCATATTTGTTAGTTTTCTCGCTACAACTGCATTACCATTTTTATTAGGGAGTCCTTTAGGTTCAGGATGGTTGTGAGTAGAGCAAAAGAGGACCTTGAGTAGTATCTTTATCTATGAACTAGTCATTATGGTTCTGTTCCCCCAGACCGTGTTCATTATGATACGAGGTCTCTTATTCCCAATATGTCGAGGAGACGGGTATGTTTCTCGAGGTCTCTTATCGAGGAGGATGGTCTTGGTGTCTCTAACTTGCTAGCAGTTTTCCTTCCATACTATCGAGTTTTAGTTTTTTAGTCGAGAAAGCTTATCAAGTTCTAGAGGATGCAAAAGAGGATCTATGCAACTACATTAAATATTATGTCTGGTCCTACTTCTTGAGGTTCACTTCTTTTGGGAAGGTTGACCTACGATGGGGTGGGTTCCTAGTGTAAACTCAGATGTCAAAGCCAGTAAGGTCAAGGATATAAAAGGAAAGTGAAAAGTCAGATCATAATGAATTGAGAGTGAAAGTGTTGCCCTTTTAAATAGATGAAAGTAGTTGGTAGAAATACGATTTTCCCTTAGGTTTAGAGGTGATGTGAGGCGGTTTAGAATGTGGGCCTACTTCCTTCATGAAAGCCTACTTTTCTAATGGACTTCCTTTTAAAGCGAATTGGGCTTAAAGGGGATTGAATATGAAACACAAAGTATTTATCTTATAATGGTATTGTTCATGATCTTCTTATCTATATATCCTGGATGTGTTGAACAAAAGTATCGTCATATTGTTGAAACTGGACTTGTTATGCTTAACCATGCTCGCTTACCTACATATTTTTTTTATCTTATGATTTTGATAGGGATGTTTATGTTATTAATCATTTTCTAATATTTAGATGTTTATGTTATCCCTATTTGCGACCATATGCTCAATATAAAGTTTCACCCTGTTCTACTAAATGTATTTTTGTGGGATATAGTAAAATTCATAAAGGATATTATTGTTATGATTCAGTCTATCGTAAAACGTATGTCTCACATCATGTTCCTTTTAATGAACATGATTTTCCATTTAAAGTCATCACAAATCAATGATCTACTAGTATTCATGACTCTCGACCCCTAGTCTTACCAAATTCGATTGTGATGCTTTTACTATTATATGGACTTATGCTCTATGTCACTAATATAATTGCTGAAATTCAGACCCATAGGCAACCCCATGTAATTTCATAATCTCCCCAAGCCACTACACGCAACCTGTCCATCAAAGTAGTCCATATGGCACAACAGTCTTGGGTTTGTTGATCCATCTCAACCAAATAGCATATGTACAGTTCATAAATCACTAGATGGTTTAACACAGTCATCATGCATGTGACATGAAAATTAACATCCAAATTGGTTTCCATTGGTTTTGTTGCCTTCAAGACAAACAAGTCATTATACTTCTTTAAATTGGGTACGATTCGACTATTCTGTTTTATTTATATGGATGATTTGCTGCTTACTAGAAATAATTTCATTTTAATTGAGAAATTGGTGATTTTCTGGAATGAAAATTTTCAATTCATAATCTTTAGCATTTATGTTATTTTTTTTAGGATTGAGGTGGATTGGAATGATGAAGTTGTGAAGTAAGCAATTGCATCAAAAACTTAAACTAATACTTAATGTTGCCTTCAACACAAACAAGTCATTATACTTCTTTAAATTGGGTAAATTCGACTATTATGTCTTATTTATATGGATGATTTGCTGCTTACTAGAAATAATTTCATTTTAATTGAGAAATTGGTGATTTTCTGGAATTAAAATTTTCAATTCATAATCTTTAGCATTTATGTTATTTTTTTTAGGATTGAGGTGGATTGGAATGATGAAGGTGTGAAGTAAGCAATTGCATCAAAAACTTAAACTAATACTTAATGTTGCCTTCAAGACAAACAAGTCATTATACTTCTTTAAATTGGGTAAATTCGACTATTATGTCTTATTTATATGGATGATTTGCTGCTTACTAGAAATAATTTCATTTTAATTGAGAAATTGTTGATTTTCTGGAATCAAAATTTTCAATTCATAATCTTTAGCATTTGTGTTATTTTTAGGATTGAGGTGGATTGGAATGATGAAGGTGTAAAGTAAGCAATTGCATCAAAAACTCAAACTAATAGTTAAGGCTCAAGAATAGGTTTTATTATCTTCTAAGCATTGTACAACACATACCTATCCTATCATGTTTTGAAATTCAATTAGTAAATGAGGTTTCCGAACTCTCAACTACTTGGTTAGTGATAGGGGCGTTTCGTCCCTATCTTTTAACGTGATTTACGGTTTAATTTTGGATGAAATAAATAAGTTTAATTGCAAAAATAGAGTGTTTTAATAAAATAACAAAATAAAAATAAACTCCGTACTTTCGGTTAATTTTCCTTATTTTTGATTAATTTAGAAAATAAAAACGTCAAGCTAACTTGGCTCTCGAGAATTGTATTTCAGGTACGAGCAAGAAGTGAAAATCTACCAAAATACGCGGGGCGTATCACTCCTCACGCGGGGCGTGGAACATTTAGTCAGAAATGATTGCCCTATCCACAGGTACCATGTGGGATCTACTCAGCAATACGCGAGGCGTATCAACAACCACGTGAGGCGTGCGACATATGTCAGAAATGATAAGCCTCATCTTGAAAGTCAGACTGCATGGTCTCCCTGAGTCAGCTACCCTACGCAGGACGTACCACCTTACACGCGGGGCGTGTAAGGAAGTTCTTCAATCCAAAAAGCTCAAAGACTCATTTACGCGGGGCATGCCTCAGCTACACGGTGCGTAAATGACCCAATTCAAGCAATAAAATCTCAGAAACTCAAACACGCGAGGCGCATTCCAGTCTACGCGAGGCGTGGTTGAGACAACAAGATCTGGATTTGGTCCACATGCAGAAGATTTCTGACGGAATGGGCAAATACGCGGGGCGTACTCCACTATACGCGAGGCGTATCATGGGAATTCTGCAGAAAATAATGTTGCTCCATGCTTGTACTTTGTGAAATTACAAATCTACCCTAGCTTGATGTGTATAAATAGGAGTGACTAGCACTCATTTCATATCCCTCTTTTGCATAGAAAGAAACTCTTGATATAGATTAAGTTCTTGTTATTGTAGTTTTAGATTTTGTTTTTAGGCTTTATATAGCTAAACTCTAGCAACTTGAGAGCTTGTTCGTTGATTCCGGCATCCCGTCAAAGTTCCGTTCCATCTCCGTTCACCAAGCTCGAAAGCTCTACCTCCAAGTCCTAAGAGACGGCCTTGAGTCCGGTTAGCTAGTTCCGAGGGTGGATTCTTCCCTTTTCACTTGCTAATTAGCTTGTACTCTTCATATGTACTAGGCTTGGTTGTATTTCACATTTACATTCTCCATATTTATAATTTATGATCCATAATCTCTTTTTCTGTTTGTTACTTGTTTTGATACTCGTAATTGATTATTGTGTAGGAGAACGCGATTTCCGACGCTATTCGGGTTATCTTTAGGGATTCACATAGGTGTTGCCTTACCGGAAGTGACGCTCTGGAAACCGTAGGAATTGACAAGCCACGGAACTTACAGGCCCTAATTTCTGATCCCAAGCATTAGACACGCCTTGACTAGGAACCACGTAGTCTAAGTACTTCACGGGTCGGTCACACTACACGTAGTCGTCATTGCAAGAGTAAACCGTTAACCGTATATATATTAGGAGTCATTGTTTGTCATATTTATAACTTACCGCCATCCGCATCATTTCGTAGAGTTTTTGCTATATAAATTTGTCTCAACCGTAGTTAGGAGTAGTTTGTAGTTGTTCCCCGAACCAACTCAAAGTATTCACCGCTTAGATAACATACAAAACCGAGTCATTTAATACTTGCAGTTATAAATCCCGCTGATTCGATACCCGGTCTTAACCGGATTATTACTTGATACGACGGGGTACACTTGCCCCTAAGTCGTAGCGTCTAGTAGAGATAAAGTAATTAGGAAGATCACATCCATAGCCATAACGCACTTATCGTAATATATATATTTCGTCGTTTAGAAACTCTACCTAGGCGCCGCACGCATCAAGTTTTTGGCGCCGTTGCGGGGGATTTATAATTTCTTGCAATATTAGACAAAAACGTTTTATTGTTAGTTTAAGCATTCTTTTTGTATAAATTGTTTATATATACTTTACATATATACTTTTCACTAACAATATTCTTTCTTGTTTATAATTTATTTCATTTATTTATTTTATGCACACCCGATCTCGGAGTGGTTCTCTCGTTCCTATTGATCTCGAAATTGAACGTACTCTTTGTAGGATTCGGAGAGAGAAAATGGCAAACCTCAACAATGAAGCTAACCAGCCCGAGGTCAACCAAAGGCCACCGGAGCAAACCGTGAATAACAACCGCAATGGTGGAGGCAATGACATGCGCTCGATGATGGAGATTCTTGCTCCATATCGCCCTCAAAACCGCAACGGAATCGTTGCCCCCACCATTCCGGCCGACACATATGAAATAAAGACTAGCATGATCCAACTAATCCAACAACTTGGTCAATTCGGAGGGGAACCCCATGAAAACCCTAACGAACACCTTGATAAATTTCTTATGTGTGCCAAAACTTCTTGGCAAAACGGTGTTCCGGTTGAGGACATCCAACTAAAGTTATTTCCTTTCTCTTTGACAGGACAAGCGTTGGAGTGGTTGCACTCGTTGGAGGCGGGATCGATCACATCATGGGAGGAGCTTGAGAAGGAGTTCCTTTCTTACTACTTCCCGCCTTCCAAAATGGTTAAGTTGAGGAACGATATCACTTCCTTTAGGCAACTTGAATACGAGGCCCTCCATTCAGCTTGGGCTAGGTTCCGAAAGTTGCTCCGAAGCTGTCCCCACCATGATATTCCTAAGCATGATTTGGTAAGTACCTTCTACCATGGTTTAACACCCACTAATCGTGCAACCGTTGATTCTGCTGCAGGTGGGGATTTGTTTCGAAAATCGGCAAGCGAGGCTTATGAACTCATCCACGAATTAGCTAGGAAAAGTGTCCAATGGCAAGAAGATCGGTTTGCCTTGCGACATCAAACTTTTTCCGTGGAAGACGAGGCTCCCCAGCTCTTCATGGTTGAAATAAATAAAAAGTTAGATGCCCTAATGGCACGAATGAGCCTCAAAAATACGGCACAGGTCCTGATGTGCTCACATTGCGGTGGTGATCACCATGGTAAGGATTGTCAAGCCGGAAGCCCTTTTGCCGGCGATGCCGAAAGCGTAAGTTATATAGGGAAGCAACAAAGGTATAATTCTCATTATAACTCCTTTCATAACTCGAACGCTTATCACCACCGTGACAACGATAACAACGGATGGAGGCCTCAACACCAACACCCGAATTTGTCTTATGGTAATAATCGGAATGTGTTGAAGCCCCCATCCGAACCCCATAATGAGTTCAAGGAGCAAAATTTGGGCCAATTCCCTCATGTCCGAAGAGGACAAAATTTTCAACCTCTTAACAATGCGCAAGACTCTACGGTAATTGATCTCCTTAAAGAAATATCTTCCCGTCTTGCTAACAATGAGACATTTTGCAGGGATTTGGGACGTCAAGTGGCCCAATTGAATCGCCAACAACAAGAGAGACAACATGGGTCTCTCCCGACTAACACCGAACTAAACCCGAGGCCCAAGGATCGGGAGACCGCACAAGCGATAACTCTCCGTAGTGGTAAGGGTTTGGAACCACCGGTTCCAAAGGCGATTCCCACCGCTCCAAAAGTAAGCGTCGAACCGGAAGTGGTAAGCAACCCCGGTTCGGATCCAAAACCTATGACTTCCTCGAATAAAAATGAGAATGTGTGTGATCCAATTGGGGCTTACGTACGGAAGCTCCCTTTTTCGCAACGACTTAAAAAGGAAAAATTGGATCACCAATATGGCAAGTTTTTGGAGATTTTTAAGAAACTTCACATTAACATCCCGCTTGCGGAAGCATTGGAACAAATGCCTACATATGCAAAGTTTCTTAAAGAAATCCTCGCCAAAAAGAGGAAGTTATATCATAATGAAACGGTAGCGCTCACGGAGGAATGCTCCGCGATTATAACAAATAAACTCCCACCTAAACTCAAAGATTTAGGAAGTTTTTCTATCCCTTGCACGATTGGTAATGTTGAGTTTAGAAGAGCTTTATGTGATTTGGGTGCTAGTATCAATCTAATGCCTTTATCTGTTTTTAGGAAGCTCGGCTTGGGAGATCCAAAGCCTACCAATATGACGCTCCAGTTGGTCGATAGATCCATTGCCCGGCCAAAAGGAGTTGTGGAGGATGTCTTAGTGAAAGTGGACAAGTTCATTTTCCCCGCCGATTATGTAGTACTCGATATGGTGGAAGACGATTCGGTACCGATCCTCCTAGGACGACCATTTCTTGCAACAGGTAGGACTCTCATTGACGTCCACGAAGGTAAGCTCATCCTACGGTTCCAAGACGAAGAGGTAGAGTTTAACGTATACAACTCCATGAAATTCCCATCTAATACCATGGACGATTGTAACTTTTTAAATTCCGTAGACTCTATTGATCCTTTTGTTGAGGATTTTTGTGTTAGGTCTTCTGCGGGAACCTCTTCGGAAATAGATGGTAATGAGCATTTGGATGAGGAGCCATTGAACAAGCCATTTGAATACTCCTCCGAAATTCGGGCTATCTTTAGGGATTCACATAGGTGTTGCCTTACCGGAAGTGACGCTTCGGAAACCGTAGGAATTGACAAGCCACGGAACTTACGGGCCCTAATTTCTGATCCCAAGCATTAGACACGCCTTGACTAGGAACCACGTAGTCTAAGTACTTCACGGGTCGGTCACACTACACGTAGTCGTCATTACAAGAGTAAACCGTTAACCGTATATATATTGGGAGTCATTGTTTGTCATATTTATAACTTACCGCCATCCGCATCATTTCGTAGAGTTTTTGCTATATAAATTTGTCTCAACCGTAGTTAGGAGTAGTTTGTAGTTGTTCCCCGAACCAACTCAAAGTATTCACCGCTTAGATAACATACAAAACCAAGTCGTTTAATACTTGCAGTTATAAATCCCGCTGATTCGATACCCGGTCTTAACCGAATTATTACTTAATACGACGGGGTACACTTGCCCCTAAGTCGTAGCGTCTAGTAGAGATAAAGTAATTAGGAAGATCACATCCATAGCCATAACGCACTTATCGTAATATATATATTTCGTCGTTTATAAACTCTACCTAGGCACCGCACGCATCAGTTAGACTATGATACCATGTCGAGGAACCATTTGAACTAAAAGTTTAAGCTGATAGTTGAAGTCCAAAAGTAGTTTTTATTACCCCTCATGTGAATGCTCACCGGGCTTGAAGCGTGTGCAACACAAGCACATTTTACTATGTGTTGAAATTCTATTAATAAATAAATAGTGTTGACATGATTCGAATCATCGACCACTTAATTTAAGATGCTCTAAGATGATATGAAAAAACCAATTAATGGAAAAAACTTAACTCATAGTTAAGGTCCAATAATATATTTTATATTAACTCTAATAAAATAAAAGATTTCCTCTTAGAGTTATACTCGGTACTCAAAATTACTAGCAAAGGAAATTGGGGGAAAAATCAAAATATGTTTCCTATTGCTTGTGATCATTCATCTATATTATCTATTAACTCAAAATTTGGATTAATAGTTATTTGACACCTACCAGTAGAAGCATTGTCTTTCATTTCATGATTCCTACTATATTTTTGGTAAGATACTCATGGATCTGAAGTATTCAACACTTGACTTTAAAAGAAAATACTATGTTATAACCAAGATTTGTTAAACATAAAGATGTGGTAATAATACAGGTTAGGATCGTATTATGCTCTTGCCATAAGTAATGTAACATAAAAGTAGCAAAGTCAATGGTTTCAAATAATTTTTCGAAAAACAATAAAAGTGTAACAAAAAATTACTAAAAATATTTTTCAAGTGAACATTTAAGACACTATTTAACAAAAAAAAACCATAGTACACATCAATAAAGAGCTCATAGAAGCTAGGAAAATTTATTGGTAATGGAAGTAATGGATTCCAATATAATTGTCTCAATCATATTTATGATGTTATTAATCATTTCTAATGTTGAAGCACAAGGTGGATCAGTTATTGATATAACAAAATTAGGTGCCACAACCACAGCAGATATTAGTCAAGTATGAATGTGTTGTTAAATTTTCTCAATTACGTAATAATAATTAAAATTTGTTCGGCCTATGAGGATTTGGCTCAACGGTAAGGAAGTGACTCTTGTGATATCGTCACTTTGGTTTGATTTCCTCTACCGTTATTGGAGTCCTCATAGGTGTATGTAAGTTCTATTGTATGATTTTTAGGCCTTTTCTGGTCATGAATTGGAGATATTCTCTCCTCCCACCACTTTTTTTTTTGTAACAAAAAGTAAAATTAAATTTATGCATACAGCTGACTTATTTGATTTCTTTGGTAGGTTTTATTAAATGCTTGGAAACAGGCATGTGCAGCAGCAACTCCAACAATAATTTTGATTCCGAAAGCAACATATGGATTAAGCCCAGTAAAGTTTATAGGTCCTTGTAAAGCAGCGATCACGATTAACCATCAAGGAATATTTAAAGCACCAACTAAAATTAATGCTGATGGTTGGGTTAGTTTTTACCATGTTGACAAACTTACACTAACTGGGGGTGGAGTTTTTGATGGTCAAGGACAAGCTGTTTGGAAAGACAATGGTTGTCTTAAGGACGTAACTACATGCAAGTCTCATTCCATTGTAAGTTTTCCATATGATAAAAACTACTTTTTGTGACAAATAATATATAAATTGTTGTTCCTCTCCTTTACTTATCACCTTAAATTTTTATATCAATTGGCTCATTGAATTTATATCAAAGCAATACCTGATAGAATGAAAACGAAAGAGGTATTGTATGCAAATGTGTATAAGAAATAATAAATAAAAGCTAAGACAGAGTAAAAAAAATGTAGTTTCTCTTCGAAATGCATACATGTGATTTAAGTTTATAAACTTAGATTTGTGATTTGTGCAATTTGCCGTTAAAGAATCTTTGAGTTAATCTGTCGGTAAAAAAACATATGTGATTTAGTTAATTTGCAAATTCAGGCTTTATATATAAGATGATTTGTAAAGCCAGTCCTTATGCTTAATCTAAATTGTTTTATTTTGTGGTAAATAGATATAATAACAATTTTGATAAAAAAAAATCTTAGTTTGTATACTGCACATATCACAGATAGAGTTTGTGAACTTTAAAACCGCAAGTCTTTTTTCATAAATCGGACAAACCACATACATCTTTTTCATCTAACAGTTATCTTAGACCTTACATCTTATTTTAAGCTTTTAGGTAAATTAGTTATTTGATACTTTGAATTCTTACTTATTATGTGAGAGAGAATAATAAAAATGATTATTGGACTTTCAACATAAAGCAAAATGAGTATGTCTTGTATAAGTTGTAAGTCAAAGTTGTATCGTGTATATGGGAGTGTGTTAAAATAACAATAAAAGTTATATTTGGATGTTACCTCTTACCTTAAGCTTTTGACTCAATTTATAAACTTAATTTTTTTTTTATATTGAATGATTATTTAATATGGCATCCAAGTTTGTTAGACTATGGTATCTAAAATTAAAATCTTGACAAACCAATTTACTTATCAAATTTCAGGAAAAGAGAAATGCATACAATTGAGTCAAAAGATTTTAGTATGCAGGCAAGGTGCATTGCATATAATGAAACTTATTGTTATAGAGTTACATATAGCTTAAACTATTAGGATTAAAATGATTTATGGATCCATGTTAATATTACTGATTTTGTTTCTTATAACATGAAATTTTTCAGAACATACGGTTCGATTATGTAACAAATAGCATGGTACAATCAGTAACCTCCCTGAACAGCAAGAATTTTCATGTGAATGTCCTTGGATGCGATAATCTCACCTTCCAAAAATTCACGGTTATTGCACCCGCAGATAGCCCTAATACAGATGGAATTCATATCGCAAGATCAACAAGGATTAATGTCCTTAATACGAACATTGCTACAGGTGATGATTGTATCTCTATTGGTGATGGTGCACAAGGAGTAATAATTTCAAATGTTCATTGTGGACCTGGTCATGGAATCGCTATTGGTAGTCTAGGGTTATATGAAAAAGAACAACCGGTTACTGGAATCCATGTTCAAGGTAGTACCTTCACAAATACTGAAAATGGTGTTAGAATTAAATCTTGGGCTGGAAAGTTTTCTTGCATCGCATCTGATATCCATTTTCAAGATCTTACCATGAACAATGTTGCAGTCCCTATTATTATAGATCAGATGTATTGTCCACATGGTCAATGCAACACTAAGGTACTTTTACACAAATCTAAGTGTAAGCTTTTAGATTAAAAACTAACCTATATCCCTAACTTTGCTTTATTATTATTATTTTTACAGGCAGCATCAAATGTTAAGATTAGTGGTGTGTACATTAAAGGTATAACAGGTACCACAACAAGCCCTAATCCAATCCAACTAGTTTGTAGCAGTGCATATCCATGCGAGAAAGTTGAAATCGGTAACATTAACCTTAAATATACTGGTGCTAAAGGGCCTGCAAAGACTACTTGCACTAATGTTAAACCAACTGTCACAGGACCATTAAGTCCCCCGTCATGTTGATATGAATGACATGTATCTTGGACCCTTCTTTTTCCCAATATATTTCAATGTCCTTGACAAAATTTTGATACTTTATCATTTTATAATTGTAAGCATAAATCACTAGATGTTTATTCATTATTTAGTTTATTGATATTTTTGTATTCTTATGTTTTTTAAATATTATAATTAGTAGATTCTCTTCCATCTCACAGTTTCTCATCTTTTTACTTATTTTTAAAATTTGATACATCATATAAGAATTCTCCATGACTTATATTAATTACAAATATTTACATGTATACATATATATACACACAAGCAACCTGCCAAATCTTAGCCTTGAGGCAACTTAACTTTTTATTCATAATCAACTTTATAAATATACAATAGTGTGTAAAATCTAATATTAACCTCTATTACCCTCCACAAGTTAAGCAGGGGTAGAAAAAATGTTAACTTCGAACACAATGCCTTGAAATGCTCCTTAGAGAATGACTTGGTGAAAATATCAGCTACTTAATATAACGCGTTGATGTATTTCACATGAAGAAGCACTTTAGAAGCACGATCCTACAAAAAAAAAGTCAATTTCAATATATTTGTTATAGTTATGGAAGATAGGACTGAAATTCAAATAAGTGGCTAAAAATAAACTATCATAGAGCAACCGTGGAGGCCAAAAGGGAAGAAGACCAAACTCTTCGAAATTTGGAGTTAACCAATCTCAGATGCACCTGCAGCGATAGCACTATATTCCAATTTAGTGGAGTAATGAGCAACGAACCGTTGTTTTTGGAACTCTAAGGCATAAGAGAACGACATAAATATATAGCATAACTTGTGGTGGACGTTTGATTATCAACATTCATAGTCCAATCAACATTAGTAAAGTCATGAAGAAACAATCCAAAGACATAAGGCATGGTGGCAAAACATTGGCCCCTTCAACTAACTAAAAGATAAAATTTGAGCACTAGAAAGCTCCCAAAGCTTATGCATTGAAAGATGCTACGAGCAATATGGACAATATTGCGAGACTAAACATTCATGTAAAAAAACTTAAAGTCCAAGTTTTCAACCATTCAAGGATGAAACAACCAGAAATTATAGTTCAGTAAGGATTCCTCCTGAACATATATAAAGAAGGGCAGAACAACACACATACTAGCAGAAATGGGTCCAAGAGACGGGTTTTCGGATTTATGCGCGGGTCAAGCAAGCATATTGAGAGAGAATAATGTGGATTCTAGCTAGCATCCACCTTGCACAAAATGGAGGGTCAAGATTTACTATTTTGATGTAATGAACAATAGTCTTTTACCTTGCTGTCTAAGGGAGAATTTTGTTCATATAAGTGAATTTGTATGTTTAGCATAGCTACCTGCTAACCACCTGTTTGTTCAGTACTGTTTGGTTTTGGACCTAGTTGTTAACGCGAAGAACAAGTATTCTTATCCTTTCTGTGGATTTTGAGATTGACAGAACCTATAGGAGGAGAAGAAGACTGATGAGGTAAGCTAGACTTGTCAGGATGAACAAGCAGAACCATGAACCAAAGAGGGTTGAAGGACCAGAGAATCATGAGGAGGGTCATGATGATAATTTAAACAATGAGGCACATAATAATGGCCATAGGAACAATGGAAATCAGTGGTTGCGGATGAAGGATTACTCCATGTTTGGGTTTTATGTCCTATAGACAATTGTTTTAGGATATAAATACTTGTAAATGAATTGTTCCTTTAAATCATTTGATTTAATAAGATATAGTATGTTTAACTATATATATAAGGTGTTCATCTTTTATTAAGAACTAACTAAAGTTAAATAAAAGGAAATCCCAAAGTTTATATAAAGTGATTATAAAGTGTTCATATAAGCATGAAGTGAGACTAAACTTTATGATAAACTAATAAACGTAAAACCACTCCAAGTCAAACAATGTGTTTAAGGGGTTAACTTAATGCTGTTGAGACTTGCATGTAATAATGCATTCTGTTGTGAATAGAGAGCTGACCTCACAAGCTTCAGATATGGAGATATCTGGACAGTTACATGAATCCGGTGAAGGAGTTCATTAGGATTGAGGATCCGACTTGAGATAACAGGATTGATGGATTTATCCTATGTCACCTATTTGTCTCAAATGGTATTAGTAG
Source organism: Euphorbia lathyris (assembly GCF_963576675.1). Classification (NCBI taxonomy): domain Eukaryota; kingdom Viridiplantae; phylum Streptophyta; class Magnoliopsida; order Malpighiales; family Euphorbiaceae; genus Euphorbia; species Euphorbia lathyris. The sequence continues at coordinate 43,596,934 of NC_088914.1, forward strand.
GAATAAGAAATCCTCAGAGTCAAATAATATTAATTAATGATTCTAGATCATGGAGTATGATGCTTTGACTCTGTGCAATCACGATCCATAACAGGATTGATCCTAGGGTGTGTGCATCAGTCATTGGGTATCACATAAAGTAATTGCGGAATAGTTAATATTAGATTGAGCAATCATCACTCCTGATAAATAGGAGTTATGTCCAAGGGCCACTTATGGAGAATTGAATTGAAATCCTTGCAAAATGATAGAGTTAAGAGTTGAAATGGAGATTTCATTTAACCTATCCATTCAGAGTTAATTCTATCTGAACAAGTAAAACAAATGTCTCATTATATGTAACTTGACATAATCCATAGTTACAAATTCATTTAAGGATATAACTGATGCAGGATCAAATTATACTGGAACTAATACAGAAAGGTTAACGACGAAATCAACCTACTCTAGGGAATGTTTACGGTTCTGCCAATCACGTTCTGCACACTCATTCCATTATACAACCGATTGAATATAATTTGGAGAAATTAATTCAATAACTGTATACGGTTAGTGGTAATAAGAACATATTGGATCACACATGAGACTTGCAACCAGAAGGGCGAAATGGTAATTATAGGGTGGAACAATATATGGGCCGAAATTTATGTGTGTATTTATTAGATAGGAATAATTGATTTATTTAGATAATTGTAATTAAATTATAATTATAGTTAAATCAATTATATGATAAAGTTTAATTAGATTTATAATGAGATTAAATCTCTAATTAATATTATCCTAAAAGATAAGTTATCTAATTATGATTTGAGATGATATTTATATTTATGAGACATAAATATAGATAATATGATAACTTATAATTATAAGATAAAGTTTAATTAGATTTATAATGAGATTAAATCTCTAATTAATATTATCCTAAAGATAAGTTATCTAATTATGACTAGAGATAATATTTATATTTATATGATATATAAATATAGATAATATGATAACTTATCCTACTTATCTAATTGATAATCCTAATTAGAATGGGATTCTAATTAAGGGGGCGTTTGATTCGGGGTCTTTAGGAATGAGAATGGAAATGTAAGGGTTTCATTCCCTTTGTTCTTGTTTGTTTAAAAAAAAACTCATTCCCTTTACCCATTTTAGATTATAGGTTTACCCCACTTTAGGTTAAGCCACTACCCCCAAACCATGTAGGGAATTGGATTCCCTTTACCCCCATTCCCTTTCCTAAACATATCCAAACACATAAGGGAATTAATGTTTATTCCTTTCCTTTCCTTTAGTTTCCCTTTCTTGATTCCTTTTCCCTTACCCATTATAAATCAAACGCCCCCTAAGTGTTTTAATCTATTCCTAGTAAGGTTTGTAATCAAAATTAAACTATAAATACCCCCTATATTATAGAATTCGGCCAACACAACTTTAAGGGCAAGAAATTCTTCCAACTCCACCCGCTAATAATGATTCTCGTCTTCTCTCTTTAATCTCGTGTTGATTCTTTTAGAGGCAATCTATTTTGGTTGCTATTCAACGGTTGATTACTAATCGTTTTCTTATTGTTTGTTTTATGTGTTCTTAGAAAGACGACTGATTTTCGTGTGAGCACATCTCTAGCAACAGTAGATAGTTCTTCGTAAAAGGTATTTACTTCTATCCCTCTTTGATATGAAATAACGATTAACTGATCCTTGGTTAAAGGAAATAGGTAAAAAAATTATATTTCCGATGTGCCCCGTTTGCCTATTTTCTTAAACTCCAGACCATCCACTGAAGGCCATTCTTCTTGCATCGTTCTACCAAATGAAGGGAACCACCTGTTTGAAATCAAGGCATCGATGATTTAAATGCTTCAAATAGCCGTGCAATTCTGTGGGTACCTAAATGAAGACCCAAATGCCCATATTCAGGACTTCATCACTATGCGCAACACCTTTAGAACCAGTTGGAATGTGAGTGATGACATTATAAGATTGAAGTCGTTTCCTTTCTCATTAAGAGATAAAGCCAAGAACTGGTTGAAAAATCTACAACCAGGCTCCATTACCACTTGGGAGGAGATGGCTACACTGTTCCTGATGAAGTACTTTCCTCAAAGACAAGCAATCAAGTTAAGGAATGAGGTATCTTATTTCTACCAAGAAGAAGATGAGTCATTGTCAGATGTATGGGAAAGATATAAGGAATTATTGAGAAGGGTTCCCCATCATGGGATACCCATGTGGATGCAAGTTTAGAATTTTTACAATGGTGTAACTAATGCCTAGAAGATTCAAATTGAATATGTAGCTAATTGGAACCTAGAAGAATCAGAGCCTTCCTTGTGCGAAGTGATGGAAAGAGAATTTCAACCGATTCTAGTACTGATGCTATTACCAGACCGTCAGCCCAAATGGAACAATTACTTCAAACAATGGGGAAGATGAACGTTTCAGCTGTTCAACCTGTTCTAAACGAGATGTCCTTACATGATGTTTGTGATTTTTGCAATGGTCCACACAGACCAATTAACTGTCCAGGGATAAAGCTCGGTGCATTAATGAAAGAACAGTGTGATTTTATCACAAGACAACCACCCAACCCTTACTCGAATACCTACAATCCTGGGTAGAGGAATCACCCGAACTTCTCATGGAATGACAATCAGAGACAACCAGCTGTTCAACAATCCTATCATCAGAACAATCAGAGACAACCATACCAACAACATCAAGCTTCCACATCCAACCATCAGTATCAGAAACCATCCATGCATCACAAAGAGGGCAAACCAGACTTAGAATTCATGATGATGCAGTTCATGAAACAGACTCAAACATCTATCAAGAATCTGGAAACACAGATGCACCAATTTGCAAACATCATTGCCTCAAAGGAGAAGGGTGCTTTGCCAAACAATACCATCACAACCCCTAAGAATGAAGCTAATGCAATCATGTTGAGAGGAGGTAAGATAATTTGAAATTCTGTTGAAAATAACAATTTGTCTAATGATGTAGTGCGGGAGAATCAACGAAATCAAGCTCCAGACCAGACTGTGCCAGCAGCAAAAACCAGTCAGAGGAAGGACAAACGGCCACTTGAAGAGGAAACACATGTTCCCTCCTACGAAGCCAGGATACCATATCCTGACAGGCTGAAGCAGCAAAATTGTGAAAAAAGTCATAAAAGCTTCTTAGAACAGCTAACCAAATTGCACATCGACATACCATTCATTGAAGCACTGTCAGAAATGCCTATATACGTGAAGTTCCTCAAGGACCTGCTCACCAACAAGAAGAAACTCGGAAGTGTTGCCATGGTATGGCTAAATAGAGATATCGCATCCATCCTACAGGCCAAACAGCAGCTGCCCAATAAGTTAAAAGATCTAGGGAGTTTTCTATACCCTGTTCAATAGAAACACTTACTATCCAAAATGCCTTATGTGACCTAGGTGCTAGCATAAACCTTATGCCCTATTCCATTTATATTCAATTAGGCTTAGGTGAACCTAGACCCACTAAGGTCACAGTGCAATTAGCTGACCGTTTGATTCGGTACCCAAAGGGGATAGTGGAGGATGTTTTGGTTAAGGTGGGGAATTTTGTTTTACCTATTGATTTTGTAATCATGGATATTGCTGAGGATTTGGAAGTCCCATTTATTTTGGGGAGACCTTTTCTGGCCACTGGTAGAGCTGTCATAGACATACATAATGGTCATTTAATCTTGAAAATCAACAATAAAGAAGTGATATTCAAAATGCATGAGGTTGTTCGTTACGCTTCTACTTCCGATGATGCATGTTATTTTCTAGAGGCTAGAGAAGAACAGTCTATTTTGCAGGAACATGAGGACAATGCGAAAGCTGCTGAACTAGAACAACTGTTTGGTGTCGAAAAATGGGATGAATCAGAAGATGACCAAACAGAGGGGTAACCAAAAGAAGAAGATGAAATTGTTCAAAGTAAATCTGAACCTGAAGAAGAATCAAGATGCCTTGAGCTGAAACCTATACCTTCTCATATGGAGTATGCATTTTTTGATCCACCTAGCAGCCGACCTGTAATCATTTCAGCCACGTTACAAAGGATCAGAAAAAACAGTTGTTGACCATAATAAGAAGAAATAAGGAAGCCTTGGCCTGGAAAATTAAGGACATAAAGGGAATCAGTCATACGATCTACATGCACCGGATCTTAATGGAAGAAAATCACAAACCAACTGTTCAGCCCTAGAGAAGATTGAATCCTCATATGAAAGATGTGGTTAAGGAAGAAGTAATAAAGTTAATCAATGCTGGCATTATTTACTCCATTTCAGACAACATTTAGACCAGTCTAATCCAAGTTGTTCCGAAGAAGGGAGGAACCACAGTGATCCTGAATGAGAAGAATGAGCTTGTGCCAATATGAACAGTCACTGGTTGGCGTATGTGCATTAATTACCGCAAGTTAAATGAGGCTGCAAGAAAAGACCACGTCCCATTACCTTTTATGGATCAGATGCTGGAACGCCTGGCTAGATACCAATTTTATTGCTTCCTGGATGGCTATTCAGGGTATAATCAAATCCAAATCTGCACCAAAGGACCAAGAAAAGACAACTTTCACCTGCCCATATGGAACGTTTGCCTACAAGAGGATGCCTTTTGGGTTGTGCAAAGCTCCTGCAACTTTCCAGCGATGTATGATGGCTATTTTTCATGACATGATTGAGAAAACAGTCGAGATCTTTATGGATGACTTCTCCATTTACGGAATGTCTTTTGATTCTTGCCTAAGAAACTTAGAGGCTATTTTGGAAAGATGCAAGGACACATAACTTGTTCTAAACTGGGAGAAATGCCACTTCATGGTGACAAGGGAAATAGTCTTGGGTCACAAAATTTCGAGCAAAGGAATGGAAGTGGATAAAGCAAAAGTATAGGTGATTGAGAAACTAGCTGTTCCTACCTCTGTCAAGGATATTCGAAGTTTCCTCAGTCATGCTGGCTTCTAACACCGTTTTATAAAGGACTTTTCAAAGATTGCACAACCACTCTCCGCATTACTGCAAAGGGCATAGAGTTCTCATTTGATGAAAAATGCGTGAAAGCCTTTGAACAGTTGAAGGCTAAGTTAACAAACTCGTCTATATTGATTGCTCTTGACTGGGTTATGCCCTTTGAACTCATGTGCGATGCTAGTGATATGAGTTGGGGGCTATTCTCGGCCAAAGAATAGACAAGAAATTCAAGCCCATTTACTACGCAAGCAAGACATTGAATGAGGCACATCAAAACTATACCACCACTGAGAAGGAACTCTTGGCAGTTCTGCATGCGTTTGATAAGTTCAGATCATACCTCATGCTTTGAAAGGTAATAGTGTACACGGACGACTCTGCCCTGAAATACCTGTTCGCCAAGAAAGAATCAAAGCCAAGATTGATAAGGTGGTTGTTGATGCTTCAAGAGTTTGATTTGGAGATAAAAAAACAAAAAGGGGCGGAGAACCTAGCGACAGATCATCTATCAAGAATAGAGGCAACCACAAAGATCGAACATCCATACATCCTGGACACATTCCCAAATGAACAGCTGTATGTAATTTCTAGTCTCCTTTGGTTTGCTGATAGTGCCAGTTTTTTAGCATACAAAATCAAACCCTTTCATTATTCTACAAACAAGAAAAATAAGTTTTATACTGAATTGAAATATTATATATAGGAAGAGCCATTTCTATTCAAGCTTTGTGCAGATCAACTCATTAGGAGATGTGTTAGTATTAAAGAAGGGGAGAGGATTTTGCACCAATGTCATGCATTTGAGGCAGGTGGCCACTTCAGAGCAAATCGAACAACAACAAAGGTGTTTCAGACTGGGTTCTTTTGGCCAACCATATACAAGGATGCCCAAAGGTATGTGAAGGAGTGCAATGAGTGCCAGCGAACAGGTAACATTTTTGCCCGAAATGCTATGCCATTAAACAACATTGTGGTATGTGAAATCTTTGATGTTTGGCCATAGATTTCACGTGACCCTTCCCAAACTCCTTTGGTAACCAATATATTCTTGTTGTTGTTGATTATGTAAGTAAATGGGTGGAGGATGTTGCTTCACCTTCAAATGATGCTAAGGTTGTCACGAAATTTCTTAACCAGATGTTCGCAAGGTTCGGTATGCCACAAGCCATTATCAGTGACCAAGGTTCTCACTTTTGTAATGTTTAGTTTGAAAGACTTTTGAAAAAGTATGGGTGACTCATCGAATAGCCACCCCTTATCACCCCCAAACAAGTGGGCAGGTTGAGCTTTCAAATAGGGAGTTGAAAAGAATCCTAGAAAAAATAGTAAACTCCTCCCATAAGGACTGGTCATTGAGGCTTGATGAAGCCTTGTGGCATATCGAACAGCCTACAAAGCACCCATTGGGATGTCTCCATTCAGACTTCTCTTTGGGAAAGCATGCCATCTTTTTGTGGCATTAGAACATAAAGCCTACTGGGCATTGACCTTTCTGAATTTTGATGAGCATAAAGTGAGTTCGAACAAATGTTATGAACTTAATAAGATGGAGGAGTTCATGCTATTTTCTTATGAAAACTCTATCAAATACTAGGAACAAACGAAGCAATGGCATGACAAAAGGGTCCAAGCTCAGAGTGTATTCACAAGAACTTTAAGTTTTGATTATTTACCATAGGCCCTAATGTCTACTCACACGTAACCCCCTATTTTTGAATTAAATTAATTTATATTTTCTTTAGCCTAACCATTTTCAGCTTAGTTAATATCCATTATTTTCATTAACCATTAATTCCTTTTTTTAGAAGGATAATGATATATATAGCCTTTAGGACTGTATATTAGTATATAATAGGATAGTATATTTATATTTATTAGTATATTATTTACATTTATTATTACATTGAAATTTTAAATACAACAAAACCTATCAATATAAATATTAGAAATATACAATTATATTTAATTTATTTAAAAATTCAATATAATAATATATATAAATATTAAAAATACACATAAATATATTAAATGTTAATATACAGCCCTAAGCCCTAAGGGCTGTATATATCATTACCCTTTTTAGAATTATTATTAAGTTGGTAGGGATAAGTGCTGAACATCACGTCCAAGTGGGATTGGTGACCGAAATTCATGCTGCCAAATCAGAGTGCAGGTACTTGATGGCAACCGTCCTGTCACGTCATCGGTTTCTGTAACCTTGCGACCTGCTGAATTCAAACAGTAACAAGAAGAGGAAGCGACAAAATTGGGAACCAAACAAAGAACGTGGATTAGTTCATTCCATGAGCAGTTAAAGCTTTGATTGGCTGTTCCACTTTTAAACTGCTAACCACGTTCTACTTTCCCCCTTCTCTTTAAAAATGGCTACTTTTTGGGAACCAAAGGCCCTGTAAAACTGCAACTCCAAAACCTTTCGTTTCCCCCTCTTTCTCTTCCCCTCTCAAATCAAAACCCTGACCTTTTCCAAATGGCAAGAAAGAACACCTGATCCTCAACACAGAACAAAAGCAAAGAGGAAAAGCCTGAAGTTAGCTCTAGTACCATTAGCTCTAGTGTGCTTTCATGGAAGTTACTCACTTTTTCTGATGAAATGGAGTAGAAAAACTTTGAAAACTTCCAACATACGGACCTCCATGCTACTCACCAAATCTGCTAGGATAGCTTACAAACTGTAGTCTTGAACAAGGAGGTGAAGACGTTCTTAAATGGTGCAAAGTTGGCCAAGTTCTTTGCCATCGAGGAACACTCCTATCAAGAACTCACCTTGGAGTTTATTTCGACATTCTAGAGAGACCCAACTTTCACTGATCCCAACCACCACAAGCGTTATCTGTTCTGCATAATGTTCAATCATATGAACTACTCCATCTACAAGATGAACATACTGTTGGGCTTGGTTGACCAGAACAAGCTTGATGAGGAACCATATACATCCTCTTTCTCTAAGATTCTAAGGGACTTTGATGCTGCTTTTTTCTGGCACACCATCACCGACCAAAATGAATACAACCCCAGTACTTCCAAAGCCTCAAGAATTAACAACTACTCGCTGAAATACCTGCACAGACTATTGGCTCAATCACTGTTTGGTCGTGTTCACCAAGTAACTGTTCCTACTGCTGATATGTTTTCTCTTGCTTGTATGCATCTCTAGAAGCTAATGAACGTGGGATACTTCTTCGCGGAATACATCTCCTCCCTGCAGTAAAAGAAGAGTGTGGTTGGGCTGTCCTATGGGCCATATGTGATTACAATTGCACGAAATCTGGGTTTCTTTGACCCAAATATCACAACCCTAACCATGGGACCATACATGGAGCTCATAAACCTCAATGCCATGAAAAGGCTAGAGATCTCCTGTGACTTTAAGGGAGAGTGGTACTTATAGAAGGATGTAGAGATACTGAAACAAAAGGAGAAAGAGCAAGCAGAATGTTTGAAGAAGAGGAAAAGCAATGAAGTGATAGCACAACATATTCATGTCTCCCCCGTCAAAACATTCCAAGAGGAGCACCGCGAGGACATTGGGGATGAGAAAATTTTCAAACAGGCAGCTAGAATGAGCATGGAGACTGTGTTCATAAATATGTGAGTCATGGAGCAACACATCGAGGCGTATGAGCAAGATATGGTCCTGTTGAAGGCACGAATATATGTTCTAGAGATGGGAACAAGCACCGCTGGCACTAAACAGTCAATTTCTGATGATTCCTAACTAAGTCCCACAAAGAAACATGATGACAAGGCAGATGACGACACACCTGCTCCAAACGATCTTGTTGGGGAGGAAGCTGAATCCTCCTAGTCCCCCACTATTTACAGTCAGTTGTTCTCTCTTTCTCTTGCTTAATTTATGCGTGTTTCTGCTGTGTGTTGTTCTGTTGATGTTGTTATCCTTGCACCCTCTTAGCTGACATTGGGGACAATGTCTAGTTTAAGTTGGGGGTAGGAGAATAACATCTTGGTATCTGAATAGTTGTTCATGCAATCTTGTCATAAAACAAACCACATGTGCATAAAACCCCTTTCTTGCCATGTTCACCTTTAGCTTCGCATGTATAAACCACCAACACCAAAAAACAAAGCCCACAATGACCACAAAAACAAAGCACACCACCACCATACACCCTGTGCGCATCACTCACCATTAAACATGTTGTTTAATAATCACTTCTAGTTAGGACTATTACCATGCAATTTAATTTTTGACTGTTTGATGAAACCTGTTGAATTGATCAATAGTTGAATTTGGTATGCATATGTTTTTCCTATGATGGTATCTTGACATTGTTGCAATCATCCTGGTAAGAATTGAGCCTTAATTATGCATGTTTATGCAAATTATATTTTTTATGAGTGGGCTTTGCATGCGTTAGTTTAGAATGATTTTTCTTTGGTTGCCCTCACAATAAGTTTATATAGCTAACTGGCATAAGATGACAAAGGTTTTAAATTAACCAACTGTTCAGCTATCAAACACATGTTCTCCGCAAATCACCCTTTGCCTTAACATGCCACTCACCACAAAACCATCACCATTAACCCTTAAGAGTTACTTTGAGTAATTTTCACAAGGCACAAGTAATTTAGCACCGTGTCTAACTGATATCACCCTTAGAAGAGCATATTTATCAAAAAAAAAGAAGAGAAAAACGCTTTTCTTAGTGGAAAACATGTTTAAATGACACACATATGCAATCTCTAAATAAAAATGCATGTTCACCGTAACGAACTCAACAACTACCTATGGACCCCTCACTTCTACTTTCTCACTACCTAGCCCCACCATAACCCCCTAGAATCTTTAGATTATGCCATGTTTGTTATAAACTATTTGTTTGGACCAATTTGCAAAGTCAGAACCTTTTCTATGCATGTATTGCTGTTGAGTGACTCAAACACCATCAAAAGAGTTAAAAACATTTGTGATCATAATAGAAGCAACCTTGACAGATGCCAATATATTTCAGGAGGAATGCATGCTCACTTATTTTCAACTTATGATATCTCGATCTGCATGATTGTCTTACGGTTAGAAATTAAATTGCATTAGCCTAGCTGGATGTGTATTGTTTATTGCATGTTCTTTCACCATCCATTTAAGATCAAGTTATACGAGCAATATAGATAAGATTGTGAGGCTAAACATTCATGGAAAAGAACTTTAAAGTCCAAGTTTTCAACCATTCAAGGGTGAAACAGCCAGAAATTACAGTTCAGTAAGGGTTTCTCCTGAACAGCTATGAAGAAGCACAGAACATCACAGATACCAGCAGAAACCGGTCCAAGAGATGGTTTTTCGGATTTATGCTTGGGTCAAGAAAGCAGATTGAGAGAGAAGAATGTGGATGCCAGCTAGCATCCACCTTGCAGAAAATGGAAGGTCAAGATTTACTGTTTTGATGTAATGAACAATAGTTACCTCTTTTACCCTTGCTGTTTAGGATAGAGTTTTGTTCATATAAATACTCAGTTTTGTGGTTGGTGAAAGGCATCTCTTTCAGCCACCAAAGTTATTACACACTTTAAAGATCTCACCTTTAGAGGAGCATTTTGTCCGAACATCCTGTTCACTCATGGCAATGAGTGAGTAGTCAACTTAGCAGGTCTAGCCAGCCATAAATGGTGATTGTAAGTGCATCTATTTTATTAGTGAAGTATATTTATCAATGAATGGTTATGAATGAGTTATTTAAATGCTTAGATTAAGATCACATCTATGTTATAACAACAATGGATGGCACGACAGTGCTCCAACGTTGTGGAAACACTCATTGGTATATGTTGTTAGGGACGGACACATAAATAACGACATATTTGGGTTTCATTTATGAATGTTTTCTGTTGCTTGGTTAAGCTCTGTTCTTAGGATCTTTGGAAATGGGACACCAGACCTTAGTGATAAAAGAGAAAGATACCCAAACCAAGAACTTTATGTGTGCTTATGTTAATAGAATAGTTGTGCGAGCAGTTACCTGTTTGGACCTATGCTAGACCTGTGCATGTCTAAATTTGTTTACACATCTTTTATCATTCTTATTGTTTGCCTGTTTATGTTATTTCTCACAGAACAACCTTCAAATATTAATACTAGCGGTTAAGGTAACTCTTCACTGGACTTAAACCTCATTCCCTGTGGAAATCGACACTTGCTTTTACCCAACTACATATGACCTAGTACATTTGCTAGAGTCCATATCACAAACACCAACAGACTTTGTTGTAGAATTCCTAGAATCCAAAACGGAGGCCCAAACAACGTCAGACCTACGGTAAATCTTTATCGACGGAAGCTTCGAGAAGGAAGGATTAGGAATAGGGGTCTATGTAAAAGGAGCCGATGGAATAACATTTCAAAACGCAACAACTCTGATGTTCTTTGCCTCCAACTATGTAGCAGAATATGAAGCCATGTTACAAGGACTCTCAATCTTGAACGTCATCAAGCCATATAAGGCCATCTTCACGAGTGACTCCAAACAAGTAATCAGCCAGTTACTAACTAATTATGAAGCCAAGGACACAATCATGAAACAATACTTGTCCTTGGCGAAACAGCTCATGGCTTATGCACAACACGTTGGAGGGAAAATCAAGGCCAGGCGTATCCATCAAGAAGAAACCTACGAAGCTGGCCAATTGGCAAAAGTAGTATCCAACCTAGATGGACTAAAACAATACTCATTCCGGATTGAGGTTTTCTCGAAACCAAGCATCCATGACATCAAGTTAATGGAAATTGATTTATTCTAAAAAAAATTGATAAATAGAATTATACTAGTTATAATCATATACAAGTATAATTAATATATTGTTAGATTGTGTATATGATTATATTTAGTGGGATAATTAATATATATATATATATATATATATAATTATATAGGAATTAAATTGAATTAGATTGAATTTATTCTACTTGAACTTAAAGCCTAATTAGAGTGTTTTTAGGAAAAACATCTCGTACAGATCTACCCAATATGGCGCCATCCATAGTCCATGTGTGGTTGGAAATCTTTATCCTAACCTAGCACTAATTGGAAAAGGTATATATATATATATATATGGGAAAGTCTTCAATGGTTTCAACACATCTCATGAAACCAAAATAAAATAATCCCTCAATAAATGCATATCATTTTTCTCTCTCCTCAATTAATTCTTAGACTTTCTCTATTCATTTATCTTTACAATACATCATTTTTACAGAAAATCTCATCCACAAGGTTAAAGATTCCGGCGCACCATTTTTAGATTCCGGCCACAAGGTTCCAGATTCCGACCACCACGATGAATTTTTCCACCGCGAAAAAAATGAATAAAAATTAAATAAATGCAATAAGAAAGCATTTTCTTCATGGACATATAAACACAAGAAACTGAACAACAACAAGGTTGATGTTTCCAGCGCAAGGTTCCAGTTTCCGGCCACCATGAAAAAATGAATAAAAATTAAATAAATGCAATAAGAAAACCTTTTCTTCATGGACATATAAAACAAGAAACTGAACATCCACAAGGTTGATGTTTCCGGCGCAAGGTTCTAGTTTTCGGCCACAAGGTTCCAATTTCCAGCCACAGCGAAAAAATTAATAAAAATTTAATAAATGCAATAAGAAAATGTGTTATTCATGGACATATAAAGTATCAAAATAGGCCTAAGGTTTTTGGATAATTACCAATTTAAGCTCAACGTTTAAAATAGCACCAATATAGGCTTAACGTTTACAACTTAATATCAATTTAGGCTTAACGTTTACAATATAGCATCAATTTAGAAATCACATACAAAATAGCACCAATATAGGCTTAACGATTACAAAATAATACGAATTTAAGCTTAACGTTTACAAAAAATATATTCAATTTAAGCTAAACGTCACGATTAAATTAACCATATTATATTCTTTTCCTATTAACTTTATATGTTATCTTTTTATTTAGTTCTATTTTCTTATTTATTATAATACAATTAATTAGTATTCTTGCTCATTAAAACCTTATATTTGTTTTTCATCAATCATTTCATGTCTCTTAAATTCCATGGCTCATGTAATATATGCAAACTAAAAGTAATTGAATATTTCGAACACTGGTTAAAATAATATTGATATATGTCATTGATTTCGAACACTAGTGTTCGAAATATTGTGGATATCCAATTACTTTTAGTTTGCATATATTACATGAGCAATGAAATTTAGGAGTCATGGAATCATTGATGAAAAACAAATATAAGATCTTAATGGGCAAGAATACTAATTAATTGTATTGTAATAAATAATAATATAGAACTAAATAAAAAGATAACATGTAAAGTTAATAGGAAAAGAATATAATATGGTTAATTTAATTGTGACGTTTAGCTTAAATTGGATATATTTTGTAAACATTAAGCTTAAATTCGTATTATTTTGCAAACGTTAAGCCTATATTAATGTTATTTTGTACGTGAGGCCTAAATTGATGCTATATTGAAACGTTAAGCCTAAATTGATATTAGGTTGTAAACGTTAAGCCTATATTGGTGTTATTTTGAACGTTGAGCCTAAATTGGTACTTACCCAAAAACCTTAGACCTATTTTGGTACCTTATCCCTTTTTTAAATTCATGGCATTAATTGTGTCGTCTTTGGGTTTTCAAAATTAATGCTAAAGATAAACATCTTCATTTGTTGTGATTAAGTTTATGCCTTTGGAAAATGATTTTTTTTTGGATTACAATAAAACGCTTTCATTATGTTTTCAAATCGTATCGTAATTTATTTTTGAATAATTACAATGCACTTTTAGCAAAATGTTTACTGTAATTGAAATAGAATATTGTAAATATATTAGTCCAATTTGTTGTGGATAAATTAATCCACTAAGAGAGATCGCCCTAAATGAGGCTATCACCTAACCTGCGGCGCTCTTGAAAGTGCGGCTAGGGTTTTTGCCGATCTGGTGCACGACAACCTTCAACGGCCGCTGATTGTTACTTCTGGTCACGTTACAAACTTTCTCCACCCGAAAAAATGGTGGATCACATTGAGAAACAATGGAGAAAAATGAAATTGACGAAAGAGGAAGATGAAGTAGTTGTTCTCGGTACGAATGGGATGGGCATCACAGCGGACATGTCGAAGAAAGTAGTAGGGTGCCTGCTATCACCAAAGCCACTGAACATCCGCACTATGTCTAATGCCTTCAATGCAATCTGGAAGACTAACAAGGGATTTCAAGTGAATGAATGCGGGGATGGATTATTTATTATCGAATTCCAATCAGCAAAGGACAAAGAGAGAGTGCTGCGAGATTCCCCATGGCACTACGATCGACACCTTGTAATATTAGCCAATCTGGAAGGAATAACACAGCTGTCTCAACTGCAGATGAATAAATGTGATTTTTAGATTCGGATCGTAGACATCCCACTAAACTGCAGAACTGAAGGAGCAATACAAAAACTATCAAGCTGGGTAGGGGAATTTGTAATGATCGATTGTGACAGCCTGCAGAACTGGGTGACGTACATACGTGTCAGGGTCCGCCTGAACATAATGAAAAGACTGATACGTGGAATCTTCCTACAGGATGAGAATGGAGAGGAAGTATGGGTGTCCTTTAAGTATGAAAAACTTCCAAACTTTTGCTATCTGTGCGGCATTATAGGCCATGTGTATGACGATTGTGAAGCAGAGTTGGCTAGAGAGGTGAATGATGAATGGCCCTATGATCCCTCCCTGAGGGCCTCGCCTACACGGCTGCGAAATATATCTTACGGCATCGGGGAGCATAAGCAAGGGGGAGAAAAGGCGGGCGGAAGTGGTGAATCAGGATCTTCTCGAGTGGCCAAACGTGTGGTCTTTCCGGCTGCGGATGACATTATGGGGGATACAGGTCACAGAGCAGTAGGAAACAGCCCAATTGGGAACAACAATATGATAAGCAGGAATATCAGGGCGGATAGTGATGTTGAGATGTAGAATGTCGACACTAGTCACACCGGGGAGCTCATGTCGAAGCTGGCGGACATACCCACGGGACCTGGGAAAGGGAATCAGGTCAACCAGACCATGATATCTGACCCGATTCTAAGTCCAACAAGTTCAATAAAAGGCAGTGAGATTAAAGAGGGTCTACACCGACGCAAATTGAAATTGAAAAATCTTGCCAGACGGCAGCCAAGGCCAGAGGTGGGGTTGACAAAGAGGGATTTACCAGGCCAAAATATAAGCTCAGTAGGGACGAAGCGACAGCGGGCCTTAGTAATTGATGATGAATCGGAAGAGGAAATATAACACGGTACCCGAAAAAAGATTTTACTCGATGCAGACCAGAGGGTGGAGGCCAACATCAGGCCCCACCCTACACAATGAAAATATTAAGTTGGAACGTCCAGGGGATGGGTAACTCTTGGACGTTCCGAACCCTCAAGAACTTAATGAGGGAAAATTGCCCAGACATGTTTTTTCTTATGGAGACACAACTAAGGAAAACGATTGCACCAGCTTGTACCGCGCTTTCCCCATTATAACATTTTTATTGTGGATGCGGTGGGTGCAAGTGGTGGCTTGATTATTGGATGGAAAAAGGAGCATGATGTGAAAATTACAAACTATTCTCTATATTGCATCTACTTTGTAATTAAGATCAGCGAGGAGGTGAGCTGGAGGGGAGCCGGTATCTACGGCTGGCCGGAGAAAGTAAATAAGAAAAACACATGGGAACTTGTGCAACACCTTAATAGTTTGGATTCATTACCAATACTACTTTTTGGGGATTTCAATGAGATTCTATGGAGTTCTGAGAAAAAAAAGAGGATGGGTAAGAGACGATAGGGATATGAGAGCCTTTCAGGAATGCCTTGATATGTGTGAATTAGCGGATCTAGGGATTGCTGGTGGAAACTTTACATGGTTTAACAGAAGGGCAAGGAACGAAGCAATTTGGGAACAGCTAGACCGTGCAGTAGCGTCATCAACTTGGATTGATCATTTCCCCGACAACCGAGTATATGTCTTGACTAGAATCTCCTCCGATCACAATCCGCTACTAATCTGTTGTGCTGAAGAAGAGCGATCCCAACCAAAGCGCAACAGGCAATTCCGATTCGAAGCTATATGGCTAAGGGATGGGACATGTTCAGAAGTGATTGAGAAGTACTGGCGCGATCAGCACCCAGGTATAAAAATCGTGGCCCACCAACTGTGTAAATGGAACCGAACTGACTTCCGGGCGCAGAAGGGGGAATTACAAAAAATGGAAAGGGAGCTCCACTAATTGCAAAATCGAGCTCACCCGTCAACGGCCAGGAGGGAGGCGAAACTGACTGAAAAAATTGCGGAATTGCAAATAAGGGAAGAAATCAAATGGAAACAGCGGGCCAAATCGGATTGGTTAAAATCCGGGGATCGGAACACGGGTTATTTCCATGCCAAGTGTATCGCCCGTCGCCGAACCAACAGTCTAAAATGGCTGAAAAACAACAACGGGGAATGGCAGGAGGGAGACCGAGGCGTGATCGAGGTAGTGCTTGAGTACTTTGCTAACCTATTCACAAGTAATACTCCACCTGCAGGTTTATCTTTTGTTCAGGCTGTAGATTCTCGCTTAACCGAACAACAGCAAGTGTAGATTTCAGTACCGTTCCTGAGGGAAGAAGTTGAGTAGGCTATTAAGGCCATGCACCCAACTAAGGCGTCGGAACCTGACGAAATGCCTCCGATTTTTTACCAATCCTGTTGGGGGGGGGGGTGATAGGAAATGATGTCATTGACATGCTCTTGCAGTGCCTGCATAACTATAGTATGCCACATGACCTAAATCATACCTTCATCACATTGATACCGAAGGTCAAAAACCCAACGTCAGTGAAAGACCTCAGACCTATTGCACTCTGCAACGTTCTTTACAAGATAATGTCAAAGGTGCTTGCACATCGGATCAAATCTGTTCTACCTAACATCATATCAGACACGCAGTCGGCATTTGTACCAGGACGGCTAATAACAGACAATGCAATTTTAGCTTTTGAGGCTTTCCACAGCATGAAAACCAGGATAAAGGGAAACCAGGGCAACTTTGCACTCAAGCTTGATATGAGCAAAGCATACGACAAAATTGAGTGGACTTTTCTTGAATAGGTAATGATTCAGATGAAATTCCCTACAACTTTTATACAACTGGTGATGATGTGTGTCTCAACTGTATCCATGGCTTTTCTTATTAATGAAAGTCCTACGGGACATCTACCTGCCAGGGGCCTCCGTCAAGGTGACCCAATCTCTGCCAATATGAGGAAAGCTGAGATTACAGGGGAATTACACGGAGTCAAAGTAACCCGTGAGAGCCCTAGCCTCTCACACTTGTTCTTTGCAGATGACTCCCTTATTTTTGGAAGAGCAACTATTACTGAAATTGCTAAGCTCCGGGGCATTTTGGGATTATATGAGCAACATTCGGGGCAGATGATAAACTTTGACAAGTCCGAAATCTTTTTCAGCCACCGGGTGCCGAATGGTAGGCGAGCCACTATTACTACGGCGCTTGGTGTCCGGGAAACTGGCGCTTTCTCGAAATATCTCGGGCTCCCAACAATTATCAGTCACAGTGAGAAAGCAGTGTTTGCCAGTATTAAGGAAAGAGTGCAGAGAAGGTTAAAGGGATGGGGGGAGAGATACCTGTCAGCAGGCGGCAATGAGGTTTTAATTAAATCGGTTATCCAATCCATCCCAACGTACATTATGTTTTGCTTCTTGCTATCTGGTAGTCTCTGCAAAGATATCCAGGGCATGATTAGCCGCTTCTGGTGGGGTGGGTCAGACACAAAACGACCAATTTACTGGCACACTTGGGATACGATGTGTAAACCCAAGGATAATTGCGGACTAAGTTTCAGAAAGCTAAGCTCCTTCAATCTAGCTCTACTTGCCAAACAGCTGTGGAGGTTGATAAAAGAACCCCGACTCCCTATGCTCCCGAATACGGAAAGCTAAGTACTATCCCCATGATGATCCGTTAACGGAAAACAATTGCTCAAATCCTAGCTATTTTTGGCGTAGCCTGCGAAAATCCCGAACAACAATCCATGATGGTATGATATGGAGGGTAGGAGATGGTCAGACAATCAGAATCTGGACAGACCTATGGGTACCATCGCTAAACGCTAAACGACCGCTAGGATGCTTTATTCCGATGAGACCGGAAAGGGTGAATAAACTGCTCAATGATTCAAGTACGGAATGGAACTTTCCCCTGCTTAACTCATGTTTTTCTATAACAGACCATATGGAGATTGAAAAAATCGGGATCAGCTCCCTCCCCCGAGCTGATGAAAATTACTGGAGCTTTACACCACATGGGAGATTTACCGTCAAGACTTGTTATCACCGAATTGAACAACGCAGGCGGGAGGCAAGCACAACGTTGACATCACTAGCATAGGAGCGCGAATGGTGGCGGAAACTCTGGACACTCAATGCTCCTCCCAAAGCCAAGCACTTTATATGGAAATTCCTGACAGAGTCTCTACCATGTGCAGCAACACTAAGGCGACGCGGAATTCCAGCGGATCCGAGATGCTCTCTATGCCTAAATAATGAAGAGGATCAGCACCATATTTTTTTAGTTGTTCGGTGGTAAAAGAAGTGTGGAAACTGGCAAATCTACCAATTCGCTAGGATCAGATACGCGCAGCAAACTGCAGGAATTGGCTGCTGACCTGTTGGGAAAAATCAAACGAGGAGGCACGCAGATGGGGAGCCGTTATCCTTTGGTGGATTTGGTTCAGACGGAACTTGATGCAACACGAAGGTAAGCTGCTAACAGCAACTGTGATGATTACTAAGGCTCGTGGCTTCCTCACCGATTGGACACAAGTAAACCTACTGACGAATCCGTCTCGGTGCAACCCATATGCTGATGCTTACAAGGTTTGGCGTCCTCCTCCCGCAAGTGTCACAAAATTAAATTGTGATGCTACATGGGCGGACAATGGCCTCTCCGCAAGTGTCGGGGTAGTTGCTCGAGATGTGTCAGGCCAAGTCCTATTATCGGCTGGAATCCCGGGGCCACCGTGCTTATCGGCAGAAGCAGCAGAACTCATTGGCATACTGAAAAGCTTGGAACTAGCACGGACTTACAACTTCACCAACATCCAAATCGAATCGGATGCAAAGGCTGTTGTCACAGCACTACAGAGTGGCTCGGCTCCGCTCTCCTGCCTACATTTCCTGTATTTGGATGCTCTGCATCTCGCATCTTCATTTACGGAATACTCGTTCACCTTTGTCAGACGTGATGGTAATCAAGTTGCACACGGCTTAGCCAAGTGGGCACGTGATCTAACATCGCCTTTAATTTTAGTAGATGATGCTCCTAGTTATGTTTGGCACATTCTTTGTAAGGACTCAATTGATATTTAATTTATACTATTCTTTGATTCAAAAAAAAGAAGAAATAGAATACTGTAAATTTTGAGCTCGACAACAGTGGGAACCGAACAATCGACATGAGCTTACAATACGTAACGTAACATAATTCGTTAACTTACCGTGATGTAATATTTAGAACCTCGATTGTTTAATAATTGAACCACATATATCCTTTAAAATAAAAATTACTCCACGTTATATTATTTGAAATAAAACCTTGTAATTTTATAGTTTGATTATTTAATTCCAGTTAAAATATAGTACTAGTATGATTTGTTAAAACATGATTTAGTAGTGATGTAAGGACAAAATTATCAACAAAATAAATTTTTAAAAAAAAATCATTCACACAAATAATTTGGATGAAATGTTTTTTCCATTCTCTTTAAAATCATCAGGACACTTGTAGATCCCAATATGCATCAAATTTTGTGAAAAGGAAATAAAGTAAGTAATTTATTATTTGAGATGTTAAGCTCGACAACACTAGGATTCGAACAATCGACATGAGCTTACAATATGTAACGTAACGTAATTCGTTAACTTATAGTACGTTTCTTAGCTCGAATAAAAAACAATATTAGATAGAATGCTTCTTGTATAATTGTACTTCTTCGGTTAGTGTGAAATTTTATGGAATGATACAACATGTTTAGTTGCTTCAAACACAACTACGGTCTTGTCCAAGTTACACTTTTTTATTAGATTTTCAAATCATATTGGACTTTTATCAAAATAAGTCATTGTGATTCAAATAGAATTCTTGTGAGATGTTAAACTCGACAACAGTGGGATCCGAACAATCGACATGAGCTTACAATAAGTAACGTAACGTAATTCGTTAACTTACAATACGTGTCTTAACTCAAATCAAATAATGTTAGATAGAATGCTTCTTGTATCAATGTTGCGTTGCTTCAAACACAAGTAAGGTATTGTCCAAGTCAGTCTTTTTTATTAGATTTTCAAATTGTATTGTAATTTATTTTCGAATAAATACTTTGAACTTTTATCAAAATAAGTCATTGTGATTCAAACAGAATTCTTGTGAGATGTTAAGCTCGACAACAGTGGGATCAGAACAATCGACATGAGCTTACAATACGTAATGTAACGTAATTCGCTAACTTACCGTGACATTTTTTAGCTCGAATCAAACAATTTTAGATTCTCAAACACAAGTAAGGTCTTGTCCAAGTCAGTCTTTTTTATTAGATTCTCAAATCATGTTGTAATTTATTCTCGAATAAATACATTGGACATTTTAGAGCGAAATAAGTCATTGTGATTGAAAAAGAATTCTTGTGAGACGTTAAGCTCGACAACAGTGGGATCCGAACAATTGGCATGAGTTTGATTATTTATTCGAAATAAAACCTTATATTTTTATATTTTGATTATTTATTTTCAGTTAAAAATAGAGTATTAGTATGCTTTTGTTAAAACGTGATTTAGTAGTGATATAAGGACAAAATTATCAACAAAATATTTTTTTAAAAAAAGAAATCATATTTGGATGAAATACTTATTTTCATTTCTTTTAAAAGCATTAGGACACTTGTAGATCCCAATATGAATCAAATTTTGTGAAAAGAGAATAAATGAACTCATTTATTAGCTCCAATAAATGCATGTGTTGACAAAAAAAGGGAGTGAGGAAAATGGAATTCGGATTGGGGTAGAGCAATTCGCACTCTATGTGTGGAAGGGAGGGGTTCGTTACGTAGTTAATAGTATTTTCGATTGAGAAGAGCTACAGAAGATGCTTGTATATAAATGATTAGGTATGATGTGCATTGAGTTACCAGGACCAGGTTCAATCCTTGGTTTCTCCATAAAAACATTTTATTTTTCCATTTTGCATTCAATATTTAGCAATAAACGTCTTCATATTTGAAATTCAATTTTTTTTCCAAATCGTATTATAATTTATTCTCGAATAAATACATTGTGATTGAAACGGAATTCTCGTAAGACGTTAAGCTCGACAACGGTTGGATCCGAACAATCGGCATGAGCTTACAATATGTAACGTAACGTAATTCGTTAACTTACCGTGACAATAGCTCGAATCAAACAATTTTAGATAGATGCTTCCTGTGTCAATGTTGAGTTGCTTCAAACATAAGTAAGGTCTTGTCCAATTCAGTATTTTTTATTAGATTCTCGAATCGTATTGTAATTTATTCTCGAATAAATACATTGGACATTTTAAAGCGAAATAAGTCATTGTAATTGAAACGGAATTCTTGTGAGACGTTAAGCTCGACAATAGTGGGATCCGAACAATCGGGATGAGTTTGATTATTTATTTGAAATAAAACCTTATATTTTTATAGTTTGATTTTTTATTTTCAGTTAAAAATAGAGTATTGGTACGCTTTTGTTAAAACGTGATTTAGTAGTGATCTAAGGAAAAAATTATCAACAAAATAATTTTTTTTTTAAAAAGAAATCATTCAAACAAGTGATTTGGATGGAATACTTATTTTATTTCCTTTAAAAGCATTAGGACACTTGTAGGAGTTCTTATATTAAGCACCGGGTCTTCCATGTCACTAGGAAGACCCCCAATTCACATTTGGACACGTGTATTGTGACCCCACATAATAATTAAAATAGTGGGACCTCTTATAATATGCGTGGGTCCATGTTACACGTGTCAAAATATGTATGGAAGGTCCTCCATTTGACATGGAGAACCGGGTGCTTCTAATAATTTGCCCACTTGTAGATCCCAATATGCATCAAATTTTGTGAAAAGGGAATAAATGAACTCATTTACCCTGCCTGTGTGAATTGAACAACTGACAAGTACAACCAGTTTAAGCCGGTTTTCCACTGTGAGTATTCGGCCATTTGAAGCAAAGTCTAAAGGACATATTCGTTTCCGATTTGGGGTTCTGATGGAAGATACTGCTTAGGTTATACACAAAGTACACACGTGATTCTGCTCTGGAAAAACTCCCTGTGGTCCAGAGAGAGATGAAGTTTATAGTAAACCTCTGCCTCTCAGATAGCTTTCTTTTCCAACACTTCTATGTGCGGATGGGTGTAGCATGATTGACAGGAGGATGGGAATATATGGCTATCCCATCGAGATCCAGGCCCTCTTCTTTTTTTGCCTTGAGGTGTGCAAAGCAGATGCGCTTAAACCAGAGCGTGGCGGCAAGGAATTGATGGAGCGGATTGACAAGCGCATCACTGCTCTAAGTTTTCACATCAAAACTTATTACTGGCTTTACTTCATCCAGCTGAATAACATTTACCGTTACAAGACTGAGGAGTACTCTCACACTGATGTCAAAAAGTTGAATGTCAAATCTATACCAGATCCAAATTGGGTGTTGAATTCATGCCACTGCGAGGAGGGTCTTTGATTGGCAATGTCAGCCCAGCTCGCATGGACTTCAGGTGGTTCCTAGTGGGAAACTGCATTGCCATCTTGAGCTGTCTAGCTACACCTGCATAAGCAATGGCAATTATGGATTTAATTGAGGAGCGCTGGTCAGGGAGAGGGAAGTAGGCTTGATTGAAGGAGCGTAAAGCCGCTCGACCAAAGGAAGGCTCTCAGATCTTTTCGAAGGGATAAAGAAAGAGAAAGCAGCATGCTTTTTGCCTCGTTCAAAGAAAGTTTAGATTGTAAGGCTAGAAGGAAGGTGCTAGAGATTTTCTCTTTTCAAAGGTTAAGCCCCTACAACTTATTGAATGGGGGATAGGTAAGTTTCTATTAAACTAATTCCCTCATGCTAGGACCCTCTAAAAGAGCGCTGTATGAGAACTGGTAAAAACCCTACCTTTCCTAGGTTTAGAGCTAGAATAGAATAAAAAAGAAGTTAGTCAGCCTACGCTATAATATATTATGCTAGAGGTTCTTACTCCAACGGGATATATAAAGAAAGCGTGCTATCGTAAGGTTCTTAGTCTCTGGTTCTTTTGCCCAGCCTTTTTTTTAGGATTCATTCTACCAACAAACCTGTTAACAAGGATATAGTAATCTCACGCCTACAAGAGAAGGACTGGGACGGGATTTAACAAAACTGGACTCGCTTATATAATATAAGGCATTATAGCTTCCCAATTTAACTAGATGCGCGAATCCGCTTTTTACCTATAACCAACGAGTATTGGGAAAGAAAGATGCTTGCTTTCGTTACCTTTTCTTATCCCTAAACTGTAACCTCTACACCAGCCTCTTTCCTAGCCTTTTAGGCTTTCCCCTTGTTCCCCTTTTCGGGCTACCTCGAATAAAAAATATCATAAGATATATGATTAGAGAAAATGCTCTATTTTCATCGAAAAAAGACGGGTTTTAGCAACTTTTAGGAGCTCAAAGAAAGAATTTTAGAACATGATTAGGATGTTCTGAATCTAGATTGCTCAGCAAGGGAAAAATGCTTATATTGTTAGGTAATGTTATTTTCATTTTGTTTAGGATCGGAAGTTCGGAGAACTTTGTACCAGAAAAGAGGATCATCTTTCGAAGGTCAGGGCGATAGATAGACTGGCCAAGCTCCCCAACTTCGTCAGCGGACATAGCTTCAGAAGAACTCCCCAAGGTTGAAGAAGCCCTGCTTGACCTCCTTCCCGAAGAGAGGCGGAATGGACCTGGATCGATCAACTGAACTGCCTTAAGATACGAATGATAGCCCGTAACAGACCATTCTCGGGGCACAACAGGCGATTCGATATTAGCTGCAATAAATTTATGTGTTGACAAAAAAAAGGGAGTGGGGAAGATGAAATTCGGATTGGGGTAGAGCATTCCGCACTCTATGTGTGGAAGGGAGGGTTTTGGTACGTAGTTAATAGTTTTTTCGATTGAGAAGAACAACAAAAGATGCTTGTAGCTAAATGGTTAGGTATGATGTGCACTTTGTAACCAAGACCAGGTTTGAACCTTGGTTTCTCTAAAAAAATGTTTTATTTTTCGATTTAGCATTGAATATTGAGCAATAAACGTCTTCATATTTGAAATTCAATTTTTTTTCTAAATCGTATTGTAATTTATTCTCGGATAAATACATTCAACATTTTGAGCGAAATAAGTCATTGTGATTGAAACGAAATCCTTGTGAGACGTTAAGCTCGACAACGGTTGGATCTGAACAATCGGCATGAGCTTACAATACGTAACGTAACGTAATTCGTTAACTTACAATACGTGTCTTAGCTCGAATCAAATAATGATAGACAGAATGCTTCTTATATCAATGTTGAGTTGCTTCAAACACAAGTAAGGTATTGTCAAAGTCAGTCTTTTTTTATTAGATTTTCAAATTGTATTGTAATTTATTTTTGAATAAATACTTTGAACTTTTATCAAAATAAGTTATTGTGATTCAAACAGAATTCTTGTGAGATGTTAAGCTCGACAATAGTGGGATCCGAACAATCGACATGACAATACAATACGTAATGTAACATAATTCGTCAACTTACCATGACGTAACTGATAACAACTGCCATAAAGTATGAAGGACCAAGATGAGAATATTCCCTAAAATAGGACCAAGAAGGAGAAATGACAGGATGGGATCCGCCACCTTAATAAGTACGACGTGCATTTGGGTCGATATGGAGGTGCCTTGTGAGTCATCCTTGGATCCGTCAAATAGAAGGACGTAAGACCCGCCAAATAAGACGATCCGCCCAGAAGAGGCATTGGGCCAATATAAGGCGAGCCCACTATTATTAAATAAACATTCATGACGCCTTGAAAGCAGTAACAACTTGAGGGTTAAGAGCAGAGTTAAAATGGCATTAAAAGAGCATTACACTTTATTAAAAAGACATTAAAAGGGAATTACGGTTATCACTCAAACCTATATAAATACCCATGTAACATGACAACAAAAGTACACTTACACACTATTCTCAACCCTACTTTGTCATTACAATTTATTCTCTTAAGAAGTTTACTGACTTAGGAATCAGAGTGTCCCGACTGATCCCCAACGGCGCCTCACAGGGAAGTGTTCCGATCGAGAATCTTTTCACAAGATATCAATTGGTGCGGTGAAGGTGGAATCCTAAGATTAATAGGATTTACACAATGAACATAGAATGTTTTCAGAGTTTTGAAGGAAAATAGGAAAACGTTTGGCAGCGGAAATATAAAAATTTTAACCTTTTTCCATTAACCCAAGATCCGTTAATCGTTATTTCATATAAAGAGGGATAGAAGGAAATACCTTTTGATGTTCTATCTACCATTGCAATCGAAGTGCCCACAACTCTTACTTCGAGTTCCCGAGCACAAGACAAAAACACAATTCAAAACCAAGTTAGAATTCAACCGTATGAAAGCAATCAAGAATAGATTGCCTCTAATTAATCAACACAAGATCAAGGAATAGAGAAAGAGATTGATAATCAATTGAAAAGGAAGGAAGCGGTGAATAATCTCGTCCTCAACAAAGGGGTCGAAATTCTTCTCTTCGGTAGACACTGTGTTGGCCAAAATTTACACATATGGGGGGTATATATACTCTCTTGTATCTAAACCCTAGTTAGATAGAATTAGGTTACTGAATAAGAATTTAATTCGGAATATAATTCTTATTTATTATCTATAATTATATCTAAATATAAAGATAATAATAATAACCTTTTAGGATAATAATAGGAGCAATTTAATCTCATTAAACCTCCTAACTTATTTATCCTTTAATTAATTTAATTCACAATCATAATCTAATTAGGATTGCTTAAAATCAAATTAATTTCTTTATGTAATTTATACATAAAATCGCCCCCCCCCCCCCTTTGCTTACTGGGCCTTAGTGGACTCAGTTGGGCTTCCATCAATTAATTAACATCTGTTTCTCTTTTGGGCTCCAAGTCTTATGTGTGACCCATTAGGTTCTTATTGCTTCTAGCCGTATGCAACTATTAAATTAATTTTCTCAGAATTATATTTAATCTTTGCATAATGGAATGAGTACGGGAAATGTGATTAGCAAATCCGAAACATTCCCCCAGAGCTATAAGAAGACATGTTGATTCTGTCGTTGACCTTTCCATATTAGTTACAGTATAATTCGATCCTTTATCAACTACATCCTTGAACTGAATCTTATGACTATGGATAATGTCAAGTCACATATAGCGAGACGTTCGTTTTACTTGTACAGGCCGATTTTACTCCAATTAGATGGGTTAAGTGAAATCTGTATTTCAAGTCTTAAGCTATCACCTTGCAAGGATTTAGAGTCAAGTCTTCCACAAGCGATCCTTGGATGTATCTCCCATTTATCGGGAGTGACAAATGCTCAATCCAATGTATAACTATCCTGCAATTACTTCCTGTGATACCCAACGTCTGCCGTTCACACCCCAGAGTCATCTCTGTTATGGATCGTGTTACAACAGGATCAAAGCATCACATTCCATAATCCAGAATCACTAATTAACATTCCTTTGAGTCTGAGGATTACTTATAACTATTAATACCAATGAGATGAACAGGTGACAACGATAAATCTACCCATCCTGTTATCTCAAGTCGGGTCCCCAATCCTAATGAACTCCCTTTCATTGGATCCATGTAACTGTCTAGATATCTGCATATCTGAAGCTTGTGAGATCAGCTTTCTGTCTCGACAGAAGACATTGTTACATGCAAGTCTCAACAGTGATATGTCAATCCTATTTCTAAACATATTAATTGACTTGGGGTAGTTTTAAGTTTATCAGTTTATTATAAAGTTTCGTCTCACTTCATGCTTGTATGAACACTTTATAATCACTTTAAACAAACTTAGGGATTTCCTTTTATTAGACTTATTTAGTTCTTAAAAGAGGTTGCCTTTATATATAGTTATAAAACCATATCTTATTAAAACAAATGATGCAAAGAACACTTCATTTACATTAAGTTTATATCCTAGAACAATTGTCTATAGGACACTAGACCCCAACATACTCCCACTTGGACTAAAGCCAATTGTTTCTACAACTTATCCCAGTAGAACTTAGATGACGATCATGTACTTTCTGGGCTAAGGGCTTTGTCAACGGATCTGCAACGTTGTCCTCAGTAGGTACTCTTTCTATTCTCACATCTCCTCTTGCCATAATCTCTCTTACAATGTGGTATCGCTTCAGGTAATGCTTGGATGCATTATAAGACCGTGGTTCCTTTACTTGTGCAATGGCTCCATTGTTATCACAGTACAGTGTAATGGGATTTACAATGTCAGGTGCCACATCAAGTTCAGTAATGAACTTCTTAATCCAAACCGCTTCCTTTGCTGCTTCCGCAGCAACGATGTACTCTGACTTGGTCGTAGAGAAAGCTACGCTTCCCTGCTTGGAACTCTTCCAACTGACCGCGCCCCCATTCAAGATAAACAGGTATCCTGATTGGGATCTAAAATCGTTCATCTGTGAGATGACTGGCATCTGAAAATCCTTCTATTTTCAGATCCCCTTCTCCGTACAGTAGGAACATGTCTTTAGTCCTTCTCAAGTACTTAAGAATGTTCTTGACGGTATTCCAATGCTCGTCTCCCAGATTACCTTGATAACGACTCGTTATACTTAACGCGAACGCTACGTCAGGTCTAGTGCATATCATAGCATACATAATCGAACCGATTGCGCTGGCGTACGAGATTACAACCATGCGTTTCTTATCATCTTCGGTTTTAGGACATTGATGATTGCTTAACTTTACTCCATGTACCATGGGTAAGTTACCTCGTTTCGATTCAAGCATGCTAAACCGCTTTAGCACCTTTTCAATGTATGTAGCCTGTGAAAGACCAAGCAGTCTTCTTGATCTATCTCTGTAGATCTTTATACCAAGTATATAAGCTGCTTCACCAAGGTCTTTCATGGAGAAGTTACCTGATAACCATACTTTCACCGACTATAGTAGAGCTATATCATTTCCCATTAATAATATATCATCCACATATAATATTAGAAATGCAATTAAGCTCCCACTTGCTTTCTTGTAAATGCAAGCTTCTTCGCAATTTTGTTCGAAACCAAATTGTTTTATGGTTTCGTCAAAACGCTTGTTCCAGCTTCTAGATGCTTGCTTGAGTCCATAAATGGATCTCTGTAGTTTGCAAACCTTGTTTGCATCCTTTGATATGAAACCTTCAGGCTGCATCATATATACATCCTCAAGCAGGTTTCCATTTAGAAAAGCTGTTTTCACATCCATTTGCCAAATCTCGTAATCGTAGTGAGCGGCAATAGCGAGCATTATTCTGATTGATTTGGACATAGCCACAGGAGAGAAAGTTTCGTCATAATCAATTCCTTGTTTCTAACGATATCCTTTCGCTACTAACCTAGCTTTATAGGTGCTAACCTTTCCATCCATGTCAGTCTTCTTTTTGAAGATCCACCTGCTCCCAATGGGTTTTATCCCTTCGGGTGGATCAACCAAAGTCCACACTTGGTTGGTGTACATGGAATCCATTTCAGAATCCATGGCCTCGAGCCATGCTTTAGAATCTGGACTGGTAAGAGCCTCTTCGTAGTTCTCGGGTTCATCGTCTAACACGGGAACCTCATCATCATCTCCCACTAGAAAACCATATCTAATTGGGAGTTCACGAACTCTTTGTGATCTACGAATGGGTGGCACTTGAGTCTCATCCAATGGGACTGCTTCGGGTTCCTCAACCGCCTCTGTTGTTTCAGTCGGTGTTTCTTCTTCTTGAACTTCATCAAGTTCAATCATGCTTCCCTTTTCTGTTTCTTCGAGAAACTCTTTCTCCAAGAAGGTTGCGTGCTTGGATACTATTACTTTCTGATCATCTGGATGATAGAAGTAATACCCTACAGTTTCTTTAGGATATCCAATGAAGAAACATTTATCAGATTTAGAATCTAGTTTGTCTGACGCTACGCGTTTGACAAATGCTGAACAACCCCATACTCTCATGAATGAGAATGTGGGTTTCCTACCAACGAACAATTCATATGGTGTGGAACTAGCGGATTTAGTTGGTACTCGATTTAGGGTGAACAGGGCAGTTTCTAAGGCATAGCCCTAGAATGTCTTTGGAAGTAATGCTATGCTCATCATAGATCGTACCATATCTAGTAAGGTACGGTTCCTCCTTTCGGATACACCATTGTGTTGTGGTGTATAGGGAGGTGTCCATTGTGAGCATATCCCACATTCAGTTAGATAATTCAGAAAATCATCTGAAAAATATTCGCCACCTCGATCAGATCGAAGTATCTTTATTTTCTTTCCTAATTGATTTTCTACTTCATTTCTTGAAGCATTTGAATTTCTCAAAAGCTTCGGACTTGTGCTTCATCAAGTAAACATAACCATATCTGGTATGGTCGTCTATGAAGCTTATGAAGTATCTGAATCCTCCTCTTGCTTGAACCGACATAGGACCACATACATCTGAATGTATTAATCCTAGAGTGTCTAATACACGCTCACGTTTATTGCTAAAGGGTGTCTTTGTCATTTTACCTTTTAAACATGCTTCGCATGTTTCCAATGATTCAGAATCAATTGAATCTATAAGCCCATCTTGATGTAGCTTAAGCATGCGTCTTTTGTTTATATGGCCTAAACGACAGTGTCACAAGTAAGTCGAATTATCTAGCTTATGTCTTTTGGTATCAATTGCGAATACAGAAATTTTGTCATCTAGCACATAAATCCCATTTTGTGATATTCCTGAAAAATAGAAAATCCTATCTCTATAAAACTCGCAACGTTTGTCTTTTATTGAAATATGAAAACCGTCGTCAACAAGACGGCTAATAGAAATAATGTTTCTGGACATTTCTGGAACATACAAATAGTTCCCTAATTCTATTACAAGCCCAGAGTGCAAACTTAAAGCATAATCTCCAACATCGAGGGCGACAACTCTTGCTCCATTTCCTACTCGCAAGTTTATGCTTCCTTTCCTCAATTCCTTAGTCTGATTTAGTTCCTGCATATTTGTACAAATATTAGATCCACATCCGGTATCAAGTACCTAAGATTCAGACTGTGAAATTGTATTTATTTCAATATAAAACATACCAGACGTTGAAGCACCGTCTTTTCCCTTCTTGAGGGAGGCTAGGTACTCCTTGTAGTTCCTCCTCCAATGCCCGTCTTTACCACAGAAGTGGCACTCTCCTTTGGGCTTCTTCACTTCCTTTCCCTTTACTCGAGTGGGCATGGCCCTCTTGCCTTTCTTGGGATGTTTAGGATTGGGAAAATTCCCTTTCCTCTTCTTTGATCCCTCTATGAGAAGAGCCGGTATTGCCTTGTCTTTCTTCATATTGGGCTCAACTGTCTTGAGCATGTTTGCAAGCTCTTCAAGAGAGGTTTGCAAGTCATTCATCTGGTAGTTCATGATGAACTGTGAATAACTCTCTGGGAGGGATTGAAAAATTAAGTCTATGCTTAGTTCGTTATCCATCGCGAATCCAATACTAGAAAGCTTGGTAATATAGCCAATCATCTTGACACAATGTGTCATTATAGATGTGCCCTCTTGCATCCTGCAACGATATAGCAATTTTGATATCTCGTAGCGTTCGCACCGAGTTTCTTTCCCAAACAACTCTTTTAGTTGCACGATGATGGAATAGGCATCCATTTCCTCATGTTGCCTCTGCAATTCCGGTGTCATCGATGCAAGTATGATGCATCCCGCATGATCGTCATCAGCCTTATGCTTCTGGTAAGCATCGATCTCTTCGATGGGAGCATCATCAGTTGGGATAGTGGGTATCGATGTATCAAGTACATACCCTATCTTATCGAACTTCAAAACGATTTTGAGGTTGCGATACCAGTAGGTGAAGTTTGAACCGTTCAACTTGTTATCGGTAAGTATATTTTGCAGATTGGTTTTAGTCATGATTTTAAGAGTGTTTTAATTTAACCTGAGAGTGAGAAAGAGTAAACGTATGTCATTCATTTGCTTTAAAGTACATCAATCTAAAATTATAGGTCTTTTAGTTCATTTTAAATTGGTCCCACTATTTTGCCAAATTAATAGCCCTCCATATTAATTCGAAGAATTTCACAAATCCTTTAGTGAGCTAGGATCCTAACTCCTGAGATTTCACCTTGAGTTTGCTCAACAAGCTAGTCTCATTTGTTAGGTAGATTCATGTAATCAATCACATCTTTAATGTGATTCCTAGGTTATTGTGTTACTAACCACATTAGTAACTAATATGCTATTCATATTAATCCCAACCATATTGTCCATTAGTTTATGATAACATGAGTTTGCTCATCCAATTACCATAATCTAATTTAAGTATTACCCCATATTCGTGAAAGAACGATTTTCGATAATTCAGGTGTTACCATAAGACCCCGAGCTTGAGTTTGCTCAACAACACAAAGGCCCCCAGTACTGCCGGCTGAATTATAATATTAGGGAGGGGCAACCGATTTTAATAACTTGCTTATTTACTTAACTTTTAATTAGTGAGAGATTTTTATTTTAAGTCTCATAATCTAACTTAGTCTTGATTTGCTTTAGCATACATCAGACACATACATTGGTGTTATGGACATATTATCTAAATTATTTCGTCGAGCCAAAGACGGAATAAAAGGGCAAACCTAGGGAAATACTAACTATTACATATTTCTCTTTAGGTCCTCCGTCTTCTCCATGGCGCCTTGAAATTACATATTAATTTCTATACGACTAAAGAAAACTTCAATTAACTTGAAGGGAATTAGATGAGAGGAGAAATTACAATAGATAGTAGAAAGGCAGGACTCACAGACCCTATTTCAAAAATACCAAAAGATTAAATAGAGGGTCCAAATATGTCCATAACTCCAAGCATACATAGACTCAATTAAATAAATTTAATTGGTTGATTACATAAAATACTTATGTAATATTTAGGTTAATCACATTAACTCATCAAATTAACTTTCATCCAATTTTAATTCTAACAGTTTCGTATCTTCTATATTAACCTTTTAGATTAATACAACTATACAAAACTTTATTTATGCATGTCCCAATTATTTTGATTTCAATTCATTTAATACTTTTGATTTACAAATAGGTAAAACAAACTTTTAAATAAATTCTTTTATTCGATAATCAAAACAGAAAACTATTAATTTCTGAAACATATATATATATAACTATATTTAAAAATCATATTTTAAAACAGTTTTAAAATATACATGTTCCGGGCCGGGCCCCGAACACGTGGCTGCTACCGTTTGGCAACAGCCAGGCGTCTGGTCCGCCGCTGCCTCGCGGCAGCAGCGGCCAGACGTCATGCGATTGCTGCCACGAGGCAGCAATCGCACGACGGCAGTCGGGTGCGCCGTAAGGCGCAACCCGAACTGCTGTCCTTTTTTTAAATATATATATATATATATATATATATATATATATATATATATTGGTTTTAAAACGATTTTAAAACGATTTTCAGAAAATAAGAAAACTTATTAAAGATTTTCCGCTTTATCTTTAGATTTAATAAAACTAACTTTTATCAATCTAACTATAAAACTAATAGTTTTGTCATAATGATTATCAACCATAATAATTAGGAACATATGCATAATCTATTTTAATTAACAATTAATTAAAACTTATTTATCTTTGGAATCAATTAATCAAAAAAGTTTCGTTAATTAACCGAACTATAAATATTCATTCAATCTGATTGAAAAAATTCTTAATTTTCATATATGAAATAACGGATTTAACGCAGGCTCTGATACCACTGAAGGAAAATAGGCAAACGTTTAGCAGCGGAAATATAAAAATTTTAACCTTTTTCCATTAACCCAAGATCCGTTAATCGTTATTTCATATAAAGAGGGATAGAAGGAAATACCTTTTGATGTTCTATCTACCGTTGCAATCGAAGTGCTCACAACTCTTACTTCGAGTTCCCGAGCACAAGACAAAAACACAATTCCAAACCAAGTTAGAATTCAACCGTATGAAAGCAATCAAGAATAGATTGCCTCTAATTAATCAACACAAGATCAAGGAATAGAGAAAGAGATTGATAATCAATTGAAAAGGAAGGAAGCGGTGAATAATCTCGTCCTCAACAAGGGGGGCGAAATTCTTCTCTTCGGTAGACACTATGTTGGCCGAAATTTACATATAGGGGGTATATATACTCTCTTGTATCTAAACCCTAGTTAGATAGAATTAGGTTACTGAATAAGAATTTAATTCGGAATATAATTCTTATTTATTATCTATAATTATATCTAAATATAAAGATAATAATAATAACCTTTTAGGATAATAATAGCAGCAATTTAATCTCATTAAACCTCCTAACTTATTTATCCTTTAATTAATTTAATTCACAATCATAATCTAATTAGGATTGCTTAAAATCAAATTAATTTCTTTATGTAATTTATACATAAAATCGCCCCCCCCCCCCCTTTGCTTACTGGGCCTTAGTGGACTTAGTTGGGCTTCCATCAATTAATTAACATCTGTTTCTCTTTTGGGCTCCAAGTCTTACACTACAAGAAATATGACCTTTTATGACAATTTATTTTTCTACGAACATAATTTTGTCACTTATAATCATTTAACATAGACAAATTTTTCATTTTGTCACCATTTTTAATTGTTTCATGACAATTTTTAACTGTGTCTCCAATGATTTACTAGTTCGTCATTATTAAATACATTTTATGACAATAAGTGAAAAATCGTAACATATAGTTTCGGAGGCAAAAATTAGTAGAATTAATTTGGTGGGAACTTTTTTTTCTTAACAAAATAATGCTAATTTGTTGACAAAAGTATCGTCATGGTTGGGAATACTTTTTTGTGACGCTTTATATTCGTGATAACTTAATTCAAACAAATAGTTACGAATTAGATTTCATCGTATATTATTATCTTTTATGATAGTATTTAAATATTGTCATATATTTTGATGTTATTATGACGATTTATGATGATCATCACTATAATATTTATGGAGAAATTTTAGTAATTTAAAATTAGAGAAAAATATTTGTTGAATAAATAATTTTAATTGATGATGATTTATTGTTTCATCATGAAATATAATAAATTAACGAGGATTGTAATACATTATAAATAATTTGAAAAATGTGACAAAAATAAATGTTGTCATTTATTTATTGTAAATGACCATATTTATATATTTTTTATATAATTTAATATATTTATTCTAATGTGTAATGGTCATAAAAATAATATTAAGTGATGATATTTTTATGCCAATAGAAAATAATATATGTGTGATAATCTTTACTCATTATAAAATAATCATGTAGAATAGTGATTAATTAAATTATGTCATTTTTATTATTGTTTTGACGATTTAATATTTTTTCATATATTTGGGTTCAAAAAAATATTTTTTCATATATTTTATATTTTGGTAACAAAATATTTAAGATTTCGACAATCATATTTAATTTTGACAATTTTATAATATCATACGTAATATTTCTATATTTCAAAGATTTTATTATTAGTTTTTAAATTGACCATTTTCAATTTTTTATTTGATAATAGAAGAAACGCAAGGAGGAAAATCTTCAACAAAAAAAATTTCAAATGAGAGAGAAAATGAGTGCAAACAGCTAAATTATGTGCGACAATGTTTGCCTGACGCCTCTTATATATGAACTCAATAGAGAAAAATATGTGAGTAACCTCAATAATATCTTCCAGGATAACACTCAACTAGTTAGGCAAGCTTTGATTGCGCTCTAGTAAATTGATAGCAAAAGCAGAATCCGACGCAACCGTAATGGTTTGGTACCAACAATCCTGAACCACCCGTAAAGACCATAATATTGCTAATAATTCTGCGTGTAATGCAAAAATAGTGGACCCAATTGGACCTCCTCCCGACATTGAAACCAAGCCGTTACAATCCCGGACCACCATTCCAAAAAAAATACTGGAACGATCTCATAGAAAATGTTGCGTCGCAATTAAGCTTATAAAAGCTAAGATTTGGGGCTTGCCATTTTAAATTTGTAGAAATCATATCAGCACCGTCACAAATTCCTAAATTAGACGAAC
The DNA here is from genome assembly GCF_963576675.1 of Euphorbia lathyris. NCBI lineage: Eukaryota > Viridiplantae > Streptophyta > Magnoliopsida > Malpighiales > Euphorbiaceae > Euphorbia > Euphorbia lathyris. The sequence goes on from NC_088914.1 coordinate 43,632,401, forward strand.
CAGCAACATTCTCACCCATTGTACTAAGTCAAACAGTAGCATCCCCATCCGTTTGGCCAGCAACTCTGATCCGTAAACCAAAACTTTGAAACCCATAATGCCGATTGATTGTTCATTTTACCATCAATTTTAATTCTTTTTAGAACATTTATATTTCTCTGGCGGTTTCAAATAGTTTTATATGTGCAGTTAAACTAACTTCAAATCTATATTTCCATATTAATTTTCATAATACTGCTTGAATTTTTTGTATTATTATTAATGTATATACTCATTTCCCCTTATATATATATATATATATATATATATATATATATATATATATATATATATATATAATTTTCTGGAATAACGACGAGAAGTCAATTCTAGTATATAAAAAGCTAACTCCTACCAAAAAAAAAAGGTAACAAAAAATTCACTGCTCAATTTCCATCTTAAAAACTATTGATAGGTCCTTTTGATTTGATTTCGATTGAAATCCAAGGACACGATTGCCATTTTAATTTCATACAGAATCAGTTCAAAACCATACAGTTTAGTGGAGTATAAAATCCACAAATTGTGGCATCACGCATACATCCACTCACTTCTAGCCCTTTCGTGCACCCGTTACTCTCCTTTCTGTTATCTACGTCTTTGTCAAATTTTTAGGGTTTCTTCTACATCTGACCCTCTCTCCCACACTGATTTCCAATTCTTTTATTCATAAATCAGAGAAGAACACGCCATTCTCATTCTATCTCTACATCTTCCACCTCTCTTGATGCTCTAATCTTCGAGTGCGATGGAGTTGGAATCCGAGCATCTCCACTGCAATACAACATTAAGTGTTTATTGCTATTCACATCATTTTAATTGGGACCAACAATTTCAGCGATGCTTTTGCTTCTTCAAAACCATTGCTCTTCCCAGCCTCTTAATTGGGATCTAAATTTCTACAATCAACTAGAGAGCAGCATCAGTGGTGGAAAATCCAATTTTAATGTCTCTATTTATGTAATTACTGCTACACAAACCTTTCCATTACATTATTAGGTTGAGAGATTGCTAATTTTTGGTCTTATTTGATTTCAGAGTGTACGAGGAATGCTTTTGAAACTGGGCATGGAACTTCAGGTTTTCTTTTTCTCTAAATGAGATTGGGATAGTTTGGTTTGGCAAATCATATGTTTTGTATATATGTGCTTGTTTTATTGTACAAAATTATAGACTTGAGTTAGTTCAAGGAGAGTTTTTTTTTCTTTTAAGAAATGGTTTATTTGTTATTGGATTTTGACTTCCATGGTTGTATTATTTTATTGTTTTTACTTTGAACTAGTTTTTAAACAAATGCAAAAACATAATATTGTTTAAATTTCTCACCAGGGCTCTCAAGCGAGGCAAAGCATGATTGATTCACAACTCCCTAACTAAAGTGTTTTGAAGGATGTGTTGTCTAGGCAAACGCCTCAACCCAAGCGCAAAGTGTAGAAGATCATGCTTTTACTTTTTTGACATTTTTATTACTATGAACACTGATTTAATAATTTTCATTAGTTGTGATGTTACCTTACAAGAAAATGTTATGTATGGAAATTACATTTACGAAGTTTTTTTTGCACGCCTATTTATCTTCTCTACATTTTCAGGGACAATCCATTTTGTCACAAAATCATTTGTCTAAGGATGCATTATAATTTTACAATATATTGTATAAATAATAAAAAAATTTGTTATTATAAGTTAATTTTTCATGACGATTTCTATCTTTAATAGACGTGCACATGATAACTGTCACTAGTTAATACGCTTTAGCGACAAATTAAACGTTAAAATGATAATAAAAATGATTATTATACTGTAATAAAATTTCGATTTGAGATATAGACTTGTCACTTTAACTATAAATTTTGATGACAAAATATGCATTTCGTCAGTTTAATATTGCATTTCATGACGAAAATTAAACTTACGTGAAAAAAAGTGTGACATTAACAATGTCACTAAAATTCTATGAATTCAACCTTATAAAAGTATTTGTCACCTTAGCTATAATTATAGATGACACAAATTTGAATATCGTCATCTAAATGTGTACTTTTCATGAAAATGAAGTCTGATATTACAAAATATTTACAATCAAAGTGACAAAAAAATTGTCACAAAAACAAAACAATATAGTTACAAATGTTTTTTTTGTCATATAAAAGTAAATCATTTATGACAAATGAAAAATTCGTCATATATACATAATACCACGCTCCTGCCGTGATGATCTCTGTGACGATAAATTTTCGTCACCTTTTCTATAGTGTGACAAAAAATCATGTTTTCATGACAATTATTGCGCGTCATAAAAGTCCAAATTTCTTGTAGTGTTATGTGTGACCCATTAGGTTCTTATTGCTTCTAGCCGTATGCAACTATTAAATTAATTTTCTCAGAATTATATTTAATCTTTGCATAACGGAATGAGTACGCGAAATGTGATTAGCAAATCCGAAACATTCCCCCAGAGCTATAAGAAGACATGTTGATTCTGTCGTTGACCTTTCCATATTAGTTACAGTATAATTCGATCCTTTATCAACTACATCCTTAAACTGAATCTTATGACTATGGATAATGTCAAGTCACATATAGCGAGACGTTCATTTTACTTGTACATGCCGAGTTAACTCCAATTAGATAGGTTAAGTGAAATCTGTATTTCAAGTCTTAAGCTATCACCTTGCAAGGATTTAGAGTCAAGTCTTCCACAAGCGATCCTTGGATGTATCTCCCATTTATCGGGAGTGACAAATGCTCAATCCAATGTATAACTATCCTAAAATTACTTCCTATGATACCCAACGTCTGCCGTTCACACCCTAGAGTCATCTCTGTTATGGATCGTGTTACAACAAGATCAAAGCATCACATTCCATAATCCAGAATCACTAATTAACATTCCTTTGAGTTTGAGGATTACTTATACCTATTAATACCAATGAGATGAACAAGTGACAACGATAAATCTACCCATCCTGTTATCTCAAGTCGGGTCCCCAATCCTAATGAACTCCCTTTCATTGGATCCATGTAACTGTCTAGATATCTGCATATCTGAAGCTTGTGAGATCAGCTTTCTGTCTCGACAGAAGACATTGTTACATGCAAGTCTCAACAGTGATATGTCAATCCTATTTCTAAACATATTACTTGACTTGGGGTAGTTTTAAGTTTATCAGTTTATTATAAAGTTTCGTCTCACTTTATGCTTGTATGAACACTTTATAATCACTTTAAACAAACTTAGGGATTTCCTTTTATTAGACTTATTTAGTTCTTAAAAGAGGTTGCCTTTATAGATAGTTATAAAACCATATCTTATTAAAACAAATGATGCAAAGAACACTTCATTTACATTAAGTTTATATCCTAGAACAATTGTCTATAGGACACTAGACCCCAACAAGTTTCACGAAGAACAAAACAATGGAGTCAACGGAACAGAAATCTCAATCTCAAACCTTGGCTCAATTAGTACAAACAAATCTATCCAAAGACAAGGTTCTCTATATACTGGTGGGAAAGAGTTTTCTACATTAAATCTGGAATTTTATGATAAATAAGATAAGCCTCCTCCCCTTTCTTATTCCATTTTTAATTAAAGAAAATTGAAGTTTCTTACCCATGTGAAGTGTTCTGAATATCATTACGAGAAATCTAATAAGCTATGAAAGAAAACGTCATAGAAACATATCTTCATTAAATCTTGCATGTTCAATATGCCTTATATTTTTATGCATGACGAGTATAATATGTCATTATCGTTGAAATAGAACAAAATGCATATATAAGACATGTAATATTGGAATTTTATAAAAAAAATTCATCCATTCAAGGTGATTTTATCACTTAATATTAAGATATCATAAAAGGCTCGTGTAATTATAGATGATTTATGTCTGATCAGTCTTTTGGATGAACATGTATATAAATATTAGAAGAAATTACAACAAAAAATCATATTTGGTTTTTCTTGTACAATTCACCATCTATGTATGGCTTTTCTCATATATAGTACTTTTAACATCAGAAATTCATATTTTTGAATATTGTTTTATCAAACAGTTATTTCATCCCCTTTTTTACAAGGATGTGTTTATTCATATAAAAACTGTTTATCCGACATTGTTAGAATGTCTTTTACCAACGTAAGAGACTTGAGCATCTTGAATCTATTTGTGATTATCATGTAATTATCCCTAACTATTAAAGCCATTATGGGCTGATGAATTACCAAATTGGATAGGCAAAATTTTCATGTCCTTAACTAACTACAAAAGAGTACAAGTGTTAGTTTCGAATAAGAACATTAATTTATGCAAAGTTCTTAGGATATACATAAGAGTTCTTTAGAGATTGTTTGAATGATGACAGTTGAAGGTACGTGAGGGTGGATTTTGGGTAATTTTCCTTACATGAAGGATATAAGATTAATTTTATATATAAATATATTATTAAACCACCACTTCCCTTACTTTAATTATATTTCATCCAAACGAGGCCTTAATGATCTTTGAATGCCATTATTGCATGGTAACAGAATATTAGTTACAAGTAAAAAGTAACTATATCTTACCCAATATTGAAGGTTATAATGTTTATGATATTTAAAATAAATTTATTATCTTGGGTGATAATGTGCATTAAAATGCAAAAGGCATTGTTTTTTACCTTTGTCATTATGGTTATTTATTATTAAAAATTTATTATGTGCAGTAGTAACCTTTATGGTTATGACCGTTATATATGATATTATTAAAGCAAGCACGATTAAAATTCTATTATGAATTTGTTTGGCATATAATATTTACTTGGTTTTATCCTTTGACTAAGTTCATTCTAGAGTCAGTGACTAACGTGAAGGAATTACTGAGTTGATTCCAAGATGAACTAAAAATTCCATAAAGAGACATTGCATCATACATGATATTTGCCAACGAGGCTAATGCAAACAGTCTTTCGCTATGAAGTTTGTTCCATGGATCAAGCCATTGATCCCTAAAGTAAGTGAATATAGCTTTTATGCCTTACCACAATCTTTTAATAATGGACAGGGTATGCTCCACTTCTGGAGTTCTTTCAGTACTAACCCACAAGTACAAGGGAATCACTAATACTACAACCGGTGCCAAACACTGGCATGAAAAATAAAGCTCAATCTAGAGAAGTGTAAATTCGGAGCCACTTCAGAAAAAATTCATTGGTTATGTCATTAGCCAAAAAGGAAAGATCTGAAGGTTGAACAGGCGGATCATCGTACTATGAAGGTTCATACCTTGTTAACAGGAATTCGCCATCCACAGCACGGATCCTAGGGTATGAGGCGGACACCCAACTTGCCATAATATAAAGAAGAAGAGTCAATATAAACGGGACATTAAATATCCCAAACCTAAAGGAGGGGAGCATGTACGCCAAGGCGAATTGCAGGTTCCGTAGAAAAAATGTCCACGACACAGAAGCTTGCTGGGAGCTGGAAAAGTAGAAGATAAATTTGTCTAGAATAAAAAATAACAAGACAACGACAAGCAAAAGATAGAGCCTAGAAAGAAATATGAATGTCATAGCAGATGGACCAGGGTATCAGCCACCCATGAAAAAAGAAGTCAAAATATCCGCCCAGGATAAAACATCCCTCAATCACCCTTTTTTGCAAAAACAGGTCCAGTAATCCCTCCATATGCAGATGCATTTGTAGTAACAATGGCGATTGAAGGATAGGAGATGAAGCAAGTCATTATTGACACGTAAACTAAACATGGCGAAAGATGCAAATGCAGTTGCTCAGAAAAGATAGAACCATGGGCCTATAAATCAGTATTTTTACGTATTCTTATATGTGCATTAAACTGTTATAGTATCCTATATTTTATAATTTCTTCTTTCACACCATATTTCTTATATTCATTTGCCTAGTTTTGTTCTATTTCTTTCCAAATTCTATAGAAGAAGAAATAGTAAAAGCTGAAGAAGGCGGATGTAATCAAAGAGGTGATATATGCCCAATGGCTGGCAAATGAAAAATCCTACAGGCGGATCAGCTACCTCAAAAATAAGAAAAAATGATCCCCCATCTAGGGCGGGTCCACTTACCTCAAAGATAGGACAAAGTGACCCCCCCCATCAAGGGCGGGTTTTAACAAGGCTCTCAGAAAGACTGGTATCCATTCTAATAAAGGCAATGACATTGTCCCATTAAATAAACTAACATTTGTTACCAAACGTGTTTATTGTTTTGTTTGCAGAGTTCACAGACAACATAAATGTCTTCATACATTGGGATCCCAGTGAAAGAAATCCATAAAGCTTATCATAAGCTTCTAGGGGACGGCTGGCCACCTACCCTAGTAATTCGGAGGAAATCTAAGGCGAATTGAAATTCTTTCTGAATTTTCGACAAAGTCCTCATCAAGAGGTATCACATTTTTTACCAAGGTGTCAAAGTCCCGCCAAAAGGGCAGAAAATGTCGCATCAAGGGCAGACAAAGTCCTCATCAAGAGGCGTCACATTTTTTACCAATGTGTCACATTTTTTACTCCATCGATTGAAATAAAGGCAAGTCATTCTTTGCTCATTAATAAATTACTCTTATTATCAAGTTTTAAGTAGCGTTTCTGTACTAGAATACATAAATGTCTTCTTACAAAGAAAGGGGGAATCCTCATCAAGAGACATTACATTCTCCTTCGTTGATCAAATACAAAATCTCTCCAAAAGATGATCAAGAGGCATTATATTCTCCTTTGTGGATCAAATACAAAATCTCTCCAAAAGGCGAAATTCTGTTTGCCATTGTAATAAAGGCAAGCCATTTCTTGCTCAATGAATAAATTGCTATTGAATAATTGATTCTTTGCTTGCATGTTTCTTTTTAGCGTATAATAAATAAATGTCTTCTAACCAAGAGGGAAGGCATAGATTCTCCATTTGTGTTCTCCATTTTTCTCCCATGATGAGATTTTATGAAAGTCCCTCCATAGGGCAGATTCTCCATTTGTGTTCTCCATTTGTCTCCCATGATGAGATTTTATGCAAGTCCCTCCATAGGGCAGATTCTCCATTTGTGTTCTCCATTTTTCTCCCGTAGTGAGATTTTATACAAAGTCCCTCCACAACAGGGCAGATTCTCTTCCCCGTGAAGAAATCTTTTAAAAGTCCCTTCATAGGGCGGATCCAATTATAAAAAGTCCCGCAACGGATAGACACTTCTTTGCAAAGTGGTCATTTATATATCCTATTAATGGGCGGATACATCCTACGCAAAGGAAATCCTTAAAAACTTATCGCAAGCTTACCGGGGGACGGCTGGCCACCTACCCCGGGATATGGTGGAAAAGTTTAAACACTTGAAAGATCAATAGCATGTGATATGGTGGAATATGTTTGAAATACTTAAAAAATGGGCAGTTCAGGGAATAAGTTTAGACACTTATGTCTCTCCCAAAAAGGCATACAATCAAGTAAATGCGTAAAGTAAAAGGCATGCATCCAAAAGAAAAAGCCTGATGTGGCGAATGCAAAATACGGCGAACGAAGGAAAAAGCCCCACGAGGCGAATGCCTAAAATGGCAAAAGTAAAGCCTCAAATGGCGAATGGCGCGAAGAACGCCTAAGAAAAAGCCCGATGTGGCGAATGCAAAATATGGCGAACAAAGGAAATAGCCCCACGAGGCGAATGCCCAGATGGAAAAAATAAAACCTATCGAATGGCGAATGACTCAAAGAACGCCCAAATAAAGCTACAATTGGCGAATCTTCTTCATCAAAAGTAATGATGCCTTGTCTTCATCAAAGATAATGAAGTCTCAAGATTAAAGTAAAACACTTTGGAAAATAAGTAAAGGCTAAAAAGGGGTGAATATGCAAATAATAAAGAAAAATGAAGGAGTCTCTAGCATTATATCTCGCCGCATGGACCATGACGAGATACGCCATAGCACGATACGCCCAATGACAGCGAGTAATGAAGACCCGCCATAGTTCTTAAGGAGTCCATACATACGCCTCGGAGGTTCTAAAGAATACCAAAAGGCGCACTTATAACCATATTTGAAAGAAATAAATACAATTAAATAACAATTAATAGCCATTAAGAAAGAGATCAATATCCGCCAGGAAGATGAACTTACATGGAAATACAACGTGCAAGAAAGAGAGAGTCACGAGAGTCTTCTGTAAAAACTGGAAAGGATGATCGAGAAACGACAGTTGTCAGACGCAATAAATGCTATCGGCATGCGGAGAAGCTGAAAAGCCCTAAAGATCTTAGAAGACCTTTTAGGGGGGCGTCTTATAACAACCGCCATAAAGTATGAAGGACCAAGATGAGAAATGATAGGATGGGATCCGCCACCTTAATAACTACGACGTGCATTTGGGTCGATATGGAGGTGCCTCGTGAGTCATCTTTGGATCTGTCAAATAGAAGGACACAAGACCCGCCAAATAAGACGATCCGCCCAGAAGAGGCATTGGACCAATATAAGGCGAGCCCACTATTATTAAATAAACATTCATGACGCCTTGAAAGCAGTAACAACTTGAGGGTTAAGAGCAGAGTGAAAATGGCATTAAAAGAGCATTACACTTTATTAAAAAGACATTAAAAGGGAGTTATTATGGTTATCACTCAAACCTATATAAATACCCCTGTAACATGACAACAAAGGTACACTTACACACTATTCTCAACCCTACTTTGTCATTACAGTTTATTCTCTTGAGAAGTTTACTGACTTAGGCATCGGAGTGTCCCTGGCCGATCCCAACAGTGCCTCATAGGGAAGTGTTCCGATCAAGAATCTTTTCACAAGATATCAGTAACATAATATTTAGAATCTCGATTTAAGCATCAATAGGGATTTTTAGCATGTTAATTTTTTTAGGTCAGAATTTTTTAAATAACAATTGAACCACATACATCGTATAAAATGAAAACTACTATATGCTACATACGTGTATCATTATTTGAAATAAAAACTTATTATATTTTTATAGTTTAATTATTTATTTTCAGTTAAAAAATAGAGTATTAGTATGCTTTTGTTAAAACGTGATTAAGTAGTGATATACGGACAAAATTATCAACAAAATAATTTTTTTTAAAGATGAAATCATTTAAACAAGTGATTTGGATGGAATACTTATTTTCATTCCCTTTAAAAGCATTAGGACACTTGTAGATCCCAATATGCATCCAATTTTGGAAAAAGGGAATAAAGGAACTCATTTATTAGATAAAATAAATGCATGTGTTAAAAAAAATGAGTGAGGAAGATGAAATTCTGATTGGGGTAGAGCAATACGGACCCTATATGTGGAAGGGAGGGTTTTGTTACGTAGTTAATAGTTTTTTCGATTAAGAAGAGCAACAGAAGATGCTTGTAGCTAAATGGTTAGGTATGATGTCCATTGAGTAACCAGAACCAGGTTTGATCCTTGGTTTCTCTATAAAAACATTTTATTTTTCGATTTAACATTCAATATTGAGCAATAAACGTCTTCATATTTGAAATTCAATTTTTTTTCCAAATCGTATTGTAATTTATCCTCGAATAAATACATTAGACATTTTGAGCGAAATAAGTCATTGTGATTGAAACAGAATTCTTGTGACACGTTAAGCTCGACAATGGTTGGATCCGAACAATCGGCATGAGCTTACAATACGTAACGTAACGTATACTTACCGTGACGTTTTTTAGCTCGAATCAAACAATTTTAGATAGAATGCGTCGTGTGTCAATGTTGAGTTGCTTCAAACACAAGTAAGGTCTTGTCCAAGTTAGTCTTTTTTTATTAAATTCTCAAATCGTATTGTAATTTATTCTCGAATAAATACATTGGACATTTTAGAGCGAAATAAGTCATTGTGATTGAAAAAGAATTCTTGTGAGACGTTAAGCTCGACAACAGTGGGATCCGAACAATTGGCATGAGTTTGATTATTTATTCGAAATAAAACCTTATATTTTTATATTTTGATTATTTATTTTCAGTTAAAAATAGAGTATTAGTATGCTTTTGTTAAAACGTAATTTAGTAGTGATATAAGGACAAAATTATCAACAAAATATTTTTTTAATAAAATAAATCATTCAAACAAGTGATTTGGATGAAATACTTATTTTAATTCCCTTTAAAAGCATTAGGACACTTGTAGATCTCAATATGCATCAAATTTTGTGAAAAGGAAATAAAGAAACTCATTTATTAGATGTAATAAATGCATGTGTTGACAAAAAAGAGAGTGAGGAAGATGAAATTCAGATTGGGGTAGAGCAATCCGCACTCTATATGTGGAATGGAGTGGTTCGTTACGTAGTTAATAGCATTTTCGATTGTGAAGAGTAACAGAAGATGCTTGTAGTTAAATAGTTAGGTAGAATGTGCACTGTGTAACCAAGACTAGGCTATTAAACCAAAACAGGAAAATGGTTGTTGTTTTTCTTCCTTTTTTTTATGACATTTGCATAAGAAAATTCTCGGTTTAATATTATTATTTTTTTAAATCAATAATAAGCAGATTACAATGAGGCAGTATCTATCCATGAACCATCTTAAAAAATAAAATTAATATAAAATGGATAAAACTTTAATAAATGCAATAAGAAAACGTTTTCTTCATGGACATATACAAACACGAAACTGAACTACAGTTTAATGAAACTTAAGAAATAAATCCATTATGAAGTAAATAGGAACACAAACATCAATTCAGAAATTAATCGAGTAATATTAATGAAATCGAAACCAAGTTGTTAGTCGAAACCAACAAGAAAAATCCATTAACGATTGGGGGACAAGGATGAATTTTCCGGCCATCGCGATGAATTTTTCGATGAATTTTCCAGATTTAATAAATACAATAAGAAAACGTTTTCTTCATGGACATATACAAACACGAGACTGAAAGATGAATTTTTCGGCCACCACGATGAATTTTCTGGCCACCGTGATGAATTTTTTGATGAATTTTTCAGATTAATCTGTTTGGAGATGAATACTAATGAAGAAGAAAGAGTAATTACAAAGAGAGAGAAAAATGCAATTTACAAGATAAGTCATTTATTATATATTAATTACATTAAATGATCACATAATTGGATCAAAATCAATGGTTGAGATTTTGCATCCATTTAGAGGTCTGGATGGTTACTGATACCATTAAGACCAACCCCATATATATATATATATATTATTTTTCAATAGGTATTATCCATCCATGAGTATTTTTAAAAAATGTGTAAATTTATTAAAGTGATTTGAAAAAATCAAATTACTAAAATATAGTGTTATAAATACAATATGGAAACATGTGCATTATAATTTATACATCACTCCCAATAAAATAAAATTAATTACATTCTAAAAATTAATTAGAAAAAAGAAGATTACTTTTAGCATGTGATCTTTAATTGCTGTCTTCAATGAGTTTTAATACAATTACAGTTTATATTATAGTGAATTTTTTTATATAAAAATAGTACTAAGTTTTAATATTTATTAAAGAAAACGCTACTATTATGTTGTATTAAAGAAAACACCATTACTATACTAAGTATTAATATAATTCTTTTTTTTTTGAAGTAAAATATCATTAATGAGCCAAAAGTCGGCAAAAGTTTAATACAGAAATAGGAAACCCACTAGGGATAATATCAAAATAACACTGATTAGCAAATTGAGAGGTCGCTCTAGCAAAAGCATGAGCTAAACCGTTTGCTTGTCTTCTAATAAAACGGATAGTGTAACCGTTTTGAGATGATAAAAGTGTGCGACATTGCCCAATAATGTCACCAAACTCAGACTGATCCAAACTTCCTGAAGTAATAGCTTTAACAGTGGTTAAGGAATCAGATTCAAATAGAATTTTATTATAACCTGCCTCCATGGTCCATTCGAGTGCGTGTAAGACCGCCCAAGCTTCCGCTTCCCTAACTTCCATAATTCCTTCCACCAGATTTGTCCGGGCCGAGATAAAGGCACCATGAGAATCTCTAAGTACAGCACTACCTCCTGTTTTTCCAAGAATAGTAAATATGCTTGCATCTGTGCAACAGGAAACAACATCAGTCGGTGGTCGGTGCCATAGTTTCTGACATTCGTCCTCCCTAGGTATCGCGGAAGGAATTATACTCCGCTCCCTAGCCGTTTTCCAGTCCGCTAGATAACGCCTGCTTCTCAAAACGACTCCAACAGCGGTTGTAGATTTTTGATTCCAAAAGTAGTCATTCATCGTCTCCCACCATGACCACAACAACATCATAAAAATCTCAGAATTCCTTGCACCAGCTAATCTGCAAAAATAGAAAAAGAAGCCAGCAAAGTTATCCGCATCAAGGTTGATTGTTCAATTAAATTAGCAAGGCCCGCCTCCCTCCAAACTTCCATGACTTTTGGACATAATAAATGCTAATTATCCTCCAAGTCCCGAGTACACATAACACAATCATCCTCCATATTAATCCCCCGATTCCTAAGCCGGTGACGAGTTGGGATACAGTCACGAACAAGCCTCCAACAAAAATGTCTGATCTTAAAGTCTTTTTTTGAATCAAAATTAATTAAAGTCTTGATTCAACATCCATTGTTTTCTTTAATTAAACTTCAATTGTTTTTTTAAAGAATTAATTTTCAATTAAACATCATATTATACTGTAAGTTTTAATATGTAGATAATTTAAGGGATAAAGTCCAAATTTATCCCTAACATTTTTAGAGAAGTTCAAATTTATCCCTAACTTATGGAATATTGTAATTTTACTCCTACACAATAGAAAATTTGAGCTGACTGATTGGACAGGATTCGATTATCACATCGAATTTTCCAAACAAGTTTGTTGATAATATAAATCAGTTATGTGTATTTTGACGATATGTTTATATCTTTTTTTAATAACACAATAAGCATTTTATGCAGTTTGTTATGATTAACTTATATTTGACAGACTTAAATATTAGCATTTCGTCAGGTTGTTTGTAATTGTGTTAGTAACAAAATAAGTACTTTAGACATAATTGATGCTTACAAAGTCCGATGTGGTAATTAAATGACGAGTTAAATAACAGTAAACCAATCTGTTTAAATTTTCTATTGGGTAAGGGTAAAATTGATCATTCTTGATAACATTAGGGGTAAAATTGCATCATTTCATACTTTAGGGGAAAATTTGCACCTTATCCCATAATTTAATATCTTAATATATCATTTTTAAAACTTGTCCAAAAAAACTTGATTGGCCGCATGAACTTTCAAAGTGTTCTGGTAGTCCTTTCAACTTGTATAAAATGTCCTGATACCCCACAAATTGCTTAAAATGTAATTAATTAATCACTTGCCCAAAAAAAAATTCATGCAAAATGTGTGACGCAGTTGAACAAGTAAAAATTTCTTTTTCAATATGCTTTAATCTATCATATGAATTATGTAATAATAATTCAAGATGCATGCAACACACCTTCAGCATGTAGCTTACTTGACTATATTTAAAGCAATTTGAAGGGACTATCATGATATTTTAAACAAGTTAAGAGGCTATCGGGACACTTTGCAAGTTCAGGGGCACTCAACCTTTTTTGAACAAGTTCAGAGGGAAAATTATATACTAAGACCAATTTAAGATTACATAAACTATAAGCACTAGATGAGCAGTTTGGTGTTCAGTTCAATAAAAAATCGACTGTGTTCGGCTCAATTTATAAACGAGTTAAGATTGAGTATGATTTTAAGGCTTGATTCATAAAGGAGCTGAGCTTGAGCATGGTGACTCGAATCGAGAGCTCGCAAACATGCTAAGTTATAAGTTCGTGAACAAGCTGATGAACAAACTCGGTTATAATGTTCATGAATAAGCTCGTAAGCAAACTTGGTTTGACTTTTTTTTAATAATCGTATTTTTTATAAAGGGCGAAATGCAAAACTACATAGTTTTGTATGAAACTTTTATTTTGTAAATTTCAAAACTACATTAGCTTGTGAACATAGTAATTAACGAGGTGCTTATGAGCAAAACTCGTGAATAAATAAACAAGATTCTCCCCAACAGCTCAAGGTCAAATAATTTTCTTAATGACCAAGCTCGAAAAGGATGTTGAGCTCAAACTGAGCTCAAACTCGAGCTTGTCCATTTTCTGTCGAGCCGAGCATGAGCATGTCAAAGGTCGACTTAGCTTCATCTTAATTGCAGTTCTAATAAACATTGCATAAAATAAATATTATACGAAAGATACACTAAAATGTTGCGCTTGATAAACTATAAATTAAGTATTGAAAATATAAGTACTGGATTTTAAGTGTTAAATATAAATTATGCACAAATCTAATGGTTTTAGGCAAAGTTCATACATAGGGTTATAAGTTTTCATTAAGTCTATTGGAGTTGGTTTTTAACCCAAACTCCTAATTTTTTTTTTAACTTGAGAGATACGTCTTGATATATTTAGTAGATGATATTCCAACTACAGGGACTCGGGAGTAAGGTTGGAGTCGAGTCGAGCCGAACCGAGCCGAGCTTTGGCCTGGTCAAGCTCGACTTGCTATAAAATTAACGAGCTCGAGTCTAAGCTGAGCTTTGGCTTGCACAAGCTCGGCTCAGCTTATTAGAAAATAAACGAGCTCGAGCTGAGCTTCGAGCTTGTTTTGAGCCCAAAATTCTCTTTGAACTTGGTTCATTAAAAAAATGATCTAATCATGAATTGTTTGTGAGTAAATTGTTAATTATATTTATCAAGTTTGCTCGCAAATAGCTCTTTAATTGTATACATAAACAAGATCACAAACAAAGTTCGTGAATAAATAAACAAGATACTTAGAAATAGTTCGTATATTATTCATTTATTATATTTGTGAACGAACTCATCTAATAGCAAATGAAATAATATCAAGTTTAGATATTTGTGAACTAACACAAAACTATATAATTTTCTACAAAACTAAAATTTATTCATAAATGTTCTAATCGAGACTGCTCGCGAGCTTTCAAGCTAAGCTTAGCCTTCTCAATTAGGCTCGTTTACGAACCAAGCCAATAAATCATGCTCACAAGCGGCTCATTTTACAAATCGAGCAGAGCTTCTATCGAGTCGCCCACCAAACCGCTTATGAGCAGCTCGACTCATTTACAACCTTATTCAGGAGGTTGATGATACTTTTTTATCACTTTTTTTTAATTGAATATTTGATTAACATATAACTTGATCAAATTTATATATTTCAAAATATGAAAAATATGTAAGTATATATAAAAACAATAGACTAATAAATTATTTATCATAAAAATAATCATGTCAACATAAAACAAACGACATTTTTCGCTCGTCATTTGAAATAACATCTGACGATATAACCGTTTTTTCTTTTTATCATGGTTTTTAACCGTCATCTGAAGACTGTTTCAGCTTATTGATAATTAAATTATTTAATAAATTGGTTCTGTAATTTTTAGATGTAGTGTAGACATTATTCTACTAGCTTGTAATATATATATATATTAAAAAAATAATAAATTTTATATAACAATTATGCGAAATTTGAAATATAGAGAAAAGTTATAAAATAAAAACAAATGTTAAAATTTTAGATGATAATAATTTATTGAAAAGTTGCTCGAATTATAAGAAATTATTCAAATATAATATTAAAAAAATAAAAATTATTACTTTTTGTAACCTAAAAAATGCACTTCATAAATAAGTGGGATTTACATCCTCAAAAATAGCGTTAGATAGCCAATCCAGCACAACAGAAGATAAAAAATCGCTAGTATTGGAATAGGCCTGTCTAGCTACCAAGTGAGCAGCCCTATTCGCTAACCGACTAACAAACGATACTGAGAAAGTAGGATTAGACTCAAGGATAACTCGACAATCATGGATGAGCGTTCCAAATTTTGAGATATCCTTTTTGTTGGAAAGAATTGCATCAATAACAAGCTTGGCATCTGATTCAAATTCGACATGTGTATAACGCATAGAAGCAAGCCAGATCATGCTCATGCGTAAAGCTAATGCCTCGACCACCTTAGGTTCTCTAATACTACCAATGCAGCTGCTGCTACAGAACAGAAAGGTACATGTGTCATCTCTGATCACTGCTCCCATCCCACAACAACCAGCTTCCTTGAAAATAGCACCGTCGACATTACACTTCACTGACCCCCTTTCCGGCGGCTTCCATTTTAACTTTTCTCGAGCCTGAAAAAGATCTCTATTTGCTCAGTTTTGTTCAGATCCAGATGGCCTTGTGTCTACAGCTGCTGTTGCAGAAAACGGACCAGACGCCGCGGCTACTGCCATAGGTGGCGACGCTGCTTCAATCAGAGGTTCATGAAATGCGGTTGCCGTGGGCGGGACAGATGGTGCGCTGGTTCCAGGATTTCCCCTTGGCTTATTCTTTGAATTCTGCTGATAAGCCCGCCAGTCCCTCAATTCATCAATGCCGTGTCGCCAGCTAATATCCACCGGCCACCATGGCAAGTGCCAAAAGACTCTGTTTCGGTGATCCCAGATGGTCTTTAAAACACAGCAGAGTCTGTCAATAAGCCCCATATTCGGATCGTAAATTGCCTGCAATAACCAATCTGCAAAATTCATCCTGTTAGTTTGTGGGATTGGGAGGCCAGCTATTCGCCATAGATCACCTGCAAAACAACAATCGATAAATAAATGGTTATTCGTTTCATCCTAATCCACACATACAGGGCATTCGATTGTGATTGGCACACGTCCCTATGCTAGTCTAGCCCGAGTGGGTAGGCTGCCCGAGCAAATTCGCCATATAAATAGTTTCAGTTTAGGTGGCAAATTCAGACTCCAAATCCTCCTCCAGCCCACGTTCACTATCCTCTCATCCTCCACCTCCACCCCAGCAATGTAACCCGAATGCACATTGTAAAAACCGTTTTTTGACCATTTCCAGACTCTTCTATCCTCACTGACATTGAAGGGCAATATAATATCATAAATAACATTCACTTCAAATTCACTAAAGCACCCCTTCAATTTATCCACATCCCATCCCCTCCTATTTTCAAGTAACAGACCAGCCACTCTTAGATCTTGCATCTCAGGGACCATAAAGGAATTTATGCAAAAGTCGCTCAGTTTTGGTACCCATGCATCCCTCCAAACTCTAATTGAGCTACCATCTCCCACCTTCCACATTACCCCCTTTCTAAGTATGGCCAGGCCACTCCAAATACTTCTCCAAACCATATTAGGATTATTGCCTAATTCAGAGAAAAGCAAGTCTTCCCGCGGGAAATATTTCGCTTTGAACATTTTACTCACTAAAGTATTTGGCTCATTTACTAATTTCCAACCCTGCTTACCTAAAAGGGCCAAGTTAAACAAATGCAAATCTTTAAAACCCAAGCCCCCTAAGTCTTTAGGGTGGCATAGCCTGGCCCAATCAAACCAATGGATGCTTTTTTCCCATCAGGTTTCATACCCCACCAAAAGGAGTTCATCACAAATAGATAAAGGTAAGAGGAACGTACTCATACAGAAGGTAGGTAGAGCCTGTGCCACTGACTTTAACAACACCTCCTTGCCTGCCTGGGATAAGAATATAAAACTCCAAACCCCAAATTTTTTCCTCAACCTATCAGCCAGAAAGCTAAAAATCATCTTCTTGGATCGCCCAATTAGCGAAGGCAAACCCAAATAACGACCCGTGTCCAGGGGTGCGTTAACCTTTAAAATTCCTTTAAGCTCGTTCTGCAAAGTAGCTGTGACATTCGCACTAAAGAAAATACCCGACTTGCTCAAATTCACAGCCTAACCGGAAGCCGCCTCGTATTCTGTCAATATACTCATTACCTTTCTGGCTTCATTTGTTGTTGCTCCAAAGAACAAAAAACTGTCATCAGCAAAGAATAAGTGTGTGACCGAAGGTGCCCTTCTGCAAATTTTGCACCCTAAAATTAAGCCCTCACTTTCAGCCTTCGTTATCAATTTTGAGAGGACTTCGGCACACAATATGAACAGGTAGGGAGAAAGCGGATCGCCCTGCCTGAGTCCCCTGCCAGGGACAATTTGATCAGAACATTCTCCATTCACTGCCACCTTATACCTAACCGTTGTTATACAAAGCATCATCCATCTGATCCAGGTTTCATGAAATCCCATGCGAACCATCACCAATTTCAGGAAATTCCAGTCCACCCTATCATAGGCTTTGCTAATATCAATTTTCAAGGTCGCCTGCCCAGAGGTCCCTCTATTCTGCCTTTTCATAAAATGAATGCTTTCAAAGGCCACCTGCACATTATCAATGATTGACCTTCCAGGGACAAAAGCAGATTGAGTTTCCCCAATTACTTGTTGTAGAACAATTTTCAGCCGGTTAGCCAATGCCTTTGCAATTATTTTATAGATCACATTACAAAGGGAGATCGGCCGATAATCCTTGAGCATTCTGGGATTTTAAATTTTGGGGATGAGCACAATTGTAGTGTCATTAAGATCCGGTGGGAATTGCCCATCTCTTAACCATTTTGCACAAGCTGCTCCCAATTCCCTTCCCATTGTATTCCAAAAAGATTGGAAGAAACCTGGATTTAGCCCATCAGGGCTAGGGGATTTGTTTGGGCTCATAGAAAACAGGACAGTCTTGAATTCCTCTAACTTAAAAGGAGTCGTAAGCATTTCGTTTGTCGATGTGTCAATCACTGCTTCAATAACATTCACTGTTTCTGACCCAGCCGTCCCAGCTCCCGTGAAAATAAACTGAAAATACTATTGAGCAAAGCTCAACATATCCTACTGACTATCGACAGTTGCTCCCACTTTATCACATAGGGAAGCAATACGATTCCGTTGTCTCCTTGCTTTCACACTGGCATGAAAAAATTGAGTATTTCTGTCTCCCTCTGTCAGCCAAAAGACCTTTGCCCTCTATTTCCAAAACCTCTCCTCTGCTTCCAACACTTCATTGATTTTTCTTTTGGCAAAGAAAAATTGGGCAATTGAAGCCCCATCCCTCTTTCCATCTAGTGATTCTATTTGCCGTCTCCATTTCCTGATCTGGCTCTGAAAGCGCATATCAAAGTTTTTTCCCCAGTCATCCATTTTTCTCACACACTCCTTCAACTTCTCCGGCACGGGTTTGCAACCCTGCCCCACCCAAACCCGCGTCACCAACTCAGTAAAATCATGCTCCTTTAGCCAACTATCCTCAAAATAGAACCTCTTCCTTCGCTTGTGTGTTTCAGTGTGCTCTAGTGAAGGTGGTCAGAGTAGCCTGTCGTGCAAGTTTTAAATTGATAATTGGCAAATCGACTCAACCACTCAGCCGAAGCAAAACCCCTGTCCAACTTTTCTCTCACCCAGGTTGCGGTTCCCCTCCCTCTTTCCCAAGTGAAAGAGCTACCTTTCAATTCTAGTTCCGACAGTCCACACTCTTCAACTGCTCTATAAAAGTCCTGCATCAAATAAGCGGGGAAAACCGCTCCTCCAAGCTTTTCATCTGCCCGCAGAATGTAGTTAAAATCCCCTACTACCACCCAGGGAAGTTGTGACTCGCCAGCAATTCTCCTCAATAGCTCCCAAGATTCTACATGTCTATTACGGTCTGCTAAACCATAAAAACCCACCATCCTCCAGTCCCCATTCACAACTTCACTAATTACCACATCAATATGATGCTTAGAGTAGCTCTTTACCGTAGTCTCAACCCCTGCTTTCCACAGTAATGCTAACCCCCACTCCGCCCTCTTCTGTTCATAGAGAAGGCCCCCTCATACTTCAATTGTTGCTTTATAGTAATTATCCGGTGATCCTCTACCAATGTTTCCATTAGAAAAATAATATCCGGACGTTGGGAAGAAACTACCTCCTTCAAGGAGCGAACTGCCCGGTGGTTTCCCAGACCACGACAGTTCCAACTTAAACAACTCATTCCGTTTGGCGGCGCTGTGCATTAGGGCTCGCCAAAAAATTTCCTTTAGGAATCCCCTTATCAGAATCTAGAATAGAAGTTCCTACCACTTGTGCCCCTTCCGGACCCCCCTCCATTCCCCCCCCTGATGCTCGTAAAGTATATAACATTTAATAGGACAAGTGTATCCTATTGCAACAAGTAATATTGTGCTAAGCACGAGATCGAACCACAAAGACTATTTGTTATAATTAGTAAATCTACCTAGGTTGGTCTAACTATTTAGAGGGTTGAATAATGATTTGGGTTTTTGGGTAATTAACTAAACGAATTGAAAGCAAAAATCTAATAAAATAAGGCTAACAATTAACATGGAGAAGGTGAGTTAACGGATGGCACAATCTAGGTCGAGGAATTCCTTGATTAAATCCTATGCATGGTTTAGGGAATTAGGATTTATGTGTTACCAGTGATTTTACGGTAATTGCCCTAATGAGATAGACAAATTTGTACGGGATTTGTCTAACCTATTCACATGCATTCGGGTGACGGCTTGATTAGGCATATACCCTAGGTCATGCAAAGCATTAGGTTCTTTGGCAACTAAGGCTAAAGCCGTAGCCCAGCCACAAAGCCGCACTCCTAGTGGTCTCTAACGAGGTCAGATTTACACAGGTTCAGCATAGACAATTCCGTGGTCAGGTTCTTGTCTAACTATAATCCTATTTAACGTCAGGGTTACAGGCATTAAGCAAATTATAAACATAAACAGGCTAGTTGATCATTATCAATGCTCATTTTAGCATAAATCCTGTTCCTAACATCATCTAGGCATTAAGCATGCATAATCTGTTCAATCAAAGGCTCTAGTTCTCTAATCATACATATTCATACAATCAATTTCATCCCCATCCCGAATTGGATGGGGATCGGTTTATAGAGAAAACAATCCAAGCAATAGGCATGTTAGATTAATGGAAAACATCTACGATAATTTATAAAAGCAAAAGATAAATAGGCGAAGAGATAGAAATCCAAAACCCATTCTGCCAATTCCGATTATAAATTAGAAGATGAAGATCTTCTCCCGTTAATTGTGATAAATGAAATTACATAATTAAACCTAATCTAAGAAACTGGAAAAACAGAATTAAAACCTAATCTAAAACTGAGCTACTCAAAAGACTACATCCTGAATGAATCGTCCCTCAAAATAGTTTTTCACCCCATATTTATAAGGGTTAATTACAAAAAACTACCTTGTGGTTTGGCCGATTTGCGATGTGGTACCTGTGGTATTTTTTGTTACAAACAGGTACCTGTGGTTGTCGCCGTTACCAAAATCAAGGAGACGGCTGTTTGACTGTTAAATTGTAAGGGTATTTTCGGAAACACATTTTTTTGACTTTTTTGTTGACTTCATCTTCTTCTTCTCTTCTTCGTTCGTCTTTCTTCTTCTTCTTCTTCTTCCTCCATTTGCTCTTCTTCTTCTTCTTCCATTTTCTCCTCTTCCTTTCTTTTCTTCTTCTTTTTCTTCCTTATTTCTTCTCTTCATCTTCCTCTTGTTTTCTTTTGTTTTTTCTTTTTTTAATTCTGGAAATTCCAGATTTCTGGAAATTCCAAAAATCTGGAAATTCCAGACGTGATGATTCTTCACGTCTGGAATTTCTAGAAATCTGGAATTTCCAGAATCTGGAAATTCCAGAATCTGGAAATTCCAGATTCTGGAATTTCCAGATTTTTGGAAATCCAGAATTAAAAGAAATTAGAAAAAAAAGAAAAAAATAGGAAGAAAAAGAGAAGAGAGGAGGAAGAAGAAGAAGAAAAGAGAGGAGGAGGAGGAGGAAGAGGAAGAAGAAGAAGAAGAAGAAGAAGAAGAAAAGAAAACGCGGAAGAAGAAGAAGAAGAGAAGCAACGATGAAGGTGAGAGGAGGAGAGAGAAAAAAAAAATTAAAAAAAAATTTAAAAAATTGAATTTCCTAAATTCCCCTGTGCCACGTCAGATTTTTAACAGATTTTCTACCGTTTCCTTGATTTTGGTAACGGCGACAACCACAGGTACCTGTTTGTAACAAAAAATATCACAGGTACCACATCGCAAATCGGCCAAACCACAGGGTAGTTTTTTGTAATTAACCCTATTTATAATGCACGACTTCGCCTCCATGTTCGTCTTAGGTTTCTGGTCGAAGTGGAGCGTTAAAAGTTGATCCGGGTCGGGATTCCGGCCCATGAATTAACCCAAGATCGCGGCTGCCCATGGTGCTCGCCGAGCACCCCATTGCCTGCTCGCCGAGCAGGTGCTGGAATATCCTGCTTGCCTATGGTGCTCGCCGAGCACCCCATTGTCTGCTCGTCGAGCAGGTGGTGGAATATTACGACCGTCCCTGTTTTGCTCCGTTTCTCGTGCATTTACCCCTGAAACAACTCAAAACACTCGTTAGACGACAATTAGATGAAACGTACCAAAACGTACCATAAACTGAGCAATAGAGGTTAAACACGCATATAAAATGGAGTTAAACTACGTTGAAAACACTATATATTTGGGACGTATCAACTCCCCCCCCCCCCCCCCCGCTTAAAACCTTGCTTGTCCTCAAGCAAGTGTCCGGATCAAGACAACATCAAATATCAGACAATTAAGCTACTGTGATTAAATGACAGGATTAGCTTCACTTGACATTCTACCATCTTTATTCGTGCAAAGCAAAACATGATCAACTATTTAGGACGGGGTCGAACTTGGTCTTTAGGCTCCAATTTTCTCAAAGAGTATTGCACTGTACAATAAATCCTAATAATGAAAGTCGGAACCACTATAGAACCTCACAAGGTGAACTCTCAAGGCTTTTGGATTTTCTGTTTTTGTATAGCCTTTCTCTTTCCACTCAGGGTTCAAGTGTTTACACACACATACAAACATTGCAATAAAATTGAGAAATGTCATTTAGTTCTGTAAATCGCCACCACTTGCTAATCTAATCGAGGATTTAATCAAAAAGGTCTTTACAAGGGTTGTAATGTAGGTTGAGGTAAGGTATGGATGGGGAGTAATGGGTTAAAATGGAATTTATTCTAATCCTATGCATAATTTTTGGGTCAACTAGTGTGTTTCGAGCGAATGGTGAAAAGAATTGATATTGCGAGTTTTGTGCTTTTCCTTTCTTTTAGACGAATGGCTCATGTGAGCTTTGATCTGGGTACAGAGTTATCATTTTTTTCTTTTTTTTCCTGCTTATTAACTATGATTTCTTCTTTGTGGCTTACTAGCTCTTTTTGCTGTTTTCTCTCTTTTTCTTACCCCGCTGATAGTGCTCGGCGAGTAGAAATGGGGTTGCTCACCGAGCAGGATGTAAAACTGCGAATTTTTCCCTTTAAATAGGCAGTGCTCGGCGAGCAGAAATGGGGTTGCTCGCCGAGCAGCTGCTGTATCAGTAAGTTTTTTTTTCTTTTCTGGGCAGACACACTCTTTGTTTGGTACAGCAAATATGGGTGATTTACACACTAGAATATTTTTGTGCACATAGGGTAGAACAATTCCATGGGTGTCAAGGGTATTTACGAAGGCTTGTGGCTTGTAATTTGGCTGAATGAAAGAAATGGATGAATGATTGGCTTCAAAGGGGCTACACTAAACGCAATGTAAACAGGGTTTTTGGCCAAAACAAAGAAACGGCTTGTAACACAAGTGGCTATACATAGGTGCCTTTTATCATTTTATCTCCTAATTAGACGCTTGTGGCTTTGATTCAAGTGTGGAACAAGACAATTAATATCACAATGCAAGTATGACTCTCAGAAAGAATGAATTGAACAAATATTTTCTGTTTTTGGTGCTCTAATGTAAGGCTCAAATAAATCTCACAATAAATGGCATTTTGTTCACGAGTGATTCCAAACAATCAAATTGATCAATACTGACAATGCATACAAATTATACTTCTTAAAGCCAATAAGTCCCTGTTCAAAGTTCCTAAATGTTTGACCTTTTGCTTGCTAAGCACTTATTCGGATAGCAGACTGTCAATTAATGAAATTTCAACCTATCAACTATCACAAGTAACTCAAAGCGTCAATTCAAAATCACTTCAATCTTTCAACAATTTCAGAGACGAAGCTATAGGTTTAAGAGTGGAGGCAAGTAGCTCAAAACACACAAAAGCAAGAAAAACTAGGCTAGAAAACACTAAATTGGAAAAGAAAACTAAACTAGAAAATTAAAACCGCAAGATATAAAAGCTTGTTTCTATCCGTATCCCTCCCCACACTTTAAGCATGTATTTACTTCCAAAAACGCATGAAAGCAAAGTGTAAAATAAATGACAAGAGATAGGGATAGAATAACACCCTCAATTTTGCCAATCCCACCCGTGTGTACGGGCTGAATAGTCAATGAAGCGATCCATCCTTTGTCTTTGCTCCAAAGCCTCTACACGCATACCTTGCAAGTCATGAGAAAGACTCGCTATCTGTTCACTGTTTCGCTGATGAAGGGAGGTGGCATGAGTGAGTCCCGTTTCAATCCTCGCGTTCTGCTCCTCAATCCTAGCATTTGATGCCTCAATTCGGGCATTGGAAGCCATGAGTGCCTCGAAATGAGCCATACTTATTCCTTGCGGTGCGGTTGAGGAGGAAGGACCGACGTCTGACTCTCCTCTTCTTGCTACTGCCCTTTGCCTATTTACTTCCGGAGGATCTGCACTTTCTGTATAGAGTATCCAGTCTTTGCTAATAATGTTAGATTTAACCATAAAGTTATAATCCATAGTTAAAAAACCATTAGAAATAAGACCGGTTAGCCTAGACGCATAGCCAAAATGTTGGGCAAAACGAGTCACAAAGTGACCGAATCCCATAGTAGATCGTTGTTTAGCCACCACCTCATTCATGGTGGAAAAAACGACCCTAGACAGGTTTACATAAATCCCTTCCCGTAAGCAGTAAAGTAGCTCGATATTTGCTATTTTGTTACTGTCATCTTTGCCAGTAACAGAATAGCAAATGAATTTATGCATCAGACGGAGGACAGGGTCTTTGATGAATTTATTTTTATAGCTTTTAGACCCTGACTCAACACTACTGGAAATCTCAAACCAGAAGGACTTTTCAGACACATTTTCCAACCAATCACTAATTCCCTCACCGTAAAGTCTGAACAATTCACAAAATAAATCTTCCGTGACAGTGTGTGTATTGTCGAACAAACGATATTTAATGGAGCTGACTCCCTCATCAACAATGTAAGTGAACGAAGTAAAGAATTCTAAGACTAGAGACGGGTATGTGTCTAGTTCTAAATTGAGCAAATCGAACCACCCAACAGTTACCGCAATTTGTTGAATACTATCATACACTCCTAATTTCTCCAACAAATCAAAATCAAAGTATCGGGTTTGAGATACAAGCTTATCTGATAGTAATTCGAACCGCTTACCTTCTGCCTCGGATTCCAAGAGGAATGGGCAGTGATACTCAACTGACAGAGCGCAAGGATGTGTCATGAGGAACACGGGTGGAGCTACCCGTTGTGCGCGCCTCATGGGATTCACGGCCGGGGCACGCTTCCTCCTTCCTCCCCTTCCCGATGGTTGTGCATAATCATCTCCCTCAGACATTGTGATATAGGTTTTCCTAAGTTAGGGGATTTGGGGATTTTTGGAATTTGGGGAAAACCTAACCCTAGACTTCGAATCGATATTGGAATGGAGTAGTGAGGATGAATCTAAGGATATTTGCAGGGGAAGGGACGATTTTCACAATGGAATTCGAAGTGGAAGGGTTTTTGGGAGGTTTTAGAAGTTAGAGGGTTCGAACATTTGTCTGCTGGAATTCTAAAAATTGCTTTTTAATTGATAGTGCTCGGTGAGCAGAAAAGGGCTTGCTCGCCGAGCTGCGCGTTAAATCGCGAATTTAAGTTCTTTTGACAGGCCATGCTCGGCGAGCAGGAATAAGGTTGCTCGCCGAGCACAAGGTTGATTTCGACTAGGAGGCCTTGATAACGATGTCGTTTCACTAGGAGGCTAAAAATTGGATGACCTGCTCGGCGAGCAGGGGGAATTGTGCTCGGCGAGCAGGTGTATTTTCGCACTTTTAAGACCTTGATGCGTCGGGAACATTTATATCCTGAAAAATGACGGGAGAAGCAACAGAATCAGTTTATTAAAACATGAAAAATAAGAAGAAACGAAAAATATAGACAAATCTAAATAATTATTTCAACCTATTCAATTTACACAGATTATAATAAAAATAGTCCCCGGCAACGGCACCAAAAACTTGATGCTCGTAAAGTATATAGCATTTAATAGGACAAGTGTATCCTATCGCAACAAGTAATATTGTGCTAAGCACGAGATCGAACCACAAAGACTATTTGTTATAATTAGTAAATCTACTTAGGTTGGTCTAACTATTTAGAGGGTTGAATAATGATTTGGGTTTTTGGGTAATTAACTAAACAAATTGAAAGCAAAAATCTAATAAAATAAGGCTAACAATTAACATGGAGAAGGTGAGTTAATGGATGGCACAATCTAGGTCGAGGAATTCCTTGATTAAATCCTATGCATGGTTTAGGGAATTAGGATTTATGTGTTACCAGTGATTTGACGGTAATTGCCCTAATGAGATAGACAAATTTGTACGGGATTTGTCTAACCTATTCACATGCATTCGGGTGACGGCTTGATTAGGCATATACCCTAGGTCATGCAAAGCATTAGGTTCTTTGGCAACTAAGGCTAAAGCCGTAGCCCAGCCACAAAGCACCACTCTAACGAGGTCAGATTTACACAGGTTCAACATAGACAATTCCGTGGTCAGGTTCTTGTCTAACTATAATCCTATTTAACGTCAGGGTTGCAGGCATTAAGCAAATTATATACATAAACAGGCTAGTTGATCATTATCAATGCTCATTCTAGCATAAATCCTGTTCCTAACATCATCTAGGCATTAAGCATGCATAATCTGTTCAATCAAAGGCTCTAGTTCTCTAATCATACATATTCATACAATCAATTTCATCCCCATCCCGAATTGGATGGGGATCGGTTCATAGAGAAACAAATCCAAGCAATAAGCATATTAGATTAATGGAAAACATCTACGATAATTTATAAAAGCAAAAGATAAATAGGCGAAGAGATAGAAATCCAAAACCCATTCTGCCGATTCCGATTATAAATTAGAAAATGAAGATCTTCTCCCGTCAATTGTGATAAATGAAATTACATAATTAAACCTAATCTAAGAAACTGGAAAAACAGAATTAAAACCTAATCTAAAACTGAGCTACTCAAAAGACTACATCCTGAATGAATCGTCCCTCAAAATAGTTTTTCACCCCATATTTATAACGCACGACTTCGCCTCCATGTTTGTCTTAGGTTTCTGGTCGAAGTGGAGCGTTAAAAGTTGATCCGGGTCGGGATTCCGGCCTATGAATTCTGGCCTATATGCATCTCGAATCGCTGCTCGCCGAGCAGGAGTACCCTTGCTCGCCGAGCAGGAGTGCCAGTCGAGGCAAGATCGAGGCTGCCCATGGTGCTCGCCGAGCACCCCATTGCCTGCTCGTCGAGCACCCCATTGCCTGCTCGCCGAGCAGGTGCTGGAATATCCTGCTTTCCTATGGTGCTCGCCGAGCACCCCATTGCCTGCTCGCCGAGCAGGTGGTGGAATATTACGACCGTCCCTATTTTGCTCCGTTTCTCGTTCATTTACCCCTGAAACAACTCAAAACACTCGTTAGAAGACAATTAGATGAAACGTACCAAAACGTACCATAAATTGAGCAATA
This sequence comes from Euphorbia lathyris, assembly GCF_963576675.1. Classification (NCBI taxonomy): domain Eukaryota; kingdom Viridiplantae; phylum Streptophyta; class Magnoliopsida; order Malpighiales; family Euphorbiaceae; genus Euphorbia; species Euphorbia lathyris. The sequence continues at coordinate 43,660,115 of NC_088914.1, forward strand.
GAGGTTAAACACGCATATAAAATGGAGTTAAACTACGTTGAAAACACTATATATTTTGGACGTATCACCCCCCCCCTCCCTTCTTCTCTTATTTGCCTCAAGTAGCTCCATTTCAGTGTCCTCATTTACCTCCTTACCCCTCCCCCCTCCCCTCCTTTATCTTCCTCCTCTGCTATGTCAGGAACCCAGAAATAAGGTCCAGAAATATGACATATCTCCACCTCTCTCTCCCCCTATCACCTTTGTTGCCGGTGTCCCTCTCCCCCCAGCTTGCCCCCCTATTTGTAATGTCCCGCAGGATACTCGAACTCCCTCCCCTTTGGCTCCCTCAGACTCCCATACCCCTCCCTAGTACTTCGACCCTAGTCCCCTCACGCAGCCACTTTGCCCCACTCTGATCCCCTCCTCTCTTAATAGGAGCTTTAAGCCACTCTCCCCACTCCCGCCTCACTTCCCCTCCCTGCATATCAAACACCTTATCATAATAACGGTCTGTATGTCCTATTAGGCCACAGATGTAGAAGAAGATCCCCAATCTCTCATATTTGAAAGTGGCCAGTGACCACACATTTCCTGCGCTCTTTAATTTTTTGAATCTCTTTAAAGGCAGTCTACTATCAATGCTGACCCTAATTCGCATGAATTGTCTGTCAAAGCCAAGGTTATTGTTTGGGTCATACTCCTCAAAGGATCCCAGAAAGTTTCCTATTTGTTTGCCCACAATCTCAGACATTGTCCCCCTAAGTAATCCAAAAATCTGGACCCAAATTGGCATCATAAATAACTGGACCTCCATTGGATTCACCCCTATACTCCAATTATTCATAACTAAAATGTAGTTGTCAAAAGTCCATGGTCGTCCTGCGACTACCCTATCTTTATCAATAGGATGGAAAAATTCGAACGAGTAGAGGTTTTGGCTTACCTCCTGAATATCGACCCCCCGACCAGGTCTCCATAAAACCGCAAGGCGATTTCGTAACACCATAAAATTCAGTGGCCTGTCAACTACAAATCTGCCCAAGAGCCATAATCCCGAGTCTTCAAAAACCTCCTCATTAACTGGTGTTTCTAATTCAAGATGCCCCGACTCTCCCTCTCCCAACGTCAAATTCGCCATTACTCTCCATCTTTTCCACAACAATCTCCACGCAAATAAACCAGCAAGAAAATAGAGGATATTCTCCCCAAAAACAATTTAACACAATCTCACAGAAAGCTCAAGAAAACCAGAATCACAACCTCTAAATAGCAAGGAAGTAGAGAGCAAACTAACCACCAGCCCGAAAGAACCCCCCACCACTGTAATTAACAAGGAAATGGAAGAGAAAAATTACCCACCAGCCCAAATCCCCACCACTGTGCAAATTCAAGCAAAATTCCCAACAACACTTCAACAAAGTCACCACCAAACAGAGAAAAATGCAAAAAAATCAGGCAAAATGGAACAGCAACATCGAGCCGGCAACAACCAAAAATCAAGACAGTCAAACCAATCGGATATCCAACAAATTGCAGATGGCACAAAACAATCAAAGCAGAAACAGAAACTTCACCGGCACCCGAGAGTCAATCAAACGGAGTAAACTCAGAGAATATAAAAACCAAAGAAAAACTAACCCGAAACCAAAGAAAACTCAAAGCTAGGCTTGAGACAACCCCCACATAAAGGAGGACCGCACTCACCGGCAAGATCCACGGGCGTCGTCGGCCAGGAAACGCGGCGCAGGCAGAGGTAGCGGCGGCGCTAGGTCACATTCCGAGCGGCGGCGGCAGCTCCGTTTCTGTTTGCGTGAGAGGCACTGCTAAGTGTAGATATAAAAATTATTACTAGTAGTTAAAGATTGAAAATAAAAATTACTAAAATAAAGAAATAGAAATGAAAATATTAATATGATATTTATAGCTTTATAATAGTACGGTAAATGTAATACAAATTCAAGATAAACTTTAACCCATTATAAAGTTCTTTAAAAAAACACAACGTTGAATAAAAAAAACATTATAAAGTTAATTAATGTGTTCTTGAGCATAATTTCAAAGCTAGTTTTGATAGTTTTACTATCAAACTATGTAGCCTAATATTCCCTTATCTTGGAAGTTGTAATTAATCTTCAATATTAAGTTTTTAATATTATTTTAATTGAACTTAATATGAATAAATAAATTTAAAACTAGACCACTAAATCTTTGATCAATGGCTATTATTATAGTACTCATATATGTTAATAAATGAAAATACCCATTAAAAGTGCGCGCGCGTGCGCGCGCGCGCACACACATATATATGTGTGTGTGAGATATTTTATAGAGATGTATACGGAAAATAGTTTTTCTTTTTCCTCTTTAACTTTGTCTACATTCTTGAGAAAACATACAAAGCAAGCTTCTTCTGAAAAAAGAACATTACGTTTAAAACTTTAATGATGGTATTAGATCCATGTGTATATTTATAGAGATATATATGGAAAAATAGTTTTTCATTTATTATTATACGCAGATCCTCAGCCTTTAATTAGGGGTTTAGTAATAATTTTTTTTTTTGTTTTCCGCCTTTTCTCCCAGATAAAATTCCAAAATGGTATTAGAGTCATATGTATGTTTAATGATTGTTTTAATCTGAGTTTTCAATTTTAATTAACTTAAATAGTTTATGTTTATCAAATGAAAATTTGTTTAAAACGATTTGTTAATCAGATTTCTAAAATCAATATAGTTTTGGAATTTTAGAAAACCATTAATTAAAACTGTTTTTTAATTTAAAACTATTTTAAATCGTTTGAAACACAGCTTTTAGGATTGTTGTAAAGTTATATCTTAAATTCTAAATTTTATATGAATTTTAAAATTTAAAACGGATATACGCATTTGTTGCCACAATGTTGCAACGTAAAATTGTTGCCTTTGAGGTAGCAACACTGTTGCTTCTGACACAACAACCATGGACGCAGTAATATAGTTTAGGGTGGGCCAAGACCACCGCTAATGATACAAGCGATGGACCATGTCTACTACCATGTCACATGTTATTCCCGTAAATCCAAATTTTAATTTTTTGGCTGTATTAAACACGGGCCCGGGTTTTCGTTAATTGAAATTGTTTTGGTTTTAAGTTTCAGTTAAAATTGTTTTAACCAAATTTTAAATTAAAATTTAAAATCGTTTCAACTTTAATTAAAATCGGTCGTTAAGTAAATTAACGGGTTTTAGTTTTAAAATCAAAATTGTGTTGTTTTAAATTAAAATCATAACAAATAAAACTTTAAGTTGTTTAATTGTTTTATTTTTTTATTTATGTACATTTAATTATTTATATGTTCGATTTTAAATGTTAAGAATACGACGTATAAAATTAATTAAGAGAATAATTTTTTGTACAAATTATTCTAGTAATATATATATATATATATATATTTGAATTAAATCAATAGTTCATTAATATAAAGTGATCAAACGTTGATTATATATTATAGTTCAAAATATATATAATTTCTTAATTCGCTAAAACATAAATTAAAATTGGATAATTGAATTCTAATCGGATACTTTGTGCATTCATGAGCTTAATTTCAATTGGTTTGTGATCTTTCAAATATAACGTGCAAGTCGTTTTTTGTTGTAATTTATTTAAATAGTTTTGAATAAATTTCAAATGTAGTTGAAGACAAAGCTCAATTAACAAAAGTCTGAACTTGGTATTGGAGGAAGATCTAGTTGTAAGGTTTTAGAATTTTACAATTAGGTTGTATATGATGGATTTTATAGCGTGTTTTAAAGACGAAAAACTAAATTAAAACACATAAATATGATTCTCATGGATCACACAACTAGGACAAGGTTAAAGAAAATAATCATTTGACATTGCGGAATGAGAGATATTCCATTTGTTTGCTTAATCTTTCTCTAACTCATAAGTTGAAAGACGAACTCCCTCCGCATTCACACTTACAGAACAAGAGCAAGATTCTCAACCCCTGGCTGAATTCTCAACTGTAAGATGGCGGCTCCTTTTATGTTCTATCTTTTCTCAAAGTATATGTATGGTGGCTTGTATTTATAAAAATGCATTGTTAACCTTAGGTTATATTTTTACCAAGTCTTATATACTTATTTGGATAGGTTAACAATTAATTAAACACAAATTAAATCACAAATCCTATTCTGGGATTAGGTTAGATGGCACACTATTCTAGGTTTAGTGGAGAATAGTTAGTTTTTCACTTAGCTAAAACATCTCCCTAAAAACCTATCTTAATTCAACTCCATTTAATTATGTAAATAAATGTGTATTAATAATATCTACATTAAATTATATACACATATATATTCATCAAATACCATTTATTACGATGCATGAATAAATATCATATAGAAGTATTGAATTCATGTTCATATGATTCTCAAGAGAGCGAATTATTCGTCTCGATTCTTTGATTCTATAGATCTATAGATGAATACTATGTATCCCATGTTCTGATTGAAACTTGGCAATGTTGGTGGTTTAATCGCTGAGGTTTCGAACAAAGACGCAGGGATCGTAGGATTAAAGTCCTAAAAGTGATAAAACTAAACTATGTAAAGAATCCACAAAGGGGCGCCAGCCAGCCATCTGTAATATATATATATATATATATATATATATATATATATAATACCCAATTTTAAGTATGTATATATATTCCAAACATATATATACATGTATAAACTTATCTAAATTTATATTTCCAATTTAATCCAATGAAATTTCTATTCAAACAGTTTTGACTCTTTGTTTAATTAACTTGAGTCAGGCTAAACTTGATTTTAATCCAATTGAATTCATCTGTTCACCTCAACCTGTATAGCACTAATATAATACTCTTAGATTCATGTAAACATTTACATGTAACTTAAGACATTCTAAAAACCTTTTATTCTATCCAGTCTCTTTTATCAGTGATCCTGATAGGCCTATTTAAAGATGGAGGCCACGCTGAACATCTGGTTCGTCTTACCAATCATACAAGGCTTTAGTTGGCCTCTGTTATTACCTAATTCAAATAGTAATCTTGTGTGTAACTTTCAAAAACCTAATAGTAACCTTTTAATAATCCTTTGCTATATAATATCAAGTCCAACACGAGGCACGTTTAAGTCACCCTCATTTGTTGCTTGGACATTTCCTTGATCTCTAGCGAACTACGAAGTTTGAATGAGAAATTACATATTGCCTCATTCGGGTGTGGCCACACGCTTCTCAGTCCCATTAGTCCAGTGGCATGACGTCTAATGCACCCAACTGAACCCATACTTGGCACCCTGTTATAGCCCTATTAAGCGATCAATTAAAGTATCATGCAGGCCATCTAGGTCCCATAATGAACTTGGTCTAAGGATTCAACCTAGAGTGTCATATAAGAACCATCTATAACTATTCGAACCATGTGGTATTCTTATTGTGGATCATCTAAAGCTTTATATTTCATAACCCCTAATGCCCCTGATTTGATATCCAGTGTTTATAACTGGTGAAACACTATTACAATCAAGGTGCATAATAGTCTTTAGTTAGTTATTATTTCCACAATAGCAATAGAGAAAGGATATTCAGATTAGTATCTTGTTGTCTCACTGCTTCACTTGACCAGGTCATCAACCTTCCAAACGCGAGCATATCATTAATCTTGGATAATTTGTTAATCGATTTGCACAATTAAGCTAGCTTAACAGATTATTGTCTTACCATTAATACTTACATCAAATATAACGTCTCGAGACTAGGGTATGCTCCAACAGTCTCACACTTGCACTAGTACCGACTAAGTAAGATCCTATCCTTATTGACTTGACATGACCATCATGTCAAAGTCGGTCCAACTCTCTCGACATTGTTATTTGACCCAACTTTACTGGTCTTTACGTTTTGATCAAGTTGCATAGAGATGTAATCCCCTTGAGCATCAGCCCCATCTCTATCACGTGAAGATGTTTACTATGACTAGTCAATGATGTGTTGTTTGAAGCTCACAAACAGAAAACACATTTTGTTATGTAAATGGCTTTGGAAATTAGAATCGGTTCTAACCATGCAGGGAAATAATCCATGCTCCCACTAACTTTTAGAGAAAAATATCTCATCCGAGCTTCATTAGATTGGTGTGTTCTAATGAACTGACGAGTTGCTTTACCTTGAATTCACTTACTTATGAAACAAGTGATCTTTCAAGATCTCATCTAATGAGCTTCTCTTACTTAAATTCTATCTCCATATTGCTCCCACTATCTTTCGAAAAATAATGATGTCACCTTCTTAGAAAGCACATTACTTGAGCAACAAACTATTCTTAATAGGTAACAATGTTTAAAATTCTAAATCATTAAACATTTATTAGTTGAATCTCTCATATCTAATATGATGTTCTCAAATCAATCTCATATGTTTCGTGTAGTGATTATTGATTAATATAATATCTTTAAATGGAGATTCGTGTTATACTAGCAATGTGGGTGTTTCATCATTCCAATGATAATGGTTCCACATGTATGTCGAGCGCTTAATACATCTAATGTATTTGAGCCGATCATAAAATAGTTTAATTTTAACTTTCAAAATTAATTTGAACTTATCTTAAAAACTTATAAACTTGTACACATTTCTCATATGTTTTTCAAAACTAGAGAACTAAGCACTCCATCCTTTGAGTTTGAGTTGTGCTATAAGTTTATAACTTTCTTAATAACAAATGTAACTTTAATTATTTTATAACATTCTTAAAAGTTCTAGAAGAATTGTTTCTTCTTTAAATAGGATTTGTTTATATAAGGCATTCATTCCTTAGTACTATACTTATGGAACAGTATGCCTCAGTGGCATCTAAATTTATTCTAAATAAATTGATCCAAAAAGTATCAGACATATCCAATATGCCAAAATAAAGTAAAACATGGTGTCCTAATCCAAAATAGGACAACCCAAATGTACTATAATAAACAATCCATAAGAAAATGGAGAATGATATAACAAAAATCATACGCCCTCATCGAGGGTGAACATCTAATGCTCCTCCATTGTCGTTGCCGCTTTTATTTCTTGGTCCCTATACATTTGAAACAAACGTTACTACCAATTTTATAGCATCCAATACTATAATATTGAAATAGAACAACAAGTTTTAAAGCAGATACATGAATCTGGAGCTTGGCCTCCATTATTCTTTTGCTCCTCTAATTAAGAAGACTAGGCAGTCTTTCATCTAGTCCCCCATTTTCAAGATAACAAAAACAGCCCTTCTCGACCCTTTGCTTTCCTTTTGGGTTGTAAGGCCCCTTTGCAACCTTCCATGCTGGTTGCAAGGGCTTATTACCCTTCTTGGGATGGGCCTTCTTCTTTCCCTAGGCCTGGGTTCATGAGTGATGTTGCACTAGCAACACCGGGTTTGTTTTCCTGGTGGATTGTTCGGCTGTTTTAAGCATCCCATGCGATTCAGCCATAATTTTCCCCATCCTAGACATATTGTAGTTTAGGATGAAGCCATCATAAGACTTTGGTAAGGACCTGAGAATAGTGTCCATAACCAGCTCCCTCGAGATATAAGACACTAATTTCTCAAGGGTATCAATATAACCCTTCATCTTGAGAAAGTTGGCACTTATCGAAGTATCTAGAGCCATCCTACATGAATTTAGGGCCTCAAAGCACATACACTCGCATCTTTGCTGAAGTGCCTTATACACCCATATCAGTCTAGGTCTTCCTTAATAAAGGTCATTAGTGACGTATCAATTTCTTTTGAGTCATAAGATATTTCTAAAGTCATGTGTAGGCGAAACCTACCTCGACAGGCTTTCACCTGCGGGAGGTCCGTCATAACTACTACGATGTTGTTTGGAGTCGAGGTCCAATAGAGAAAACGACTAGCTCGGCAGGACCGGTGTCGGAGAAAGAGTCGCCATCTGGATTTTAGGTCTGAGAATGTTACTGAGATTCCTTGCGGGAAGCAAGTGGATTTGGGAAGTTATGTATGTCTGGGGAAGATTAATATCCCCTCGAAAGAAAATATTAAGCACCCCAAAAGCGTCTGGTCAACCCACCGGCCTCCTACTTAACATTTCTAAATACAATCAGGTTATTAATAACTCTTTTGAGCTTTTTAAATTCGTAAGACATGTGATATGTGTAAGTTTTCACAAAGTTTGCAAATTTGTTTTAATTAGAGATTACTAACAAAAGCAGACGAAGCAAGTAAAAAGGGTAAATTAATACAAACAATTACCAAAACGAAATTAAATTAACATTTACAAACAAACTCAGGCATTCCCGAGCCTTCTTTCCCTTTTGAAGTTGTTGAAGTAAACTTGGCTACATATAAAATCAACTAGCAATACCAAACAAGTAAGAGCAACGCAAAAAAAATCTATATTCTGGTCATACCATGCTGTGGTAGGGTGCCTCTAGGGGCACACCCTGCCACGGCAAGGTCCTGTTTACGAGACAAATTTCGTGCCACAACCTTCAGTTTATCCCTTAACTCATTCAAAATAAACACATCTGTAAACTTCCAGCACATATATAATATTAAATGGCTACAACATGCTTGAGTTAATACTTGAAGATCATTAAAATAGAAAATAACCTTATTTAAAAGAAACTTTATCCGCTAAAATTGACAAACATGATATTTAACATATTACAAAGGTTTTAAAACACTCAAGGAACATTAAAAAGTCAGAAGAATGAAAAGCGCACGGTGAAAAATTACAAAATAGGCGAAAATGGGAGATTTGGCCCGTTTTGTACAGCACCCTACCGTGGAAGGGTGCCTCTAGACATGGACCCTGTCGTGGCAGGGTGCACTCTACCGTGGCAAGGTGTGCCTCTAGACATGGACCCTGCCGTGGTAGGGTGCACTCTACCATGGCAAGGTGTGCGCACAGGGGCACCCTGCTGTGGCAAGGTGTGTCGCAGAGACTAAAAACGTAACAAATTGATCTAAAATTCGTGAATCACCTTCAGAATTTACCTTTTTAGGATCGAGGATTCTCAATGGAAGTATATGGATGCAATTGAAACGTTGAACCAACCTAAAGATTCTAGTTTTGGTGATTTAATCTGCGATTTCCAACTTTCAAACCCTAATCTCTTCCTAATTTTTATATTTCTGACTTAAAGAAGCTTAGTGGAGAAAGATGGAGGCTAAAAGATGATTTATTGTAGCTAACCCTAACCCTAATTTGTTCTTATCTATTTATAGGGGAATAAAAGGCATTTAAATCCAATTAAATGAAGTTAAATCTTATTAAAACTCCTAAAATCAATCCATAACCGAATACAGATTGATTTTCCTTGATTTTCTGACAAGAAAGCTAATTAAATAAAGTTAAAATAAGTGAGGAATTTAGAATTCGATTTTTTTAAACAAAACTGCGCATACCCCTGCCACGGCAGGGTTCCCCCCAAGACATACCCTGCCACGGTAGGGTGCAGTCCCGATAGGGCCCAAGTCGCTAGAGATCTTTGATAGGTCATAACTTTCTCGTCTGACATTCGAATCATGCATGACCCTTAAAACCAGAAGAACACTACTCTATAAGACCTCTAGAGTTAATTCCAACCGTATAAAAATTCAATTTTTGGATCAAACCTCAAGTTTGACCAGAACTTACGTAGGTCATAACTTTTCCGTTAGACCTCCGATTTAGACGTGCCACATGGTGTTGGAAAGCTCATAAAAAGTACCATGATATTCTTTGATATTTGGGACCTAACTTGACTCCAATTAAAATGTTGACTTTTTTTTATCTTGGACAGTTTGACTTTTCTATGACTTTTCTGATTTTCATTCAAATGTATTCAATAATACTTCCATTGATCCCCTCTTTGTTGGATATCATCATAGGGTACGAATTCCAGTATCTACAGTTGCCCACTCTTTGTCATAATTTGTGTGTTGTATACGTTTTTTTAAAATCGATTTCAAAGTAAATGTTTTGAAAACTTGTGTTTGCCCCTACTTTGAAGAGGTATGAAGAAATATGCAACAATGTAACAAAATATGAAAAAGTAACAGAGAGATACTACTTGGAATTTTGAATAAACTGATCGAAAACATTGCTATTGAGTTGATGTGGTTTGATTTACTAATGGAGGTCTTCTACTGTCTGAGAAGTTGATCACTCTCGTAAAACAATCCACTCGTGAGCTACAAAATCCTACTCTCCCTTCGGGAGCCATCTAGCTTTGTTGAATGATTGATGATAATTTTTCCTGTGACCCAACTTTGCCTTCGAAAACCATCTGATCTGTAGAAGATAAAACCCTACTCTCCCTTCGGGAGGCATCTGGCTTTATTGAACAATTGATAATAATTTTTCTTACGACCCAACTCTTCCTTCAAAAGCCATCTAATCTACAGAATACAAAAACCCTACTCTCCTTTCGGGAGCCATCTAGCTTTGCTGAATAATTGATGATAATTTTTCCTGTGATCCAACTCTTCCTTCGAAAACCATCCAATCTACAAAGTACAAAACCCTACTCTCCCTTCGGGAGCCATCTGACTTTGTTGAATAATTGATGATAGTTTTCTCGTGATCCAACTCTTCCTTCAGAAGCCATCTGATCTACAGAAGACAAAATCCTACTCTCCCTTCGGAAGCCATCTGACTGTGTTGAATAATTGATGATAATTTTTTCTGTGACCTAACTCTTCCTTCGGAAGTCATCTGATCTACAGAAGACAAAACCATACTCTCCCTTTGGGAGCCATCTAGCTTTGTTGAACTGATTGGAATTCTTCTTATGAGCTGATTTTTTCTTCAGGCTGCTATTGAGAATTCTGCTTGTCTTTTGACAATTATGTTGTTTCATTTAGGACGAAATTTTCTTCATAGAGAGACCAAACCATGCCTCGCCTGTTAGATTTATTTTTAGCCTAACTTCCCTTCGGAATGGCTATTGGCTTCTAAAAAAGTCATAAAGATGAATTATGAAAAAAATGAGTACTCATCTGGAGTTTTAGAGTTTTTTTGGATTCGTCATCCAAGCATTCTCGAATTTGGGATCTGTTTCCTCATGAAGTGATCCGATCAGTCTTTTCAATGACCTTGAGTGTGATGTCCTCATTCAGTGGCCTTAAAAAATGTTGTTTTATTGTACTTTCAGGTTGAGGTAATCTGCAAAACAACTTGAAAAATGAGTTGAACATTACTTTTTAGAACATCATTGCCCCTTGCATTTGGTGACGATTGTCCTCTTTATCAGATGGGGTTTCAGGTATTCCCTACATTAAGATAGGATGCCCCTTCTCTTATGGAGTCAACATTGAATCAAATGATACATGAATATGTGTAGTGATGCATGCGAGCATATACATATGGGTGGATATGGTCTATGACTATGTCTAGTGATGCATGTGAGCATATACATGTGGGTGGATGTGGTCTAATCCATGTATGCGTGCAAATACTCATTCGTGTATGAATTTATGCATGTTTGAATCTATGTATGTCTTACACATGCACTTTACTCTATGTGGATACAATGGTAGATGTGTATGCAGATTATGCATGTATGAATGAAATTATCTCATAGATTATCTTCTTTAGACACGAGGGATTTGGTACCTTTAAGATCAAGGAATTGATGTTCCAGTTTGTGAGATCTCAAACTTTCTAAGAAAGATACGAATGACAAAGATAAGGATGGGCTTGAAACTGGAAGCTCTAAAGGTAAGGTTTCAGCTCGATGAGGCTCATAATCTTTGGAAGTGTCGACTTTTCCCCTAATTTTTCTTGAGTCGCCCTTTTCGAGTTTTCAACTCAACGGGATCTCTCCGATATTCTCTATCTCTCCTTTTGCCTGAACTGCCCCTAGGGGTTTTCAATTAATCTTTTAAGCCTCTCACAGTTTTTTCTCTATCTCTTCTTTTGCCTAGACCGCCTCTTTTGAGGTTTTCAACCCAACATTCTTTTTCTTTGTTTTCATGGATGCAAGAGAAATTGGATATTTTGGAGTGCATGAGCCCAATAGCCATTCCTTTGTTAATTTCCATACTCATCCTCGAAAGTGAGTCGGTGCCCAGTCTCTTCACTAGTGGAGAAGCCTTTTGAACAGGCTGAAAGATGACCCGATCATGTGGGTTTGCCCCTAATGGAGATTACAACGTGGGTGCTAACCAGAGGTTCATGTGGGTGGATGCCCCTAGAAAGCTTGAGGTGAGGCCTCATTTGCGTTTATATTATGGAACACCACCGTTCCAAGTGAACCCTTATTACACACTATGTTGGCCAACCTACGTATACAGATAATGAGTGAAGGAATCAATATACTCCTCAGTTTGGAACAAAGTTTGCTACTCTTGATGATTATGGAGGCAAGATGTTTCAGCCAAAGAGAACTCTTGAGAGGACAACAGAGGAGCAGAGAGACCAGGCTTCAGGGAGCATAGAGAGGTAGATGTAGTCTCTTCTATCCATATCTCATCTATTTGATTTTTCTTCCACTCGGGGTGTGATATTTATTGATTCAAACATTTCATCGTATATACAGCTTCTAATTGTTCAACCAAAACACTTGGCAAATATACATTGAATTGTTTATTGCTCAGATTCCTAACCACTGTTACTGAAGCGTGCCCTTTCAGGTTTTCACGTTTCAGCTATTTTATTTTCTCACTTTTGTTCCCAAAATTTTCAAATGAATGCACTTTATGGATTTTCATTAATTGGGAAGTCCCTTATTTTTGCATAGGTCGTCTTTTGCGGGATTTTCAACCTATCGAGATTTTTCTCTTTTTTTTTTGCAATTTTTTTATAAGAAGGATTTCTTGGCCCCACTAAGGATGATTATCTACATTAACTCATTGTCACATGTGTCTTCATTTAACTGCGCTCTTGATCTTGACTTGGAATTTCCATGTTGGATATGAACTTAGAGCATGATTGATTGATCCAGGTTTTTTTTTACTAAAGTGAGCTTCTTCTTTAGAGTAAGTGAGCTTCTCCTTAAGAGTTTGATTAGCCACTTGTGAGGCACTATTGCTCACTTTTCTTGCTTGAAGCCAACCAGTTGATTGGGTTGGATTTTAGTCTCATCAGATTTTGAAGGATCTTCTTATGAGATGGCTTTAACTTCATTTCTTATTGCCAGACTTTGCCCCTAAACTTTTCTAGCATCTTCATTATAAACTTGGATTATCACATCATGGAGTTGGACCCCGTTGTTGCTCATGGAATAGGGTCATTTGTCATTTATGGGTCAGTTTCCCCTCCATGCTTCAATCTGAATGGTGTACCCATATCATTGTGCCCATTTTGGAATTCGAGGTGACTTTCTCATTGAAATCTTGGTGCTTGACCAATATTGATTTCGACTTACTACTCGACTTTTTGACCTCTGTCATTTGTTACTTGACCTTCTTTGTGCGCAAGTAGGTCAGAGATCTTGTTTAATGAATCCATGTCTGGTTTATCATTGTAAGGTTAGGGAAACACTTCTCATAATTTATTTTGTTTATTCACTCCATTAATTTTCTCTCTTCAGCGGTTACGTTCTGAGCAACAAGTATATTTTTGAGACTTTCGCCTGTGCCATGTTAAAAATGGAAGTGTTTCAATTAAGTGAATGTCAAATGCTGATATGTGGTGTGGATGAGAATGTACAAAACTATCAATAGCACACAAAAAACATAATTTTATTGAATTAAAAAAAAGTAATTCATAATGTCTTGTTGAAAAAAAAGAAAGATAAAAGCAAAAGACTAAAAATGCAATCCTTTATTCTCATACTACTTTAAGAAGCTTTAGGTCCCTTTGTTTCATTAGTGTCCTCAATCTCGAGAACTTGTTCTTCTACTCCTTTTGATTCATTCCCAATTTCCACTATCTAAGGCATTGTTGAAGGATTCACGTGTAGAAAGAATCCAGATCGCTTATCTTTCCAGCTGCAATTAGATCTTGAATCTCATGCTTCAACCTAGTACAATCATCTGTCTTATGACCATATTATTAGTGGAAATTGCAGTATCCGCTAGATTTAGCTCGAGTAGAGGCTAAGGCATCCCTAGCTGGGAGGGGATAGAGCAAATTATGCATTTGTAGACTCTCGAGCACATCAGGCAAGGGTTGAGTAAAAGTGGAGAATTTCCTTTCCACTTTAACATGTTACGGGTGTGTTGAAGGGTGAATGCCTTTTTTCAACTTACTTCCCCAATTAGGTGGAACTTGTTGTTGGTGAGGAGTAGGTTGATTCAAGACAGGTCTTCGTGAAGCGAATGTTGGCGGGGCAGGCTACGACATGAACTGGAAAACAGGCTCTACAACAGTAGCTTTAGGAGTCTCAGTGATCAATGACTCATTTAGGATCTCTTGGATCAATTTCTTCAACTCATTTTTGAATTCAATGGAAGCAAGAATATCAGGGAGGACTTGCTTAATTGCTTCTCAGAGGTTAAGATCTCTAACCGTCCCCTTGGAGCTCTGAGTTTCCTTTCTTAATTCCCTAACTCGGCTAACTACTTCACCAGTCATATCATTTTTAGAAGCCTTTTGGGTGTTAAGGGCATGCTTGAACTCATCAGAAAGGAGACACTTCACTAAGATCTTTTGCATTTCGGTCTCAAGATTATGTTATATAGCATTGAATTGGGCCATGACTGTGATCTAAATAAGAAAAAGATGAAGGTGCATGAGTGAAACATTCTAGACGTTGTGAGTTGATGATTCAATGTGCATATTGAATGTCTAAACTGCCTACTTGTGTGTTCTACATATGGATGCATGATTTATGCATATGGGAGATGTTTATGGATAGATAAAATGTTACTAGTGTATGGAATGGTTAGACGATAAATGTTTGGAAACATAATCACGAGACGATAGCTTAATGGTATTACACATGATGGCATGTACTCATTATGAAGGCTTGTGGCATATTTATGGAATTCTGATAGAGCCCTTCATTGAGGGGCCATTTCCTGGCCAAGAGCAATACATCAGCAACATGGCAGATTATGTTTCAATAGCCAGGATATAGTCTCAAGAGCATGAAGGGGGGCATGATGATGTGCGAATAGCAACAAAGAAGGTGTGGATGCTGAACAAACATTGAGTTGGATAGTGTGGACTACTAGATGAATAGAGCCAAAATTGAAGAACATAATGATTAACGATTACAAATCTACTTGGTAATCAATCTGATCTTCAATTTTGGCTCCATGCCTCTCCAGTACTCCACACCATCCAACTCTAATGTTTGTTTAGCATCCAGATCTCCTTGGTTGCTATTTGCACATCATGCCCCGCTTGCACGCTATCCTTTTTTTGTAATACAAATTAGACAACTTATTCAAGTAGATATATGTATATTCAACTGACACAGAACCTGCTATATATCAAGTAGACAACTTATTCGTGTATACAAATCTATTCCTAAATTGATATAAAACTTGTGCCGGTAGCATCATAAATCCATCACTATACTTCACTGATTAAGGTATATACAAGTAGGACTAAGCATGTTCAACGAACATATTATATGTATATACAAGGGACACAGAACATATGTACATTCATAGCATAAGAGTATGGCCAATCACAATATATACACGAGGCATACAGAACATATGTACACTCATATCAGTCCTTGCATCATTATTTCTCTCAATGAACATTCATAGCATAAGAGTATGGCCAATCACAATACTCAAGTAACACAGAACATGCTATATGTATATTCAAGTGCATAGAACATGCTATATATCAAGTAGACAACCGATAACATCAGTTGACTATATCACCATACTTCACTGATTAAGTTATACACAGGTAGCACTAAGCAGGTTCATACACATACTCATTTTAGTCCTTGCATCATTATTTCACTCAGTGAACATTCATAGGATAAGAGTATGACCAATCACAATACTCAAGTGATACAGAACATGATATATGTATATTCAAGTGACACAGAACATGATATATATCAAGTAGACAACTGATAGCCTTTGTTGACTATATCACCATACTTGAATGATTAAGTTATATACAAGTAGCACTAAACAGGTTCATGCACATACTCATATCAGTCCTTACATCATTATTTCACTGAATGAACATTCATATCATACGAGTATGGCCAATCACAATACTCAAGTGACACAGAACATGCAATATGTATATTCAAGTGTCACAGAACATGTTATATATCAAGTAGACAATTGATAGCATCAGTTGACTATACCACCATACTTCACTGATTAAGTTATATACAAGTAGCACTAAGCAGGTCCATACACATACTCATTTCAATCTTTGCATCATTATTTCACTCAATGAACATTCATAGCATAAGAGTATGACCAATCACAATACTCAAGTGACACAGAACATGCTATATATCAAGTAGACAACTGATAGCATCAGTTGATTATATCACCATACTTCACTTATATAACTCGTAGGTATAAGAGCACATAAACAAGATCATGCTTCATAAACATACTCATAGTCAGTTCTAGCTCCCTAAACAGAACATCAACCATAAACTTGAATCTCCTTTACTATGTACCTGCCACTTGGATTGTACAGTTCATGAAAAGTGAACACGGTGATGAAGTGTATAATACTGTCACCACAAGCTTAGTCATAAACTTGTGTTGTTAGAATCATATAACTTCATCACCATGTTGAATGCTTTTCCATAAGCATAACAAGCTAAGTGACACGATACATGATGATGGAGATTTAGTTGACCATATGACTATGCTTCACTATGGTGACTATGCTTCATACATGCAAGCTTCATAGCAATACACATACACAACCATTCTTTATCACATAGTCATGTCTGACTATTGTATACAAACGAATTCAGTACATGGAAATTCCTATACACAACCTTTTATCACATACTCATGTCTGACTAAGGCATACAACAACATCGTACATGCAACCAACATAACAATATATGTACTCAACAAGTTAAAGAAATCTTCCCATATGTTGTAGGCATGAAACCATCTCTTCCATCAGCTGTCCCATATACTTAAGCACTCTTACTATCCCTGCAAATATTAGTTTCAAATAAAAAGGAATCGGATGAGTTCATAATCCCTAATGTTAATAATGTTTGCAAATAAAAAGAGCAATATCTACCTATGTTAACATCACCCGCAATAGTATCACGAAGTATATATTGCCCTAGGTTAAAAAAGATAAAGACCAGAGATCTAACCTTTTCAATGATAGGTCTAAAAATTAATAGATATCATTTCCAGCTGCTAAAATCAACATACACAAGATTAAATCAGATGAGGAAAAGGAACAGTAAGGAACAATGAAACTCAAATACATCCAGGAACGAAGTAAATATGGTTTACCATTACCTTGTTTTGACCCAGTGAGAAAGCAACCGGATGGAGATAGCCAAAAATAGGGGTGAGAGAGATGAGGATGAGCTGCGCGAAACCTAGTTAGGGATTTGGAATGAGAGAGGGGTTTATATATGAGCTAAAATTCCAGTCAAAACATATTGAGCGCCTTAAATTTGGGATTAGTTTTCGTTGGTTGCGTAAGTGAAAATTTCATTGCACTTTTTTTTTGTTTTCCGCATACAATGATAGTCATTTATAACGAATGTCCTCTGATGATTAAGTCAATTTTGACTTAAATGCACGCTTTCTTAAGCCTATTTTAATTCGAAAAATACTTCAAGCAAAATGATTAGGGACAATTGTTTGTTTTTCTTTCACAAATTCTTGAGTTTTTCGTTGTTTGGTCGTGTTGAGATCTCCAAAATTCAAGTTCGGGATTTGTTCGTTATTGATTACTTGTTTAAAGGTTTACGGGTTGATAGCATTGGTATGCTATTTCATAATTTGTATCGTGCTTCGAGGGCTCACACTACTCAAGTCCCTCTAGGTAATTTTATTACCGCTTTAGTATTGGGTGAACGTGGAGAGTTGGCCAATTATGATATGTCTTCCTACAATGGATATGTTCCGCTTTTGAATATTTCGGCTCTTGAACGAGCTCACTTATTGCTTACTTCGGTTCCTCCCGTTTTTGTTTTTTATGAGTCACGTATTGCCCATCTTCGTGGTAATATGGGAGGAGGAGCTTCGAGTTCTCAATTTGTAGGTATCGAAGAAGGAGGAGAGGAGGAGGAAGCGGCGGATGCACCACAAGCATAACCCCAAGCATAAGCACATCAACATGAGGATCCGGTTGATTTAAGAAGGATTTTGAACCAAATCAATTCCCATAATCGGCAAATGAATTTACGAATTGATGATTTGGTTGAGAAGAATATGGTGATGAATGACAATCTCAACAACTTGAGGAGGGAGCACAAGTCCACCCGTCGTCGGATGCTCTCGTTCTTCCGTCGTCACAACGTTGAAACTTCACCATCTCCACCGGATTCACCTTCAAATGTTTAGGTTTTATCTTTTCTTTCACATTTTTTGGTTGTTTTTAATTATGTTTGGTACGATGCTTCTATTTTTATTTTGTTTGGTACAATTCTATTTTATTTATGATGAATGCTTTTTCTATTTTTATGCTAGATAAATTTATTCTATCTTATTCCGTATGTGTTATTTCGTATATTTTTCGTGTTTTATCAATTTTTGCACCAATGAGGACATGGTCCAAATTAAGTGTGGGAGAAGATATTGCATATATCATTTACATTTTATTACGACTTAATGCAACGAAATAATTTTTAAGCAACATTTAACATTTTTTAATGCAACATTTCTTTTATGCAAATGCAACACATTTTGCAACGTTTTATTCAAAACATAGTATTTTACAACGTATTTTTCAATGACATTATTTTAAGTAAACATTTAACTTATGGTTATTTTTTAGGTTATCATTATCATTAGAAATAATATTTCTATACGGGCAACATTTTTTAAAATTTTCACAAATCTTCGATACGATTTTAAGTAAAAACGTCTCGAGTGAATGTATTTAAGTAAAAAATTCTTTATTTTCAATCTCTATTTTCTATCATGAAACTCATGATACAATAAATCTTATTTTAAATTTTCAATTAGGTTTATAGGCATTAAATTGAACTAACAATTTTTAGCTCGGTTTGATTCTCGTCTTACATTAACACCAATTGAAGTTTTTAAGGAAACTTTAGCCATAACACATGTTGAATTTTAAAGTCAATACATGATGCATGTGCTATTTTTCTTTTTCCCAATTTACAATTACAATTTCATAAATCATATTAATTAATTAAAATTAGTCATATTCTTAACTTTTGGCCACGATTGAGACCAACCTTATCACAATCGAGGTATAAAAGGGAAGAACATTAAGTATTGTTTACTTTTGGCCACGATTGCGACCACCCTTATCACAATCGATGTATGGAAGGAACGTTTAAGCAGAAATTAAACGTGTTCAATTTTAAAGTAACGATTGCGTCCACCCATGGCATGGTCGGTACCTCTTAAGCAAACACAAAAGCAAATAAAATGAATATAAAGTTACGATCAAGACCACCCTTATCTCGGGCGTAACTAAGCAAATAATTAACCCAAGTACTTACTCATTTAATGTAATAGTTTAGGTTTGGGAAAGGAAATTTTGTGCTTTGAAATGCCTTGAGACGAAAGACTCAATAACATGCGTGCTTATATCGTCCTGAATACTTCAATTTAAAATTGAAAATACAAGACGAATGATATATCACCTTTATTCTAGTTAGTTTGATATTTTGCGTATAAATTTGCCATGCGAAGTTAATCTTTTCGGCTTAACTAATTTAAAAAGGAATACAAAGATATATATTTTATTTTCATAAAGAGATTAGTTAAAGGATAAATTCAGTGAAATTTTGCTCGGGACTAGCAAAAGATTAAGTGTGGAGATCTGTTAAGCCCAAAATATACCTAAAATATCATCAATATTTACACCAGTTTTGCTATGAATTTGTGCTGTTTATATTTATTTAGCGTACTTTTATGTCCGAATATGTTTCTTTCATGCAAGGTACCTAAATATTTGGTAAAATCCAAATAGGAACGAAAAGAGGTCAAAAATAAAGGAAAAACCCTACAAAAGGAGTCAGAGATGACGAAAATCAAACGCACTGAAACGAGGATGAGGACGAAGTCAGTAACGGAAATAAACATCCCGTGTCGCGACCGAGAATCCTCCATTCTCGGTTGCGACACCCGTCGCCTAGGCACTTCCCCCTTTCATTTCGAAGGCTGAAAAACTGTTTCTCCATTCTCGGCCGAGAATTTACATTCTCGGTAAGTTCAGATTTTCAGGCAGCACAACATACACTTGTTCATTTTCAAAGAAACGCATCCGTTCGATTGGATAAGAACGTATCTTCGCAGCAGACACGTTCCTTAAACTCGACTCTTCAACATCTATAAATAAAGAGTTGATATAAAATAATTTTTAGAGTTAAGATTTAGTACAGAATTAATGCAGAAATTCTGAGTCAAGCGATTCAGAGTTAGAAGTTCGACTTTGTAAAAAGCAATATGATGTACACACATTGTTTATCAAATAATTACAAACACAGTAGCATTTAGATTTAGATTAAGATCAGTTTATATTAGTTTACATTCTGGTAGTTGACGACCCATCTCTATTCCGAAGATTCAGCGAGAAGATTAAGTAGCGGATTCGACCCCGGAGCCTGACAAACTCTAACGAGGTTTGAGGAAAGGATTGACAACCTGGAACTTGAATGTTTTTTTGAATGCTTCCATGCTTTCTGTTCTCTGTATACTTGTATCAAATTCATACTTCATCTAATAAAGTTCATGCAATTCAATAAATTTTTATATAGCACTTCTGTAATTGATCCGAAGTGAGTTCTGGTGTTTCATTAGTACGTAGTTGAATTCAATATCTTTACAAGGAAACTTTGTTGAACACTTAGGCAAATTAATTCTTATGCAAATAAGTATTAATTTAGTTAAGGTAGCAATCTAACCCGACCGTATGAGGATTGTCTACGGTTCAAAGCCCTTTAATTGAAGGAGTTTACGTTATTACACTTTCATAATTTATACTGGGAAAAATTTCATTTCATGGTTGACGAGGGAATTGTTTTAGGACATAAAATATCTGAAAAGGGATTAGAAGTGGATAGAGCAAAAAATTCAGTGATAGAAAAATTACCCCCTCCAACTACTGTTAAGGGAGTACGGTCATTTTTAGGACATGCAGGCTTTTACAGACGATTCATAAAAAAATTTTCCGTAGTTTCCAAACCACTTACTAATTTACTTATGAAAGACTCAACCTTTGATTTTAATAAAGATTGTGTTAAAGCTTTCGAAACATTGAAGACAACTTTAGTCAGTGCACCCATAATTGCTAAACCCGATTGGGATTTACCTTTTGAAATCATGTGTGATGCAAGTGACTTAGCCGTAGGATGTGTTTTAGGTCAAAGGAAGGATAAGAAGCTTCATGTTATTTATTATGCCAATCACACATTGTCCGGTGCTCAATTAAATTACACCACAACCGAAAAAGAAATGCTAACATTAGTTTTTGCATGTGATAAGTTTAGGTCGTACCTGCTAGGATCTAAAGTTATTATATACCGATCACGCAGCTTTAATGTATCTATTTGCTAAGAAAGATGCAAAACCACGTCTGATTAGATGGGTTTTGTTATTACAAGAATTTGATATAGAAATTAAAGACAAAAAGGGAGTAGAAAACCTTGTCGCCGATCATCTATCAAGACTTGAAGATGAAAATGGTCCTATAGGTGAAACTATCGATATACGAGATGATTTCCTGATGAATATCTCTATCAGATAAAAAGTGTCATGTCACTATGGTATGCGGATATAGCAAATTATCTCGCAGCTAATATTGTTCCAGAAGGGTTAAGTTTCCAGCAAAAGAAAAAATTATTTTCCGATGTTAAACACTATTTTTAGGAAGATCCTTTATTGTTCAAAACTTGTGGTGATGGTATGATTAGGAGATGCGTTAGCAAAAATGAATACGAGTCTATAGTGTCAGAATGCCATTCAAGCTCTTATGGAGGGCATAACGGCGTTAGTAAAATAGTAGTTAGGATATTAGAATGTGGATTCTTTTGGCCTGCATTGTTTAAAGACGTTCGTTTGTTTGTTTTTCGTTGTGACAAATGTCAAAGAACCGGGAATTTAGGAAGGAAAGATGAGATGCCTCTCACAAACATGTTACAAGTTGAAGTCTTCGACTTGTGGGGGATCAATTTCATGGGTCCTTTTCCCCCTTCTTTTGGTAAAACTTATATTTTAGTAGCCGTAGATTATGTTTCAAAGTGGGTTGAAGCAATTGCAACCCCGACAAATGATTCTAAGGTTGTCCTTGAATTTCTTGATAATATATTTTGTAGATTTGGATTCCCAAGAGTTGTGATAAGTGGTGGAGGTACCCATTTCATAAACCGTAGTTTTGAATCGCTTATGAGAAAATATGGAGTACGCCACCGTGTATCTACGCCATACCATCCTCAATCGAATGGTCAAGCGGAGATATCAAATAGGGAACTCAAATGGATTCTAGAGAAAACAGTTTCGTCTTCAAGGAGAGACTGGTCTTGTAAACTTAACAATGCGTTATGGGCATACCGTACTGCATTTAAAACACCAATAGGAATGACACCATACCTATTAGTGTATGGGAAAGCATGTCATTTGCCAGTAGAATTAGAGCATAAAGCTTATTGGGCTATTAAAGCACTCAATTATGATTTACAACAAGCGGGTAATAAACGTTTGCTCGACTTAAACGAGTTGGATGAATTACGACATTTATCTTACGAAAATGCAAAAATATATAAAAAGAAAGTGAAAAAATGGCACGATGCCAAAATTAAAGTCAAAAGCTTTAGCATTGGAGATAAGGTGCTGTTATTTAATTCACGGCTCCGATTATTTCCATGTAAACTTAAATCTAGATGGACAGGACCATATTTAGTCGTTAAAACATTCGACTATGGATCTTTAGAACTTGAAAGACCTAACGGAGTTTGTTTTAAAGTTAACGGTAATAGATGCAAAATTTATTATGAAAACGCTCCAATTAAGGAAATTGAGTTCATAACAGAATTTTATGAAGATTAATTCGTTCATTTTTCATGTACTTCTTTTATTTTGTTTTTGTTTAAATTCTTATTTTAGCTTTTATTTTATTTTTACACATTTTTATGTTTGTTAGTTATTAGATGAGTTTATATCAAGTTTTAGATACATGAAAATATATTTAAGTCATGTTTTTAATCAGATTTTAGGTAAATAGTTCGAATTAGAAGAAATTCAACAATTCTCGGTTGAGATTCCAGGAATCTCAGTTGAGAATTCACACTTTCAAAATTGTCCAAGAAGGTAAGAAATTTTCTGATCTTACCGAGAATTTATATTCTCGACCGAGAATCGGAATATATATGGTTTCGACGCCTGATTTCTAGGAGGAAATCAGCGTGTCGCGACCGAGAATCAGCATTCTCGGTCGCGATGCAGGTGTTTTCTACACCATCAGACCTGTTTCATCTTCCTCCTGTAGACATAGCTATTCAAACTCGAAAAATTGAGTTTCCTCAACTCCAAGAGGTCTGATTTTATGCTTTTTCGCATTTAAAAGACACTATTTCATCCTTTGATCCCTATAAATAATTCAAGAGGTTCAGATTTCTGTTACTTACTTTTCTATTCATCTCTGTCAGACAAAATTCTGATATTCTAAACACCATTTTCCAACAAAGTTCCAGAAACCTTTTGTTCCTCAAAACACCATGACTACTAAACACAAATCTTCTAGGAAGATTGAAGCTGCACGCCATAAGCGTATTGATTTATCAGAACGCTATGGTGCACCATTTCCAATTTATAACCATGATGAGGGAAGACGTTATTACCGATTCCGTTATGCTATATTTGTAGGAATGCTGTACATGGATGAGTTCTTAAATGATGAACTCGGGATTAGCGATTATATGAATCGCTATTTAGAGAATTTGGGCTGGACCAAATTCGCCCAAATGAAGTTTCCAATCATCGGAGATTGGATCCTTGAATTCCTATGTACAGTACGCTTCATGAATAAACGTTGGGTTCGTCTTAGTTTTCGCAAAGATGGCGAAACTTTCACTTTCGGTTACCCCGAATTATATGTCTGGTTTGGTTTCCCACCACGGGATACTTCATACCACCATCCTGGCAGAGATATGACTTCCAGAGATATTTGGAGGATGTTAATGGGATTCTAGCGTTTCAATCCAAGTCTCGCCTACAACAAATGCATCCACTCCAATTCAATGCTTTATTTGCACAAGTTCCTGTGTCATAGTTTATTTGGATGAACTGGCAGCAGTATGGTCCAAGACACCGACTTGTATGTCTTAGGCGACATATTTCAAAGCAATACCGTCAATTCTTCCAAAATATTGATGGAAGGTTCGATTTCCGCTTCTCGTTCCAAAGAAAAGAAGATTGGATATGGGAATATTATTTGTGGCATAATATTGGGAGCCAAAGGAGCAGCATCTGTTCCTTGGACTGATGCAGAACCGTTTCCAATGATGGATTATGAATTTTTGGAAAAAGAGGGCCTCATGAAACGTATCTTTCGGGTTGGACCAAGCTTTCTTTCTGCGGAAGAAAGACAGATCTTCATACAGATGAAGATTGAACGTTATAGGGCTAGACGAATCCCAATTCCGCGGGATGACTATTTAGTTCCAGTTATTTAGATTTTATTTGTTTTAGTTTGTGTTTGATTTGTATTCAATTTTTCTCTGTATATATGTTTTCGTTCAATTTGTACATATGTGTTATTCAATAAAATTTCAATTCATTAGTTTGATTCTGGTTTACATATTAGTTCCAATTTCTATATGATAATCAATCAATCTTTATTAAATCCATTTCATGTTAATAAATTCTACTCATTATTACAATATGAACATGATAATAATTTTAATGAACTTATATGATCTTATATAATGATTATCACTTATATCAGTTGAACTTATTACCCATAACTTGATTAATTTCTGTATCTGTATCAAACTTAACAGTTTAAGGTTACAAACAATGAATTAATACATACATGAACTTACATTTAATTACATTTAAGATGATTCATTTAACTTATATACTTTAAATGTACATTAATGATTCATTAAACCTAATTAAGGCATTCATGTCTCATTATTTTCTAATTAATAAGGATAAACCTTTGGTTTTCCTTGTGTTTAATGCTTTTTCATTTATGTTTTTAAGTACAGGTACAGTTTTAATTAATTTCAGGACATAATTACTCAGAAAATTGCACGAATGGAGTTAATATGCGCAAGTTTCAGCCACCAGGGGTAGATTCTCGGCCGAGAATTAAATATTCTCGGTAAGTTCAGTGAAAACGTGAAAATTTCAGAGAGATTTCTCTCTGAAAATGACATGTCGCGACCGAGAATCCGGATTCTCGGTCGCGACACGCGTGATTTATGGCCGATGGAGTCTGATTTTGGCACTAAAATTAGCCTATTCCTATTCCTATTCAACCTATAATTCACTCTATTCAACCCTATATATACCTACTCTTTAGACAAACATCACATCACCTCAATTTTTACCCAATCCCTCACTCTAAACTCTTCCCAATACTCAACTTTTACTCTTCCCAATTTATTCATCACCATTCACAATCAATTACCCCCTAAGGTTAGGGAAGCAAATCGCCATCGTATTCGTTGTGCTCTTATTTTGATATAGCTTCCGAGGAAGAGGCAAATCGTTTCACTCATTTTTCAAGTGCAAAGAGGGAGTTTGTAGATATGCATTTCCTTGATTTTGATTCGGTAAGAGAGTTAAATTTCTCTACTCGGATTAATGCTTACCTTGATACTTTAGGTTGGCAAACTTTTGCTTCAATGAGATTTTCTAGCATTACGGAATACATTGTGGAATTTTTGGTTACTTTGCAAATTGATAAGAAGAAGACTTTTATCACTTTTAGAAATAATGGTGTGACTTACACCATTGATTATGAAGCAATGGGAAATATGTTTGGTTTTCCTACAAGTGATTTCTTTGACAAGCCTAAGGATTTTGATAATGACACCATTTGGAATACTCTTTCGGGGCAAGCCTATTTTAATTCGAAAAATATTTCAAGCAAAATGATTAGGGACAATTGTTTGTTTTTCTTTCACAAATTCTTGAGTTTTTCATTGTTTGGTCGTGTTGAGAGCTCCAAAATTCAAGTTCGGGATTTGTTCATTATTGATTGCTTGTTTAAAGGTTTACGGGTTGATAGCATTGGTATGCTATTTGATAATTTGTATCGTGCTTCGAGGGCTCACACTACTCAAGTCCCTCTAGGTAATTTTATTACCGCTTTAGTATTGGGTGCACATGGAGAGTTGGCCGATTATGATATGTCTTCCTACCATGGATATGTTTCGCTTTTGAATATTTCGGTTCTTGAACGAGCTCACTTATTGCTTACTTCGGTTCCTCCCGTTTTTGTTTCTTATGAGTCACGTATTGCCCATCTTCGTGGTAATATGGGAGGAGGAGCTTCGAGTTCTCAATTTGTAGGTATCGAAGAAGGAGGAGAGGAGGAGGAAGGGGCAGATACACCACAAGCACAACCCCAAGCCCAAGCACATCAAGATGAGGATCCGGTTGATTTAAGAAGGATTTTGAACCAAATCAATTCCCATAATCGGCAAATGAATTTATGAATTGATGATTTGGTTGAGAAGAATATGGTGATGAATGACAATCTCAACAACTTGAGGAGGGAGCACAAGTCCACCCGTCGTCGGATGCTCTCGTTCTTCCGTCGTCACAACGTTGAAACTTCACCATCTCCACCGGATTCACCTTCAAATGTTTAGGTTTTATCTTTTCTTTCACATTTTTTGGTTGTTTTTAATTATGTTTGGTACAATGCTTCTATTTTTATTTTGTTTGGTACAATTCTATTTTATTTATGATGAATGCTTTTTCTATTTTTATGTTAGATAAATTTATTCTATCTTATTCCGTATGTGTTATTTCGTATATTTTTCGTGTTTTATCAATTTTTGCACCAATGTGGACATGGTCCAAATTAAGTGTGGGAGGAGATATTGCATATATCATTTACATTTTATTACGACTTAATGCAAGGAAATAATTTTTAAGCAACATTTAACATTTTTAAATGCAACATTTCTTTTATGCAAATGCAACACATTTTGCAACATTTTATTCAAAACATAGTATTTTACAACGTATTTTTCAATGACATTATTTTAAGTAGACGTTTAAGTTATGGTTATTTTTTAGGTTATCATTATCGTTAGAAATAATATTTCTATACGGGCAACATTTTTTAAAATTTTCACAAATCTTCGATACGATTTTAAGTAAAAACGTCTCGAGTGAATGTATTTAAGTAAAAAATTCTTTATTTTCAATCTCTATTTTCTATCATGAAACTCATGATACAATAAATCTTATTTTAAATTTTCAATTAGGTTTATAGGCATTAAATTGAACTAACAATTTTTAGCTCGGTTTGATTCTCGTCTTACATTAACACCAATTGAAGTTTTTAAGGAAACTTTAGCCATAACACATGTTGAATTTTAAAGTCAATACAGGATGAATGTGCTATTTTTCTTTTTCCCAATTTACAATTACAATTTCATAAATCATATTAATTAATTAAAATTAGTCATATTCTTAACTTTTGGCAACGATTGAGACCAACCTTATCACAATCGAGGTATAAAAGGGAAGAACATTAAGTATCGTTTACTTTTGGCCATGATTGCGACCACCCTTATCACAATCGAGGTATGGAAGGAACGTTTAAGAAGAAATTAAACGTGTTCAAGTTTAAAGTAACGATTGCGTCCACCCATGGCATGGTCGGTACCTCTTAAGCGAACACAAAAGTAAATAAAATGCATATAAAGTTACGATCAAGACCACCCTTATCTCAGGCATAACTAAGCAAATAATTAACCCAAGTACTTACTCATTTAATGTAATAGTTTAGGTTTGGGAAAGGAAATTTTGTGCTTTGAAATGCCTTGAGACGAAAGACTCAATAACATGCGTTCTTATATCGTCCCGAATACTTCAATTTAAAATTGAAAATACAAAACGAATGATATATCACCTTTATTCTAGTTAGTTTGATATTTTGCGTATAAATTTGTCATGCGAAGTTAATCTTTTCGGCTTAACTAATTTAAAAAGGAATATAAAGATATATGTTTTATTTTCATAAAGAGATTAGTTAAAGGATAAATTAAGTGAAATTTTGCTCGGGACTAGCAAAAGATTAAGTGTGGAGATTTGTTAAGCCCAAAATATACCTAAAATATCATCAATATTTACATCAGTTTTGCTATGAATTTGTGATGTTTATATTTATTTAGCGTACTTTTACGTCCGAATATGTTTCTTTTATGCAAGGTACCTAAATATTTGGTAAAATCCAAATAGGAACGAAAAGAGGTAAAAAACAAAGGAAAAAACCCTACAAAATGAGTCAAAGACGACGAAAATCAAATGCACCGAAACGAGGACGAGGACGAAGTCAGAAACGGAAATAAACATCCCGTGTCGCGACCGAGAATCCTCCATTCTCGGTCGCGACACGCATCGCCCAGGCACTTCCCCCTTTCATTTCGAAGGCTGGAAAACTTTTTCTCCATTCTCGGCCGAGAATTTACATTCTCGGTAAGTTCAGATTTTTAGGCAACACAACATACACTTGTTCATTTTCAAAGAAACGCGTCCGTTCGATTGGATAAGAACGTCTCTTCGCAGCAGACACGTTCCTTAAACTCGACTCTTCAACATCTATAAATAAAGAGTTGATTTCAGAGTTGATATAAAATAATTTTTAGAGTTAAGATTTAGTACAGAATTAATGCAGAAATTCTGAGTCAAGCGATTCAGAGTTAGAAGTTCGATTTTGTAAAAAGCAATATGATGTACACACATTGTTTATATTAGTTTACATTCTGGTAGTTGACGACCCATCTCTATTCCGAAGATTCAGCGAGAAGATTAAGTAGCGGATTCGACCCCGGAGCCTGACAAACTCTAACGAGGTTTGAGGAAAGGATTGACAACCTGGAACTTGAATGTCGTTTTGAATGCTTCCATGCTTTCTGTTCTCTGTAAACTTGTATCAAATTCATACTTCATCTAATAAAGTTCATGCAATTCAATAAATTTTTATGTAGCACTTCTGTAATTGATCTGAAGTGAGTTCTGGTGTTTTCATTAATACGTAGTTGAATTCAATATCTTTACAAGGAAACTTTGTTGAACACTTAGGCAAATTAATTCTTATGCAAATAAGTATTAATTTGGTTAAGGTAGCAATCTAACCCGGCCGTAGGAGGATTGTCTGCGGTTCAAAGCCCTTTAATTGAAGGAGTTTACGTTATTACACTTTCATAATTTATACAAAGTTTAAAGTTGTTTTCTTTGCTTAACGTAAACGAACACAATTATTCCCTTAATTTAAACACTAAACGTTTCTGTTTTATAATTCATTCTCAAAACAGAGTTGATTTCTAACATTCTACATATTCTACCCTAATTCTTATTCTATCAAGTTCAAAACCAATTTCAAATAACGATTATCTATTTATATAAACCTTAAGTCGTATTTAATCTACACATCAATAAGTTTTTGTTGAAAAACGTTCCCTGTGGGATCGATATCTTTTTATTACTACAAGCGAAACCATGCACTTGCGGAAATCGCTCAACATAACTAAAGCCATTAGACATGGAGACCATTGCAAAAAGATCAAACTATTCTTTCGAGTGGAGTTAGAGTGGTCCAAAACTTCTTACAAGGGGGCATTGACACTAGAAGTATCAAATGGATATTGAAGCACTTTCATGAGAATTGCCCAAAAGGTTTTTCTTGATTTTATGCAAATGCTATGCGAGGTTAAAAGAGAGTAAGAATATTTCCAAATGTACAGAAGAAATTGCTTTTCGGAATCAACTTATATGCATCCCCAACAGAGTCGCCACTGTAGACGAAGCCTACCTCGATAGGCTTTCACCTACGGGAGGTCCGTCATGACTACTATTGTGCTATTTGGACTCGAGGTCCAATAGAGAAAACGACTAGCTCGGTAGGGCTGGTGTCGGAGAAAGAGTCGCCACCCAGATTTTAGGTCCGAGAATGTTACTAACATTCCTTGCGGGAAGCAAGTGGGTTCGGGAAGTTAGGTATGTCTGGGGAAGATTAATATCCCCTCGAAAGAAAATATTAAGCACCCCCAAAATCGTCTGGTGAACCCACCGGCCTTTTACTTAGCATTTCTAAATACAATCAGGCTATTAATAACTCTTTTAAGCTTTTTAAATTCGTGAGATGTGTGATATGTGTAAGTTTTCACAAATTTTGTAAATTCGTTTTAATTAAAGATTACCAACAAAAGAAGATGAAGAAAGTAAAAAGGGTAACCTCTAGGGGCACACCCTGCTATGGCAAGGTCATATTTACGAGACAAATTTTGCACCACAACCTTCAGTTTATCCCTTAACTCATTCAAAATAAAAACATCAGTAAACTTCCAGCACATATATAATGGTAAAACTTTAAATGGCTACAACATGCTTGAGTTAATACTTGAAGATCATTAAAATAGAAAGGAACCTTATTTAAAAGCGATTTTATCCGCTAAAATTGACAAACGTGATATTTAACATATTACAAAGGTTTTAAAACAGTCAATGAACATTAAAAAGTCAGAAGAATGAAAAACGCACGGTGAAAAATTACAAAACGGGCAAAAATGGGAGGTTTGGCCCGTTTTGTACAACACCCTGCCGTGGAAGGGTGCCTCTAGACATGGACCCTGTCGTGGCAGGGTGCACTCTGCGGTGGCAAGGTGTGTTGCAAAGACTAAAAACGTAACAAATTGATTTAAAACTCGTGAATCACCCTTTGAGTTTACCTTTTTAGGATTAAAGATTCTCAATGGAAATATATGGATGCAATTGAAACCTTGAACCAACCTAAAGACTCTAGTTTTGGTGATTTAATCTACGATTTCCAACTTTCAAACCCTAATCTCTTCCTAACTTTTATGTTTCTGACTTAAAGAAGCTTAGTGGAGAAAGATGGAGGCTAAAAGATGATTTATTGTAGCTAACCCTAACCCTAATTTGTTCTTATCTATTTATAAGGGAATAAAAGGCATTTAAATCCAATTAAATGAAGTTAAATCCTATTAAAACTTCTAAAATCAATCCATAACCGAATATAGATTGCTTTTCTGATCAGAAAACTAATTAGATAAGCTTAAGATAAGTGAGGAATTTAGAATTCGAATTTTATTATCAAAACTGTGCATACCCTGCCACGGTAGGGTGCCCCCCAAGACATACCCTACCACGGCAGGGTGCAATCTCGATAGGGCCCGAGCCGTCAGAGATATTTGCTAGGTCATAACTTTCTCGTCTGACATCAGAATCATGCACGACTAATTGCGTTGAAACCCTTAAGACCAGGAGAACACTACTTTATAAGACCTCTAGAGCTAATTCTAACCGAATAAAAAGTCAATTTTTCGATCAAACCGCAAGTTTGACCAAAACTTACATAGGCCATAACTTTTCAGTTAGACCTCCGATTTAGACGTGCCACATGGCATTGGAAATCTCATAAAGAGAACCATGATATTCTTTGACATTTGGGACCTAACTTGACTCCAATTAAAATGTTGACTTTTTTTTATCTTGGATAGTTTGACTTTTCTATGACTTTTCTGATTTTCATTCAAATGTATTCCATAATACTTCCATTGATCCCCTTTTTTTGATATCATCATAAGGTACGAATTTCAATATCTACATCATGACTGAAATTCCACTAAGAAACGGACGGATCCACGAGAATGAGTTCCAAATGCCTGTCATGCCCACCTTTGTCGTACAGGAGATCTTTATGTACATCAGAACTCATATATGTAGAGAATGATTGTGGTAGGGGCTACCATGGCGCAACTCGCCTCACGTTTTCCTAAAACAATCAGAATGGAAGCTCTTGTATGGTATAATGGTCAATAAGAGATTGTACGTCGACACTTTGTCCTCATTATACCTGCTTTTGGAAGGGCGTTTACACACAATATCCCTCCTCCCACGACCTTAGCAGAACTAATATGTTTGAGGTAAGATCCCGGTGAACCTTTCCGTGATTATTATGAAAGGTGGACAGTCAAGCTTCTTCAACTCAGGATTCCTCCGGCAGTTCCCACTTTGATCACCATATTACAATATGGGGCCTCCAATCCGTTACCACTTTTGAAATAGTCTACCAAGTTGGAATTCGTCTTGAACACCTTGAGGAGGCTGACGACGACATCGATGATAGTGATGATGGTCAATCTGATGAGGAAATCATTCTAGGAATAGACAACAGTGAAGATGCTCCAGGACCAGCCGCTCCAGCAACCTGCTGTTCTCTAGTTTTTATTTCTGTCTTTGTCCTTATCTATGCATTTCCCTTCTGTGTGTTTTCCTTTTCCATGTAAATATGTACTGTCATATCAGTTTCTTTCATCTATGAAATCTTTGTGTTTTATTCCTGTTATCACAAATATTCTTAGAGTTAGTCCAGCATCTTGAGTTAATCCATTCAAACGACTTGGTTCTCAATTAAAAGAACATAAACATAACATAAACACATATAAGCATAGCATATCGCATCATGCATAAATGTCTAGAAAACGTCTAATAAGCATCACCTATCTCAGATCGTCTAAAAGCACAGTTTGGTCTTGACATGGCAAAGGTCGCCTTAACAGAAAACCAGTAAACGGACTGGAGTCTCAGAATTTCTATGAGGGTGTGTTAGCCAGTGATTCAGACAAAAGCTCAGAATCAAGTCAGGGTTACATAGAAACTTCTAGGATGATGACGGTTGAGGATATGAGACAAATGATGGAGGATATGCTCCAAGGGGACGCCTTAAAGAAGGCAGTTTCTGAAGCTGTCAAAGCCAACATTTCCACTTCAAATTCTGGTGGTGATATTCCTGAGTCAACTATGCTTGGGATTTTGGGTCCTAAGTCCAAAGGGAAGAATTCCTCCAAGCTTGATGAGAATAGGAATGAGATCGTCTCCTCTGATGATGATGATAAGTCTGAAAGGGATCGAAAGTATAACCAATAAATGGCTGAGATAAAGAAAATCCAATGCCGATTCGAAGAAAAAGAGAAAAGCCTAGTCAAAGAGGTTTGTATTGATGTAGATGCCCACTACGCCAAAGGAGTTGATACATTCCCTGTGGGTTTCCAGATGCCAAAATTGCCAATTTATTCTAAGAAAGGAGCATCGGATTCTCACATCAATTGTTATTCCCAGGTTATGATGGGATCAGGTGCATCTAAGAATCAGTTGGTCAACCTGTTCTCTACGACGTTAGTAGATGGAGCCTTACTCTAGTACAATAATCTTTCAAAGGACTCAAAATGACTAGAAATTGCTTTCTGAGGCCTTTCTAGATCACTACGGGCATCGAGCCCGGATGAAGGTCAAGATGAGTGTCTTAGACTTGATTAAACAAAAACATTACGAACCCTTTGAGGATTATTTCAATCGCTGGATGGACAAAGATCTCCTAGTTAAGAATAAGCCGGATAAGGAAGACATGTTTTCCAAATTGGTTGAAGGTGCTTTACCTCCTTATCGTGAAGCGATGCATTACTGGGATTTTGAATCTTATGATGAAGTTTACCGCATGGCTCTTCGCGTTGAGTAGTATCAAGTGTCTCGCACCATAGGGTCAAGAGGGTACCGAGGAAGAACTTATAACCAAGTTAACCCGAACACTAATTACTCAAATCTCAGTTCAGAACAAGTCATCAGCTCAAGTCAAGACTCTTGATGTGGATGCTGTCTCCGACAAGAAGAATGATCTAGGAAATAATCTGGGCATCAATCGTTGGGGGTATTCCTCTTAGTTCCTTGTTCTCCAAACTGAAGAAGGTAAAGCTAATAGAACCACTAAAGCTGTATGCAAATCTCCCTCAAGGCTCTAATCTTCGGAATTTCTACTATTACCATTAAACAATGGGTTATCACACTAATAGTTGTAAGACTCTCGAGCGAGATATTCAACGTCTGATTGATGAAGGGAAGATTATTGATCCTTCCAAGCCTAGCACTACGAAGAATCCACTTCATGACTTCAGGAAATCAATCAACATGATGTCTTCAGGGGTAAATAAGAGCTTTGTACTTGAATAGTTTAGAAAGGCAAATGCTAGCATTCAAATAGTATCGGTTGAGAGAATTCAATCTGTCTGCCCAATCGATCTTATAGTGTGAATCATGTCACCCGGAGCTGTCCTGCTTACAACGTTATTCCACCTCCTAAAGGGACTCCAATTGACTTGCTTGCACCTAGCATCTTTACTCCAACATCAGTTATTCCAGACAAGGAAAAAGAGAAGGAAGACTTGCTAATTACTCAGCCTAAGAAAACCCCATCTCAAACTAGTGTTTAACATCTGATAATGAAGTCTCTAGAACACAGGAGTGCTTTAGTCAAGTGTTGTCCTAGCAAGTGCACTAGGTCCAAGTAATAAAGTGATAAGTAGATATCGTCTCCACGAGGATAGAACAAGCACACTCACACTCCCATAAAAGTACGTATAGCCAAGTTTTGAAAGTAACCAATCGTTTAAGTTGATTGAAGGTGGTTTGATACAATATAGTACTTAAAACAAGCAAAGAATTAAATTTGACTTTAGATGAGAAAAGAACAGGTACACAGGATACACAAAAAGGTCTTAGAACAGGCACTCCACTCCTTGTTCATTAAGTGGGAACGGCTTTGGCTTAAAGTATCTTTCACGAAAATCGGTTGAGTCATGTGTCCCTTGTTCCCAACGTTCTTTAGAGACAATTAAAATAAGTCTCCTTAAGATTAATATATCTCTAAGCTTTAAGAACAGGAAAGCATTTAGCTAGAACAACTAAAACCTTTAACATTTAATTAATTACGTCTTCGTTTCATAATTAAATGTGCTCAATGAAAGTTCAGCTTTGCAAAGAGAGTCTCCTCGTGATTGCTCTGCTTAAAAACAGGTTAGCTACTCTTATTTAATGTTAATTACTCATTGAACAACCAAGCCACACATACTTAATGAATTTAGAGAGGAGTTAACCTGCTCCTTTTACCTATTTCTGCTCCGCTGCATACCTGTTTAGTGAATTACTCACTCATGGTTGAATGAGATAAAACAAAAGTGTAATGAGGAAAACAACAATGTATTAAAACATATAAAACAAAGTTACACAACTAGGCTTCAGATCCGAAAATCTGAATGATCAACATACAAAATGAGGGCTCCTTAAATAGCCCGAAATTGTCCAGAAATGATTGTTCAAGATAAAATAAAATAAAGAAGATATGGTCTAGCAGACTGTTCTGACAGTTAGGAACAGTCTGCAGCATAGCAGTCTGCCCATGCTTGATGATTTCTTTTGTGAGGGATGGTTGTTCTGCCTCCAGCATTAATTCTTCTTCCGGAAAGGTCTCCAATGATTTAAGGATGATTGATCAAGTTCTTGCGGTACATATTGTTCCCATGAGTTCTTGTTCTCTTCCTTGTTCTTCGCTTGTCCGCACTCCTTTCCTGCTTGTTCAGCGTGTGGATTCTGCTACCAAACAGGCAGCTGCTTTATCACAAACAATCTGAGAAAAACAATGTATTATGAGAATGATATGTTGCATTATTGTTCGTTTATTCCCAAAATTGCTACAAAATATTATACACATTTTACACTCATCAAAATACCCCCAAAACAATGTGTTGCTTGTCCTCAAGCAATGTCTTTATAGAGATGTTCCTCTCTTCATATCAGCACTGACTTTCATAGAGGTTAGAACAACTAGAAATATTTGCAATAGCATGAGAAAATATGTACTCAGAAAAAGTCTTATCGTTTCCAACTATCCTTGTTCACTTCTACAATTGAATTCTAAATTTTAACATGTTTGACTTGCAGCCCGATCACTAGTCCGGGGGAATGTGTTTGGGGTATTGATTATTTCCCTCATGCAACCAATGCAAGAACAGGTGTGTCCATTAAACTTGAGAATCGGTCTGTTTGACACTTTGTATAGGAACCTATACCCTCATTGGGACTTTTGCGGGTTGTAATGGGGTCAAGGTGATTGGGTGTGTAGTGAAGGCAATTTTTTGGCTAATGAGGACTGTCGAGCTTATTTCAATTTTTTTTTTTGTTTTTGAGCCAGAACAGAGGTGTGCGATTTCCATGATCGTTTTTGTGTTCTGTTGAACGCTTTTTAGACAAGAGCTAATGATTCTTTTCTTTGTTGGCTTGTCTTTTCATTTTAGTTCACAACAGAACAAACTTTTAAATGATGATTTTCTTGGCTCAAACTTTTTATGGATTCGACGGTCCTCTCGGGGTTCTTTTTGGGATTGAGGATGGTCTGGCGGTCGTTCAAGATGGTTAAACCAAGGAAAGTGTTGGGCTCAAGTGGTTGTTCTAATGGTATGGAGAGAAGGGTAATCGTATATGTTTGTTGGGGAATATCCTAATGCCCAAATCATGCTGGTATTGAGTTCCTTTCCTAAGGCCGAACAGACATTCAAAACAAGTCCTGGACTCCTTGTTCAAATATGGTGCTCTCAAGAAAAAACAATGTCCAATTGTATTGGCTCAATTCCTCACTTGATTGGTGTGTTGGACTCTTAGATCTAAGGGCTGTTTCCTCAAATATGTTGAATTTCTGATTCAATGAAGATTAAGAACAGTTAGTCTTTATGAGTTTAGTTCTTTTGACCTCTATTGACTCCTTTATGCAATTATTCAAGCTAAACTGTCCTTCATTATGGCTTAGTGTGATTGTTCAAAGGGGCAGCTTTTCTAAAAAAACAAAAACTTGGGGGGGGGGGGTTGTTTTTATCGTGCAATGGTTACCCCCAAAAAAATCATGAATGGTGGTAGTGCATAATATTTGAATAATTAAAATACCAACAACATATTAAGTTCCCTTGCTCCTACACAAAACATTGCATTGTCCCTAATGCAAGAACAGGTATGGGAAGAAAATATACTTAGTCGTCTGTGACATGCAAAGAAAACAGAAATAAGAACACCTTACCAGATAAAAGAATCCACACGGTGAGAGAAGAATTAAGCTTCGGTAATGGGAGAGGAGATTTCGTCCTCTCCCTTTTGCATCGGGTCTCACCAGCATTGTTCTTACCATCGGTAGGATCGGGGAACAGGTGATGCTGCAGGAGTGCTGCTTGCTTGTTCTTTGGAAGGTGCAGGCCTGTTCTGCAATTCTTTCACTTGCAACTGTAACTCTGCTATCTCCCCATCATGAGCCTTAACTCGTTCACACAGGTGCCTATTGTGTTCGAACAACTGTCCCACATAGTTCATCACCTGCCTCATGGAAATGTCCCTTGCGTCTACTGGCCCTTCTCCATTGTTAAGCATTCTCCGTTTGCTCTCCGGGTATGCCATCTGGATTGGTTCGACATAGCGTGGCTCCCTAGAGGCCTTTCTCTTTGCTGATTGTTCTGCAGGTGGTTCCTCATCCACTAGGACCCAGTTTCGTCCCACTTTATGACAAATGGAGAGCTTGTTCATGGCCTTGCAGTCGAATGGCTCCATAGTTTTAGCTAGAGTGAGAGAGTGCTGGAGCGGATTAAACAGTCCCACAGTTTTCACGATCTTGGTGATGAAAGGTCCGCATAACAGGCATTTACTGGTTGTTCCCTCGATACCAGCCAGGTGCATACCAACCCAATGTCCCACATTGATTCTCTTGGCATTGACCATACACCAAAGAACAAATATGTCATTGTTGGGGATGTTGCTTTGGTTGGCCCTACCGAATAGAGTTGATGATAGGTACTTCTGAAGGTAGCGCAGAGGGTGTGTTGGCAGCTGTGAGGATTTGGAATCACTGGGATTGTAGGAGGTATTTCCCGTGAGTTCATGCCAGAAGTCTTCTGTGACGAACTTGGGTGGCATTGCGATGAGGCTGTTCTTGTGTTTATCACTCATCATGTCTTCTTCCGTGACTGCTCCCAGGTAGAGGTTAAAGGTATTGAGTGAGGTGAACATATCAACACCCATAAGACGGAATTTGTACCTCATCTTGTCATCGGGGTCGGTGATTTTAGTGTCCGCCGAGAACGTTGCCGTAGATTCCAGTGTCAGCTTTTTGTAATCTGGCTCATTGATGCTACTGAACTCGAGCAGCCCAGCTCCATCCAGCATATCACGAACGTCGTCTTCCAGTCCTAAGGTGCAGAGGCTCTTCCAGCAAACTGTTCTAGCAGCTTGAAACTCCATGGTCTTGAACAGTTCATACCTCGCTTTCTCTTAGGGTTTATGAAGCTGGCCAACCGATGTCGCAGGCGTTCACTTTGACCAGACCAGTTCTTGTGCTCCTCGGCATTTTCAGATAGGAATGGTGATGGGGGAAATTTTCTGGAGGTTTGAAAATGGAAGTTTTGAAAATGTTATGGTGGAGCACCGGAAATGTGGGTATTTAATGGGTAGGTGGAGTTGAAGTCGAAAGGTTCCACGAAGAAAGAGGGGAGTGGGAAGTTTCTGTCATAACTGTTTCGGCTCTTTTTGTCCTCTTTGCCCCTTTCACTGATTGGTCCTTTTTCGACTTTGGAGGGCAGAATGGACTTTGTATCACCTGCATGTCAGTTGGCTGCTCTGCACACTTTATCTTCATTTATTGTTAGCATAATAGAAATAAAATAAAAAAACTAACACATTAACACAACAAAAACAAAACGGACACATTGTTCTCCAATTGGTGTTTGGAGAGGACACCAGTGAGGCTGCTTGTTCAAGGAGCCTCCAGGATACGGAGATTCTCTGTATGGTTGTTCTCCGGGGCAAGGTATGGTTTAAGCCTTTATCCATTTACTTTGAACATTTCATGTGCTGCATTGGAGATTTCAATCGCCCCATGAGGGAACAGTTGAGTGACTGTGAAAGGGCCGGACCACCTAGACTTGAGTTTTCCGGGGAACAGTTTGAGACGGGAATTGTAAAGCAATACCCTCTGGCCCGGCACAAAGGTTTTTGTTTGAATGTGTTGGTCATGCCAACGTTTGGTTTTTTCTTTGTACATGAGGGAATTTTCGTATGAGAACAAGCGGAATTCATCCATCTCACTTAACTGCAGCTTCCTATGGTCTCCTATAGCCTGTTCGTCGAAATTCAGGAATTTCAAATCCCACAGGGCTTTGTGTTCTAATTCGATGGGTAGATGGCATGATTTACCGAAGAGGAGCCTATAGGGTGACATGCCTATTGGTGTTTTAAAAGCTGTTCGATAAGCCCAAAGGGCATTGTCCAGCTTGTTCGCCCACTCTTTGCGGGAACAACCTACGGTCTTATCTAGGATACGTTTTATTTCCCTGTTTGAGATTTCTACCTGTCCGCTTGTTTGCGGATGGTATGGGGTGGCTATCCTATGAGTGACACCGTATTTCCCTAAGAGTCTTTCAAATTTTGAGTTGCAAAAGTGGGTGCATTGGTCACTTATGACTGCTCTAGGTACTCCAAAGCGTGACAACAGTTGTTTAAAAAATTTGATAACAACTCGGGCATCATTTGTCGGGCTGGCTATTGCTTCTACCCATTTACTCACATAGTCTACAGTCACAAGTATGTACTTGTTCCCATAAGACGTTGGGAACAGCCCCATCAAATCGATTCCCCAAATATCAAAAATTTCACATACCATGATGTTCTGCAAAGGCATGGCATTTCGTGATGAGATGTTACCTGTTCATTGGCATTCGTCACAAGATGATACAAACCTGTGAGCATCCTTGAATAGAGTTGGCTAGTAAAAACCTGCCTCTAACACCTTTGCGGCTGTTCGATTGGCAGCGAAATGTGCTCCTGCTTCCCTGTTGTGGCAGTGGTTGAGGATGAGCATGCCTTCTTCTTGTGATACACATCTTCTGAAAATTTGGTCTGCACAAATTCTGAATAAGAATGGTTCTTCCCATAGGTAGTATTTTACGTCTGAGAAAAACTTCTTTCTTTGATTATATGTTAGTTGGTGCAGAATGATTCTTCGAACTAAGTAGTTGGCTATGTCTGCGAACCATGGAGTGTTTCTAACATGAATGTTGCACAACTATTCATCCGGGAACATTTCCTTGATGTCATGTTGTTCTTCGTGTTTGTTCGACTCTAATCTGGACAAATAATCTGCGGCAAGGTTCTCCGCTCCCTTTTTGTCTCGAATCTCCAAATCGAATTCTTGAAGCAGCAGAATCCATCTGATTAGTTGTAGTTTGGCATCTTGTTTTGAAAGGAGGTATTTTAGTGCAGAATGATCTGTGAAAACAATGACTTTGGCAAGAACAAGGTACGATCGGAATTTATCGAAAGCATATACAATGGCAAGTAGTTCTTTCTATGTTACGGTATAATTCTGCTGGGTTTCAGTGAGAGTCTTGCTTGCGTAGTATATAGGCTTGAAGTGTTTGTCAATCCGATGTCCTAGAACAGCTCCAATGCAGGTGTCGCTTGCATCACACATCAATTCAAAGGGTAGCTCCCAGTTGGGCGCGACCAGGATAGGAGCCTCCGTCAGCTTCTTCTTCAATTGTTCGAATGCTTGTGTGCATTTTTCTGTGATCTTGAACTCAGCATCCTTGTGGAGTAGGGTAGATAATGGCAGTGCAATCTTGGAGAAGTCTTTGATGAATCTTCGATAGAAACCGGCATGTCCCAAGAAACTACGCACGTCTTTGACTGTGGCGGGAACAAGTAGCTTTTCGATGACTTCTACCTTTGCACGATCAACCTCGAGTCCTTGTTTTGAGATTTTATGTCCCATGACTATCCCTCCATTTACCATAAAGTGGCATTTCTCCCAGTTGAGAACAAGATTGGTCTCCTTACAGCGTTTTAGAACAGCCTCTAGATTGTTCAGACAACTTGTGAATGTTTCTCCGTACACAGAGAAATCATCCATGAATATCCTGACTGTTCTCTCGATCATATCATGAAAGATAGCCATCATACACCTTTGAAATGTAGCTGGGGCGTTGCACAATCCGAATGGCATTCTCCGATATGCATAAGTTCCAAACAGGCAGGTGAAGGTGGTCTTTTCCTGATCAAGTGGGTGTATTGCGATCTGGTTGTATCCTGAGTAGCCGTCAAGAAAGCAATAGAATGCGTACCCCGATAATCTTTCCAACATTTGATCGATGAAGGGCAGAGGGAAGTGATCTTTCCTTGTTGCTTCATTGATCTTCCGGTAATCTATGCATACTCTCCAGCCTGTGACTGTTCTGGTTGGGATTAGTTCGTTCTGCTCGTTTGTGATGACAGTCATGCCTCCCTTCTTGGGAACAACTTATATCGGGCTCGTCCACACACTGTCTGATATGGGATAGATTATTCCTGCATCCAGTAATTTAATTACTTCTGCCTTCACCACCTCCTTCATGTTTGGGTTTAAACGCCTCTGTGGTTGTGCTGAAGCTCTGTGAACTTCCTCCATTAATATGCGGTGGACGCATCCGCTGGGTTGATCCCTTTGATATCAGAAATCTTCCATGCCAATGCCTCCTTGTTCATGCGAAGTATGGTCAGTAGTTATTCTTTTTGCTCAGGTGTTAATGTGAAGGAGATGATAACAGGTAGTTTATCTGGGGGGTTCAGGTTTGAATTCGAGCAAGGGGGGTTCTTCCATGGATGGTTTCATCACTATTGTCGGTGTATTGTTCAGAGGTTCAAAAAGAGGTCATCGGTTTGCAAACATGACTGAATGAGTCACCGTCTCTTCTTCGAATCCTTCTGCTTCCTCTTGTTCAGAGTGTAAGTGTTCCTGCAAAATGATTTATTCATCAATAAAATCCATAAAATAGCAGGCATCATCACTAGATGGGGGATGTTTCATGGCCTCATTCATTTTGAATACTACTTTTTGGTCATGTATTTTTAACTGTCCGTTTTGGACATCAATTAGGGCCCTGCTAGTAGCTAGGAAGGGTCTCCCTAGAATGATTGGTACATGTACAACTTCATCCATGTCCATGATGATAAAATCCACAGGTAAAATGAATTTATCAACTTTGACAAGGACATCTTCCATGATCCCCATTGGGTACCCGATTGTTCTATCAGCTAATTGAATGGACATTCTGGTAGGTTGGGGTTCCCCTAATCCTAACTGTTTGTATGTTGAATACGGAATCAGGTTTATTCTTGCACCTAAATCACATAATGCATTATCAATGTTAAGATTTCCAATGGAACATGGAATAGAAAAACTCCCTGGATCTTTTAATTTCTGCGGCAGAGGTTCCATGTTCTGCAAGATGGACGAACAATCTCGATTCAACTGCACCAGCGCCACGTTCTCTAATTTCTTCTTGTTCTGAAGCAGTTCCTTCAAAAAAATTGCATACATGGGCATTTGGGCTAATGCTTCAGCAAACAGGATGTTGATGTGTAGTTTCTTAAACACCACTAGGAATTTCCCGAATTGCTTGTCCATTTGTTGCTGCTTAAGCCTTTCTAGATACGGGATGTGTGGCAGGTACGCAGGTTCATCCTGATTCCCAAGGTTGTTCTCCTAGATCGAAGTTTGTTCCTTGGCCTCTTCTTGTTCTGCTGCGTCTGGTTACGGCTTAGAGGTGATAGGGAATGATTTTGTGGCTCGATCTGGTAGTTCTGTACCACTTCTTAGCGTAATAGCTTGGAATTCCTCCTTGGGGTTCACCTCTGTTTTGCTCGGGAGGACTCCCTTGTTCTTGGGTATGACTATGTTGGTGAGCTGATGGATCTGTGTCTCCATGTTCTTGAAAGAGTTTTGCGTTTGCTGCATGAACTGCATCAGCATGTCCTCTAATTTCTTATCCTCCCTTGGTTGGTTGTTCGTCTGGTATCCGCCATGCTTGTTCTTATTGTTCTGGTACTGTTGATTTGGTTGATTGTCTGGTTGCTAGCTCCAACCGAAATTTGGGTGATTTCTCCAGGCAGGATTGTAGGTGTTCGAATAAGGGTTGAGTGGTCTCTGACTTGTTCCTACAAAATCACATTGTTCTTGATTTGGACTTGGTTGGTTGAACAAAAAATCAGCTGATTGATGATTTCCTTCGCAGAAATCATATTGAACAACTTGCACATTATTAACTGGAGCTGTGCTCAGCCTTGTAAGTTGTCTGCTCAGGAGTTCAACCTGGGCGGTGAGTTTGGACACTTCTTCTGCTACAGGTGATTCAGCTTCCTTTCTTCCATCTTCTCAGACAGAATGCCATTTGTAACTGGTATTGACCAACCTTTCGATCAATTCATACAGTGCTTCTGGCTCAAGTTCCTCGGGATCCCCATTGGCCAC
Organism: Euphorbia lathyris; assembly: GCF_963576675.1. NCBI lineage: Eukaryota > Viridiplantae > Streptophyta > Magnoliopsida > Malpighiales > Euphorbiaceae > Euphorbia > Euphorbia lathyris. The sequence goes on from NC_088914.1 coordinate 43,703,516, forward strand.
TGATTCGAGTTGCATTTTGTCCACATTAGTAAGACTGTGATAGAAAGTTTGGATTTGCATCTACATGGGGATTTTGTGGTTCGGAACTTTTCACAACAGATCTTTGTATCGTTCCCAAGCTTCAGAAAATGACTCATCTTCTTGTTGTGAAAAGTGAGATACGACATTTCGTAGATTGATGGCTTGCCTTGGTGGGAAATATTTGGTGAGGAACGCATTTGCCATTGCATCCTAAGTACTTAAAGAACCTGGCTGAAGGCTCTTCATCCAGCGTTTGGCTTTGTCTCTTAAGGAAAAGAGGAACAGTTTGAGTCGGATGACATCATCTGAGACTTCTCTATTTGTTCTGAAGGTGTTGCACATTGTGCCAAAGTCCTGGATGTGAGAATTGTGGTCTTCATTTGGTAGTCCTCCAAATTGAACAGCTGTTTGGAGCATTTGGATCATGAAGGCTTTCACCTCGAAGAGATTGTTGCCTTCATCAGGAATTACTATGCAAGATGAGTGGCCCTCTGTTGAAGGCTTTAAGTATTCCTTCATCCTGAGTGGGGGATCAGCACGCTGGTCCTCTTCGTCCATATTGTCTCCTTGCTGTTCCTCCCTGTTCTCCGGTTGTTCTGGTTGAGGTCCCTCCGGTTGCCTTTCAGCTTCAGGGTGTTGCTCTATTCTGGGCTGATTTGGTTCTGCCAGCCTTTGCCTTGTTCTTATTCTCTTGAGAGTTGCTTCTATTTCAGGATCAAGAGGAATAAGTGGAGCACCTGTTCTTCGCATACGCTAAGAACAAGCAAATAGATCAAATAGACCCCTGCACACTAGAACAAACATGTTAAACCGACTAATATACACTTTTTGGAGAGTTATGTTTGGCTTTCCTATCCCCGGCAACGGCGCCAAAAACTTGTTGTCCTAGCAAGTGCACTAGGTCCAAGTAATAAAGTGATAAGTAGATATCGTCTCCACGAGGATAGAACAAGCACACTCACACTCCCATAAAAGTACGTATAGCCAAGTTTTGAAAGTAACCAATCATTTAAGTTGATTGAAGGTGGTTTGATACAGTATAATACTTAAAACAAGCAAAGAATTAAATTTGACTTTAGATGAGAAAAGAACAAGTACACAGCATACACAAAAAGGTCTTAGAACAGGCACTCAACTCCTTGTTCATTAAGTGGGAACGGCTTTGGTTTAAAGTATCTTTCACGAAAATCGGTTGAGTCAGGTGTCCTTTGTTCCCAACGTTCTTTAGAGACAATTAAAATAAGTCTCCTTAAGATTAATATATCTCTAAGCTTTAAGAACAGGAAAGCATTTAGCTAAAACAACTAAAACCTTTAACATTTAATTAATTACGTCTCCGTTTCATAATTAAATGTGCTCAATGAAAGTTCAGCTTTGCAAAGAGAGTCTCCTCGTGATTGCTCTGCTTAAAAACAGGTTAGCTACTCTTATTTAACGTTAATTACTCATTGAACAACCAAGCCACACATACTTAATGAATTTAGAGAGGAGTTAACCTGCTCCTTTTACCTATTTCTGCTCCGCTGCATACCTGTTTAGTGAATTACTCACTCATGGTAGATAAAACAAAAGTGTAATGAAGAAACAACAATGTATTAAAACATATAAAACAAAGTTACACAACTAGGCTTCAGATCCAGAAATCTGAATGATCAACATACAAAATGAGGGCTCCTTAAATAGCCCGAAATTGTCCAGAAATGATTGTTCAAGATAAAATAAAATAAAGAAGATATGGTCTGGCAGACTATTCTGACAGTCAGGAATAGTCTGCAGCACAGCAGTCCGCCCATGCTTGATGATTTCTTCTGTGAGGGACGGTTGTTCTGCCTCCAGCATTAATTCTTCTTCCAGAAAGGTCTCCAATGATTTAAGGATGATTGATCAAGTTCTTCGGGTACAAATTGTTCCCATGAGTTCTTGTTCTCTTGTTCTTTGCTTGTCCACACTCCTTTCCTGCTTGTTCAGCGTGTGGATTCTGCTACCGAACAGGCAGCTGCTTTATCACAAACAATCTGAGAAAAACAATGTATTATGAGAATGATATGTTGCATTATTATTCGTTTATTCCCAAAATTGCTACAAAATATTATACACATTTTACACTCATCATCAAGTCTTTCCAAAATAGAGGCTCCACCAGTAGTATCAGCTGACGTCTTAGGCTGCATGTTGACTCAAATGTGCACCAAGTCTATGGAAGTATCCTTATGTGATAATGATCTGCCAGCCGAAGGGAGGAATCACAACAAACCTCTGTATATTCGGGTTGAAATGTTGGACAGAGTAGTCCCTTGCGTTATGGTTGATGAATAGGTCAGCTCTCAATGTATGCCCCAAGAAGATGCTAAGTTCTTTGGGTTTACTAGAAGAAAATCTAAAAGAGTCACACCTAGTAATCCGTGCTTACGATGACTCCAAACGTCGGGTTACCGGTACTTTCGAAGGTGATGTCAAGACAAGAACAGTTGAGACACGAGTAGAGTTCACAGTATTGGATATTCTAGTCACGTTCTCTTTATTATTGGACAAACCTTAGTTCCACAAGATTGGGGGTGTTCCGTCCACTCTGCACCATATGGTCAAGATTCCTTTCCCTAACGGAGTTGAAGTCATAAAGGCTGATGATGTACCTTTCATTGCTACAATAGGTGGAGAATTTCCTTCCTACGGGGGCTTCCAAGTAGCTGCTATTTTTAACAACAATCTGCCCACGGGGGTAGCTAATGCAATGCTCAAGATGAACTTTGTACAAAGATTAGGGTTGGGCAAGGAACAACAAGGTGTTGTCTCGTTTAACATCGAGGCTGGTCAGTGTGATCGCCATGGTTTAGGGTTCAGACCTAACAGTCGAAAAAGGCCCCTAAGAGACAAGGAAGCCGAGAAGAGACTCATTTCCTTTGTTAAAGCAAAAACCCAAGCTTACATGGGGGAAGCTGAACCTATGATCGTTGATGAATAGTACTTCTAGGTTTTGAGATCTTCAACGACCTTGTGGACTTCTCTAAAAGCTAGAATGCTCTGTTCCTACTGCAGACTATTAATTGCATTCCTATGGATGAGGATGAGCTCGATCCAAAGATCGATGAAAATGTGTCACACGCCATGAAGAGAATGAAGTTGGTTATTAAGGATAACTCAGATCAGAATACTTCTTATTGCTGTGTTGAGATTACCGATGCTATAGGCTCTACTGTCTATGAAGAGCAAAAATCGGAAGAAGGTCGCAACGCTGATGAGATCATGACTGAAGCTACGAAAAGGTTCACAAAGCTTTTGATACTGCTGATCGTACTACACTTGTTATGGATGAGGTTCAGAAACTGTCTGAAGACCAGATGAAAGAACTCTCTGAGGATCTTGAGGGACTACTCCTTGAAGATGAGACCGAGCCTGAGACAAAGGAATACATGCTTCCCATCATAGAGGAAGACTATAATGTTAATATTTCTTCTGTATTCAACTTTGACAATGATCTATGCACTAAGTTTAATGTAATGAAGTCATAGTTTGCTTATATATGTGATGTCTCTGATAATGGTATCATTCATGCATTAGAACCACTTAGTGGCATATTCAACATTCGTAACTTATCTTTAATTGAAATAAATCTTGGTTCAGAGGATAAACCGAAAAATGTTTCTATATCGAATGACTTAGCTTCCGAAGAAAGGGTTGAGATGATTAAGACACTGAAAAAGCATATGAAAGCCTTCGCCTGGTCTTACGATGATATGCTTGGAGTTGATAGGGAGATAGCAGAACACATAATTCTTACAGATCCAAAGATTAAGGCAGTCAAACAGAAATTACGACGTCTTCATCCGGAATGGGCACTAATGGTTAAAGAGGAAATTGCCAAGCAGTTTGCAGCTAAGTTTATAAAAGTTGTTCAACAGTTTGACTGGTTAGCCAACATCGTCCTAGTAGCGAAGCAGGATGGCAGAGTCCAAGTATGTGTGGATTTCTGAGATCTGAATAAGGCTTCTCCAAAGGATGAGTACCCCTCTCCCACATATAGATGTGTTGATTGACAGTGCGGCCAGAGCTGCTATGTATTCTTTAATGGATGGATTCTCCGGGTAAAACCAGATCCTAATGAATGTCCTAGACATGGTGAAGACGTCTTTCATTACAGAATGGGGAACTTATTACTACCGAATGATGCTTTTGGGTTTAAAGAATGTCGGAGCCACTTATCAGCATGTAGTGACAGTAATCCTCCACGACATGATCAATAAGGAAGTCGAAGTTTACGTTGATGATATGTTAGTAAAGTCCATGACTAGAGAAGAACATTTAGTCATCTTAGATCATTTTCTGACTCGGATAGAGAAGTACAACCTTCGGTTAAATCTGAAGAAGTGCGTTTTCAGAGTCACCTCCAGGAAGTTATTAGGGCACATCATCAGTCAGAAAGGTATAGAGACTGATCCAGATAAGATCAAAGCAATCACTGAAATGCCTGCTCCAAAGACAGAGAAAGAAGTTCGGTCTCCTCGGATCACTTCAGTATGTCAGTAGATTCATCTCACGCATTACCACGGTATGTGAGCCTATCTTCAAGCTCTTAAAGAAGGAACAACTAATTGTTTGGCATGAGCAGTGTCAGTTGGCCTTCGAGAAGATTAAGAAGTATCTCACCAATCATCTGGTATTGCGACCTCCTATGCCGAGTAAGCCTCTCATTCTATATGTGGTTGCAAAAGAAACTTCAGTTGGAGCAATGCTAGTTCAAGAACAGGATGATAAGTCTGAACATGCCATCTACTACCTCAGCAAGATTGCTAGATTATGAAACCCGCTATATGATAGTGGAAAAGACTTGTGCAACGATGGTATGGCTAACGAAAAAGCTTCGCCATTATTTTCCATCTTACCGCATTCAAGCAGTAGCGAAAGTTGACCCGATGAAGTATTTATGCTCAGCCCTAGCTCTAGTTGGAAAATTATCCAGATGACTGCTCTTATTATCTGCGTTCAACATTGAATACCTGGCTAGGAAGGTGATCAAGGGAAGAGTAGTAGTAGAGTTCCTTGCCAATCAACCTATCGAGTCGGATTATATAGAAAATCTTGATTTTCCAGATGAATAGTTGAATGTCATTGAGATTAAAATATGGACAATGTTCTTCGATGGAGCTATCAACAAACACAGTGGAGGAATTGGGATTATCATAGTCACGCCAAAATGAGAGATCATTCCCCTGTCTAAGCGTCTAGAATTCCCCATTACCAATAACGGGCCGGAATATGAATCTTGCTTATTCGGACTGGAGGCATTGATTAAATTGGGGGAACATAATGTCCGTACTATTGGTGATTCACTACTAGTGGTCCCACAATCCCAAGAAGTATGGAAGTCCGTGAGGAAAGCCTGAAACCTTATTCAGAGCTCATTTGGGATTGTAAAGCTATGTTCGGTAGTTGCGAGTTCAACCACGTGGCTCGGGAAGATAATTATATGGTTGATGCTCTAGCAACCTTATCCTCGATGTGGGAAGGTCCAGTCAAGGCACCAATTGATCTAATCATCATTGGACATTCTATTATACCATATTTCTCTTGCCCAGAGCTTATAGAGATCACGGTGGATGAAAAACCATGGTATTATGACATATCGAATTTCTTCGAGAAGGGTGAATATCCTGATAATGCGGAACAAACTGATAGAAACACCATACGACGCACCGTTGATGGGTTACTCCTACGTTGTTTAGATGAATCAGATGCTAGGAAGGTCATGTAAGAAGTTCATTCAGGTTATTGCGGTCCTCACATGAACGATATTGCACTTTTAAAGAAGATTCTTCGACAGGGTTTCTTCTGGTTAACTATGCAGTCAGACTGTGTTGAGTGGGTTCAAAAATGTCATGAATGTCAGATTCATACGGGACATCCACACTTACCTCCACTTGAGCTTCAGAATCTGGTCACTCCTTGGCCATTTGCAGCGTGGGGGATAGATATCATTGGCGAAATTAGGCCGTCTGCTTCTAATGGGCACAAATTTATTATAGTGGCAGTTGACTACTTCTCTAAATGGGTTGAGGCCGAATCATGCACCAATATCACCACTTCAAATATGGCCAAGTTCATTGAGAGGAATATTTTTGCTCGATATGGCATGCCTCGTCGTATCATTCCGGACAATGAAGTCCAATTCCAAGGGATAATGAAAGAACTTCTTGAACGTTATGTGATAGAACATCATAAGTCTTCTCCTTATCATCTATAAGCTAATGGTGTTGTAGAGGCAGCTAACAAGTCTATCAAGAACATCCTGCGGAAAATGGCCGCTATTTATCGTGACTGAGCCGACAAGTTGCCTTTTGCATTATGGGGTTACCCAATGAGTATCAGAACTCCAACTAGAGACACTTATTATGCCTTAGTATATGGTACAGATGTTGTGTTACCAGTTGAGATGGAAGTCAAGTCACTTCGTGTACTGATGGAAGCTGGACTTCCGGTGGCAGACTGGGTTCGTCTCAGATATGAACAACTCACAATGATTAATGAGAGACGCCTTCAATCCTTAGATAGATTGAAAATGTATCAACAACACATGGCTAGAGCCTATAACAAGAGAGTCAGACACCAACGCATTTCCATGAAAGCTGGTGACTTTGTTTTGAAACAATTGAAACAGACTCACAAAGATGTTCGCGGAAAGTTCAAACCGGGTTGGAAAGGACCTTATGTCGTCAAAAAAGGGTCTTGTCAAAAGAGTTGTTAAGATTATGGACATAGACGGAAATGAGTCCACTGAACCAATCAACCAAGACCGTCTGAAATACTACTATGTATGAAATCTCTCCGGCTAGAAGAATTTCACAAAAAGTGTAAAGAAAAGAAATGGCAATTTAAAAAAAAGTTGCATATTAGCTTGAAAATCCAGACGGACGGGCTAAGCAACAGCAAGGCATAGAGAGAAAATCTTCAGTTTGAAAACCTGAAAAAGGCGGACTCATAACAGAGGTCATGTACATTCGATATATTAAACAAACCTCTGTACTAAGGTTATTTATTTTCATTTATTGAAAGAGTTGCTTTTACTGAATAGCTTGACTATGTAGCTAATGCATTCATAATACCCTATCATACAATGTCATGCCTCTAAATAAATGGCGTAATTTCTGAAAATATGTATATCAGCATAATAGTTGTTCCAGTATTTCTTAGCTATAACAAACAGTTCAAGTCAACAAGCCCTAACTACAGAGTAAATCACGGGTCTTCAGCCGCCTAACTTCAAGGTCGGCTTCACTCTTCAATGTCAGGATCTAAGTCTTATATCTGTCAGTCACTGAGGCATAGTAATCATCTTCAGAACTCACTGTAATGGGTTAGACAATCTTCCACTTCTCAGCCAGATGAGTGATATATCTATCAGGGTCTTCCCACAACTGAACCCAGTAAGATATGATGGAATGTCATGTGGCAAGCCGAACTGTCGACATAGTCGAGTCGGAGAATAGAAACATATCTGATCCAAACCACACAACTGCACACAGTCAGCATGCATCTTCATCATCACGTGGGTAATCGTCTGCTAAGGACACATCCAGTGGATCTACTAATCCATGATAGTCTTGAACCAGTTATGGAAATCTTCGAGGATCAATCTAGCAAAAGTCTTCAAAGACAAGGCTCGGGTATACCTACAAATAAAAGAGACACAAAGCTTGCTAAATTGAAAATCCACAAAGGGCGATTTAAGCAAAAGTCAAGCTAGCTTGCTAATTCAACCTCAAATGGTGACTTAGGCAAAATGTAGAGCTCAAAGGTAGTGGGACTCACAAAGAGAAACACCGGGCAGCCCGACCAACAGTCTTGAACTCTAGTTCACCATCGATCCAAACAAATCAAAGTCTCGGCTAAAGAACACGCAATGGGACAAGAACCTCTCAGAATTTGATCAGTAATTGACACCAACCTATAATCACAGATCAAGTCTGTAGGGATACAGAGGTACATCATCAGATAGCACAGTATCATCAGTCTTGGCCAGGAGGCATCCGTCCTCACCATAGATGTACATAGATCCAGTATCACACTCATCTTCAAGCCATGCCTTGATCCTGATTCTTCAATCAACCTCAGTACTTGCTCAGTCAGGACAGTCAGAAAACTCTTATTCAGCCTCACCGACACATAGCAGTGAAGGTTCCACATGCAAAGAGGGATATGAGTACAGTGCTCAGCCTTAGAAATAGTCTTTCCATACTCACAGAATCGCTTCTGAAGTTCCTGCATATTTGAATCAACACCAAGTTTGATCTTAGCTCATGTACTGCAACATATTCAAGACATTTAACATATTTGGCAAGCAAACACTTAAAATATTTTATTTATTATAATAAATTACTAGAGTTCATGTTTTTCTACATCCTAAAAGAACTAGACAATAACTACATCCTAGTCCTAATGGCTAGCCTCATTAGAGTCCTCAGCCTCTCCGATATCACGCCTCCCATATCGACGCTACCACCTATAGAGCTGCGCCCGCACTGCCGCCAACTCAGTCTGGCTATCTCTCAGCGCCTCCTCATGGCTCAGCAGATCTCGGTCTCTCTTGGACAATGCATCCTGCATTTTACATATAAACATTCTTTAGGTCATATTGTAACATCCCCAAAACCCTAACATATAAGTCTTCCCACATTTATATATTTTTTCATGATTGAATACATACATTTTAGATTCATCTCATTGTCATTGGAAGTTTCGTATGCATAATGCGATTATCGTGTGATTAGTATGCAATTAGTGTGTCGTTAAGATGTAACGATTGGTTAATTAAGTTAGGACTTAAATGAATGAATGCATATGTCCTTAATTTATTAAATTAGACTTATGGAGGGCTGGAAATGAAGTTTAGTAAGTAAGCACCTCACAAAGTATGAGGTGTCACTTAAGTAAGACAAAGTATGCCTCTTTGATTTCAAAAGGATGTATACAACTTATTCCTCCTCATTCCCAACCACAATTTCGACCATTATCTTTAACAAACCTTCCTTTTTCATACCCTAACATCCTCCAAAGAAAAATCTTCCAATTTCTTCCATTTTCAAGCCAAACAAGTCAAGTTAGGAAGCATACTAGGTGATAGACAAAAGTTGAAGGTTAGTATGCTGTTTTAGCTTGTTTTCTATGAGTTTGAGATTCTGAAATACCTAGATATGATCATAGGATTTGTTGTGGATGAGTTATGATTGAGTTGGTTGAGTTTTGGTGTTGTTTAAAATGGTTATAGGCTGTCTAAATGAAAGATATGTATCAAGTGCTCTAAACAGATATATAGGGTATTGTTTTCAGTCATTTTGGAACATGTTTTTTTCATCATATATATGTTATGAAACCCTCTGTAAAATATGCGACTTTAATTCAATATATAGATGAAGAAAACCTAGATGGAACATGACTGCCTCGAAATTGAATGTCATGTGAGGCAGCCATGTTGATGTAGCATTTTGAGGACCTTAGATTCATAATTTGAGAAAGTTTATCATACAAAAGTGTTCCTAACTACTTGAAGTATATGTCTGTAAAAGGATTTGGCAATCCAATGTGTTTAGTGTGAGCTATGTTGAATGAATTATGGTAGATGCAAAGCTGGGTAGTCTGTTTCTTGGCTGGAAATAGGACAGAATCATTTTGCATGCCATATCTTGTGTAGAAGTGATAATAATGTGAATTTGGGTATGTTATACCCATATATGTCTAGTTTCAGTAGGTTCAAGAAATAGGGCATTTGGATTCATATAGAGAAAGTTATGGTAGAATGTGTGTAAGTAGGTCATGTGATGATCTAAGACCAAAAGGATTAGATTGCATGAACTTTGTGGAGTTGGTGTCTTGTAAATCATATAGTATTCATTAGTTTATATTTTCATTAAGTTTATGTTAAGGCTAATTGTATAAATGTTATATGACATTAGGAGGATAAGGTGCAATTGAATGCACACCCGATCGTGTAGAATAGATCGAACTGAGTGCGACGGTAAGCATATTGCTTATATATGTGTATGAATGTATTGTGGCTTGTGACTTATTGAGTGTGGGATGTGGTTGAATCTGATGTGAATGATCTGACCAATGTTTGAGTGTTTGTGATACATTGTGATAGATATGAAAGTGATGTGATTGAGTACGTTGCAGTGATATGAGTACAAATGTGGCATGTTGAGCCTTGTGCATATACTGGAACTGAATAATGGTTGGATAAGAAATGAATATGAGCTTGCTTAGATGGATATGTGAAATGGTCCTAGTTGAGAGTGCTATCCGAATATTGTGAGTCGGAAGCACATGTGTTGAGATATACGAGTACGTGAGTTGAGTTTAACTCCTCCATAGCACAGATGATTGTATTTCGAATTTAGTGAGCCGGGATACAGATTGGACCCAATGACCATTTTATATATATTGTCTAAGTACAACAAGGCCTTACTGTATTACTATCATAAGTGAAACAAGTGAATAAATTCTAACATGGTACTGATGATACATTTTGATCTGTGTTCTTTACATTACTTTTGTATACATATATGCGTAATATGTTTATTGAGTAGGCAGCTCACCCATTGCCAACATATTTTACAGGTTAGGTGGAGTTCTTCTTGTTTATGGTTGCACCGGCAGTGCCAGTCCATTCTCGTCTAGGCATTTTAGAGTATTGTGATGTACTTTTGTTTTGTAAATCCTCTATATAGGATAATGACGTAAACCTGTATTGTAAATTGTAAACGTTTCTCTTATGTATAATATGTAAAGTTTATATGAGATTGCAGTTTATATGATTGAGACTTGAAAGCATGTCTGTAACTAATGTTGTGTGAGATATCATGTAATCCTAGTGAGGGGGTTACATTTAGTGGTATCAGAGCAGGTCTACTTTCCTAGGGATTAGGTATGTGTATGACTTGTTTTGGATTCCTAGGTTAAGACCACATAATCATGTTTTCTTATTCTAAAGCATGTTGACATGGTCATGTTTCATGTAGGGTTATGGAGTCTGATGGTGAGAATGGACAAACGGTAATGTGTTTAGTCATGGTTCAGTTGGTTATGTTTATGTGTCTGGGGGCTCAGAACATATAAGAGCTTCAGGACATGCAGGTTATCCTCAGGGTTACAACTAGTTTGAACAGATGATGGGAATCTATTTGGCTCAAGGTCAGCCACGTGTTCAAGCTCGTCGAGATGCGCCAGTCTTTGATAAAATTTTGAAAGGCGTAAAAAGGTGGGTGCAACAGAGTTTGAGGGTAGTATAGATCCTGATATAGCTGATAAATGGTGGGCCAAGATTGAAGATGTACTTAAGAACACAGAATGTCGACCGGACTCAATGGTCAAATATGTTTCTAATCTTTCCACTGGTGAAGCTTTAGAATGGTGGAGATCTATAAAAAGGACAAGAATTAGAACTGAAATGACATGGGATATTTTCAAGAAGGAGTTCACTAATAAATACATGCCAAGGATATATAAAGATAGGAAACAAACAGAGTTTTTAACCCTTATGCAGGAGGATATGTTTGTGGCTGAATACGAGCTTAGGTTTAATACCGTAGCCAAATATGCACCTGAAAATGTGGCTACAGAAGAAGCAAAATCTCGTAGGTTCGAACATGGTCTACACCCGGATGTTAGAATGGGGATTCATGCACATGAAACTATCTTTAGATTGTTAGTAGAATCTGCACCCAGAGCTGAGGAAATTGTGAAAGATAGAAAACAACTTTTTGCAACCAAAAGGACTAGATTTGATACAGAGGGCCAGTCTAGCAGGCCATCAAAGAGATGTGGATTCTCAGTTTCTTCTAGAGGCTATTCTCAACAATTTAGAGGTAGTAGTAGTATCCATCGTGGTGGGACTAGATCACGAGGCGAATTTGGAGATGTTTTGAGTAGTGCTCCATCTGTTGGTAGTAACAGATTTTCAGGTGGTCGATTTAGCACTGGGTATAGAGGAGGAGTGAGGACAACATATTTTTCAGCTTGTCAGACATGTGGACGGGTACATCAAGGTGAGTGTTGGGGACCTTCCCCGGTTTATGGTAGATGTGGCCGATCTCACACAGGAGTGTGTTATGGTTCATTTAAGAAGGGTACATGTGTTTGAGTGTGGAGAAACAGGCCATTATCGTAATGATTGTCCCTTATTAGTTGATAGAGGAGAGAGAGTTTAACCTCAGTCTAATATAGGAGGTGGTGCAGCTGGGGTGGATAGAGGTAGATGCAGAGGTCGAGGAGGAGGTAGAGGGGATAGACATGATGCTCCTATGGGTGGACAGACACAAAATTTACCACGAAATAGAGCCTTCAATATGACTAGGGGTGAAGCTCAAACAGCACCAGAGGTTATATCCGGTACAATGTCTACCCTTGATACCTTAGCTTTTGTTTTGATTGACCCTGGATCCACTCATTCATACATAACACCTGAATTTATATTGAAAATAAATGGGAAGGTAGAACCATTAGGATATGATGTGGGAGTTATCCTACAAGTTGGGAATAATGTTATTGTAAATCAGGTTCTGAGAGATTGTCCTATAAAAGTGAGGGGAAGTGAGTTCCCTATAGATTTAGTAGTTATGGGGTTTAGAGAATTTGATATAATTTTGGGGATGGATTGGCTGTGTAAATATGAAGCGAAAGTTGATTGTTGTTCAAAGGAAGTTCTGATACATTTTAATTCAGAATCAACAATGTTATTTGTTGGGGAGAGAAATGTTGTGCCATCTTGTTTAATATCTGCAATTCATGCAATCAAATGGATTAGAAATGGGTGTGAGGCATATTTAGCTCATGTTGTGGACACTAGGGAGGATGGAGACAAATTGGAGAATATTCCAGTGGTGAGAGATTTTACAGATGTATTCTTAGATGAACTACTAGGATTACCACCTCATAGGGAGATTGATTTTCCTATTGAGACCATGCCAGGAGTATCTCATATATCAATTGCTCCATATAGAATGGCTCCAATGGAATTACAAGATTTGAAGAAACAAATAGAAGAACTACTTGAGAAGGGGTTTATACGACCCAGTACTTCACCGTGGGGAGCACCTGTATTATTTGTGAAGAAGAAAGATGGTAGTATGCGACTGTGTATCGATTACAGACAACTAAACAGGATGACAGTGAAAAACAAGTATCCATTGCCTCGGATTGATGATTTGCTAGATCAACTTAGAGGAGCTCGTCATTTTTCAAAGATTGATCTAAGATCTATTGGCAGTTGAGAGTTGCCGAAGCTGACATACCTAAAACTGCTTTTCGTACAAGGTATGGTCATTTTGAGTTTCTTGTGATGCCTTTTGGTTTGACTAATGCTCCTGCAGCTTTCATGGCATTAATGAAAAAGAATTTTCAGCCATATCTAGATAAGTTTGTTGTGGTATTCATTGATGATATCCTAGTGTACTCAAGGACTGTGGGTGAGCATGAACAACATTTGAGAATTGTTTTGAAAATTTTAAGAGATAATCAGATGTATGCAAAGCTAAGCAAATGTGAATTTTGGATGGATAAAGTTGTATTCCTTGGTCATGTGGTGTCAGGTGAAGGGGTTCAACCCGACCCTTCCAAAATTAAAGCTATTGATGAATGGGAATCGCCAAAGAACGTTACAGAGCTTAGGCGTTTTCTTGGGTTAACTAGTTATTACAGGAGATTTGTAGAGGCCATTAACTAAATTGTTGAGAAAGAGAGTTGTATTCTAGTGGAATGATAAATGTCACCAAAGCTTTGAGGAACTAAAGAAGAGATTGACTTCTGCACCAGTGTTAGTGTTTCCTTCTGAAGGTGGTGGCTTTGTTGTTTATACAGATGCCTCGAGATAAGGTTTGGGTTGTGTTCTAATGCAAAATGGGAAAGTCATTGCATATGCTTCTAGGCAACTGAGACCTCATGAGATGAATTACCCCACACATGACTTAGAGTTAGCAGAAGTCATCCATGCATTGAAGGTATGGAGACATTATCTATATGGGGAGACATTTCAGATTCTCACTGATCATAAGAGTCTGAAATACATCTTTACACAAAAGGAGTTGAGCCTAAGACAAAGGAGATGGATTGAGCTATTAAAAGACTATGATTGCACAATAGATTACCATCTAGGAAAGGCTAATGTGGTTGTAGATGCTTTGAGTAGAAAGAGTGTTGATATTGTGGCTTGTATGAAGAGTTATAGTTTGAATTCACTAGTGGAGATGCGAGCCATAGATGTGCAGTTAGAAGTAAATAAAGTAACAGGTTTGATGGCTACACTACGGGTAAAACCAGATTTAAAAGAAAGGATCCAAAAAGTACAGTGGCATGATCCTTATTTATAGAAAATGAGAGATCGTGTACAACAAGCTAAAAGACCTGATATTTCTGTGGAAGATGATGGGACTATGATGATAGGTAGTCGGTTATGTGTTCCAGATTTAGCAGGGTTAAGATTAGAAATTCTAAAGGAAGCACATAATTCTCCTTATGCTATGCACCCAGGAATGACAAAGATGTACAGAAAATTGAGACCTTTTTACTGGTGGCCTACAATGAAGAAAGATGTATCTGATTTTGTTTCCAAATGTTTGACATGTCAACAGATTAAAGCTGAACATCAAGCTCCTGTGGGAAAACTAAAACCTTTAACCATACCAGAGTGGAAATGGGAGAGGATCATTATGGATTTTGTGATGGGATTACCAAGAACAAGGCGTAGACATGATAGTATATGGGTGGTAGTGGATAGACTTACAAAATCTGCTCACTTCCTACCAGTTCAACAGATAGACTCGATGGATAAATTGGCTAGACTTTATGTGGAACAAATAGTGAGGTTGCATGGAGTACCTATATCTATTGTTTCAGATCGTGATCCTAGATTCACATCTAGATTTTGGGGCAGTTTACAACACTCATTGGGAACAAAATTGCATTTCAGTACAACTTTTCATCCACAGACAGATGGACAGTCATAAAGAACTATTCAGACCTTAGAGGATATGATAAGAGCTTGTGTTCTTAATTTCCAAGGTGAGTGGGATATACATTTACCTCTTATGGAGTTTGCTTATAATAATGGTTATCATTCGAGTATAGGCATGGCACCATATGAGGCATTGTATGGTAGACCGTGTAGAAGCCCTATATGTTGGGATGTTGAAGGAATGAGGCAATTAGAAGGACCTGAGTTAGTCCAGGAAACTGTTGAGAAGATCAATGTCATAAAGAAGTATTTAAAAGCTGCACAGGAACGTCAGAAAGCTTATGTGGATCAGCACCGAAGGGAGATGGAATATAAAGTTGGAAAGAAAGTGTTTTTAAAAATATCCCCATGGAAAGGAATAGTTCGTTTTGGCAAAAGAGGGAAGTTGAATCCAAGATACATCGGGCCTTATGAGATCATTGAGAGAGTTGGACCATTGGCTTATAAGTTAGCTTTACCACCAGAACTGTCTTTAATACATGATGTATTTCATGTGTCAGTGTTAAGAAGATCTGAACCTGAGATTGCAATAATGAACACAGACTTGACTATTCGTGAGCAACCTTTAGAGATTTTGGGAAGAGAAATGAAACGACTCAGAAACCATGAACTTCCAATGGTTAAGGTGAGATGGAGTCATAATCAAACACTTGATGAGGCAACTTGGGAGGTAGAAGAAAATACGAGGACACAATATCCTTACCTATTTGAAGTTTATGCAGACCATTAGTGTTGTTTAAGTCATTTACTTTATCCCCAGCAGAGTCGCCACTGTGAGTGGCCGCGGAACCCGATTACCCTACTCTCACGGGAGGGGAGGATGATTTCGACAAATGGGATTCTATTTTTACATATCAACATCACTTACCTTTTTTAAGGACAACGCTTAACATGTCCCTTCCGGTGTATGCATTCTTTTATTCATACCTTTTATCATGTTTTTGGTTAAAGTATTTATATCAAAGTCGCCACCCGAGTTTTAATGTTCGGGAACATGTCAAAATTTTAGATCACACACGGGCTCACAACATGCCATCTCTTCAGAGTTAGGTTTGTGACTTAAACGGTTCAAGGGTCTGATTAATAAACGCGTAGACTTGTCTTTATTAAAATACCATTATGTTTCTATTCCAAATTCATTATATATCGTTTTAGCGTTAAAAAACGATAAATAAATATTGAAATATAAATTATTACATCATTTTCACGAATGGCACCATTCTGCCCTAATACATTAAATCTAGTCCTATGGAAATAAATCTATTAAACCTGCAAGAGAATACACGTTACCTGCAAGACGTTGGGACCCGTCTTTCGGATTTAACTATGACGTCAACGTGCAATTATTCCGAAGCCTAATTTATTCGTCTAAATAGATTTTAATAGAAATGACCGAAATACCCCTATATATGGGATTGCTTTTATCTTCATTTATTAAAAGTAGAAATAGTAAACTTACCAAAACTGAAACGTATACTACTCGGACAAGAAAACATGGATCTACCTGTCTGTTCCCTGTTACTGATTTGGAGAGATCCCCGATCGGTAACAGGGTCCCCGATCGAAGATCAGACCTTCGATCGAGGGCTACCTTACAAGCAGACCCTCCAATTTATGTGTCAGAACCATAAAACAAGGGAAAGAAGGTGATAATATCCAGATATTATCCAAGGGTGAATATGTAATGATTTATGTAATAGAGGACCAAAGGAGCATTTAAACATCGGCCATGGCTAAGAGATCCGCCACCTCGGATGGCGTATAGAGCAAGTCATACGCCAAAAGGAGTTCCATGGCCAAGAGATACGCCTTAAGATGATCAGACATCTTAAAGAGGCTTACAACCGCCATATCTTGGGAGACCCGCCATCAGACATTGATCCGCCGAATGAATGTCGGTGTCGTCTCCTTTTATGGAAAATGAAACCATTAATGACAAGTAATAGCTCCTTAAATGAGCTAACGATCACACTTGAATGAGTATAGTAACTACCATTGAAGTTGCATTAATGGAAGACCTTATAGTTACTAGATCGATGATTACAACTATTCAAGTATAAATAGCCTCATATCCCAAGGCATTGAGGTACACATTCTATACTATTCTTCGTGCTTACAGTTTATCATTATTCTATACTTTACTGACTTAAGCATCGGAGTCCCCCCAGCCGAACCCAACGGTGCCCCACCACAGGTGGAGCTTCGACACAATTTCATCCCTAAGATATCAATTGGTGATGTGATTATGGAGCAACATTCCTACTGACCGACCTACCATCCCCATAAATCGAGGAAACAATTCTCGTTCCCTCATTCAAGATGCTCGTGAAATGTCACCAGAGACCTACGATGACCTAATTTTGGATCTTCTAACCAACCATTATGGCATGGAGGCTGTGGATTGTTTGAGGCCATTATTGGCAAACCGGCATGTTGGCGGACCAATGACAAGAGTTATACCGCCCCTTCGATGACCTCCTCCAAGAGCCAAAGCAACTAATCAAACCAATTGGGAAAATACCATCATCCTTCCTAGTGCAGCCAGGAAACACAATGGATGCAATGATCAACCATACGGCGTCGGGCCAAAACCAACAATTGAATAGGAGATTGTTTGACAATCCGCTAAAAGGGAGCCGAAGGAACGGGCAAATACCTCCTACAAATGTACAACAAATTCCTGAAGACAAAGCATGAGTAGGAGGAAAAGGGTAAACTCATGTTACAGCGACTGGACAAGTACAACCACCAGATGCAGCAGTCGTTCAAGGACACCAAGGTAACGGAGCTGTGGACCCTAGACATATAAGATGCTCTCGTTCCAGAAGAAGGCATTCTCGTTCCAGGCGAAGGCGGTCACGTTCTCATGGTAGACATACGCCCCCTCGTCCTCGGAGGCGTGGGAGGGGTGGCGGACGATCCCCATCTGATCCGTTATCTAGTTCCTCTAGATCCAGGTGTAGCAGATCGAGAAGTAGGGATCGCCCAATAGCGGACCATGATTATATAAATGTTGAGATCGAAAGGGGTCTGCGAGAGGCTCTGTTGAGGAAGATTGAGGAGAATGAAAGATATAATCAACATGCAAATAGGGATTCGCCATTCACAAGGCGTATCTTAGGATTTGTGCCAGACAGACGCTTTAAAGTTCATAATCTTCCAAGCTACAAAAGAGACGATAATCCAGAAGCCCATGCTAGATAATACAGAGAGCTCATGGAAATTTATGGTGCTAGCAAGGGTATTAGCGAGGGTATTCTTTGACGGATGTTCTTAACCACATTACAGGGACCGGCGTATGACTGGTTTCAATCACTTCCAGCAGGTTCTATAGATAGTTGGGAACAATTAAGCAGAGAATTTTTTGCAAAGTTTGTTGGGAGCATCCCTTCGACCATATCATCTCGCAAGCTTTTTGAGCTTAAACAAAAAGAGGGTGAACCGCTCCGAGATTACATTAATAAGTTCAATAAATTGTGTATTCAGGTCATCGATGTAGACTTCCCCACGGCCGTTGAAGTGGTGATAAAAAAATACAAAATGTAAAAGCTTGCAAGAAAAGTTAGTGAGGCACAAAGCTCAAAGTATCATAGAGCTGATGGAACGGTGCAAAGGGTTTATAGAGATTGATGACATCCGGAGAGAATCCAAATATCCACCAAAGCGTGGAAAGGGCGAGTCTAAAAGAAAAGATAAAGAAAAGGAGCAGGAAAAATATGTTGATTCATCCTCCAGAAACAGACGGAGGAATTCAAAGAACAGGCCAACATACACTCCCTTGAATGCCCTAAAAGTGAGGTATTGATGTGCCTTGAGAACAGCCAACAACACAGGCGGCACATTACATATCCCAGACCAAAAGGGGGGGGGGGTAGTATACCAATTTTGGAAAAAATTCCAAAAATTAGTGCAGGTACCGCAGGAGAAATGGTCATGATACTGACGCATGTTGGGGATTGGCGAAGGAAATCGATAGATTAATTTAAAAGGGCAAGTTGGATAAGTTTATCGAAGATGATAAAAAAAACAAGATGACGACAAATAAAAGAGTGACCCGAAAAAGAAGTCGAATGGCGTCATAAATGTCATTGCTGGCGGACCTGGCTATCAGCCTCCAGTTAAGAAAGAAAAGACATCCGCCTTTGATAGGTCAGCCTTGAATCGTCCTTTTGTAGAAATTGGCCCTGTGATTCCCCTACATGCAGACGCCCTAGTCATCACTATGATAGTAGAAGGCTGGGAGATTGAAAGAGTAATGGTTGATACATGCAGTTCATGCAACGTAATCACCAGAGGAGCATTCGCAAAGTTGAAAGTTGATCCAATCCAAGTAGAAATGACCATTGTTGACATCCTGGGAGTAACGGGCCATACCATTCAAACTAAAGGCCAGGTAACCCTAGAGTGTGAGTTGACGGATGACGATCAAGCTTGGACAGGTGATTTAGAATTCTCCATTATGGATGGACAGCTCACTTACAACATCATCCTCGGGCGGCCCTTTATTTCTGAAGATGCGGCTCTGATCTCCATTCGCTATTTGGCGATAGACCCGGCAAAACGACACACGACCCGATGACACGACACGAACACGACATGCTTTTTTAGTGTTAGTGTTTAGGGTTTTATGACACGATATGAAAGTTGACACGACACGAAATGACACGTTAATTTTCGTGTCATTTTCGTGTCAACCCGAAAACACGAAACTGACACGAAATTTAATTAAAGAAATTAAAAAAATTAAAAATTATAATAAATTAGGTTAAAAATAGACATGACTTTTCTTATTTATTAGTAGAGGTGGCAAAATAACACACGACCCGATTACACGACACGAACACAACATGGATTTTTAGTGTTAGTGTTGAGCTTAATAGGTAATGGGTCATTTTTTGGTTGATACGAAACTGACGCGCTAATTTTTTAGTTGGGTTAGTGTTCATATGTGAACCCGAAAATGACACGAAATGATATGGATATTGAAAATTATTGTTATATTCTTTCGTGTTTTTTTATGTCACTTTATTAATAAAGATAATAAAATTATAATTATTAATTACAAATATTGATTTGAATTTCCTAAATTGTTATAAACACATTACATGACCATCTAACATGATATTATCGAACTTTTCGATAATTATTGTTAATATACTAATCTAAAAATAATATAAAATGTTTCAAAACAGTATCATATCTTCTTATATTTTTAAGAGTTATTATTAATATATATGCATAACAAAATTACATGTAACCTGAAAACACGACACGAAATCGACACTAACCCGAACAGGTTAACACGACTTTGACACGAAAGTTTTTGGGTTGGGTTTGGGTTTACTCTTTTTGACACGAACCCGAAATGACACGACTCGAACACGATAATTGCCAGGTCTATTTGGCGATGTATATCCCCACCAGCAAAGGAGGGGTTATGATCAGCGGGAACTAAAAAGTGGCTCAAGAAACTTATTCGGCATCCTTATCCATCTGTCCACAAACAAAGGATGATGAAGGCGAAGAAGACGAACTCATTACCACCGCCTTGGGCAATACAGAGATGTTCCTCATTGTAGACGGCAAAAGAGTAAGAGTTGCCAAAGGGTTGAAGTCTGAAATCAAAGAGGACATTACCAAAGTTCTTGTTGAATGTGAAAGCGTGTTTGCATGGGAGAACGAAATTCTGGCAGGAGTGAGTCCAGATGTACTCACTCACAAATTAAATATAGCCAAAGGTGCTACCCCAGTGGCACAGAAAAGACGAAACCATGGCCCCAAAAGGCAAAAAGTTATTGGCGAAGAAATAGCAAAATTAAAAAAGGCTGATGCAATTGAAGAAGTCATATACACACAGTGGCTGGCGAACGTTGTGTTAGTTAAGAAGGCGGGCGGATCCTACATGATGTGCATAGATTTCACAGATCTCAACAAGGCGTGTCCAAAGGATAATTACCCTTTGTTGTGTATTGATATTATAGTTGATGGAACCGTTGGCTATGGAGTATATTCATTCACAGATGTTAAGTCTAGATACTATCAGATCCCGATGGAACCTTCTGATTGAATAAAAACTTATTTTGTCACACATCAAGCCACCTATTGCTTCAAGGTTATGCCTTTTGGGCTAAAAAATGCTGGAGCAACGTACCAGCGCATGATGAACAAAATCTTCGAGTGCAAAGATGAGAACAATTTCTTAGTCTATGTTGACGATATGATCATCAAAAGCACAACCATGGAGAAGCATGTCGCTGATATTAAGGAAGTCCTGGAAGTTCTCCGCAAATACAACATTAAACTTAACCTAGAGAAATGCACCTTCGGAGCCACTTCAGGTAAATTCCTTGGTTACATGATCAGTCAGAAAGGAGGAGGTGCCAATCCTGACAAGGTGAAGGCTGTATTGGAATGAAAGCTCCTCAAAACATTAGAGAAGTGCAGCGCCTCAATGGGCAGATCATTGCTCTTGGGAGATTTATCTCTTGTTTCGCCCGAAGATGTCTTCCATTTTACGAAGTAATAAAAAAATAGAAGACATTCGAGTGGACAGAAGATTGTCAACAAGCCTTTCAACGCATCAAACAATTCCTCGCTGAACCTCCCTTGATGAGTAGGCCTATCAAAGGAGAAGATTTATACATGTACGTATCTGTTACGAACAAGGTGGTGTGCACAGTGATGATCAGAGAAGAAGAGGGTCAGCAATATCCTATCTACTATGTCAACAAAATATTGAAGGATACGGAAACCCGATATTCGAGGTTGGATAAAATTGCATTGGTGGTTGTCACAACCTCAATCCGGCTCAAACCCTACTTTTAGGCACATACAATTATTGTCAGAACCAATATTCTGATGAGAAAGGTGCTGCAGAAACCAAAAACTTCTGGTAGGTTAATGGAGTGGTCAATTCGCCCAGGAGAATTCGATGTTCGCTACGAAGGAAGATCCGCCCTCAAAAGCCAGGTATTGGCGGATTTCATAAATGAATTCACTGAAGAAACTGTTAACCCTCTAAAAGAAAAACCGAAAGAGTGGACCATGTACACAGATGGCGCATCATCAGTAGAAGGCACTGGGATAGGGGTTGTAATCAAGGGTCCAGAATATATCAAAATACATTATGCAGCCAAACTGGACTTTCCAGCAACAAATAATGCTGCAGAGTATGAAGCTTGAATTCTTGGACTCCGTTTGTTGAAAGAGATTACACCCGAATGAGTCATGATTTACAGTGATTCCAAACTAATGGTGAACCAGATGATCAAAAATTTCAGTGTAAAAGATGAAACTCTGGTCAAATACGTGGTGGAAGCCAAACAAATTCTTAACCACCTAGAAAACAAGGAGGTGAAGTGGGAGATGGTCCACATTTTGAGAGGATCCAATACCGAAGCGGATCGTCTCGCCAAATTGGCTTCCAGCAAAGATCAGTGGGCGGACCTTGAATGGCCATTTGAGGTGAAAACAAAGTCAGCATTCGTCCGAGAAATCATAGTAGTGATAACCTTCGCCCCTAGAGACTAGCGTACCCCTGTCAATAAATATCTTACAGACGAAACCTTGCCTCAAGACAAGGATGAAGCTAGGCGGATGGTGAGAAAAGCAGCTTATTTTTCTATAATTAATGATCACTTATACCATAGATCCTTTAGCCAGCCTTTGCTGAAATGGGTTACATTGGAGTAAGGTCAAGAGATTCTAAAAGAGCTGCACAAAGGCGCATGTGGAGCCCACGAAGCATCCACCACCATCTTTAAAAAATCAAGGCTGTCAGAGTTTTATTTGCCCACTGCTGAACATATTGCACAAAAGCTAGTAGAATCCTGCCACAACTGTCAGGTTCATGTTAATGATAGCCATTTGTCAAAAGCTCTGCAGAAACCCATCATAGAAGGCCGTTCGTTCTTCACGTGGGGCATTGACATAGTTGGTGCCTTCCCCTCAACCAGGAAACAGAGAAAATATGTAGTGGTTGCAGTTGACCATTTTACAAAATGGGTGGAAGCTGAGGCAATCTCAACAATTACTGCCGAACGAATGGTGGATTTCGTCAGAGATAATATTATTGGAAGATTCAAAATTCCTCACACCATCATCACCGATAATGGAACATAATTCAATTGCGAGGAGTTCAAATTCTTTTGCAAGGATTGGGGAATCCAAAACAAATTAGCCTCTGTATATTATCCACAATCCAATGACATGACATAAGTCACCAACAGAATCATTGTGGAAGGTATAAAAAAAAGATTAGTCGAACACGACAAGAAGTGGGCGGACCAACTAATGAATGTGTTATGGGCATACAGAACAACTCCTCGAACTGCCACAAGCGAAACACCATTTGCACTCACTTATGGAGTAGAAGCAGTCATTAATTCAAACCCCCATGATAGATTTTCTTTCTATTGCGAAGATCAAAATGAGAAGAAACTTAGGGAGAGAGTCTTGATTGCCTATACGCAAAGAGGGAAAAGGCCTACGTCCGGATCGCCGCCTACAAGCAGCGGATTGCTGCATATCATGATAGAAACGCCAAATTGGTGGAACTAAATAAAGGAGATTTGGTACTGAGGAAGGCTGACAAAATCCAATCCGTTGATGGAAAGGCAAACTTGGGATTACATGGACATGGCTTTATCGTATCGTCACCAAAATTGGACCCGCCACTTTCTAGATACAAGACATGGATATAAACACTCTACCGCGGACATGGAACATCCAAAATCTCTGCAAGTATTTTCTCAAAGAGTAAAATGTAATTAAGTCTCGAGCACTCTTTTTCCTTTAATAAGGTTTTTCCCACTGGGTTTTTCTTGTTAAAGGTTTTAATGAGGCTCATTTAAAAAGACCATCATCCATTGCAATAAGGTGAATTATTATCAATAAAAGATTAAACCAATCATCATAGAATTGCAATTTGTTTGGCATTTCAACGTTTATTGACTTTCGTGTCCACCATTCTGGATTATCGTTTTAAACAACTCATTTTTATATCATCACGCGAGACATTATTTTGGGCTTTGATTCCCTTCTTTACAAGTGTCTCGAGTTTGGATGTGGAATGAGTTATTTTCAACGTAGATTTGTGTCTCGATTTTTGGATAATAACGAGAATTTTGTATTTTTCGAGAGTTTTATCCCCGTCTTGTTTATGATTGTATCACTTTGGATTTTTCGTGGGATGAAGTTATTATTAAGATATGTTCATTTCTAGCGCGAGAGTTTTTTTACTTGAATTAATATGAAAAGACGGTGAGTCTTATTTTAGCAATTGGTGGAATTCTCATTTTATGATTTGGGTAGAAACGAATCTTATCTCTTTCGGTATGGGCCGTGCTATCCTAACATGGTTAGAGAATGTGTACGTTGACTTCCATTCAATCGTATGCTTATCGAAAAAGGTTATCATCATCTTTGTTATTTAGGCACAAATCAAATAAACGTCCGTGAATCGGGCCATACTTTTTGTGTGCTTTTATAATAGTCGAGGTAATCGAACTATTATCAAAGGTACAGTCTCGTCCGTATGACGCGATCATATGGTTTTAGTTTAATATGGCTTTAATGATTTCAGATGATGTATATACTAAGTCGAGGCATGTATTGATGAGATAATTCATTTTCTTTAACTACGTTTGGGAATGACACGTATCATAGTATCAAAAAGACAATGGTTGAGTATTTATTTTAAGTCACTTGATAGATACGCCCCTTTCTATTTATAATAAACAACGTCTAACGTAAAAGCTGGTGTCATTCGATTTGTCTTTGGGAAGATGGATGATTTATACGAAGCTCTTATTTTACGAAGGAGGTTGTTCGAAATAGAAATGATTTTTTGTTTCTGTTTGACATAATTCCGCTTTATCCTAACGTATTTAAAGAATGTGAATAATGATTTCTATCGTTATATTCCTCAAATCGAGCTACAACCATCCTTAATATCAATATAATTCAACTAAACTTTCGTGAGTCGAAACATACTTCTTGAAAATGTGCATTTTGGTGATAGTCAAAGCAACCGAACTATCATACAAAGGCATAAGTTCATCCATATGTTACGACCACGTAGTTTTAGTTTGAATTGTCTTAATATCTTTGGATGATATATATATATCGGTTTTGAAGTGTATATCGACGAATCATTTCATTTTCTTTACTTACTTTAGGATTTGACACGTATCATGGCAATAGAAAACACGAATTGGTAGGTAATCCTACGGGAAACTTCTAAGGCAACTATATGTTAACACGGCTCATCGCGGGACCTCATAGGAACGCAGAAATTCACACCTAACAAATGGATGGGGACTATTTGGCGCCTTACTATAAGGGGGAACTTGCGCTAGCTTCTTTCGAGTGACAAATGGACCTCACTAGAAGTTTTCCGAAAATTACCCAAAAAGGTTTGTATAAATGCAAATGCTATTGTTAGACAAGGTGCCGAACGGCCTCGCCCGGGTGGACCGGGGGGTGGACACCTCATGGCGACGTAAGCGGTGGTTAGCGCCGAAAGCAACCAATCGTGGAATCAAGCTGCTCGGTAGGACCGGAGCTCGGAGTATGGAAGAGTCGCCACCCACGAATGGGAAAATGAACACTTATCCCTTACGGGAGACCGGTGAGGGTTCGGGAAACTTAGGTACGAGCCGAGAAGGCTAGCTCCTTTCCGGAGAAAGGCTACTAGGCACCCCGACATCGTCCGGTTATGAACCACCGGCCTCCTACTCAGCGTGTTAGGCGATAACGGACTAACCGCATATTTCTTTAAGTTTAAAATTCATTTGAAACCTTTTCTTTTTCGCTTTGAAAACCGTTTTGAGTATGTCATTAAAAGCCATTTTAGTAAAGAATCACCTATTTTGCATAAATTAAAAATACATAGGAGAGAGAGGGGGAGAAGAAAGAATTGATTTATTCACAGTGTGATTTTATGCTTTAAACTATACACTAATTCTAAGCTAATCTCATTTCCCAAAAACGAGTTAATTTACATGATTCGTACCTTAATCGCCGTTGGAACGATTTAGGTACGTTTCAAAACCCCGTTAATTTATATGACATCGACTCGAATCGCCGTTGGAACGACTCGAGCGTTTGAAAACGTGAGATAAGAAATTTTAACAACAAAATGTGGTTAAGCATACAAGTCCATTTATTTTTGTACAAAATCATTTAGACAAGAAAACGATTCAAAACTCTATTATTTACAAATAGAAAACGATTTTAATTACAAGGTTCGCTCAATCCGCCGTTGGAACGAATTAAGGTTTCAACACGTGGTATTTTGGAAATGGTTTAACAATGACAAAAAAAACGTTATTTACACTTTGGAAATATCTAGAAAAGCTTTTAATTTAAACAAACAACTTGAAATCTCTTTTTGTCTTTTATTTTCCCCTTTTCACTCCATTAACCCTTACTTGAACATCATTACAATAATTAACAAATCAAAGCCATTACCCAATCAAATATATTTTAAAATATATACATATATACATATATACAAAAATAAAATAGAGATACATATATATACATAATTTTATCTAAAAATAAGGGTATATGTTAAAAAGTAAGTAAAAGATACTAATTATATGCATAATAATAAGGATGAAAAATACTAAGTATAATACATTTTTATCCTACAAAAAAACATAGGAGAATAATAAGCAAAAGTCATAACTAGAAAATAACCTTTATCTCAAAATAGTTTTACATAATAGATATATAGAAAATAACTTCCACTCCAAATAATAGCTAATGTAACTTAAATGAGCCAAAAACCATATATATATACAAATATAATGCTTTACAAAACCAAATCAAAACGGACTAAATTCCAAATGTGAAATATAAGCTATATAATACGTATTTAATAGTTAAAGGACTCAAAAAAAATAATTTTTATAATTATGTTACATAATTAAATATATATATATACAAGCACAAATATCAAAAAGTTGAGAAAAGAGGGTTAAAAGGGTAATTTTCGGATTCCAGCATATTACCGACAGAAATTCCGTCGCTAATCTGCTGTTAGTGACAGAAAAGGCAGAATATCAACAACAGTCCCTAAACTTTCCAGATTTGTTCAAACACCTTAGATTAGATCTATTCTATCGTTTTGGACCTCCGAACTACCCAAATTGGATCATAGTCTATAACGGAGACTCCTAAAACGATGTTTTCTTTTAAAACGTTATTTAGAAATATTTTCCAAAACTTATAATTACAACGTTTTTTAATCCTCAACTACCTTTGAATCGGATCACGGTTCGTATTGGGATGTTGAAACGAGGTTTTTATTTCAAAACAAAACCAAACGTTTATTTAATATGAGACAAAAATTAAATAAATACGGAAGATTAAATAAAACGTGATAAATAAATAATTAACTAAATAAATAAAATTATAACATAAAAATAAATAAATAAAGAAAATAAATAAATAAAATAAAACGAGTCTAGTCCTCGGATAATACCTCAAGATCGGTATTGACAGTTGAAGTCGGTTGATTCCACGAATCGTGATTTTCCGGTGTTTTTTGTGTTTTTGGTAAAATTTTAACTTTTAGGAAATTCGGATTTTTTAGGAAAAAAAAATGTTTTTTTCCCAAAAAAAATAACTTTCTCTCTCTAAAAAATGTTTTAGAGTGAGAAGCTCCCAAAAATCCTCTCCCCAAATGCATGGGGATCCGTGCCTTTTATAGGCACGGATCCCAAAAAATTTTGGGCGTAGCTCGAAGGGCGTCGGGCTACGCCCAACTAGCGTTGGGCGAACGCCCAACTTGGTTGGGCGCGCGCCCAACCAACGTTGGGCGTGCGCCCAACAAACGTTGGGCGTTCGCCCAATGGACATCGGGCGTTCGCCCAACGGACGTCGGGCGTTCACCCGACGGATGTTGGGCACACGTCCAACGTAGGATGGGCGTGCGCGCCCCGCTGCCGTTGGGCGTGCGCCCCGCGCTGCCGGGCGCGCGTCCAACTGCCGTCGGGTGCGCGCCGGCTGCCGCTAGGCGCTCGCCCAGCGCCGCTGAGCACCCGCGAGCCGTCCACTCGACGACCGCAACCCTTTCAGACCCTCTCGTGATTATTATTATTATTTTTGCTTTAAATTATCGGAACCGACCGCTTCAACCGTCTTGTTATGGGTTTTCGTCACAGGTCCTCCGACTCGGTGTCTACAGTTGCCCCTACTTTCCTATGTTGACAGTGATGTGTGTGTTTTGAAAACGTTTTTTTTTGCTAACGCAACATATGCAATGTAAATATATTAAAGTAAAAGACACGTATAGAGTAGGAGGAAGAATACCTGATCTCCATGCCGCATGTTCCGGCTTTGTCGTCGATCTTTGCCTCGTCTGCCCCCGTCTTTGCCTTTAAATCAGCCGCAGACGGATGCTCTTTTTTAGGGAACGTAGTCTCTAACTCGACTGCTTGTCAAATGGCTCAATAACAACCCTGGTCTCTAGATTGATCGTAGGTAAAATGGCTCAAAAGCAACCCTGGTCAACGGCGGCGGGTAAAATGGCTCAACAGTAACCGTGGTCTACGGCGGCGGGTAAAATGGCTCAAAAGCAACCCTAGTCTACGACCGTGGGTAAAAGGGCTCAAAAGCAACCCTGGTCAACGACCGTGGGTAAAACGGCTCAAAAGCTACCCTGGTCTACGACCGTGGGTAAAATGGCTCAAAAGCAACCCTGGTCTAAGACCGTGGGTAAAAATGGCTCAAAAGTAACCCTGGTCTACGACCGTGGGTAAAATGGCTCAAAAGCAACCCTGGTCTATGACCGTCGGTAAAATGGCTCAAAAGCAACCCTGGTCTACGACCGTGGGTAAAATGGCTCAGAAGCAACCCTGGTCTACGACCGTGGGTAAAATGGCTCAAAAGCGACCCTGGTCTACGACCGTGGGTAAAATGGCTCAAAAGCAACCCTGGTCTACGACCGTGGGTAAAATGGCTCAAAAGCAACCCTGGTCAACGACCGTGGGTAAAATGGCTCAAAAGCAACCCTGGTCTACGACCGTTGGTAAAATGGCTCAAAAGCAACCCTGGTCTGTGACCGTGGGTAAAAATGGCTCAAAAGCAACTCTGGTCTACGACCGTGGGTAAAATGGCTCAAAAGCAACCCTGGTCCACGATCGCGGGTAAAAATGGCTCAAAAGCAACCCTGGTCAACGACCGTGGGTAAAATGGCTCAATAGCAATTCTGAATTTTAAAACACTGTCGTCTGTATTTTTACTAGAGCTATCGTCTCGGGTATTCATTGATAGGAACGTGCTTATCCTTTTGTCTGGAACGCTTTTGACTAAAAATCATTTTTCTGCTGACTATCGTCTGGAATCATGTCCTTAGGGTACTGGTCACCGCCTGGCAGAAACGCAGGCTGAAACGGACTGCGAATCGGAGGTCTGTGTACTTGGTAATTAATTATTTACTTTTCACCTTTATGTCACATCGTACCTTTTTCACTATTTACGGAAATGCCATTCCCTTCTCCTATATAAGGTGGTGGGGTTTCATTTCAACCCCACACCTTCTCTCTCTTCTCTCTCTCTCTAGCACTAAACTTAGAGCATTCTCGTGATGGATTCGGATAAATACGATGGCACGAAGGGTATGGACGCGGGTTTTGAGAACTTGGATAGAGTGGCTCCTTTTCAGCATCCTGCTTCTCATCTGAGCCGGACCAACATCAATCCGGTAAGTACCCCCTTAATCTTTATCCTTTGACAAGACTTCTAGACCTTAGCAGCCCCATTTTGAACGTCATTTGCATGTTAACCTTTAAGCTGTTTAGAAGACTTTTAGTTAGAAAACGCGAATTTTTATGCACGTGAGCAATGCTTTATGCTTTTTGTTTGTTGAAAGAATATAAACTATATACATGTGAATAGTAAGAATATGAACAATGCATGCCCACAGTAAAAACGTGAATAGTGCACGTGAATAGTAAAAACATGAATAGTGCACGTGAATAGTAAAAAACGTGAATAGTAAAAACATGAATAATGCATGCAAAAACGTGAATAATGCACGTGAATAGTGCACGTGAATAGTAAAAACGTGAATAGTGCACGTGAATAGTAAAAAACGTGAATAATGCACGTGAATAGTAGAAACGTGAATAGTGGAAAAAGGTAAACAACTAAATTAAACGCTTTTAACCCAAGTTAGAATTAGATTAAGCTCCTCGCAAACACGCGGGAGAGTGGAACACCAAAGAATAAAGAATTAACCAAATCCTATACAAATGATCTTATGAACGAAATCTCCCAGAGTAACGATCCTAATTGACGGGAACTTCTAGCTTAGATTTACACATAACCGAAAGAATCATTAGATTAACCAACTTTTATTAGACGTATGCATAGAAGCGAGGTTCTCGAGGAGTAATGACTTTAGTTTGGCCATTTGCCTTACCCGTTCCGTTCCTTCCAGGTCATTGGTATTTCAGGGACCACCGAGGGTATTCACATCTGGCATGCCATGCTTAGCCCGACGGCCAAAGCACGGGTACGAGAGTTGGGCTTCGAGCCTTTCATCCTGGCGCTGCCTCGCGCCAACGGGGTGTGTGACCGTTTCAGCCTGCGCGCCTTATGCGAGAGATGGGTAGACTCGACCCACACCTTTCACTTTTCTTTTGGGGAGATGACGATCTCGCCCCGCGACTTCTCCTTGCTGACTGGATTGCGGGGTAGCGGCATCCCGGTCCCGCTTTTCTTCGATATGGTGCGTCCTCGGGTTGACCGCGCCGAGATATCTGCTTTGATTGGACCTGGAGTCTATACCGGCGTCAAGTCTACCCCGACGAAGTTTATCACCACCTACGGATTATTGAGTCGCAGGGACTTCTATGACCGAGATGACACAGATCAGGCCACTCGCAGCTTCCTTCTGTATGCTTTGGGCGAGACGAACTTCCGCACTAAGAGCGGGACCATACATGCGGGTCTCATCCAGGCTTTCCGTGATTTGGATGCGGTGTCGTCCTACGATTGGTCAGGACCCGGCTTGGCCTTTCTATATAAATTCCTGGACCTGACTTGCCTGACGTGCAAGGATTTCGGCGGTTACACCTTTGCCCTCCTGGTACGCCTTCTATCATCGGCTTGCCCCTTTATTCCTTCTGCGATTTCTGTTTCTGACATACGTTTCTACGAGCAGGTTTGGGCCTATGAGAGGCGGATTCTGCCGTGCACTCGTAGGAGTAGACCACGTACGGTCAGGCTTCCACTTATGGCGAGGTGGAGTGACTTTGATTTGCGTACTGAGAGGAGGCGAACGGTGGCCCGACTCCTATCATGGATCGACACGCGGAGCTTGGGACAGGTGAGCATCTTTTAACCATGATGGATTTGGTTTGATCTTGTCTGACCTTTTCTTTTGTTTTTTCAGATTTCCTTTAGATGGGACGACCTCGACTTCGGTCCCGAGTATGCCTACGTTACCCGCATTCAGGGGCAGCAGTGTGTGCTCACCGGCCCGTGCGTGCGAGCCTGGTATTTGGGGGACAAGGGTTTTACTGGGGTTAGTGCCACACATTGGACGCCAGGTGAGATTCCCGTATCCATGTTTGCGGTGAGGGTCATGCCCTTGTCGGACATCCGTCGCGATTTGACATATCGATTTGCCCCTCGGGATGTGTAGGATCACGCAGGGGGTCGTGCCCTCTATTTATCGACTCTATTGACCCCGTTGGATCCTCCCGAGGTCGCGATGGATGTGGACCCTGCAAATGACGTGTTTTCGGCGGAGGCCGTTGCCGCGGTCTTTGGTCAGGAGGAGATTCCTGTGAGTTCTTTAACCTATTTATTCCTTATTTATGAGGTGGTTATGGGTATTTATTGTGTCTTTACGTGCAGGAGGGTTCCTTGAGGAGCGCTCGGACGTCAGACTTCTTCGATGGTACTCGGGCCAGGACTTCTGCGAGCGAGCCTTCCTATTATGCAGGCGAGTCCTCGGGCGTTGCCCAACCAGAGCGGCTTCACCTTGGCACACCCTTCCCGATCCCAGGGAGAGATTTTCTGGTGATTCGTTACGATGAGGCGGGCGTGGCCTATTCCAGTATCGAGACAGCCCCTTCGGTTTTTACCTCGAGGATGCCGTTCGATCCCCCTGATGCTCTCCATACTTCGAGGGAGACGTGTACTGATTATATGGGATTGTCCGGTTATTTCAGAGAGCAGCTCACTCTGCGCTGCGCCGACCACCTGGTGAGTATTCTTATTCTGTTTTAGTGTAGTGAAATGTATGCGTGTGATGCACATATGTATGTATGACTTCTGTCGTTGTTTGTTTTGACGTCTTTTTTTTTGCAGAGCGATCTTCATACGAACGAGCAGCGGTTCAGTGAGTCGCAGCGGGATGCCGATGCTAGAGTCGGGCATGTCTATCGAGAGAGAAATGCTCACTGGTCGGAGATGATGCGAGCAGAGACTGAGGGGCGTCTTGCTGCAGAGGAGATGACGCGAGTGGAGACCGCGGGGCGCCTTGCTGCCGAGGAGGGTCATCGGGTTGCCGAGGAGGCCTTATCTGCAGAGCGGGCTTCTCTTCTGAGGGACTTTGAGGACTTCTGGGATTTTCCTCCTCATTAGGCTCATTATTTGCAGTTTTCTCATTAGTATTAGCCCGATGTATAGTTTGTATATAGGGAGAGGGGTGGACAGGACGTAGGCTTTTTATGTGAAAGAGGTAGGAAATGTATAACTCATGATTCATAATACAATGCATTCAGTAGATTATAATGATTCCAATCATCCTCTTCAAATATATTCATGCCTTTATTTATTTACAAACAATAGAAATACTTAGCCGCTTATACATTATTTTCATAATTGCTCAAGATATAACCACTGTTACCAGGACCCGCCTTTTTTCGGTTTTCAGATCCCAGCGATTTTTCATCTCTCCTTTTATTATCCCGAAATTTTCAAACGAGTGCCCTTTCGGGTTTTCACCCATTGGGATGTCCCTTATTGTTGCATAGGTCTCCCTTTGCGGGTTTTCAACCTATCGGGAATTTTCATTTTCTTTTTTTTTTACGAAAAGTATTTCTTAAGCCTATCCAGATTGGTAGGTTCGGAGAACTCCATACCGTCCATAGTAGTTAGCTTCACCGCCCCTTTGCTTAGGATTTTCTTCACGAGGAATGGTCCTTCCCAGTTTGGCCTGAACTTGCCCCTAGGGTCGGTGTGCATCATTCGGATCTGTTTCAGCACCAGGTCCCCTTCTTTGATAGGGCTGACCTTGACCTTTTTGTTGAAGGCTCGGGCCATCCTTCTCTGATATAACTGCACGTGGTAAAAAGCCTCCATCCTTTTCTCGTCCACCAATGCTAATTGCTCGTATCGCTTCTTCACCCATTCCGTCTCGGGAATCTCCGCTTCTACTGCGATTCTCAATGATCGCTTTTCAATCTCAATCGGGAGAACAGCTTCGGCCCCATATACCAAGGAGAATGGCGTTGCCCTAGTCGATGTTCTAACCGTCGTGCGATAAGCCCATAAAGCGAGCGGGAGCTGTTCGTGCCAATTCCAGTGTGATTCTACTGTCTTTACAAGAATCCTTTTAAGGTTCTTATTAGCCGCCTCTACTGTGCCATTAGCTTGTGGGCGATACGGAGAAGACCTATGATGCTCAATACCGTACTCTTGGAAGAGACTTCTCACCTCTCCCTAAAACTGGACCCCATTATCTGTGATCATGTGATGAGGCACTCCGAACCTGGTGATCAAGTGCTTTTCAATGAACTTCCTCATCTGCCTAGACCCCAACTTGCTAAATGATTCTGCCTCTACCCACTTGGTGAAGTAATCGATGGCGACTGCAATGAATTTGTGTCCGTTCGACGCATTAGGCCTCACCTCCCCGATGATATCAATGCCCCAAGTCGCAAACGGCCAAATGGGTGCTAGCACGTGTAGTTCCATAGCTGGTAAGTGACTATAATCTCTGTGGATTTGACAATCATGGCATTTCTTCGCATATTCGTTACAATCTCTTTCCATGGTGAGCCAATAGAAGCCTTGCCTTATGATTTTCTTTGCTAATACTACTCCTCCCATATGGGCTCCACAAATTCCCGAGTGTACTGACTCCATTGCCTCACGGGCTTCTCCCTTATCCAAGCACCTCAATTGCAAACCATCGGCGTGTCTTTTGTAAAGCAAGTCATTGTGGATGACAAATTGCTGAGCTAACCTTCTGATCACAGCCTGATCCCTAAGTTCTGATTCTGCCGGGTATGTTCCACTTTTCATGAAGTTTACGATATCGAAATACCAAGGCTTTTCATCTGCTCCCAACGACATTACGTCTTCATAGCACGGTTTGTGAGACCTTTTTAGCACCAAAGGCTTTGAGGCCAAATTTCGTGGATTATCCCAAACTGACACCAAAGTGGCCAAAGCATCCGCTGCTTGGTTCTGTGCTCGAGGGATGTGATAAAAGCGACACTCATTGAATCTCTGTGCCAACCCTTCTAGTTGGTCCAGGTACGGGCGCAACCTTTCCTCCCTTACTTCCCAATTTCCTTGTGCCTGTTCGATGATCAGCTTTGAGTCGCCCCAGATTTCGACATACGATGCTCCCAATGCTGCTAGCGACTCTAACCCGTAGATGCATGCTTCATACTCGGCCATATTGTTAGTAAGAGGGAATGATAACTTCTTCGCCATTGGGATCCTTTCTCCTTCCGGTGAGATGAGTAGCACTCCTACCCCGGCTCCATTCCAGTTAACTGCTCCATCGAAGAACATTTTCCACGGTATAACTTCTACTGCGTTCAAGTGCTCATCGGGGAAATCATAGTTTATCTCTTCCTCTTCCGCAGTTAGAGGCTGATTGGCTAAAAATTCTTCTACGGCTCTCCCTTTAATAACCTTCTTCGTCATATATTCGATGTCGAACTCTGATAATAACAACAACCATCGGGCCAGCTTCCCAGTTAGAGATGGAGTTCGATACAGATACTTCACGGGATCCATCCGGGATATAATGATCACCTTGTAAGACTGAAAATAGTGCCGCAGCTTCCTTGTTAGCCATACTACTGCCACGCACGTCTTTTCGATCATGTTATACTTGAGCTCATATTCCAGGAATTTCTTACTCAGATAATACACCGCGTGCTCCACACCGGTGTCCCCTTCCTGGGCCAACATCGCTCCAATTGATCGTTCCTCGATCGCCACATATAGAAGAAGTGGCTTCCCGAGTTTAGATGGCCTCAAAACTGGTGGATTAGTCAAATAGGTGCGGACACTCTCCAACGCATGCTGACACTTATCATTCCATACCGTGGGTTGATCTTTCTGTAACAGCTTAAAGATGGGTTCACAGATCGCGGTGAGTCGTGCTATGAACTGACTGATATACTGAACCTGCCCAAGGAATCCTCTTACTTCTTTCTCAGTTTTCGGTGCCGGTATTTCCTGTATGGCCTTCACTTTCTCAGGATCCACCTCAATCCCCTTGTTACTGATCACATAGCCTAAGATCTTCCCCGACG
Organism: Euphorbia lathyris; assembly: GCF_963576675.1. NCBI lineage: Eukaryota > Viridiplantae > Streptophyta > Magnoliopsida > Malpighiales > Euphorbiaceae > Euphorbia > Euphorbia lathyris. The sequence goes on from NC_088914.1 coordinate 43,739,057, forward strand.
AAACGCCAAAGAAGCACTTCTTCGGGTTCAACCTTAGCTTGAATTCTGCAATTCGGGCCAGAAACTTCTTGAGTGCCACGAAATGTCCTTCCCTTGTATCCGATTTGACCATCATATCGTCCACGTAAACCTCCACTTCTTTGTGTATCATATCGTGGAACAGTGCCGTAGCCATTCGCTGATAAGTTGCCCCGACATTTTTCAAACCAAACGGCATAACTCTATAGCAATAAGTTCCCCACTCAGTAGTGAATGAAGTCTTCGCTTTGTGCTTCTCGGCCATCTGAACTTGCATGTAGCCCATGAAACCATCCACATTCGTATGTAAGACACTAGATGCTGCACTGTCAATCAAAACGTCGATATGAGGCAACGCAAACTCATCTTTGGGGCACGCCTTGTTAAGATCTCTGTAATCAACGCACATTCTCACTTTTCCGTCTTTCTTTGCGATTGGCACTATATTTGCGACCCACGGAGGATAGTCAATTACTTCGATGAAACCTGCCTCTAACTGTTTCTTCACCTCTTCTCTGATCTTATCTGCCCATTCTGGCCTCATGCGACGGAGCTTTTGTTTCACGGGCTTAGCATCGGGATATGTCGGAATACGGTGAGCTACTATGGATTTATCGATTCTTGGCATGTCTTCGTATGTCCAAGCAAAAACTATTTCGTATTTTTTAATTATTCTCTCAAATTCTTTCCTCTCTTCAATAGTTAATTCTTGAGCAATTTGTATAAGTTTAGGATTTTCATCCGTGCCAAGATTGAAAGTTGACATTTCTATTGTATTGATTTCAAATGTAGGCATGTTATATGAATGAGAATGCATGGAATGATCACGATCAACATCAAGCAAGTAAGCAAAATCAGAATTCATTTTATTGATAGTGTTGGCGAGTACATCATCGGATTCAAATAAAGCAGTAATACAATTTTCATCGTCGGGGTTCCCGGGTTTCTCATAAGCCTTGGATGTGTTGGGCTCATCCACCGCTCCCACAGTTGCCTCAATAGTGATGACCTGCTCCTCGGCAGCCAGGTCTAACATCATGATCTCCTCGACGAAGCAGCTTGCCTCTCCTTTGCCCCAGCTGGTGACATCATTGAAGATCTCGAAGCCCGGTAGAATCTTTCCTTCGGTGCTAGTCCATGATTTGGGAGTCCCAGAATAAACCTTCCCGTGACCCTCATTCACAAAATACTTCTTTAGGCCCACCCTTCCTTCACTGCCTGTGTTGGACGGACCTCCTAGCTCATATCCCAAACCCCTCCGGGTTTTCTGACTCTTGAAGTCCGGAGATTCTGGCAACCCTTGATGGTGTGCTCCCAAGCCCATACCGGGGATGAAACCCCCTTTCATCATCTTCACCACATCGGCGGTCATGCTAGACTCGTATATCCCTGAAACTTGGAATCCGGAGAAAAGCTGAGGCTCAATTCCCAATGCCGCCACTGAACTCAATTTCTCAGCTCTGATCGTCACTATCTCCTCCCCGAAGGGAAATTTGATCATTTGGTGGAGTGTGGAGGGCACCCCTCCTAGCTTATGGAACCATGGGCGTCCCAACAACACAGCAAAAGTCACCGGTATATCCAGCACAGTGAACTCTGTTTCTTCCTCATGCGGCCCCACTTTCAGCTTGGCCTTAAAGACTCCTTCAATGTGCCTGCGGCTATCATCGTAGGCTCTGATCACGGTTTCCGAGGAAGTCAAGTCTCCTCTTTCCACTCCCAACTTGGACAAAAGTTTCAGCGGGCAAACATTAATGGCCGATCCATCATCAACCATCACACAACTAGTCTTCTTCCTGTTAATTTCAGCTCGGATGTATAAAGGCTTGTTATGAGCCTTACCCTCTTCCGGGAGATCTTCGTCGGTGAAAGTGATTTCAGTCTTCTTCCAGGCCATAATCGCCCCTACTAGCGCTGCCGGCTCAGTATCGGTGGAAATGACCAAATTCTGCAGCTCCTTCATCAGATTCTCACGGTGGTACTTGGAATGACATAGGACTTCCCACACCGTAGACTTAGCTTGTGTTTTCTTCAACTGCTCGAGGACTTGGTCATCTGGCTTGGGGGCCGATCCTTCCCCTATTTCTGTCTCAACCATGGGTGCCTTCCCTTTGGCCACTCGACCTGATCTTGTCATAACGGCGATCTCCGGCTCATCATCAGATTCATCCCAAATATTAATAGGAATTCTCCGAACGGCATCCTCCTCCTCCGAGGAACTTTCCCAAATGTCCACAACCATCAGATCCATTACGTGAGGGACGTTTGAGTTCAAATAAAAGGGATCCGCCGATCCATACATGGCCCAGCCTATCAACTCCTCATAATCCCTGAGGGACACTCTGCTCATCCTTCTTGCCGCCATCGGAATAGCGCCTCTCTGTATGCACATGAGCTGCACCTTATCACTCATCGTTTCATGACACTGCTCGTAGCGATACCTCCACCTCTTAGCGTAATCCACAAATGGTTCCTCTGGGAATTGTCTGATCCTATCCAGATCTTCCAGGGATCCCGTCCATGGAACATACATCTCATACCTCGACATAAACGCATCCCGAAGGGGTATCCAATGACCCATTTCTTCCTCTGATATGCCTTGGTGCCACAACAAGGCTCCTCCCATAAGAGTTTCCAGGAAGTGTTCATGTAACTCACATTGAGGGAACCCGGCGTCATACATATGGTTGCAGAATAACTTTGCGTGTTCCGCGGGATCCCGGTATCCGCCATACTTGGGCATTGCCAACACCGCCTCAGGTGTTTCATAAGAGGGTGAGTCCGGTGTTTGCTCCGCAAGCATCCATACTGTATATTCCTTAATGAACCTCTTGGTCATTGCGGCCCAATCGCACTTGATACGCATCGGGAGAGACATATACCATATCAGCGGCTCCCCCATCAGTGAATTGCAAAATAGACCGGTGATCTCTTCTTCGTTAAAACCCAAAGGCCCCATGGCCGAGAAGTAGAAGTGAAGGTGTTCCATCGGATCCTTGTTGCCGTTATACTTACTGACAGTTGGCAACGGACGCTTAATAGGCCCAATCTGCAGCGCAAAACACTCTGCGGTCCTATCCTTAGCTTTCTTGTACTTCTCTAGGAATAAATCGGACAACTGTTCCCAATCATGCTTGCAGGAGTCAGGCAATGAGTGGAACCATCCCAAAGGCTCGCCTATTAACGAATGGTGGAACCACTGAGCAATCTCATCCACCCCAAAGTATTCTACAAACATATCATGCATATACTCACGCAAGTGCACATCGGGATTCTCTCCTCCACTGAATAGACTCAATTCTGGCACAATAGTTCGAGCCGACCCTTCCCCAGTCTCTTCAGCACTATCTTCATCATACAGTGCTCCGCCGTCTAACCCTTCATCCATCGGTTCACCCTCCTGCTCCTTGCCAAGGAAGGACACATATAAACCATTTCCAACATTACTCTTCTCATCGGAGTCCAACAACTCCTCTTCATTTTCCCCGAAGGATTCCATGACTAAACTTGCTCTGAGCCCAGACCCGATCATGCTCACCCTATGGTTAGGCAATGGATTACGCCTAGTGGAAGGGTTCGCTGACGAAGGATCGGCTATCTTCTTTTCCTCAATCAAATCCTGAATCTCGTGTTTCAGTCTCTCGCAGTTCTCAATAGTGTGCCCATAATTACTGTGGAACTCGCAGTACCCCCTAACTTGTATCTGCGGAGTGGGCGGTGCTTTGTTATAAGGAGTGAGGGCCTTCAACAATCCCTTTTTCTGCAATCGTTCGAAAACTTTTGCGTAGGTCTGATCAAACTTGGCGAACTGCCTCTTCTCGATAGCATTAAGATCAAGCACTTTCACTGCGACCGATTTTGTACTCGCGCTTGGCCCTCCGGCACTATATCCAGACTTTGTCCACTTGGTATAAGCTTTCTTCGGCTCTCCGTCCCCCTCGACTGTCAAGGCGCAGCTATACATCTGATTGAAATCGGTAAAGGGCATATACCGCAGCTCATTCTTAATATACGGCAACGTGTTTCCAATTACCATTCAGATCTGATCCTGCTCAAGCGGCTTTTGCTTCATAACCGCTGCCTTGGCTCTCCACCTCCTCACAAAATTGGAGAAAGACTCACCAGTTTGTTGCTTAGTGCTTTCCAGCTCCTTTAGAGTAACCTCAAGCATAGTGTTGAAGCTATACTGAGCGATAAATGATTTCGCCAACTCCTTCCAATCTCTCTTCGTCACCAACGGCAACGCATGAAACCATACGAGGGCAGCCCCCTCCAGGTAAGTATTGAACAGTCCCAGGACTTGATCCTCAGTCAGGATCGTGTGCTTCATTACTGCAACATACTGATTCATGTGGGCAGTAGGATCCCCAGTTCGATCGAACTTCTTCATGTCGGGGAGCCGGAATTTCAAAGGCAAAGCCGTTGCCGACAAGCAGTTCTTCAAATTATAAAAGTCCTGACTTCCGGAGCTTCCTCCACGCAGATCCTGCACCTCCTGAGTAATGTGCTGTTTCCATTCCTCTTCCTTAGCTTTCTCCTTCTCAAGCTGTTTCTGGATGTAATACTGACCAGTGTTCACTTCATTCTCAGCGCGCTTACTACCACTCTTGTTATCCTTCAATGCCAGCTCAGCTAACTGGGCCAAAATTGCGGCCAACTGATCATTAATGTTGTTCACAGAATTTTCTAATTCGGCCACTTTTTCGTCGGTCGCAGACATACTGGCAGAAGACTGAGTATACTCGGACGAAGGTGATTCAGAAGCCACAACTGCCGATTCGGAACTGTCAATCTGTAGCTAATCAAACTGCCTGACTAGCCGGTTACTCTCGCGAAACCACAACCGCTTAATGATGAAGTCTGCGTGAACGGTATCCATTAGTATGTATGCATGATTTTATATGCATGATTCGTGGTGTGTGCATTTATTTATTTACGGATATATAAGATAAGAAGAACAAACGTTAGTCTAATTACACGTATCACAACATCTCTCTTCCACCCTTATAACTCCACACACTCGACGGTCCAAGTCTCTTTCTTAGGATTTTGGTTTGGGGCTCACATTGTGGTCCAGGGGACGCGTGATGCCGTCGATTATCGCGGAAAAAGTAAATCATCCATCAGACAATACAGTTCGTTTTGACGTATCCACATCCAGTGACTAAGATATCGACCAAATGGATTGTCCTTTCGAATAACTCGTCTTTTGTCATTTTGCGAGATGCATTAGTTCGGGTTTTGATTCCCTTTTGAGCGTATCTCGGATTTAGACGCGGTACAAGTTATTCTTCTGGTTCAATCGTTCGTTATTGGCAATGACTCGTTCCTTTTTATTTGCGTGGGTTCGTGTCTCGACTTTTGGATTACGACGAGATCTTTTGGATCTATCGAGAGACGTAACCACGTGTTTATTTAGTGATGAAATCACTTTTTGGATTTTATTTTAGGGAACGGACTCATCGCGTAACGTGTTTGTTTTTCTCGTCAAGAATCCGCTTGCTCGTTTTAGCTACGTGAAAAGACGGCGAGTCTTATTCGAGCGTACGATAATCTTTCGGCTATTAACAACTTTTTATTTCTTCTAATTTACGGGATATATCATCCTAACGTGGTTATAGAAAATCAACGTTTCATTGAATCGCACGCTTATTCGAAGCAGGGATATTACCGTTCTTTTTCATTTAGGCACGAGTTACGCAAACACGCATGTCGGGCCATATTTCTTGTAGTTTGGTAACAGTCGAAATGATCGAGCCATTAGTCAAACCTACAGTCTCGTCCATATGGCGCAATTATGCAGTTTAGCTTAATTCGTCTTTATGAGTTTAAACGGCGTACATACCGGCTCGAGGCGCGTATTTAACGACATTGGTTCATTTTCTTTAACTACCCTCGGGATGGATATATATCGTAGATACAGAAAGATTTTGGTCGTTTCATTTTCTTTTATTTTCTTTAGTCACTTTTGAGGATACATCCATTTCTCTTAAGAACAACACCAGGCGTAACGTAAGAGCTCGTTTTTCATTCGAAAGGGACGGGCCACATTTATGAATCTCTTTACGTTACAACGGGGTCGTTCGAAACAGAAATGTTCTTTGTTTTCGTTTTGTTATGATTTCGCTTTATCCCAACGTATTTAAAGAATGTGAATAACGGTTATCGTTAATATAATCTTTTGAATCGAGATATAACTATCCTTAATATCAAAACGATTTGTACTAATATGTGCTTACGTCATAACGTATTTCCTGAACATGTGCCTTCTTCGGGACACGGAAAGGGACCAGGCGGGTCGCACAAGTTCCTTAATACGAGATGACTAAGTCGTCTTTAGTTCGAAACGTTTCGATGTTTTGGGGTAGTTTGTATATCGGTTTAAGAGTATATATTAACATATCGTTTCATTTCCTTTACATATTTTAGGATTAGACACGTATCAAGGCAATTTGAAAACACGAACTGATTCATTTATCACATCAAAAATATTAACGGATAATCCTATGGCAACTTCTAAGGCTACTATATGCTGACACGGCTGATCGCGGGACCTCACAGGACCGCACAAATTCGCCCCTAACGAATGGATGGGGACTCTTTGGCGCCTTACTGTAAGGGGGAACTTACACTAGCCTCTTTCGAGCGACGAATGGACTCTCGCTAGAGGTTTCGCGGAAATTACCCAAAAGGTTTGCAATAATGCGTATGAATGCATATGAAAAGAAATAATACGATCTGTCCCCGTTAAGGGCTTAATACACGCCTTCCGGAATCAAATTTCTCGCTTCCCCAGCAGAGTCGCCACTTGTTAGACAAGGTGCCAAACGGCCTCGCCCGGGCAGACCGGAGGGTGGACACCTCATGGCGACGTAAGCGGTGATTGGCGCCGAAAGCAACCAATCGTGGAATCAAGCTGCTCGGCAGGACCGGAGCTCGGAGTATGGAAGAGTCGCCACCCACGAATGGGAAAATGAACACCGATCCCTTGTGGGAGACCGGTGAGGGTTCGGGAAACTTAGGTACGAGCCGAGAAGGCTAGCTCCTTTCCGGAGAAAGGCTACTGGGCATCCCGAAATCGCCCGGTTATGAACCACCGGCCTCCTACTCAGCGTGTTAGGCGATAACGGACTAACCACATATTTCTTTAAGTTTAAAATTCATTTGAAACCTTTTCTTTCTCGCTTTGAAAACCATTTTGAGCATGTCATTAAAAGCCATTTTAGTAAAGAATCACCCATTTTGCATAAATTAAAAATACATAGGAGAGAGAGGGGGAGAAGAAAGAATTGATTTATTCACAGTGTGATTTTATGATTTAGACTATACACTAATTCTAAGCTAATCTCATTTCCCAAAAACGAGTTAATTTACATGATTCGTACCTTAATCGTCGTTGGAACGATTTAGGTACGTTTCAAAACCACGTTAATTTATATGACATCGACTCGAATCGCCGTTGGAACGACTCGAGCGTTTGAAAACGTGAGATAAGAAATTTTAACAACAAAACGTGGTTAAGCATACAAGTCCATTTATTTTTGTACAAAATCATTTAGACAAGAAAACGATTCAAAACTCTATTATTTACAAATAGAAAACGATTTTAATTACAAGGTTCGCTCAATCCGCCGTTCGAACGAATTAAGGTTTCAACACGTGGTATTTTGGAAATGGTTTAACAATGACAAAAAAAATGTTATTTACACTTTGGAAATATCTAGAAAAGCTTTTAATTTAAACAAACAACTTGAAATCTCTTTTTGTCTTTTATTTTCCCCTTTTCACTCTATTAACCCTTACTTGAACATCATTACAATAATAATTAACAAATCAAAGCCAAATTTACCCGATCAAATATATTTTAAAATATATACATATATACAAAAATAAAATAGAGATACATATATATACATAATTTTATCTAAAAATAAGGGTATATGTTAAAAAGTAAGTAAAAGATACTAATTATATGCATAATAATAAGGATGAAAAATACTAAGTATAATACATTTTTATCCTACAAAAAAACATAGGAGAATAATAAACAAAAGTCATAAATAGAAAATAACCTTTATCTCAAAATAGTTTTACATAATAGATATATAGAAAATAACTTCCACTCCAAATAATAGCTAATGTAACTTAAATGAGCCAAAAACCATATATATATACAAATATAATGCTTTACAAAACCAAATCAAAACGGACTAAATTCCAAATGTGAAATATATGCTATATAATACGTATTTAATAGTTAGAGGACTCAAAAAAAATAATTTTTATAATTATGTTACATAATTAAATATATATATATACAAGCACAAATATCAAAAAGTTGAGAAAAGAGGGTTAAAAGGGTAATTTTCGGATTCCAGCAGATTACCGACAGAAATTCCGTCGCTAATCTGCTGTTAGTGACAGAAAAGGCAGAATATCAACAGCAGTCCCTAAACTTTCCAGATTTGTTCAAACACCTTAGATTAGATCTATTCTATCGTTTTGGACCTCCGAACTACCCAAATTGGATCATAGTCTATAACAGAGACTCCTAAAACGATGTTTTCTTTTAAAACGTTATTTAGAAATATTTTCCAAAACTTATAATTACAACGTTTTTTAATCCCGAACTACCTTTGAATCGGATCACGGTTCGTATTGGGATGTTAAAACGAGGTTTTTATTTCGAAACAAAACCAAACGTTTATTTAATATGAGACAAAAATTAAATAAATACGGAAGATTAAATAAAACGTGATAAATAAATAATTAACTAAATAAATAAAATTATAACATAAAAATAAATAAATAAAGAAAATAAATAAAATAAAACGAGTCTAGTCCTCGGATAATACCTCAAGATCGGTATTGACAGTTGAAGTCGGTTGATTCCACGAATCGTGATTTTCCGATGTTTTTTGTGTTTTTGGTAAAATTTTAACTTTTAGGAAATTCGGATTTTTTAGGAAAAAAAAATGTTTTTTTCCTAAAAAAATAACTTTCTCTCTCTAAAAAATGTTTTAGAGTGAGAAGCTCCCAAAAATCCTCTCCCCAAATGCATGGGGATCCGTGCCTTTTATAGGCACGGATCCCAAAAAATTTTGGGCGTAGCCCGAAGGGCGTCGGGCTACGCCCAAAAATTTTGGGCCTACGCCCAAAATGGTTGGACGGACGCCCAACTAGCGTTGGGCGAACGCCCAACCAGCGTTGGGCGAACGCCCAACCTCTGTTGGGCGCGCGCCCAACAAACGTTGGGCGTTCGCCCAACGTTGGTTGGGTGTTCGCCCAACGATGTCGGGCGTTCGCCCAACGGACGTCGGGCGTTCACCCGACGGATGTTGGGCCCCGCTGCCGCCGGGCGTGCGTCCCGCACTGCCGGGCGCGCGTCCAACTGTCGTCGGGCGCGCGCCGGCTGCCGCTAGGCACTCGCCCAGCGCCGCTGAGCACCCACGAGCCGTCCACTCGATGACCACAACCCCTTCAGACCCTTTCGTGATCCTTATTATTATTATTGCTTTAAATTATCGGAACCGACCGCTTCAACCGTCTTGGATTTTCGTCACAGGTCCTCCGACTCGGTGTCTACAGCTATGTATACGAAAAAGAATAATACAATCTGTTCCCTTTAGTGCATAATAAGTGTCTTTGGGAATCAATTTCTCGACTTCCCCAGCAGAGTCGTCACTGTAGATATCAAGCCTCGCCCGGAAGACCCGAGGAGATGATACCGTTGACGACAATGATGTGATTGGAGCCGAAAGCAACCAATCTGAGAATCAAGCTACTCGGTGGGACCGGAGCTCGGAGATAGAAGAGTTGCCATCGACAAATGAGAAAATGATAATTGGATTTCTTTCGGGAGACCGATTGGGTTCGAGAAATTAGGTACTATATGAGAAGACTAGCTCCTTTCCAGAGAACGACTACTAGGCATCCCATAATAGTCCGGTTTGAACTACCGACATGCTACTTAACACTATTAGGCGCTAACAGTCTAATTGCATATTCTTTTAAGTTTCAAATTCATTTGAAAGCTTTTTCTTTCTTGTTTTGAAAACCGTTTTAAGCATTTTAGTTAAATCCATTTAGTTTAAAGAATCACCAATTTTAGTTTAACAATCGATATGTACAGAATAATAAACGCGGGAATTTAAATAGCGGAAAAGTAAATCTATATACATGGCATATGAAAGTAAATCTCTAATTCCCACCCAAAAAGACCTTACATGTATTTACAAGAATATTCAAAATGGATTCGTACGCTAAAATGTTGGATTAGAAATCGTTTGAGATTAATAATCTCTAAAAAGCGTGGTTAAATCATATAAATAAATTCATTTATAAAAGTGTGGTTTTAACAAAATAAATATCAAGTTAAAGCCTTTATTTACATTAAAAATCATCATTTTAAATACCTTTTAGTGAAGAATTTAAATGAAAACATTTTGTGATTTAAATCCCCCATTTCCTAAGGCTATTCATCTATACATGATAGCAAATAAGCAAATAAATATAACATAAATACGTTTCATAAACAAATGGTAACTCCTACACTATATATAATCATATATTTGCCCTATATAAATAAATAATAACTATTAGTATAGATGTAGGTATATAGAGTAAATAAAAGGAGGTAAAAAAGGTAGGCAAACATATATGAATATATAGATAAAAAAATTAAGTATAAAAAAGATATAATATGTATATTCCATAAAATGGGAATAATGATAAATCACTATTATACCTATAAGTAAACAAGGTGGATAAAATTAATAAAATAAATATAAAATAGCAAATATGCATATATAACATGAATAAGGAAAATATGATAAAATGAATAATAGAATAGATAAAAGATAAATAATACACATAATAAATATATATAACCTAGATACAAATAGTAAAAATATATAATATAATAAATACATATATAACTAAACATATATAATGTAACTAATAAATATATAACGTACATACAGATAGTAAAAATATATAATATAGCTATATAACTATATAACTCTATATATATATATATATATATATATATATATATATATATATATATATATATATATATAACATAAATGTAAATAATAATAAACATATATAATACAACTAATATGTATATAACATAAATATAAGTAGTAAAAATATAATATAACTATATATATATATATATATATATATATATATAAATAAATAGTAAAAATATATAATATAAGTATACATATATGATCTAAATAAAATTATACTAAACTATTTTACCTAATTGATATTTACATAAAGTACAAATAATTAATACACAAATAATTAAAAACATAATCTTAAATTTAATATTTTTGAGACATGTCACAAACCCAAAAAAATTCCAAAAAGCTCTTTAAAGTGCCTTTTTTCATTCTACTAGCTTTAGTATGGAAAATCCATCACTAAGCCACTGTTAGTGACAGAAATCCGAAAAATATCCAAAATAGTCCTCCAAGTCTCTAGGAATAGTGAAAAAAAGTTAGATCTATCCAAAACCTTTACTTTAATCCCTAAGCTACCCAAGTCGGGTCATAGCTCGTTTTTAGGGGTCCACACGATGAAGTTTTAGTTTTAAATGAAAAACAACTAATTTAGAAAATGTGAAAACGGAATGAAAAAATGTAAATACGGTTCTAGTTCCTCAGATTAATACCTTTTCGAGGTATTATCGATCAAAATCAGTCAATCTTTGCGAGTTTCGGTATGTTTTAGATGTGTTTCGGGTTCGATTTTTAGTTCGGCAGCGTTTCGGCTTAGAAAAAAGTCCTCCTCTTTCATGTATTAGACTCCGTGTTATTTATAGGCATGGAGCCCAAGGCTTTTACGCCTAGCTTGGGCATAAAGTCGTTGGGCTTACGCCCAGCCGAGCGTAAGGCCTAGTGGGCCGAGCTCAGGCGGCCCGGGCTCGAGCCCGGCCAGTCTCGGGTCCATCCCGGACCAGTGACTATTTTGGCGGGCCCCTCATGTGGGGCTCGCACTCCTTTATTTTAAAAATAAATAAAAATAAAAATAGGAATTAAGAGTAAAATAAAATATAGCTAAAACTTCCCTGTCGTTTTATTGGCGCGTAATTAATTCAATTGCCACTTAATTTAATTAGAAATTAACCATTTGGATTATTTAATTAACCCGATAAATATTTTGATTTGTTTAATTAGCTGTTTACCCGATTAATTAACTAAACATTTTTGCTTATTTTATTTCTCGTCGATTTTCTCCTTGGTTTAGATTGACTGATTTCGATTATTGTTTAAATGTTTTCTTCACAGGTCTTCCGACCTAGTGTCTACATTTACAGAGCGCTTATTTAAGATTTTTGGGATGAATGTAAGATAGAAAATAGTTGAGGCTTGAAAACCTGAAAAGGCGAGTCTCAGCAACAATAGTTATATTTTGAGCAATTCAAGAAATCTATAATGTATATTGGTCAAGTATTTCTATTTATTGTAACTAAATGGAGGCATATGGATATGTGAATGAAAATTATTGGAATTTTTAGAATTGACCGATGTGCTTTCTTAGACAATGATGAGTTTGATTTCCTTTCGTCCAAATACTTACATGAGTTTTATGTCTCAAAATATCTCAGAGTTTCATCACAACTCCCACAAATACCTACTCAACTCCATAATTCTAGCATCAAGCTATCGGAGTTTAAGCAATAAAACTCTCAAAATCTCTTAAAATACTATTGTTGGATCAATGACAAAGTTGAAAAACCTACAGCCAAAAAACCAAGCAATTTGGATCACTTCTACATCACAGAAATCGATCTAGGCATCCAAACGAAGCACTCTTTCCGAGCAGAAGTCATCATCAGCAGAATTTAGTAACAATCATGAATTCGTCGAGCATTAAAAGTCAACTCGAGAATATAAATCATGAAGATCATAGTACACACAACTAAGGTCTCAAAATAAGTAGATCGGGACCTCTCCAGTCTCTCGTCAATTTCAGGATAAATCTCCACCCCTGCTCTATATTGGGAAATCTCTGCCCTCAAGCTCTAGCTAGTCACAAAAGGGACCCGCTGCTCACTCATTATGTAAGCTCAACCCAAGAGTCTTACATTGTCTTGCACCTCTCCGTTGCAATATGGCATCCCCCCACAATATAACAGATGCCCCGTCTCAACGACATGATACATCTCCTCCAATCAGCGTTGCTCAGTAAGGGCATCATCTCTTGCCTGGCGGAACGCGGTCCTCGTACGTTGTAAAGTATACATATAGGAATAAGTAGGCATGCATACATATGCATTTGTGCGAAAGCAGTAAAAAATAGATGGACATGCATGCATAGGCATTCTGAAACAAGTAAAGCATTCATACACGCAAATGCAATGCAATAGTAGACATGCATATCCATTTCACTACACAGATAAATCAAATGTCAGGTACTCAACAACCAGCGACTCCGGTCGATCTACAATCTAAGATCGCTCAAAAGATCAACAACCACATGTCGTTTGAAAAGACCTACAATCTAAGATTGCTCAAGAGATCTCAGGTCATTTGAAGGGACCAATTGACTCTGGTCAACAATCATACACCATCAACTCCGATCAACCATTATCAAATCCAATCAACCATCACCGGCTTTGGTCAAACCATCGACTCCAATCAACCAACAGTCCAAGATCACTCAAGAGATAAACAACCACATATCGTTTGAAGAGAACTACAATCTGAGATCGCTCAAGAGATCCTCAATTACAGGTCGTTTGAAAAGACCTACTGACTCCAGTCAACACTTGACTCCAGACAATCAAGCAATCAACAGAATCCGGTTAACCCCCGACTCCGATCAATAATCAAGCGACTCCGGTCCATAACCTTCGACTTCGGTCAAACCATCGACTCCTGTCGACTAACAATCTAAGATCGCTCAAGAGATCAACAACCGCATGTCGTTTGAAGAGACCTACCAACTACGATCACTCAAGAGATCCTCAATTACATGTCTTTTAAAGAGACTTATTCACTCCAGTCAATCGTTGGCTCTGGTCAACCATCGACTCCCATCAAACATTGGCTCCAGTCATCCACGACTCTGGTCAATAATCTGATTAATGAATCAAGTTCCTACTCTGATCAAAAGGTAACTGTGGCGGTCCAAAGAGGTATATTTGGGCTGAGTTCTTCAACTTCATCTGGTCAATTACTTTATCATGTCAATACTACGAGTTCGGTTTGTAGAATATTTTCAAAATAGAAGCAAACAATTATTTTCAACGATTATTACTTTGAAAAATATTTTTAAAAATTGACACACCTCGCACCTCTTCAAATGATAAATTAGGGGCAACTATAGACACTATAGTTGGAGGACATGTGATGCAAACTTTCAAAAAATGGTCAAAGAACATAATGACTGAAAATGATTGAACAACGATTGACAGACCAACGACATCTGGTACCTGACGATCGGGCAGTGCCTGACGACTGAGCAGCACCCGGTAGGTCGGGCTTGACATACAGGTGATGCAGGCCCATGCAAACGAACTTGATGGTATGAGCCTGTGAACAGGCCCAAGCAAACGAGATCGTTAGACTCACCCGTCAAGGGCCCGAATGAGTAGGCCTATTAGATCCAGCTTGGTCCCATGTGAATAGGCCCATTGCGCCCAAGCGTTAGGGCACAAGTTTTGAGGCTTTGGCCTCATGATTCATTCCCCTATAAAGGGGTGCGAATCCTAAGGCCCCAATAGGGGTTTTTCGGACCCGGGACGAAAAATTAAGTCAAAGTAGAGAGAAAATAAAGGAAATAAGAAAAAAGAAAACCGAAACACAAAGCTTTCATCATTTTTCAGTCCGTTTCGATCGAAGTTACCAATTTAAAGGTAAGTTTCTAAGGAAAATAGCTCGTGTCTACACCGCTAGTCATTTTTACACTTTTCAATTATATTTCATAGTCTGTTTTTACATGATTTCTAGTTTGATCTAATTAATTTTTAAATAATTCTCGTTCCTTTATTATTCATCTTAAACATTGTGATTTCCTACAATGAGCGATGATGCGTTTTGCTAGCTCGGGAAATAATGTTTAAAAAGAAAATATCATTCTTAAGCACTGTTACATGAACGATGATCCATCAAGGGTAAGTTGGGGGGTTGAATGCATATTTTTAGACTTGCTTTGGAGTTTTTTTTTTGTAATTAAAGAGGTTTGCTGGAATTCTTTACAAAAATTCTATCGCAAATAGAGGGGTCATATTTGTCAAAAAGGCATTTCAATTGATAAATAACCTTCTACAAGTCTCATCCGTCAGTAATGCTGCTGAAAGATGTCTATAAGGTTTAGTGATGGACCAGATTCGTCATAAATGCATTCAATTGATAAATGGCATTCTGTTACAAATCTGTTCCTTCGGTAATGCTGTTGGAAGGGTTATTTGAGGTCATATAAATTTCTGTCGAAAATGGCTTGGTTTGAGTTCTGTTTGGATAAGTGACATTCTGTGGATGGATTTATTCCGTCGGTAAGATGCTGGAATTCTAAAAAGGATATTTGGACGTAGTTTTTAGCTTTGTGCAGATCCTTGACACGCTAAGCCCATAAGACTTCCGGAAATTCTTATACCCATTTTGTATCCTTGATCTCCAACATTTTTTCTAAGCCTAGTATAATGGTTCGGTTCGTGACTTTTGTCATGCCATTTGTTTGTGGATATGCCACGGACGTGAACCAAAGCCTGATTTGTAACTTGGCACATTAGGTTTTGAAAGTTTGGAGTTGAATTTTGTGTCGTTATCTGTTATGATAGTATGAGTATCCACTGCCTAGTGAGGAGGAGTCTATCTATAAATTCAATGATCGTAGTCATTATTATGGAAGACATAGCTTCGGCTTCAACCCATTTCATAAAGTGATCCACAACAACAAGAAGGTATTGTTTCTATTATTTTACTTTTGGAAAGGGTCCTACTATATGGACCCAAGTACGGAGCAAACTTCTAACGCCATCGCATTTTTGTACAAATTCTGCTGCGTTCCGATCCATTAAAGGCTAATAGAAGACTTGCAATTGAGCTCTCCTAGCCCGTGCTTCTCCTCCTTCGTGAACCCCATAATCTCCTTCATATATCTCTTTTAAGATATATTTTGATTCGTTGAAACGGATGCATTTCTACCAAGGATGTGAATATGACCTCATGTATAAGTTTTCTACAATAGCATCGTATCTCTCAGCCTTTCTTATTACTTTGGTTCTCTCGTTTTTTTCTAAAGGAAGCTCCCTCATGGTGAGGTACTTCGAAATGGGATAAAACCATTTGTTTAAATGATCAATGGGCATTACTTCCTTTATTTCAGTGCAAGGCCTAGCTTTTTACCCTACTATGTAGGGCCAGATTCGAGGTCCGTTGGGAGAAGCCGCCATTTTTTCTAAGGAGTCGGCCTTAACATTCTGTTCTATAGGGATTCTTTGTAACTCCACTTTCCTTCCTTCTAATTTAGATTCCGCTAAGAGCTCTTTCACCATATGTAAATATGCTTTCATAGAGTCCTTTAGGGTGGTGTAATCACTAGTGGATTGGTTGATCACCAATTTTGAATCATTTTTTATTGATGGCTCAGTTTGGTCGAATTACTTTCAAGATGTGGAGGGCTTGAATTAATGCTTCGTATTCTTGCGTATTATTGGTAGTTGGAAAGGTAAGAGTTGCTGCATATTTTAGGAAGACTCTTTATGGTCCCTTTATGAGAATCTTATTCCCGCACCTTCACTGCCTGAGCTGCCGTCAATATAAACCTCTCACATTTCTTGAGATAGAGCCGATTCATATGTCTCATTCGGAATTTCAATTGCGAAGTCTGCTAGTGCTTGTGACTTGAAACCCTTCCTTGGCTCGAAAGTTACTTCGAATTTCGCCAGCTTTAGAGCCCATTGCACCAATCTTACGGATGTCTCAGGACATTAGAGGACTTTTTTTATAGGCATATATGTTCAGACCACGACGGAATGGCTTTAAAAATAAGTTCGAAGCTTTTGTGATGTGATTAATACATCGAAGGCCAACTTTTCTAACTGTGATAGCGGGTTTCTACATCCCTTAATACTCTACTGACATAGTACACTGGGAATTGTTCTCCCCTTTCTTCCCGAATTAAAACGGTTCTAATAGATTTGTCCGCTTCATTGATGCCAGCTACTAGTCTGCTAAGAAGCGGAGGACTGGACAAGAACTGCTTTAATTCTTCAATTGAGTTTTGGCATTCAATTGTCCATTAAAAATCTTTCACCCCTTTTAAACTTTTGTATAACGGTAAGCATCTTTTGGTCGAGCAAGATATGAATCTTCCTAAAGAATTGATTTTTCCATTCAGATTCTGCATGTCGTTAAGTTTTTTTAGGTGGCGACATGTTGATTATGGCCTAAATCTTGTCAAGGTTAGCCTCGATGCCTCCCTGTGAGATTATGAAGTCCAACAACTATCCATATTCTACTCTGAAGGTGCACTTCTCTATATTAAGCTTCAACTCGTATTGTTTGAGGGTGTCGAAGACTAATTGAAGGTTTTTAGAATGCTCTTCTTTGGTCCGACTCTTGATGATCATATCATCAACGTACACCTCTATTTTGTCATCGATGATATCTTTAAAGATTTCATTAATGAGCCTTTTATACGTTGCTCCTGCATTTTTAACCCAAACTACATGACATTATAACAATACGTACCTTCATGAGTGATGAGGCTAGATTTTTCTTTATCTTAGAGATTCATGGGGATTTGATGGTAGCCTTGAGACGCATCCGCAAAGGAATAAATTGCATACTCGACCGTGGAATTGATGAGTGTATCAATACATGATAGAGGTTATGAATCCTTTGGAGTAGATTTATTGAGGTCAGTGAAGTCGACACAAAATCGCCACTTTCCATTAGGTTTCTAGACCAGCACCACGTTGGCTCTCCATTTGGGGTATTGGATGGGCTCAATATGGCTGCAATCCAATAGCTTCTTTATCTTCGTGCTAATTATTTTCTATCACTCCAGCCCATTGTTCCTTCGTTTCTGCATATGGAAGAGTGGTGTCTACCATGAAGAATTATGCAGTGTTTCGCCATTATCGTCTAGAATCCCCTTTCTCGATGTCCCAATGGATGATACACAAAAAGGGGAAATGTGTCCATTGATCCCTACTAAAGGAGCCGCATTTGTAGTTATTTATCTGCCCCAATATCGAGGCTTTCGAAAACCTTGCGAGTGATGATGTTAACAGAGCTACTGGTGTCAATGAAGACCCTTCGGACTTTAACATTAACAATTAACATCTCGATCACCAAAGCATCATCGTTCCACTCATCTGGCTTATTTTTTATATCGCCGAAGTAAAAATTTGATTGCTGCTCCTTCTTTCATTCTATTATGGCGTTTTCTTCCCTTTTCCTCTGAGTTTGCGAATCTTCGGCGGTTACATTGATCACTCATCGAGGGGTTCATCCATCTTCCTTCATCTCCTTTTCTTTCTTAGATTCTTCCATGTACTCTTTAAGGAACCGATCAAGCTTGCCACTTTCGGCCAGCTTTTCCAATTCTATGATCACCTGCATACAATGTTCAGTTTCGTGACCTTTACTTTTATGAAAGTGACAGTATTTCCCATTGCTTCAGTCCTTTTTGAGTCTGGGGGGATATTCAATTCGCATCTTGTTATCTTCTACCCAAAAGAGCATTTATTTCTTAGGAGCGTTAAAGGTGAGATGTGGCTTATCCCTTTGCTCCTGAGGTTTCTGAGAACTTATGTCCCTTCGGTCCTTGTATCTAATGCCTTATCATTGACGGGGCCTGAATCTTTTTTTATTCGACTTGTGTTCATCCCATCTAGTGTAGCTTCTTGCCCGCTTCATGAGTTCTTGGAAATCCCTTGGCCTGGATGTAATAATGCTTTGCTGAAGCGTGCGGCTTCGGTAATTACTTGATTAGTGGTGCTTCATCATCCTCTTTTTTAGTTTATTTGCATCCGAATGTTTATTCTGACTACTTGAGGGTTTCGAAGGAGATTAGCGTCTACTACTACCTTGCTCATTGGAGTGGTTTCTCCTCCTATTTTTGGGGCTTTTGCTTTTTCTCGATATCGGAGGTGTTCTCGATCAGGAATATCTTTTTTGTAGGAGAGCGGCTTCGGGAGTGATCCTTTGGGGTTTTAGTGGATTCGCGATTGGATTTTGCTGCAAGAGTAATGTTGTTTCGAAGGTCCTCTTTAGCTTTCTATAATTGCTGCTTGAGGTCAACCATCTCTTTTTCATGAGCCACTTTTACGTCATCCATCTCCTTCTAAATTGCCACTAAATTTTGACCAAACCTTCGGGAGACTTCCTCCGTTAAAAGTTGGTATTGAGGCTCTAACTGTATTTGGCGTGCCGTCCCAAGGTTTGCCTCATCTTTATTATTTTGATGAACCTCTGATTGGATTCAACTGGATGTTTCTATCTCTAAATCATCTGATTTATCATTGTTTTACAGATCCACGCTCATCACACTAATGATAACCGAGTAGTCGAACTTTGTCTATGTGTTTAAACATCTCAGCTAACCTTTTTTATATCAACCTGTAAAATAGAATTGTAGGCCAGATGGGCCGGAATCCGAAGAACCCCTCCGATGCCTAAGTCATTGGATGATTTAGGAAGGTTTGAAGAGTATGGACTAGTTGTAAGATAATAACTAATGTACCATAGCTTGTGAATATACCTATTATATATAGGGTTTAGTCCGAATCCTTCCCTAAATAGGAATCCTTTTGAGCTTAGGATTTCTTGGTCCTGTAAGGAGTCGTAACCCTAGGAGGAGTCCTTTATTATGTGGATCTCCAATTATTAGGAACGACGTGAAGATGGGGGGCAGGCTTGTGCTAATAACCACTTGGGCTTATGTCCTAGCCCGCTACATGTGCATCATTTAGAGCTCATAACACATTATTAGTGAGAGTCCTAGTGTGTGCGCTACCTAAGTGAGATTTTTCCTCATATAATAAGCTGGTAAAAAATTGACTCATATGGGTACAAGTTAGAGAGCAAATCAATTTTATGCTTAAATTTTATAACCTATATTTTTTTAAATCAATAAATTAGTAAATATATTTAACAACTGTGTTTTAGTTTTACTATGACAATTACATTTTGTCTTTATTCTACACTAGTAAACTTGCAAATCCAAATCACAAGGAACGATCAAAATCTGAATTTTTTGTTGCAAACGTGAATGCAAAGAAGCACGTAAATACAAGTCGCAAACTAAAATACTAAAATATGGAATTGTAAATATATTTTTAATGATTCTTTTAAAATTTTGTTACTTATCAAATTATGCATCTAATCCATGTTTTTTTTTTGGACAATTACAAAACTAGCACCTTTTTGGGAGTTAGTTTTCATTTTTAACACACTTTCAAAATCTCACCAAAACTAACACATTTCATTAACTAATTTCCAACCTTACCCTCATCTCTAACCTTTTAATAACGTTGTCTTCCCCCCATTTTTCTCTTTTCGTCCCGCGCGCTCTCTCTCTCTCTGTCTCTCTCTCTCTCTAAAGAACGGGATCAATTTACAGCTAACGATCAACAATCAATCCAACCCATAGTGTGTGCTTCAAGATTTTATACACAATCATGTAAGTTTTTCATGAATTTACAATATTTAAAGCTTCGTCCTATTCATTGTTGATGTATCGGTTTGTTTCTTTGAAACCCAATGTATATCGTTGTTGTCGTCTATTCATGCTATTACTGTTCGTGCGAAACCCTAAAGTCAGTGACATCAATGTAAGAAGATGCATTTGATTTGGAACTTCAATCTGCGATTTTCTCGACAGTGTCGATTATTGTCGATACTGTCGATATGAATGTCGATAATGTCGATATGAATGTCTATACAAGATTCATATCGATATACAGGACTGTGTGATTTTCCATTCTAAATCATAAAATTCAAACACAAAGCACATAAAACATAAAGATAATTTTTATATTATATATTAAAAAGAAAGAAAGAAATACATAAAACATTAAAAAACGAAAAAACAAAACAAAAACAAAAAAAAACACAATTATTGGTACTCAGGACCCATTAACACCTCAGCGTAGTCCTTCTTGGCCTTCGCCAAGTCCCGCTTGAGGCGCCTTACTGTCCTCCTGAGCCGCCTGTTTTGGGCCATGACTGACTCCAGAAGGTCAGAGGTCTCTTCTGCAGCCCAAGACATGGTTTGTGCCATGCCCCTCATGAACCTGATAATTTCGTCCGTGTCTCCATCACGGAAGGAGAGGACGAAAGAAGCCATGAGTTCTTCGAACTCATGCATAGGATGAGGTGGTGGTGGTGGTGGTGGTGGCGACTGTGGTGATCCCGGTGGTGACGCTGCCATTGTTTACAGATAAACTTGAGAACTGAAGAGTTTACTAGGAATGAATAATAAAGTATGAACAGGTAATGAGTCTATTTATAGATGAAGGAATTGTAATATGCATGGGGAATCTCAACAGACTATAGAGTGATATTCGAAGAAGAGTGACATTCGAAGAAGAGTGAAAGTCAAATTAATCATTACCTGCATTTAATGCTCACTAATAGAGTATTCCAGAAAAACGTCTATTCATATTTCGTCGATATATATCGATATGTAAGCCGTATCGACATTCATACCGATAATACTTTGCAGATACGTGCCTATATCGACATATATCGACGTATTTAATGTTTAGCCTGATAGTCAAAGTCATCATTACATGCATTTAAGGCACCGCTTAACAGATCATTCTAGAAAAACGTCTATTCATATTCCGTCGATATACGTCGATATATGAGCCATATCGACGTATATGAGCCGATATGTGTCTATATGCAAGTTGCATCGACATATATCGGCATATCTCATAGTTTGAAGTGTGAATACCAATACTTATTTCGTTAACTTTCTCCGTTTAGTTACAATAATATACTAATATTATTTACTTATGTATTTATGGTAATGCAGAAATATGTCCACCCCGAATATTTGTCTGTGTATGGTTTCGTGGGATGGAGAATGGAAAAAAGAGGGGCCAATGGACACTATGATATACGTTGGTGGTCAATCTAAGGTGCTCCATTTTTCAACCCCAACTGATTACCAAACTTTGAGAGATAGAATTCACGCTTCCCTGAATGTTGATGCAACCTGTTTTGATATACAAATGGCAATGCACACAACATACGGTCCAAATAAACTTTTTGGACGATTAGCACAAATTGTGGATGACAGTGATATAGCTGGTTTCGTTGAGTTTTGTAGATGGAATAAACCCGATGTGATGCCATTATATGTGACTATGACTTCTCGAATCCATGTTGCGGAAGTAAGGCGACCAATGGTTGCTGAAGTGAGGCGTCAAAACGTTGCGGAAGTAAAACGACCAATATCATCAGTATATCGTCGTTATGGATGTTCTATCGGCCATTAGGCTGTCTATGAATATGTACTATCTACAATTAGGTTGCCGATGAACATACACATCGACGAATTTCAACCAAACCGAATGACTTCCTAACACCAGACGAACCCAGGAAAAACCCTAACACCAGAAGCAGTAAACGAAACGAAACGAAACGAAATGTTCCTTCTCAAACACAACAAATGTACGTGCAATAGAAGAGAGAAACACAAATGTAAAGTCAAGTTATTTACCCTCTTTTTCGTTCTTCCTTCTGAGTTCGATTCGTTGTCTGAGCTTTGTGTTCTCGCCATGTCAACTCCAAGTAACAGAGATTCGCCGGATGAAATGTACAGAATCGCCCAATGAATCGCCGGAAAGTTAAAGAGATGAATAGAGGGGTGTTAGGTTAATGGAAGTTCGAATATTGCAGAGCGGGAGGGAGTGTTAGAGATGAGGATAAGGTTGGAAATTAGTTAATGAAATGTGTTAGTTTTGGTGAGATTTTGAAAGTGTGTTAGAAATGAAAACTAACCCCCAAAAAGGTGCTAGTTTTGTAATTGTCCCATAAAATAAAAACATTAACATATATGTAAGAAGAAAGATAATTAATGATAATTATGGTAATAGGACAAAAAAGACAAGTGGGTACACAATATAATTTTGGTGAGATTTGGTGGACTTATTCCCCTAAGGTAAGGGACAACATAACTTCTTGCTTGGTACACATCACTACACGTGAACATCGGGGCTCTTTCCCGTTGCTAATTCTCATCCACACTTTCCTAATGAGAAAACTATATTAACACTTAATTATAATTAAATCAAGGGAGAATTACAAAACTAGCACCTTTTAGGGGGTTAGTTTTCTTTTCTAACTCCTTTTGAAAAACTCACCAAAACTAACACATTTCAACAAGTAACTTCCAAGTTTACCCTCATCTTCTTCCTTAACATAACTGTGTCTTTGTCTTTCCTCCTCTATCTCTTTCTCACGCTTTCTCTCTCTAAAGAATAGAATAATCTACAGAACGACTTGAATACTACAACAATCAATCCAACCCACAGTTTATATAACAAAATTTCTACAATCATATAAGTTTTTCATTGAGTTTTAGTTTTATTGAAAAGATTTAAAGCTTAGTCCATTCATCGTTATGGTGAACGGAAGAGGAGGAAGAAGCGACCATTTTTTTCCGGCAATCTCGTCCCAATATATATTGTTTCTCTTCCCTTTTCATGTTTTTCCTAGTCGTACGAATCCAAAAAACAGTGGCATTGTTATCTGAAAATGGATTTGAGTTGGAATATCAATTTCAGATTTTTTCCCCGACAGTGTCGATATCTGTAGATATTTGTCAATATTTGTAGATATCTGTAGATATTTGTAGATATCTGTCGATATCTGTCGATATGTGTAGATATTTGTAGATATGTGTAGATATCTGCAGATATCGACACATATCGACAAATATCTACAACACATATCTACAGATATCTACACATATCGACAGATATCTACAAATATCTACAGATATCGACAAATATCTACAAATATCTACAGATATCTACAAATATCTACATATATCGATACTGTCGGGGAAAAATCTGAAATTGATATTCCAACTCAAATCCATTTTCAGATAACAATGCCACTATTGTTTGGATTCGCATGACTAGAAAAAACATGAAAAGGGAAGAGAAACAATATATATTGGGACGAGATTGCCGGAAAAAAATGGTCGCTTCTTCCTCCTCTTCCGTTCGCCGTTCACCATAACGATGAATGAACTAAGCTTTAAATCTTTTCAATAAAACTAAAACCCAATAAAAAACTTATATGATTGTAGAAATTTTGTTATATAAACTGTGGGTTGGATTGATTGTTGTAGTATTCAAGTCGTTCTGTAGATTATTCTGTTCTTTAGAGAGAGAAAGCGTGAGAAAGAGATAGAGGAGGAAAGACAAAGACACAGTTATGTTAAGGAAGAAGATGAGGGTAAACTTGGAAGTTACTTGTTGAAATGTGTTAGTTTTGGTGAGTTTTTCAAAAGGAGTTAGAAAAGAAAACTAACACCTTAAAAGGTGCTAGTTTTGTAATTGTCCCTTTTTTTTATAGTCTACAATTAAAGACATTTGCCATTTGGAGCAAACAGTGACAATGTTGAGCTCTTATTGTGGGCATATATAAAAAACATGCAATTGTTACAAATCGAACACAAGATCTTTGAATGAGAATGGTAAGCTTTACAACGAGGACACTCATAGAATTTGATATAAATCTTCTTTTACGCTTTATATATTTATATATACCTAATAAAAAAATTTGGACCCCCTTATAGCCTTGGGGCCTAGGCCATGTCACTCATGTCCTAGGCCTAGGACTGCCCTGTGTGGAAGCACTGCTATATCATGACGGTCTACAAAACAAATTTTAATTACTATGTCTTTATATTATATAGAAACAATTGTAATGCAAAAGCAAACTGAGGATGTGTTCGGCTAAGATCGTTGATTCATCATATCTAGAGTAAATGTGGCCGTTTTGAAGAAAATATACCGATGATATTATATGAAGATAATACAACATGCATAGTGCAATTAAAAGGAGGACCAAAGGTTAGAGAACGAAACATATTTGACCAATTTTTTTTTCACTCATGATCTTCAAAAGAAATATGAAATATGTATTCAACATTCGTTCAAGCGATAATTTTGTGAATTTTTTCAACAAAACATTACCCACTACAATATTTAAAAAGTTCAGATACGATATTAGGATGTGAAGACTTAGAGATTCACACTGATGATGTCTTTATGATGGGGAGTAAACTTCACGATATATTCTTTTTTAGCCAAGGTTTTATCTCGTGAGGGTTTCCTTGCAAAGCACCCTATCATGGGTATTATAAATATCATGTACTCCTTTCCTTTTACTAGATTTTTATCTCATTAAATTTTTTCTAATAAGGTTTTAATGAAGCACGATATTTTATGGACGTCCAAAGAGAGGTGTTACAATGATTTAAGGTATGGATGTCTATAAGTTTAACCATTTAAAATTTCTATTCTTTTAATACTTATTAACTCAAAATATTTAATTTTTGTATGTAGTTTATTCCATGTAATCTTGACAAATAAACATACACATAAAATAGAGAAATATATTACTTTCTTTTCATCTCTTTGTTTGTATTATATTTCATATGATTTTTCTTATTTCATAAGAAAAAGTGCTATTATAACATATTTGTCTAGTATCTCAAGCTAGAATATTAAATATTTTGAGATTGATAAAGATAAATTATTAACAAACTTTTTTAATACGATAACAAGGATTACATGTTAAATATATCATATCATATTATACAAACAAAAATATAATTGAATAAAGTATTTAAATTCCATTTTTAACACAAGCAGTTAAATTCCATTATTTATTGAAAGTAAAGGCATACAAGTCTTTCCAACGAATTCATCAAAAAGCTCAACCTCTTAAGAAAAATAATCATGAGATATTAAGAATTATGAGCATAAGTCAACAACAGATATATCATGCAATAATAGAGTATCTCCGGTGAGTGTTTTTTTTTCATGTTATTTTATAAAAAAAATTATTACTAACCACTAGAAAATTATCAAAATTGGCGTGTTACTAGTATTGGTAACAAATCTTTTCTCTCTCTTTTTTCTCTTTAATTTTCAATAAAAAAAACTTTATACTTTCATGTCACGACCCAACCCAGACCATGACCGGCACATAAATTAAATAATTTTTAATCTATGCTAGCCTTAATTCTGAACTAATAGAAATTCCAAAATTTACTAAAAGAATATCAAAGTCATCTCAATTACATTAATAAACCTTAAAAGAATCAAACTAGAATCAAACTATTCAAGTCAAATCTCAATAATCAAAAGTCTCCAAAAATAATATAAAGCTAAATCATTAAGCAGTCTCCTTCAACATCAATCCAAGGGTTACCTCACGAACAGGGACCTTAATCTGAAAAAGAAATATTCAACGTGGTATGAGATTTTCGTCTATACGAGCGAAAACCTCAGTGAGCAGTAACTATAGTACACAGTAGAAAAGGAACAGGCAGGCAGGCTGATGCTTTTAAATTATGACAAATATAGTATTTCAAAATCAGTTAAACTAAAGGGTTAATATCAGATAATCAATTCAAATATTGGAAATCAATTGTCAAACACAATACTGAAGCCTTTCAAAATATCAAATAATAGAATAATCAGAAAATAAGGCAAAAGCTTTAAAACATACGGTATAGTGTAATAGAGTGTTGATACTGCACACCACCAGGGCCAGATAAATGGTGCGCGCTACCAATAACAGATATAGATAACGGATAATTGCCTTCACCGATCTTATGCATGATTCTAATGCTGACACAACTGACGACAAACTAACAATTGACATCATGACTCGAAGACAAATGCATAGTCCTAATGTTATGAAGATCGGTGAGAGGCCAGATAACAGATACAGATATACTGAGCACTTGTACCAGTTTAAAAACATGTAATATACATATATAAATCAGAAAATCATAACTTATTGAACAAATTATCAGATTTCTAAAATAAAGGTAATAACCGTGATCAATCGCGTATCAAAAAGTACAGATCATATCAAATCAAATTTTAATAATTTCAGAGTAACTGATAATAAAACAAATCAAATATAAGGGCCTGTTCTCAGAAGATACGCTCTAATACTAAGGATATTTAGTAAACACAAGGTTCAAGATATACGTTTTCATGAAAGAAAATATACAGTCAAATGCTAATTTTTGATAAACCGTTTTTCAGTCTGATATTTCAATCAAATAGGGTCATGTACTATAATTACCACTCACCTGAGATTTTGAAACGATGCTGCACCTAAGATCACGAACTCTTGTCGATTAACATTCCAAAGGAACTTCTGAACCTCCTATTGAACAAGAACGATGGAAACCGAACGAATTAATCTAAACTCGAAAAGGAACTAAACTGTCATGGACACTAAATGTTAAGGGAAGAGGATTATTATGTACATTCTAAGAGAAAGATGAGTACCCTTAAAACATAATTTCTAATTGGGAAATGGGGAAATGAGGCATTTTTAAGATTATTAAATAATTGCTAATTGCATTGATTATATCCAAACAAAACAACCTAGGCGGAAGAAATAGAAGAGTGAAACCTAGTTTAATTTTTGTTTTCTTTATATGTGTTTCATACCCAAAATTCAATGGCCAAAAGAAAAGAATATAATATAATCAAGTTTATGGAAACATGATAACAAGGAAAAGATAAGGAACACAATTGGATAAAAAAAAATCATGAATAATTACTCTGTTTTCAATGTGCAGAGATGATTTGGGGAAAAGCAATTTGCCAACTACGTAGTATCCATCATAGCATTAATGGAATGGAAGAGTAAAGTATTGATTAAAAAAATGATGAACTTACGCCAATGAGGGTTGGTCCGAGTGGTAAGACGTTGAACCTCTGCTTGACAGGTTTGAGGTTCGATTCCCCACTCCGTCAAAATTTAGCTTGACAGGTTTGAGGTTCGATTCCCCACTCCGTCAAAATTTAGCCCTCATTGGTAGGGTGATCTGTAAATTCCACTGTAAACCCTCATCGAGATCTGTGGTTTGCCAAGGAATAAATTTAAATTTAGGGATTTAAAATATAGTTATAATATAGTTAAAATAATTATAATCCTATAATTAATTAATAGCTACTATAAAATAAATATATTTTTCTTTTATATTTTTGACAAAACCGAAAGTACTATCAATCAAATACCTATATAGTGAGAATGATATATATACAAATATTATTCAGGTTAGGGTCATTACATTTCAATAGTAACTTTTGTTTTATTTTCAAACTTTTTTTTAGTCCCCAAAAGTAACTTTTAGTTCCTTAAAAGTATGCTTTAATCCTTCGAAGTCTCTCTTAATCTTTCAATCTATTTTTTTTTTCATTTTAATATTTTTTGGTTTTGAATCAAATTAATGAGTCACACTATGAAACTTTGGGAGCGAGTGATTGAACAAAGGCTAAGGAGGACGGTGAAGATCTCGGAAAACCAGTTTGGCTTTATGCCGGGAAGATCAACTATGGAAGCCATCCATCTAATGAGACAATTAATGGAGCACTATCGAAATAAGAAGAAAGACTTGCATATGGTTTTCATTGACTTGGAGAAAGCTTATGATAAGGTACCAAGGGAAGTACTTTGGTGGGCCTTGATAAGGAAAGGCATTTCGCGGGAATATATTGACATCATAAAGGACATGTATGAGGAAGTATGCACGAGTGTACGTACTAGTGTTGGGAAGACTGAAGAGTTTCCTATTACGATTGGAGTGCATCAAGGTTCCGCACTAAGCCCATTTCTTTTTGCCATCGTTATGGATGAACTAACAAGTTCACTTCAAGATGGTATACCATGGTGCATGCTGTTTACAGATGATATTGTGTTGGTTGATGAGACGAAAGAAGGAGTGGAGATGAAGTTGGAACTATGGAGGCAAACTCTAGAATCTAGAGGCTTTAAGTTGAGTCGAAGTAAGACAGAATATTTGGAGTGTAAGTTTAGCGGCCGTAGGAGTAAGGAGGCAGGGACAATCACCCTAGATGGGAGAGTTGTTCAGGCCTCGGATTGCTTCCGGTATTTAGGATCTATTATCCAAACGGATGGAGAAGTAGATGGAGATGTTGCTCATAGGATTAAAGCTGGTTGGTCGAAGTGGAAGAGTGCTACGAGTTTCCTTTGTGATCCCGGCATGCCTAATAGATTGAAGGGAAAATTCTACCGGACGGCAATTAGACCAGCATTGTTATATGGTACGGAGTGTTGGGCAGTGAAACACTGCCACATCCATAAGATGTCGGTGGCGGAGATGCGTATGTTGAGATGGATGTGTGGTCACACGAGAAAGGACCGGGTGCGTAATGAAATAATTAGGACAAAGTAGGGGTCACATCTATTGAGAATAAAATGAGAGAAAACCGACTAAGGTGGTTTGGCCATGTGAGACGTAGAGCGCTTGATGCGCCGGTTAGGAGAACCGAAGAGTGGCAAAGGGATGTAGTGGTGAGGGGTAGGGGAAGACCTAAGCAAACTTGGAGGAGGGTGATCGAGAGTGATATGAGTTTATTGGGAATTGAGGAAAATATGGTAGTGGATAGGACGGAGTGGAGGGAGCGAATCTGTGTCACTGACACGACTTGATTTTCACGGTTTTATATGATGGTTCATGTTAGCCGACCCCGAATCATTTCGGGACTAAGGTTTTGTTGTTGTTGTTTAATATTTTTTGGTTTTAAGACTTTCATCATTTTTTTCATAATATTTTGTTGGATAAATATTTTTTTCTAAAATTAATAATAAATATTGACTTAATTATTTTATTAGATACAAATTATTAATTGTATATTAATTGAGTAAATGCGTAGTGTTACAAAATCTGAAAGTAACAATAAACTATAGTGTGATGTTATTTATGATCGTTGCTTTTGCTTTGATTACACCAATAAAAAAACAAAATTATGTTACTTCCATTAGCAGTGCTCTTATATCAATCAAAGTTGTATAACATAAAGCTTAATCTTAAAGTGGAAAGAATAAGACAAAAAAAAAAGTAATCACCTCAACTTTTAGTAAACTATCTTTTTATAATCAAATAATTTTTTTTTTTTTTGATAGTGTATAATCAAATAATTAAGCTTGAGCAATTTGAAGTATCATTTAATAAAAGGTAAAAAGTATCTTGAGACTTTTGATAATTTTTTTATTTAGTAAGTTGTTGATCTTTTATTTAAACATATTGAATAACTTATAATTTTTTCTGGTTTTTGTTTTTTTTTTTTTCTTTGCCTACCAAAAAAACTTATCATTCATTTCACATGTATTTAAAATTATAATTATAATTTTTACAGTTTCAATTAAGATTTTTACAGTTTATCTATACTCAAATTTTATATATTAAAAACTTTTAAAAAAGATATATATTTTTTTTACTTCAAAAAAAAAAAAGATATATATTTTTAAATCGTGAAAAATACAAATTTTGAATGTAGCTAAAATGAATAACGCTATATTAAAGAATTTTATATTTAAAGTGGATTTAATGTGACAAAAATAAAATAAAAGTAAGGAATTTAATTTGATAAAAATAAAAGATGAGAAATTTAATATATATAAAAATAAAAGATAAAGGCTTAAATAAACCAAAAAAAAAAAAGAAATTTAATTTTTTTTTGTAAAATAATGGAAAGCCCAACTGTTGCTGCACAATGCCAAAATATATTCTATATATTTGTAATTTGTAATTTGTTTTTACAGTGTTTACAATCTCTTCGTCATTAAGCCTCCAAAACATCCATGCCAACTGAAAATTGCAAATCTTCGGAAGTTCATTAAAGCCCTAGATTTAAGATACTTTTGATATCTAAGAATAAGCAATTTTTTCGGATACCTATTTGAATAAAAGTTAAGGGCCAGCGTCGTCATCTGAACTGGAATCGGAACTGGAATAGTCAAATCGCCTTCCTGCAATGGCCGGAAACAATCTGCGATGATGAGTAGACGACTGTTGGCGATTATCTGGAGTAGATGGTACAGATGGAATTTCCTTCTTAGAAGATGATGATGATGTCTTCGGTTTTGCTGCTCTATCAACGGCAACATCTTTACACGCCTTATCCAACATTATCAAGAAATCTCGGACAATTGCGAACAAGCGCAAACCTTCAAACTTGCCACAATTCCCATGAAAGTAGTCTGCTGCGCTCTGTACCAGACTCATTATCCTTTTCTCTTCTTCTGAAATACCTGAGATTTCTGATTCTGCACGCTTCACAAAAGTAGCAAGTGAAGTATAGAATGTACTGTCTTCTTCCAAATTCTTCAAATCAGAATCTAGAAAAGTTTTCATTTTTGCCAATGAATGTTCAAGTTTGCCTGGCGTACATGTTAGGACATCAGGATCAACTGCTGCTGCTCGTCTTATCACTTCTAGCTCAGTGCTTAAGCTTGAAACAACTTTAAGTCCAAGATTGCGAAAGTGTTCAGTCGAAGCATGATTAGATTCCTCAATACAATCATCCGAATTT
This sequence comes from Euphorbia lathyris, assembly GCF_963576675.1. Taxonomy (NCBI): domain Eukaryota; kingdom Viridiplantae; phylum Streptophyta; class Magnoliopsida; order Malpighiales; family Euphorbiaceae; genus Euphorbia; species Euphorbia lathyris. The sequence goes on from NC_088914.1 coordinate 43,770,657, forward strand.
ATGCTAGAAATGCTCTGGCTTGCTCTGGCTGATCGAACTGCACGTATGCCTTCTGAACGGATAATCTCATGAATAACAAAGTGCAAAAGTGAGGTCTTTCCATCAATTCCCTTTACATCAGACAGTTTCAAAAGTGTGTCAAGTTTAAAGGCCTGAGCTCCACCGCGATATGTTCCATCATTCATCCGGTTACCGGTTTTCAGAACAGCTTCTAACAGTTTTAGGAATAACCTACTGTGTCTCAGCTTATCACTAGCCAACTATTCAAAACCGATTGTTGTTAATTCCATAATTTTGCAAAACCAAGGATTCATTATATGTAGGAAATACTTGGTGGAATAGAAAATTTCTCACCTCAAGAGTTGCAAAGCAGTCTTTGAGTGTTGTTAATTCTTCCTGGAGAGAACTCATGAACAGTAATGCTTCCATACGTTTGAACGCGAATGGGATATCAACCAATATTTTGAGGAAACGCTCTGCAGGGCCTAACTGAGATGTACTGCCAGAAAATAACCTAAGCTTCAATTCCTCTTCTGCTGTTGGTGCCATTTTAAGCAAAGTTTGGACAAGCTCTGTTGGAAGTTCAGTGCCTAATTTGAGTGACAAAGGAATAAGTTAAATACCGATCCCCTAGATAATGGTAAATTTTGTATCAATAAACAGATGATGGAAAGAAAGTTACATTCTTGGAGTGCATCAATTACTTCTTCTGTTGTCACATTCAATGCTCGAAGAAGGATCGACAAGTTTTGTGCTTTTTTTGGATCAATTATTTGAATAAAGGCCGTTGATGGTTCAGATGAATCTTTTTTGCGGTTACCTTTCCCATTATCTTTATTAGTACACCCAAATAATGATTCTATCATCTCCTCATTGAACCTGCAAAATTTATTCACTTCATATATACCATAATATTAAAGTAAAACTGAAACTTTAATTAGTTGTAAATTGATCCATCCGAGAGGCTTACTGGAATGATCCAGCACTAATCTCATGCCAGACCATTGATTGATCTGGGTTGGCATTAACCTTGTCCCAGAAAAATGGCTTTAATTTGGCCTTTTGAGATGCTTCCCCAAGAGCATCACTTCCAGCAGAAGTATTATTTCTCGAATGATGCGGTCCGAGAGGTGAAGGCTTTAACTTTGGTGGAGGTGCAGGTGGTGCACGTTTAGGAGGTTCTGGGGCGGAAGGAGCAGGAGCAGGTGGAGGAGGAGGAGGAAGAGAATGAGGAGGAGGAGGAGGAGGAGGAGGAGGAGGAGGAGGAGGAGGTGGTGGTGGTGGTGGTGGCGGTGAAGGCGGTGAAGGCAGTTGTTTATGTGGTGAATTAGCTGATCTTCCTGGAGGAGGTTTTAGTGAACTTGAATGTTCTCCTTCATTCCCTTTTGATAATGGCAGTTGTAATATTAAGGAATCCTTTCCACCTTTCATAGACAAGTTGGCCTTAAATGATGTCATTTTGCTGCTGAAACTGTATCTTGTGTAAAAAGAATTTCTTAAGCCAGAAGAATTCTGTGAAGAACCTGGAGAAAACAAAGTTCAATTAAATGGAATCTAAACCTCAATTTAAAAGGAGGATTATAAAACTACTCACCAGGAGAGAGATCATTCAGATGGAGGAGAGGTTTCGCATCTTTATATCCATTCATAGGTCCACTTTTTTCTTTTTTAACCCTACAGCACAACCAACAACAGAAGAGCATACCAACAAAAGAAAATGTTGCTGTTGCTGTCGCAGCTATTGCAATTAAAACTTCCTTACGAATTTCAGAACCTTGGGATGGTTGTTGCATACTAGCATTAGATTGCGACCGAGTATGTGCAATACCTGCCACAGGTGGTGGAGAATGCCTAGTAGATGCATTTTGAGATGGAGGTTCTTCAATAGGAGATGCATTTCGAGTCGGGGATGCTTTACTAGGAGATGCATCTAGAGTTGGAGATTCTTCACTAGGAGATCCATTTTGAGTCGGAGATTCTTTATTAGGAGATGCATTTCTAGTCGGAGATTCTTCACTAGGATGAGTTTCATTTCGAGTCGGAGATTCTTTACTAGGAGGTGCATTTCGAGTCGGAGATTCTTCACTAGGAGATGCATTTTGGGGTGGAGATTGTTTACTAGGAGATGCATTTTGAGGTAGAGAATCTTCGCTAATAGATGCATTTTTAGGTGGTGATGGAGATTGCTCATGAGTTCCTGGAGATTGAGGTGGAGATTTTTTACTGGTTTGCAATGATGTAGATGGGATAGATGAAGTATTGTATTTATGTAGTTGGCTTGTCGAAGATCCATGTTGTTGTTGTTGTTGTTTTAATTGTTCTTGTTTGGGTGATGGATTTTTGAAGAGCGAAACATTTAACAAACTTTGGGTTGGAGAGATAGTTTGGTTGGGTATAGATGTTGGTGTTGATTTTGGTTGATGAGATTGATCAGATCCTCTATTTCTATTATAATCACCGGCTAGATGTCTTCTACGAGTAAATGAGAAATCAAGAGGCCACATAAAATAATCAATGAACCAATGTTTAAGGGTATATCCTTGGGAAGAGACATCAAAGGTAACTATTTTCTTCCTCAAACAATCAAAGATGTCTTGTTTTTGTTGTGATGACAAAACATTGATAACATCATACATGTGTTTTGACTTTGATTTCAATGCTGCATCCTTAAGAAGACACAAGTCAAAACTTTGAAAACTATCTTTCTTATCTATCATTTCATTCTTGCAATGGATCCATGCTAGCTTTGCCTGTAGTTAGAATATATATTTTTTTTATCAAATTCTAAAAGTTATAATCCAAAATTGCAGAAATGGATATTATATTGATATATAAGAAAAAAGTAAAATAATAGAATTGAGAGATGAAAGAAAAGGCATACAATATCTTGATTAATGCGAGGACAGACATGATGGGCAAAGAACATCTCTTCTTTTCTTCTCATCCCTTTTGTTCTCCCTGTTGATAGACAAAGCAAAATCATCAACAAAAATGTATAACGAGCTTTTCTCAATTCCATTGCCTTTCAAATGATCACCCCATTTGCTTAATGCCCTCTTCATAATTGGATCCAATTAATGCGATAAAACCCTTCAAAACATATCATGCAAAACAAAAAGCAAATATAATATAGTCGCTTTGAGAAATAAGAAAATATCACCATGAATACAATTTATTTTATCTTTCAATAGACCCAGAAAACCATAACACCTTTTCCAATCTTAAAAGTTTTAAAATTAAGATTGGAAGGCGAATTAAAACAAATTCACCAAAGCTGTGGAAAAATGTGGAAATGTGGTCAAAAGAAGCAAATATCTAGCAGATGAAACCTAAAAAGTAAAATAATTGATGAAGATGTCTTTTTTCTGTTCCATATGTTTCGGAGGAGACAAATAGATGATTAGGCAACTGATTTTTTATGTGACAAGACCCATTCTCTTTTTATTATTTTTTATTCTCCGAACTCGCGACTCATATTTTTTATATAGTAATATTTATAACACTCCAATTATATATCTATTACTATATACAAGTAATACAGATTTAAGAGTATCATATAAAAAATAAGAGGAAAAAAATCCATAAAAATTGCAGAGTTAGGAATAAGATAAAATGATGGTGGGATAGCTATAAATGTGAGTTAGGACCTCAAACATCTTCCTTTACAAAGTAATGACAATGTCAACCACTCGCTGCTTGCTTGCTTGCTTGCTTGGCTGTCAGAACTCATAATTAGAGTCCGAGCATTACAGTTCAAATAAGGGCCTTCCACTCAGATTTCAACACTTGTCAATTAAAAAGTTTTTGAATTCGTTTAAGACTCATCTTCTCCATCACCATCCTTCCCCATTCACTGCTCATCTTCATCTTGCTCCATCTTCCATGAATACCTAAAATTTGATTTTTCAAAATCACTTAAGGGTAGTAGAAAATCTTTAGTTTTGAATTTTGGAACTCTGAATCAACTAATGCATTATATAAGTAATCTGAAAAGAATTAGTAATATAAAGAAGATTCAATAAGATCAATATAATATTTAAATAAGTAATCTATAAATATATAAATTTCACAAAAACTACTATTGATCTCTTGAATACAAGAGTGGATCAACACACACCATCCAAATAAATCCAACTTCTTTCATCTCCACCTTTAGAAATTATTTCTATAATACAACACTACTAACATATTGGAGGCAATGGATATTGACAATATGGAAATCGACGACGGTTAGATGGAGAACGATGGTGATAGAGGTGTTTGGATCGTCTTTGTGATGTGGATTGTTATTTTGTAATTGCTAATAGTGTTAAATGAATTAAAAGAGTTTTTTTAACTGACAGATATTAAAATCTGAGTGGAAGGTCCTTATTTGAGTTGTAACACTCGGACTCTAATATAAAATCCTGTCTTTTGGCCATTCCAAAAGCCATACTTTCCATGTCATCCACTCTTAGCCTTTCCTTTCATGATTTATTCCTTTAAAGGATGTGAATCCTTTGCTTGCTTACACACGTCAACTTCTCTCCCTTTTCCAATTAATGCTTGACATATGCAGCTTCTAACCAAGTTCAACATGTAATCGTCATTAGTGATGATTAGTTAAGATAATATTTTTTATTTATTCCTAATCCTAGGAATGCATATCTTCTTCTATATTTATACATTTCCATGCAACTATGGTTTACTACTACTACACCTTCAAATCTATAAATTTATCTATATATATATATATATGATGGTCGACTCTACCTGATTTTTAACATAATTTTTGTTTATTTTATATAGCCTCTGTAAAAGGCTATTTTGTTGAGCTAAACTACGCGTATGCCCATGCTCTTAAGTTAAACTACGCGTATGCCCAAGTGATGCGTGCATAAATTTTATATATATATATATATATATCCATATCATTTTTTTAATTTTTAAATCTCTAAGCATTTTCTCTAGTTTCCATATCATCTTTTTAATGAGGTGTCATGCTACATTTTCCTTCCTAATTTAACCCTCATCTATTAATGGCATTTAAACCTCACAATTCCTTCATTTTCCTATATTTTCCGTTTTTTTCCATAAAACTCTATATATTAATAGCATTTAAACCTCAAAATTCTTTTATCTTCCCACCTGTTCCGTTCGTCTATAATAAACTCTATATTTAATTATAAATCATAATAAGAAATTTGAGAAAGCATTTTATAGATATATAACAGTTGAAGCAATTGGTTATCGATAATTTGCAGGTGCAAAGAAAAAATAATTCTAATTATTGTGAGTTAATCTCTTATCCTTTTGATAGTATTAATGTTAGATTTTGTTTCGATGGAAAAGAAAAAAATTTGATTTTGATGCAATATCAGTGCTCACCACCACCATTAAGGGCGTAGAATCTCATTCTCTTTCTCTTCATTTGGTTCACTCAATTCTAGATAATAAAAAATTATTGTTTCAGTTATACTTTCTGGTCTCAGGATATATCCCTTTTTATTTTCAGGTTGCTTCAATTTGAATATTTGATGGTTCTTATTGAAAATTTTAGCTGCCTAAATATCCATATTCCTTTTCCCTTAAGTTGTTGGTTGGTTAATTCTGCTTTATTTGAAAATTAGAGGTCATTTGCTATTTAGAAATTAAGGTCATTCAACTCTTTTTGTGCGCTGGATTACCACCTTCACTGATCATACCATCGATGCTAAAAAGAACATTCTCGGAGTAGTAAGGAATTTCTTCCATCTACTTTTAATCAGTGTTCTAAAAGTCCGCCAAGTCGCCGACTAGTTGGCGAAATTTAGAACACTGACCGATTTTTTATAACTAGACGGGTTAAGTCGGGGGTCCGATACATTTCCGCCTAGGCGGTTCAAGTCGGGGTAAATCGGGACAAGTCGGGCTAAACGGGCAAGTCGGGTTAAGCGGGTAGGTTGGGTTAGGCGGCTAAAAATCGGGTCAAGTCGGGTTAGGCGGCTAAAAACCGGGTCAAATCATAAAATTATAAAAAGTTTGCTACAAAATAAATAATACAAAATAAATAATATAAATAATACAAATTATAATAAATCACAACAACAACTAAATAAATAAAACTAATTTATTATCAACAAAAAAAAATAAAACTAATTTATGCAGCACTATAAAACTTATTTCAACATATATTGAAAATTAAAAATCTCAAACTAAACTACCATACTCATAACCCATCTGCCCTAAATTCAGAAATTGCAGCAGCCACCACTCCTCTTCTTCTTCATCATCGCACACCACTCCTCCTCTCTGCTCATTCTTCATCATCACATTGTTCTTCTTTCTTGATCCATTATTTGATGAATATGGAGAAAGTAGTAGACACATTTTTTTTTATGAATATTTATGGATATTTTATTATTTATTTAAAGCAAATATTTATAATATTTATATAATATTTAATTATAAATATAAAAAATAGAAAAATACATATCCGATTAATCCCCGATTAATCTTTTGACGTCTTGTCCGCCCGACTAGCGCCTTACGACTTTTAGAACACTGCTTTTAATACATTATAGTTTTTTTGTTGAAATTGCAATTGAACCCATCAACCTCATATACATATATGAATTTTATTTTATTTTGCAGTTTGCTGGCTCAACTCAATTACGAGATTTTTAGGAGACCACAGATCGATCTTCATTTTCTGTATACTTGAATGTTCATTTGGCAATGGAGAGTGGAATTTCAATGTTAATTTGGTAAGTTCTTAATGATTATTTATTTTTCATTTTTAAGGGCTCGATGTTTGAAAATGAAAATTTGCCTCTTAACATTTCTTTAATTATTAACTCTAGTCTATAGTACAAGTTAATTTTTTTCTTTGTCTCTAATTGTTAGGACCCCGAATCATTTCGGGACTAAGGCTTTGTTGTTGTTGTTGTTGTCTCTAATTGTTAGGAGAATGAACATATGAAAATGAAACATCATCATAAGACAAGTTGTTGGATAAAAGTTAATTAAAAATGTTATTATTTGAATCTTATCATTTTCTGAAAATGATGAGCTTAATGACTCTAATTAATAGAATTAATTTCATATATTAATTTTAAACATTTTTTTAGTGGGTAGGTGCAATTGCAATTTAATTCTCTTTAACTCATATTAATTTATGGACTTAATACTTCATTAAGAAAAAACTAGTTTTTGAATTAATGGGCCAAAAACATTTCTTATATGCATATATCTCGACATTCTCTCTTATTTTCAAAATAAATAAAAAAACGAGACAAAGTTAATTCCCTCCCAATTTTCTTTTACATCCCTACATTTTTGTTTTTTGTTCCTTTATTTGTTCCATGTTCTTGCTTCTGTAATTCAAGAATATATAATTACTAAGAAAATATTAATACAGTCAGTGATATTTACGAGCATGATTAATATTGTATACAATGAAAGAAGGAAGAACACGTTGATTGAATGTGTCACATATGTTTCTTTAAATTTTAATTATTCTACCCCAAATATTAGGTTATATTGTAGTTGTTTGAATATTGGTGGATTAATTGAGTGTTATGGATATAGTTTAGATGATAATGGCATGTTAGTTTAGGGTAAGTTTTAAAAGAAGTTAGGTTTTGATGGACAAAAAATGACATTTTTCATATTATCATAACTAAGTATTTAATCAAATTTGGGTCGTATTTCTAGAATTGAGAATCATTTAGACAATTTTCAAATCCCCACCATCTACCTTCTTCCTCATTCCTCATGTTTCTCTCTTCTTTCTCTTCTTCCTTCCACCACCAAATTCAGACAACTCCACCATTTTGGGCTGCTTCCAATGATCTAACCATCCAAATTTCTTCAAATTTTAATTGTAGCTTCTAAAGACATAAGGCTAACTTCTCTCCAGTGGATTTTGATTTACAGGTTTCTAGAGGGAATACGACCTAGGCAGATTTAAAGGTATATTTAGGGGTTTGAGGTGTTTTCTCTCAATTTTTGGCAAAGGTAAGTAACTATCAATTATCCTTGAGCCTTGCATGTGTGTGTGTGTATATATGTGTGTGTGTGTTGAACTATAAAATTCCAGGAATTTGCTTCTTAAGGGCTTCTTACAAATGATTTGGGTTAATTGAGAATTTCCATAACTAATTCTTGATTATGGGTTGTGTTTAAAAATTGAAGAAATTAAGTATATTATGTGTAGGTTTTGGCTTATTTTGTTGTTCTTACTTGGGTTTGTTCTTGATGAATTCATAATGAATTTTTGGTTGAATTTGCATTTTAATGGAGTGATTTATTAAAATTGAAGTTGGGCTTCAGTTTGATGATTTTTGGTGAAATTTTGGTTTAATTGTTATTTTGATGGGGGGAAATATAGAAATTGAAGTGTGGAAATTATGATGTTGATTAATGAGAAAGAAATTTATGTGTGTTATGGAAAGAAAAAAATGTTTAGTATCCATCAAGAGTAGTCCGCGCAGGTGTTTTGGGTATTTAAAGGACAATGTTTAGTGAGGAACATGATGTGTACATAGTCTAAAGACCTATCAGGTATGGCAACAAAGTTTTGGGTAAGACCATACCAGATTAGGTAATCTTAAAGAGACTTCACAAATATGTTTTTGTGTTGTGGAGATATGTGATGGGATATACTCAGTGATGGATACAATAGTGAAGTTTCGTTTGAACTTTGGTCTTAGTAAATGTTTATATAATAATTTTTTTTATTTTGATTATGTTTTATATGAAATATTAGTTATAAATACGTTTTAGTTTGTTAATTGAATAAAAAAATGTTATTTACAAGTTATAAACTTAACATGTTAGACTTGGGTGTATTTTCTATTTTTCAAACTCGTTTTAGTAAAAGGAAAAAAAAAATAAACAAATCGTAGATAGAATTTGTAAGTCATTTTTTTGACCTATTATAGGGAGAACTAGCTGTTGAAATATAAGAGTAAGTTTAAAATGTTTTATGAAGTTTTCAATAGTTTTTTATCACCTAATTTAGGTTTCGAATGAGAGAGTTATAATATAAACAATAGATATAAGTCGTTTTTTTCATTATTCAAGTTAAACTGAATTTTAAACTATTTTATTTGTTAAAACTCAGTCTTAAGGTTATTAATTTGTGTTTACCCATATGTCTTAAGTTTCGAAAGAAAATAGAATCACGTAATATTTAATCGTGAGACATTGCTCCCGATTAGTAGATGTCTATAGTGATGTCTCACTGTCATATCCGCTTCTAATTTGAGTCGGGTATGACATTTTGGAATCAGAGCAATAGGTTGCTCCGTAGGTATATATATAGGTATATAAATGTAAAGTATTAAATGAATGTAACTTAATGAGGTGTATTTATGTGTTGAATACATATTATTTATGCATATCACGTATTAAAAATATAATTGTAATAATGTCTTCATCATATAGATGCATCCAAGAATATAGTGTGACCGACCGCCTCTAAATAGGGGTAAAGGTAGAAATGACGAAAGAAGAGAATTAGGATGAGGTCCCGAGAGCACAAAGGATAGTGAAGCGTTTAATGCTAGAGTTCCACCTGTTGCCCAACCTCAAAGGCAACCACCACCGCATCAGCCTATTAATCCTCCATCGATACCACCTGAAGCTGAACACCCTGCATATTTGGCTCCACAAGCTGCGATTCTGTAAGTCGCACAAATTTTGCAGCTTGAACCTCGAACATTGGTTGAAGCCTTAGTGGCTACGATGGAAGCACGTACGTCGAATGCCTGATGAGCTAATTGAGGATGCCAAAAACTGTGGGGCATTCAATATTAGGGGTACAATTGAGCCCTAAGGAATCTGATAACTGGGCAAAGGCTATAGAAAAAGCCTTTGGTACTATGCAGTTAGGGAATGAAGATAAAGTAAGAATTATGTTTGGTTTGTTACATGAGCTAGCAGATACATGGTTTACTAGATTTAGAGGTTTGTATGTTAAAGGTTTGAACGGGGATGTTTTCAAACATGATTTCACAAAATAATATGTGACTGAATCATTTCAAAAAGCAAAGAGGAACAAGTTCTTTAATTTAAAACATGGAGTTATAACTGTGAAGGAGTATGTGAACAACTTTGATGATTTATATCACTGTGCAAGTTAGTGGTTTCCTACTGAGGAAGTTAAATGTGAAAGGTTCAAAAATGGCTTGAGTGCATTTTGCTAGAATGAACTGAGTTTGTCTTAGCGTACACATTACCAAGGCTAGGTGGAGAAAGCATTGAAGAAAGAAAAATTGGAAGGCAAGTTAGAATCTAAGAATAGTCAGAAGCAGTCAGGAGATATTGGGACATCCATGTTTGTGAAAGGGGGATCATCTCAGTTTCGAGGTGGTCAAACACAGAGTCAGAATACAAGAGGAGCACTTGTGAGTCCTACTAATTTTCGAGCATCTAATGTTATTAGCCAAACTTCGTATATCATTTCATTGCTAGTAGTGGTGGTAGTGTTCCATAATGTGTTGAGTGTGGGAAATTTCATTCTGGTGAATGCAGGAAGATATCTTTGGAATGCTATCAGTGTGGAGGAAGTGGTCACTTGAAAAGGGATTGTCCTTCATGAAGGACAACTGAATCTGAAAGAAAAATTACGTGTTATGAATGCGGTGAAGAAGAGCATGTACGTACTAGTTGTCCCAAATTGAACAATGCTGAAAGGGGTCGAGGATCACAGAGTGACAAAGGAAGTAATTCATTTGGAAGAGGAAATGGTCGAAGTAATGGTAGAGGTACCAATATGGGAAGAGGAGCTAGTAATACTTCTCAAGGAGTTAAAGATCAAGATACTAAACCACAAGTTTTTGCTATGACTCCATAAGAAGTTGTTGCATCTGCAGAAGTTATCACTGGTACGATTTCTTTATTTGGAAAAGATGTTTATAGGCTTATTGATCCTGGTGCTACACATTCCTTCATGTCGCCTTTATTTATGTCTGATGTAATGTGGGAGTCAAAATTGATGTCTGAACGTTTAATCATTAATAAGGGTGTAAAAACGTTAGACGCTAGTCGGGCGGACATGGCCCTCAAGGATTAATACTGAATTAGTCGGATTTGTATTTTTATATTTTTTATTTGTTAATCAACAACTTTATAAATTCAATCAAAATATGTATTATACTATCTAAAAATAATAATATAAAATTATTTAGTATAGAAAAACACGTATATTTGTAACATATATCTTAAAAAATGTGCAAACATCAAGATTACAACAACAATATCATTGAAACAACTCAAAAGTAAATTATAATAAACTAAAAATAAATTCACAAAAAATATATTTTTGTTATTCGTTGCTTAGGCGGCCTCGGCGGAGCCTAGGCAGTTAAAAGTCGCATAGGGGCTAAAAAATACATAGAGGGACTAATGTGAGAAAATCAGGGTGGTTCCCGATTTTAAGCGCCTAGGCGAGGTCTAGGTGGTCCAAGCGGCCTTGTTTTTTTTTAACAATGATTGTTAACATGCCAATGAGAGTCTTTAGTATGTACACATGTATATCCTGATTGTGAAGTAAAGTTAGGAGGTTCCTTTATGCATGCTGATTGGGTACCTTTAATGGTGCAAACCTTTGATGAAATATTAGGCATGAATTTATTATCTAAGTGTCAAGCCTTGGTAGACTGATGTAGGAAAAAAGTAAATCTAGTTTTAGCTAATTGGGCAGAATATGTGTTTCAGGGAGAGAGATGTATATAGAAATATAGTCTCTATTATGACAATTATGAAAATGTTAAGGAAATGGTGTGATTCCTTCCTGGCATATGTGATATACAGTAAGGAAGAACCTCCTAAATTAGAAATGTGCCAATTGTGAATGAATATCCAGATGTGTTCTCATATAAGATACCAGGTTACCACTAGAAAGAGAAGTGGAGTTTGAAATTAACTTACAACCATGTATTGCTCCTATATCTCTAGCACTATATAGAATGGAACCGGAATGAAAGATTTTAAATACAGTTGCAAGAGTTTTTAGATCTGATGCACATGCATGATTTATAGATCTGATGAATAGAATGTTTTAAACCTTACTTACATACATTTGTAATTGTGTTTATTGACGATATTCTTATGTATTCTAAGAGTAAGGAAGGTCACAGTAAGCATTTGAGAGCAACTCTGAAGATTTTGAGAGAGAATCAGTTGTATGCCAAATTTAGAAAATGTGAATTTTGGCTTGATGAAGTTATGTTCTTGGGACATGTGGTATCAGCTAACAGAATTCTAGTGGATCCTAAATTTTTTGAAGCTGTAGCTAATTGGAAAGCATCACATGTACACGAAGTGTGCAGTTTTATGGGGTTACCATGGTATTACATAAGCTTTGTAATGAGATTCTCACCTATAGCTTCTCTAGTGACGCAATTACTGTGAAAGGGAGTAAAATTCAAGTGGACACCTGAGTGTCAAGACAATTTTGATACTCTGAAGTCAAGACTTATTAATGCCCTAGTGTTGACACTACCTGTAGTGGATGAAGGGTATATATATGTATGTATACACATTATAAGACAAGATCTTAGAATTTATTGATGCGGAATGATGAAGTAATTGGTTATGCATCACACCAATTAAGACTATACACAAATTGAATTACACAACACATGATCTTTAATTAGCTGATGTTGTGTTTGCTTTGAAAAATTGGAGACATTATCGTTATAGTGAGAAATATCGTATTTTTACTAATCACATGAGTTTGAAGTATAGCGTCTTCAAGATCGTTCATAATGATCTTGTTCTCCAAAGTAAGTGAAGCACCATACATGGCGTGCCAATACCCGCCCAAGTCAGGCTTCTCAGGCTGGAAAAAATGATAAGTTCAAATCAAATGTTATCAAAGATAAGTACGATTCGAGGAAGAACAGATAAGATCTTACCAACTTATAGTCAGACTAGAACCAATCCACTTTTGACTTTGTGGTCTTGATTGCAGCTGCCATCAGCTTCTCCCCTCTAGAAGGCACGACCGCCGTAGCTTTCTTCTCGGCCTTGGGATCCGCCTCTTCAAGGGGACATTTCCCATCTTTCTTTGCAGCGGCCACATCCACCTTTTTCTTCTCTTCCAGCTCTCTCATCCGCCTCATGTGACCTGCAAGCGCATCGTCGGCGTTAATCCTCCCCTGCCAAAGGGATAAAAAGGAAATTAAAATCATAAACATAAAATGTAAGATAAAATACCTTCGCAGAATTGAGGATATGTGGTATGAAGAATATCCGTGCCACGATGTTGAACAAATGGTACACCAGCAACCATGAATTCAAGTGCCTAGGCGTATGATCAGTGATTCGTTCTCACCGATGGAAACCCGACAATACGCCCTTTGGCAATTTGATGAAGAAGTACTTGCTTTGCCAGCGATGTACATTCAACATCTTGTCCCTAAAAGGTGAATAACCCTTCATTTTTGAAAAGGTTATATGATCCTCGATTCCACGCTTGGTTAGCATATCAAGGAACTGGAAGACGCGTGGTGATAGGACGATCCCTAGATTCGTAGTGAGGTACGAATCCAAGACAACATCCAACCATCCATTCAGATGTAGCTGGCAAATGGGAATAGAAAAGAAATCTAGGATATCCCCAATAACTTTTGGGCCATGAAAAACGAATCCTCTCTCAACGTGGCTCTATATACAGCGAAATATCCCTTGGGGGGGAGCGAGGCGGGTCGATGATATGGACCCGGCACCATGCATTCAACTACCTTAACCCAGGGATATAGACCCGCCAAGGCGGTCAATTCCCCGAAATCCATCTTCGATGGAGTAATCTCCATCTTGGGTCCTTTTCCCCCCTTTTTCAAGGGGCTGAGGAACTGGCCTCTTCCCCACTGGAAACTAGGTTTGGCACCACTGTCATAGCAACCAGAGCTGCCACAACAGGAGACCCCTGAGTTTCTAAACTTGACGATTTTGACTGTTTTACCTCTTGGTTCTCTACAACTTGCTTCTCAGATTCCAACTCTAAAGACACAGTTCTCTCTGAGGTACTAGAACTAGAACTTAATAGATGAGAACTAGAACCCATGGACGAGAAGATAAGAAGAAAATTGTAAACGAAGGAATTGAGAGATGAGCAAACTTACATGAACAAATAGTATGAGAACAAAGATGGAAGCTTGGGAATCTAGAAAGGAGGAAGCTTTTTCGCTGAAGAAGACGAAATGTAGAAAGGAAATCGGAGAGCAAATGGGTAAAATACCCAGGAGAGAGAAAAACCCAAGTTTATAAAGGAAGATGTGACATCACCGTCTCGGCACGCGAGCTCCCAAATGACATCGATCACCATCCTAATGGCCTGGGACAGTGCATTCATTAATGAGCCGCCGAATGATAGAACGCGGGGAAGAAGAAAAGCCCTAAAGGACTTAATTGATACTTTTAGGGGAGCTTCTGATAACATCCAGATATTATCTAGGGGCGAATCCGCGAAGCTCCATATAATTAAAGGACTAAAAACATTTGGACATCAGCAGTGACTAGAGATCCGCCAGCTAGATGGCGTACGAAGCAAGTCACACGCCACCAAGGATCTATGATCCAAGGATACGCCTCGTAAAGACCAAACATCGTAAAGAGGTCCTCAACAGCCAAATCTTGGGAGACCCGCCATCCAGCATTGATCCGTCCAAAGGATGTCGGCGTTGTCTTCCAATATGGAAACTGAAGCCATTAATGACTAGTAACAGCTCCATAAATGAGCTAACGATCAGACTTAAATGAACACATTAACTACCATTAAAGTAGAATTAATGGAAGGCTTTCTAGTTACTAGTTCGATGGTTACAAGTATCCTAGTATAAATAGGCTCACATCCCATGGCGTTGAGGTATACTTTCTAAAACACACACTTTGTGCTTATAGTTTATCACTATTTTATATTTTACTGCCTGAAGCATCAGAGTGCCCCCGGCTGAACCCAACGCCCCCCCATAAGTGGAGCTCCGGCTTAAGTTCGTTTGAGAGTTATCAAATAGGTTTTCCTAGTTCAACTATTATATATATACTAGTTGAAGACCCACGCGTTGCGCGTGATATATAATATTTTATCAAATACTTTAAACATATTATTGAATTTGAAAATATGTATTAATTAAAATTTTGACATTCTAGTTATTTATGATAGAAATATAAAGGTTAATTATATAAAAACATTAAAAATTAAAATCCCTTCAAAACAATATTATATTCAAATATGGTATCTTAAATCTTAATGCATATCTAACCTTAATTCAACAATTGATATTAGAATATATATTTAGGTTTAATATCAATATTTTGTAATTAAATTCATAAACCTTTTCAATTTTATAGTATATGACAAAAAAAAGCAATTTGATTCTATTTTCGATAAAGCTCCTCTATCGTATTTGAATTTTAGTTAAAAAAATTATCCAATATATAATAAATAAAAAATAGCAAGTTTATTAATAACGTATTAATATACAGTAGCAATATTGTCAATATATATTTCATTTGATTCATATAGCTAAAACGTCTTTTGTTTGTTATTAATAAAGTAGTAAACAATTTTTTTTGCAATAAAATTTCATTTTAGTAATTCAATTTTAGTAACCATAAAGTCAAAAACTTTGTCATTTAAATCAATAAAAAAAGCTTGTTTTTTTCTATGATTTTGTGTTATGAGTATCAAGATGGCCACTTTAGTGAGGATGGTAGTTGAAACTTAAAAATAAACTCATAAAATTACATAATAGTTAAATGAAGCACTGATTTGATCTCTCATCATGCTTTGTCGTCGAGAATTGTTAGTATTGCTTGCAATGCTATTTCTGGTTTGCCATAAATCTTTTTGCCATTTCAAATCATTCTCTGAGTTCAAATTTAAAACAGATTTTGTAAAGTAACTACTATGTCTGTACTAGCCATTTAATTTTGCCAAATCATTTGGATTTGCATGCGTTTTTGACCCTCCAATCTAGCCATTTAATTTTTCTTTATTTCTTTGATTGTTTGTCTTTTTATCTGATTATCCATGTCATTTGTATGTCAATCCACACTTTTCTCTTCTCTCTTTTCAAAATATATTTAGTTAAACTTATTAATGATGAAACAATGTAATAGTGTAAATTTATCTGCAAACACACTATCAAAAACTTCAAAATTGATGGATTGCACTTTCATAATAATTCTTATTAAATAATAAAAATAAAGTTTGAAGCAAGAGTAGAACAAACATCTAAAGAAAACCAAAAAAATATCTAGACAAAAAAAGCAAGACGTTTAAGGTTTGAACTACAAACTCCATATTTCCTAGTTGAGAATCAACTTCCATAAAAAAATAGCTAATAACTGATCCTCGGAAGATGAGCAATATGATATCATTGAGATTGACATTATAATTGCCAGTGCTTTGAATAAAAAAGAACTTAACCAATGGTAACACCACTAAATAGAAATGAAAGAAAAAATATAAACCAAAATTTTAAAGAATAAAAAAGAAATACTAACCTTCAATTTATATTCTACCAATTCTTTGTATATGGATTGAATCGGACATAAGAAGAAGTTGGATGGAAATATGAAGTCTTGAGATAATGAAACTTATCATATATTTTATGGGAAAATGCATTTACTAAAATTAGATATCTAAGGAAAATATTTTATTCAATTCAATCCAATAAAAAGTTGTAATCTTTTGGAGATGAAACCATTGAATGGACAATTACCTCTATGACTGATTATTTATATGAATATGTATCATTATAATTAAATTTCAGCAAGATTTTGATTTTAATTGTAAATAATTATCTAACACTTGTCTTCTCACAAAACACTTGTTTCACCTAATCGACTCTCACTTTTAAAACTCACTCGTCGTTACCTCTTAATCATTTCTTCCTCTTTCACTATCCCATTTATAACTATTTGAATGATAAAATACCTTTTCAAATTCAGAGACATTTAAATAAAATAAAAGATTAGAAAAAAACATTGCACAAATTTTTAATTGCAATGAAATAAGTCAGAATGAGAAAAGACATATCTTATCAAAAATAACGAATAACGAATAACTCATCAATTTACACATGAAATCCAAAAGAAGTAAAAGAACTTACCAAAATTAATAGGAAGACAATAAGCAACATTTTTTATGAATAAAAATGAGAATGGAAAGTGGAATATAAAGGATGAAGAAACTGGTATTGGGAGATTAAACGTTGAGAAGAAGGACTGTTACAGCTCAATTAATGATTAATGATGACGTTTATAAAGTCTATGGACAGAGATAATGTAAACTCATCTATTCTCTTTACTCCTAGTACTTATGACATTAATATAGTATTTATGATGACAGAGATAATGTAGTATTTATGATATTAATATAGTATTTATGATCGCATATATAATATAAACTCATTTATTCTCTTTACTCCTACGGTACTGTAACGTCCGTGTCTAAAATTTTAATTTTTGAAATAGATAGTGTGAATTGTTTATAAATTTAAATATATTATAGGGTTCAATTTAATGTTTTTAAGTGTAAATTAAAAGATTTGGGCAAGTTTTATGAGAAGTTATAAAGAATGAGGACTAAAATTAATATTTATCAATTAATTACCCATGTCTACGTATTATTACTGTAATTAAGAAAAAATAATTAAGGATGAGGAAGGAGTATATTTAGGACACATATCATAATAATAATAATAATAAATGATTATAAATTAATTATATAAAAATATATATGTTAGACATAAGTGTCAAGATTTCAATTCATCCAAATTACACATGTCTTAATATAAACAAATTAGAGTACATTTGGCTAATTTAAACATATTTTGGATCCATATGCAATATTTTAACCATATAAAATATTTATATAACATGTGTCACTCTCAATTAAATTCATATATATATACTCTCATTTGAATTCATATGGGAGATGATGAAGGAAAAATGATTTCATGATATCGTTATAAGAGATACAAATATTTATTTAAGTTTAGCATTTAGTTATTTTTATTTCATTTGTTTTCAACGAATACTTATATATTAGGTGCTTTACAAAAATAAAAGAAAGAGTGATATGTAATAATATTATTATTATTAATTATATTAAAAAAATTGTTTTACTCACCATTTATGTAGTATACGTTTTTATTATGTTATTAAAAATAAAGAATTTCCTTTAAATATTATTTTTAAAAGAAGATTTGATTTCTTTCAATAAAGAAATGGTTAATTCTTATTTAAATAGAATTTGAGGAGAAAATAAATAATTATTGTTTTCTTTTTACCCACTTTGATCTTTTTATCATTTTTGCATTTTCATATTTTGGAGTTATGGATATTTAGGAATTTAAATACTCAATTCAACCAAACCACAAGAAATAAAATACGAAACCACTATTATTAAACTTCTAACAGCGCTGTGAACCAGCAGCTGTCAACAGTGAATTTTCGGTGACCGACGATTGCGCTTTACTATCAGCGGGGATTAAGCGGGGATTACACTGATTAATTTCGGTGACCGACGACGATATTTCGGTAACTGTATTTTAAATCTAAATTATTTTTAAAATATTCTAAGTATGATTTTGAGTAATTCTGATTTTAGTATTCGTCAAATTCATACAGGTTTATACCTAGTGATATATCAAATATATAGGTTAGTAATAAAAATATGAAATTTAGACGGTTGTCCATTAGATTTATTCAAGTCGGTATTAATGATCATTTAGCAGCATCACGAGTTTAAAAGTATAATCGGTCCGAGTTTAAAAGTATAATCAGTCTGAATTAATTACATTGATTTAAAATTTCTATCTCAGTGATCGAAAATATTTCGATCGGGAAATATAACTTTGACAGTTAGAGTTAAAATCAGCTGAAAATAGAAGGACTAATACCGATATTTACCAAATAGAGTCGGTATTGATATTTACCAATTAGAGTCGGTATAAAGTAGAATGTAAAATTTGTACCAAAAGTTGAATATAAGATTAGTCCAAGTCAGTCATCCTAATATAACGAGTTAACGAGTCTAACTGAACCTTTGGTCGGAATTAACGGTATCGGTTTAAATGGTTAAAATTCGAATATTTATAGATTCAGATAATTACAACAAATTTGAAGATAAAATTTGTAACGATAGACTCTTAGTAGTGTCATGAGGGTAATGATATATTCGGACTAAATTAATTATACCGGTCTAGTGTTTCACGTAACTATTCCGGTGATAAATAAGAATAGTTCGATAAAAATGTATGAAAATAGTTGGATAAAAGTGTTTGGTATAAATTTTATTTAAGTCTAATATTTGAGTGATTTGGGTGGTTTTAATTCTTGAAAATTGATGAAATTGTCAATTTATGGAAATATATTATTTAAAGTATTTACTTTGATTTTAAAATAATTAAATTGAAGTATAATTTTGTGCTTTTGGTATTTATTTGAAAATTGGATCGAGAAATGAATTTCACTATTTTATACGAATTATTTTTGGATTGAGAGAAAGCTATTGTGGTTGTTATTGTTATTATTTATGTGATTTGGATTGAAGTCCAAATATGGTTTTATTTGTGAAAGATAGTGTTAGCGATAGGTCATCATCCTCCTGGCTGAAACCTGAATTGAGGTCATGAGATACATCTTCATCCTCGTCTTGGGTTTGCACAACTTCCTTTTCGTTCATGTCGAGGCTCCATAAAAATCCCATTGACCTTTGGGGATTTGCATATATGGGCAATACTTCTAGAGTGGGTTCTTGTTGAGTTGCTTCCTCTATGATGCCCCCCGAATCAAGATCATTGGAAGCGGCGTCATCCTCTTGCATGGACTTAGAATCATAGTTATAGGGATCGTCTCCATCCTCTTGACTTTCTATTGCCGTCTCACCATTAGGGATCTTCGTTTTTGGAAGAGTCGGGCGTGTGGGAAATGCTTCTAACTTTGTATTGTAATGAAGTTCTCCATCTTGGATGGCCCCGATACAGCCTTCAATGCAGGCTCTGAAAGAAGCTGCTATATTAGCCGTTTGTTTCTCGAGTTGATCCAAAAATCGTTGATATTCATCGTCCTTTGATTGGTTCTCCTCCATAAGTAATGATTCGATTTCTCCATCATCCTCAACAACTTGGACTGCTTCCACCTTTGCCACATGACTGGAATCCTTGAGAGAATTTTGGTCGTAGCTTATTTTAGAGCACACAATATCTTCATATGTCTTATGCTCGATTGGAGCCATGACCGTACTTCTTTCAAAGCAAGATTGCCGACACGGATGATGAAAGTGGAGGTTTTCATCCCTATAATTGCAAATATAACTATTTCGGCAATGAGGATTACTCATCCGTAGATGCTCCCATACTTCAATATAATCAGGACCATGTGGATTTTTATGGGACTCCTGGACTTGCTCCACATAGCAACCATATTGATCATCATAGAATGACGCGGTTTGAACGTAAGCACAACACTTGCAATCAATATTATGTTCGTCGCTATGAATAAACTGAACATAGCCATCGTCGTAGCATCTAAAGACGGTGTACCAATGGACCCACAATGCGGTTGCACTTATTGTGAAATGTCGATCTCGATTGAAACCACCAAAATATACCGGTATCGTAGCATCCCTTGCATTTTCGTATGATGTCCTCGTCATGGTTTGATTGCTTTACACCTATTGATATTCAGAGGCATTCTCCGTGAATAATAGAAACAATGATTAAATTAAATTTATTATGAAAATACAACGAATAAAATTGCATAAAGTAAGAGCATGAAATAATAATAAACTAAATTGAAAAGCTGGGTGTGAGAAAAAAAGTGTTTATAGGGAAAAGGGCATTGTAATTTTTGGCAAAGCTTAAATAAAAGGTCCCACTGGGCGTGCCAAAAATTGTTAGCGTTAGCTAATAAATTTTGGTAAAGTGGAAGTGGGGCGAAAAAAAATAAATGTGATATGAAAAAAAGTTGCGGAAGAAAATAGGCACAAAAACGGGTTTTAATTTTTTTTTTGCAAAGCTTAAAAATAGGTCCCACTGGGCGTGCCAAAAATTGTTAGCGTTAGCTAATAAATTTTGGTAAAGTGGAAGTGGGGCGAAAAAAAATAAATGTGATATGAAAAAAGTTGTGGAAGAAAATAGGCACAAAAAAGGGTTTTAAATTTTTTTTTGCAAAGCTTAAAAATAGGTCCCACTGGGCGTGCCAAAAATTGTTACCGTTAGCTAATAAATTTTGGTAAAGTGGAAGTGGGATAATGAGTGTGAAGAGAAAAAAAATGTGTGATGGGTATTCAATTTTTGGTGAAGCCTAAAGAAAAGGTCCCACTGGGCGTGCCAAAAATTGTTAGCGATATTTTCGGAATATGCTAATTTCAACCTTGTCACGTGTGGTTAGGGTGCGGGCGTGCCAGAGAAGATTATTTCTCAATTATTAAAGACGATTAAGTTTATGGAATTTGCGCGCCGAAACTTGAAATCTAAACGAGGCGACTGACGAGGGACGCAAGGATTGAAAAAGTCACTCTTGGGTCTCTCGCGCCGTTATAGAAACTTTGCGAGATAAATTATTTTTATTTAAGCTAATGTGGATAAATTAAAGACGGAAAAATAAAGGAAATTAAAGTGCGAAATTGACACGAGATTTTAGAAAAATTGGTATTTTATTGATATAAATTAAGATTTGAATACATGTGTTCAAAGTAAGCATAAAAAAATGAAATTAATTACGATCAAAAAATTTCTATATTAAACATATAGCTAATTCAATTGAATTGGAAAAACAAATCAAATACAAAGAATTGAAATGCAAATAATAAAATTAAAATTCAACGACAAACTCGGAGCCACAATAGCTATCTCGGCTGGTGTTGAACTTTGATGTCGGCTTGAAGTTCTCGGAGGGCTGCGGTCGGTTGGGCCCGTATGGTATATGATCTTGGCAATGTCAAAACGTGTGGTAGGCAAATAGGGCAGATTTAACCTTTGACTTCGGTGGACTCGTTTGAGTGCTTAAGAACACGGAATTGGACGATTAAATAGGCTAAATTTAACTTCAGGAGGTCAGGAACAAATTTCTATAAGGGATCGAAGGCTAAAACGGACTCTAAATGGACGAAATTGAGTTTTGAAAACAAGTCGACGAATCTGGAAAATTCTGGGAACAGACTAGCTAAAAGAATTTGGGGTGTAAAGATTAGCTTGTAACTATAGTTTCTGAGCACGGAATTGGGAAAATAAATATACTAGATTGAAATTAAAGACGTCAGGAACAACTTTGTTGAAGGGATCGAAAGCAAAAAATGAATTTAAATGGACGAAATCGGGCTTTGAAAATACTTGGACGAATCTGGAAAATTAATTTGGAAACAGAATTCTAGCTAAGGATTGAGCAAATTAAAGGCTTAGGAATGCTAAATTGAATTGAAAAACTTGGAAAGAGGCTATTGGGACTTGGATTAAAGCTAAAGGAAGTTAAAAGAAGGAATTAAAACTAAGAACTTGAAGAACAAAAACAAAGAACTTAAGAACTAAGAACTTAAAAGGAGAGCATTGGAAAGAACCTTTAGGAAGGGGTTTTTGTTGTGTTGAGTGAGTGATTAATTATGAAAAATGGAGGGTCTATTTATAGCATTTTGAGAGGGCAATTTGTGTAATTAATCACCAACTAACCCTTATTTTTCTCTCTAACTTTGCCCACTAACTTGCCACCTCACTAACTTCCTCAACCTCCACAAACCACCACTAACCTCCATGCCACATCACCCCACTACCTTGTGGTTAGAGAGAATTTTAAGGCTTGGTCCTATTTGTGGGGATGGGCTAGGCTTCGTAGGTTAGCTCGTGGTTGTGTTCGGGTGCGTTTGGAGAAGTCGGGTGGACCGAAACGGGCTCCGGGCGAGGACTGATCTCTCGTTTGCCGTGCTGACTTCTAGTTCACCGAGAGAAAGGGCACGTCCCGCATAGGTCTGGCTACGCCCCACGTGGTTCAGCTTCTGAACCTGGTGCATCCAGTTGATGGGGGTTACGCGTGGCGTTCCTGGTGTTACGCCCCGCGTGTTTGACCTCCTGGTAGAACTTGGCCGGATGCCTGATCTAAGCTCCGCGTATGAGAAGGCACGCCCCGCGTGGAGCAAGATGCCCTTATCAACTGGCGGTTAGTTTATATATATATATGTATATTTTTTTCTATTTTCCATTCATCATTGTTATTTTTCTAGAAGCATATAAACTATACCCTAAAATTAAACCCAAGCTTTCTATATACATGAAAATAAAATTTATTTATTTTGGGCCAACAGATAGATAAAATGGTTTTGTCCATCTAGGATTGCCCGGGGTAGGAGTTGTAAGACCATACCTAAGGGCGGTATGGCCAGACTGCACGGCTGGTAGTCCTAACGTTAGGTAAGGCGAGATATGAATGAGATATCTCGATTATTGATATGATTGATGGTATGATAAGCTACACAGGTGGAATTCGAGGATGGACACATACGCAAATTTTCTATTACGTTTTGATAATGCTTGATGATTTGAATTCTAATGTTTTACGATTTATTTGATTATGAGTTGGTTTGTTAAAGCGGTTTATTCGATTTGATTCGTTTTGAGCAAACGTTGTTCGATTCGATTCGTTTTGACAAAACGTTGTTCGATTTGATTCGTTTTGATAAAATGTTGTTCGATTTGATTCGTTTTGATAAAACGTTATTCGATTTGATTCGTTTTGATAAAGTAATTTATATATATTAAATTATATAATAATAAAGTGAAATATACAATTAAGTTATTAGTGAATCAATCAACGTGTCAATAAGTTAAAATGAGTTCATAAGTTAAGAGAACTACCTAATTAAGAGAACTAACTAAAATCGGTAGAACTACGTGGCTTTGATTCCCGATTTAAAGATTAAAAGACGTTCCAGATACGTAGGAAGCTTGATAGAATTATCGAGTCCAAGCCAAATAAATAATAAAACTTTAGGTAGTCCAAATAAATTTTTATCTAATAGAAAATCGGTTCGGCTTTCAGGATGTTAGGCGTTTGTTATCCTATCTTCCGTTCATACCCGATTCCGTTTAGGGTCGGATGTGACATTTTGGTATCAGAACTTTAGGTTATTTTTTTCGGACCTAGTGTGGGTGGTGATTGAAGAATATGAATATTTGAGAAAAAATTCCGAAGGTTATATAGTTCGATAGTGAGTTAAAAAAATCGTAATTAAGAAATTATAATGATTAATGTACTGAATTTCGAGGACGAAATTCTTTAAGGTGGGTAGAATTGTAACGTCTGTGTCTAAAATTTTAATTTTTGAAATAGATAGTGTGAATTGTTTATAAATTTAAATATATTATAGGGTTCAATTTAATGTTTTTAAGTGTAAATTAAAAGATTTTTGGCAACTCGGGCCAGGAGGTCAATTGGACAAGTCTCAAGCTATTTTTGGCAACTCTGTCACCGCGGTCCGCAGAGCTCGATTGGCTGATGCCCTTGGAATTAGGATGGCTTCCCTTCCGATTAACTATCTCGGAGTCCCTCTCTTTCAAGGAGCTCCAAAAGCTCGCTATCTTCAGCCTCTCCTTGACAGGTTTCTTAATAAATTCAGCACTTGGAAGGGTAAATCGTTGTCTATTGCGGGTAGGCTCACTCTGATAAAATCCTCCCTGACGGGAGCTCTCATTCACTCTTTTCTGATCTACAAATGGCCGTATAATCTCATCTCCCGTGTCAACAAAGCAGTTAGAAACTTTCTCTGGACAGGAGACATAGACAGAAGAAAGCTAATTACGGTTCCTTGGAAGATTTGCTGTCAACAGCTTCAGCATGGTGGGTTGGGCATTAAAAACCTCAGGACATTCAACTCTGCGTTGATTGGAAAATTCAGTTGGGAATTAATTCAGGGCCAGAGTCACATCCCCACTCTTCTCCGACATCGATTCCTAGAGAAATCGGGTCTGGCCAGAACTTACATCTCCAATTCCTCTATCTGGTCTTCTGCCAGGTCTATTTTTGACCAAATTCGACTTAACGTCTCTTGGTGGTTCAAGGAGGGATCCAATCTAAACTTCTGGACAGACAGGTGGATCCTTCCTGTTGTTGCTGATCAAATTGGGATTCCTATGAAGCATCAGAGAAACCTTTTTAACCCCATTCATGAATTCCGAATCAATGGAAATTGGACTGGGCTACAGTTGCTACCAGCACAAGTTCAGGACAATATTAACAACACTCTTTGCGTTGATTATGTCATCGATACCTGTATTTGGCATCCTACGGACTCTGGCAATTTAACAGCTAAGCTTCTCTACCTCTCTCTCACTCCAGGGACTACGATTGACTGGCACAGGCTGCCGTGGAACCCTTTCGTCCTCCCTAGGCGTGCGATGACCTGCTGGATGCTTATCCATCACAAATTACCAGTTCAGGAGCTGCTGCAGTCCCGCGGCATGTGCATGGCGCAGAGATGCGAGTTGTGTAAGCAGTACAGTGAATCTACAGATCATCTTTTTCTGTTTTGCAGCGTTACATGGGATCTTTGGAGAATGATTTTTCGGTTCTTTGGTATAACTTGTTTCACCAGTGTGGATTTTGTTGATTTCTTTGCTAAAATCAGAACTGTGCGAGTTAGACGGGACTTGCGAATTGCCTGGAAATGTGCTGTGATCACCTGCATTTGGTTTATTTGGACTACTAGAAACAAAGCAATTTTTGACTCTGAGCTTCCTTCAATCCAAATCCTGCGCAGAAGGCTGATGTTCTTCGTTGGTGAGTGCATGCCTTCCTCGCGTAATAACAATCAGTCCAACGACACCGACTTTGCAATTGTTAGATGGCTTCCGCCGCCGAGAAACTGGCTGAAAGTCACCACTGATGGTGCTGCTGACAACCTTTCGGGTAACGCAGGTGCAGGAGGAATATTCAGAAATGCCAGAGGCTTCGTGGTTGGCGCCTTCGCGTTTCCTATTTCAGATGCACAGGCTCATGTAGCTGAGCTCCGAGCGATTATTTATGCAATTGAAGCAGCCTGGGACAGAAATTGGAGAAATTTATGGATAGAATCGGACTCAGCTTATGCGGTTCGACTGCTTAGAAACAATTCTCTCGACGTTCCTTGGATCATCAGAAGGGAGTGGTCCCGATGTATCCACAGACTCGCTTCTATGCAATGGACAGTTACACATATTTTCAGGGAGGGAAATCAAGCGGCGGATCGTCTGGCTGGTTTCGGTAAAACTGCAACCTCTCTGAACTGGTGGAACACGGAACCTCACTTCTGTCAAGCTTTGGTTTTTGATGACCTCTGCAATGTAGCACATATTCGTTTCTTCTAATTCCCCTCCCCCTTTTTTCATATTTCTTTTATTTTCTTCCTCCTCCCTCTCTCTGTATAGTTTTCCTTTTATTATCAATAATATTCGGGTTGGTGGCTGCGTTGGGGGTGCCAACCTAGTTGGGATGTCCAGCCTTCCACCGCGTCCCATTCTTTGATTAAAAAAAAGTGTAAATTAAAAGATTTGGGCAAGTTTTATGAGAAGTTATAAAGAATGAGGACTAAAATTAATATTTATCAATTAATTACCTATGTCTACTTATTATTATTATTATTATAATTAAGAAAAAAATAATTAAGGATGAGGAAGGAGTATATTTAGGACACATATCATAATAATAATAAAATGACTATGAATTAATTATATAAAAACATATATGTTAGATATAAGTGTGAAGATTTCAATTCATCCAAATTACACATGTCTTAATATAAACAAATTAGAGTACACTTGGCTACTTTAAACATATTTTGGATCCACATGTCAATATTTTAACCATATAAAATATTTATATAAGATGTGTCACTCTCAATTAAATTCATATATATATACTCTCATTTGAATTCATATGGGAGATGACGAAGGAAAAATGATTTCATGATATTGTTATAAGAGATACAAATATTTATTGCATTTAGTTATTATTTTTTTTTTAAAGAGCATTTAGTTATTTTTATTTCGTTGTTTTCAAGGAATATTTTTTTTTTTTTTTTTGAAAACAAAGAAACTTTATCATTCAATATCAGCACTTAAGTCATTACAAATGAACTGGGGGGATTATGTTTCCATATCTCATGATCAGACACAGAACTATACGCTCTTGCAAGCATATGAGCAATCTTATTCGCTGACCTTCTAATGAAAGAAACAGATAAAATATTTAGCTCGCAAATCAAAGCTTTACAATCATCAACAATAATGCCAAAAGGGAAAACTAGTTCTGTAGTTCCAGAAATTGCAAGAACCAAGAGCTGAGAATCAATTTCCAGATGAACATTAGTAAAACCTTCCGTCTTCAACCAACTAAGAGCTTCACGACAACTCATTTTTTCAGCCAATAGTGGGTCCTGACAGTTATTGATCATACCATTGCCAGCAGCTATGAAGCACCCCTCATGATTCCTTAACACAAAACCAAAACCAGCATGACCTGTATCCTGGAATAGTGCAACGTCAACATTGAGCTTCAAACTATCTTGTGCCGGGCACAACCACTTCGAACTAACTGCTTCTCCACCAGGCGCTGCAATCAGTGTTTGGGCCTGCTGCCAACTGTTCAGAAATACTTATATATTAGGTGCTTTACAAAAATAAAAGAAAGAGTGATATGTATTATTATTATTATTATTATTATTATTATTAATTATATTTTAAAAAAATTGTTTTGCTCACCAGTATACGTTTTTATTATGCTATTAAAAATAAATCATTTCCTTTAAGTATTATTTTTAAAAGAAGATTTGATTTCTTTCAATAAAGAAATGGTTAATTCTTATTTAAATAGAATTTGAGGAGAAAATAAATAATTATTGTTTTCTTTTTACCCACTTTGATCTTTTTATTATTTTTGCATTTTCATATTTTGGAGTTATGGATATTTAGGAATTTAAATACTCAATTCAACCAAACCACAAGAAATAAAATACAAAACCACTATTATTAAACTTCTAACAGCGGTGGACCAGCAGCTGTCAACAGTGAATTTTTGGTGACCGACAATTGCGTTTTACTATCAGCGGGCACTGATTAATTTCGGTGATCGACGACGATATTTCGGTAACAGTATTTTAAATTTAAATTATTTTTAAAATATTCTAAGTATGATTTTGAGTAATTCGATTTTAGTATTCGTCAAATTCATACAGGTTTATACCTAGTGATATATCAAGTCTATAGGTTAGTAATAAAAATATGAAATTTAGACGGTTGTCCATAAGATTTATTCAAGTCGGTATTAATGATCTTTTAGCAGCGTCACGAGTTTAAAAGTATAATCGGTCCGAGTTTAAAAGTATAATCAGTTTGAATTAATTACATTGATTTAAAATTTCTATCTCAGTGATCGAAAATATTTCGATCAGGAAATATAACTTTAACAGTTAGAGTTAAAATCAGCTGAAAATAGAAGGACTAATACCGATATTTACCAAATAGAGTCGGTATTGATATTTACCAATTAGAGTCGATATAAAGTAGAATGTAAAATTTGTACCAAAAGTTGAATATAAGATTAGTCAAAGTCAGTCATCCTAATATAACGAGTTAACGAGTCTAACTGAACATTTGGTCGGAATTAACGGTGTCAGTTTAAATGGTTAAAATTCGAATATTTATAGATTCAGATAATTACAACAAATTTGAAGATAAAAATTTGTAACGATAGACTCTTAGTAGTGTCATGAGGGTAATGATATATTCGGACTAAATTAATTATACCGGTCTAGTGTTGCACGCAACTATTCCGGTGATAAACAATAATAGTTCGATAAAAATGTATGAAAATAGTTGGGTAAAAGTGTTTGGTATAAATTTTATTTAAGTCTAATATTTGAGTGATTTGGGTGGTTTTAATTCTTGAAAATTGATGAAATTGTCAATTTATGGAAATATATTATTTAAAGTATTTACTTTGATTTTAAAATGATTAAATTGAAGTATAATTTTGTGCTTTTGGTATTTATTTGAAAATTGGGTCGAGAAATGAATTTCACTATTTTATACGAATTGTTTTTGGATTGAGAGAAAGTTATTGCGGTTGTTATTGTTATTATTTATGTGATTTGGATTGAAGTCCAAATATGATTTTATTTGTGAAAGATAGATAAAATAGTTTTGTCCATCTAGGATTGCCCCGGGTAGGAGTTGTAAGAGTTGTAAGACCATACCTAAGGGCGGTATGGCCAGAGTGCAGGGCTGGTAGTCCTAACGTTAGGCAAGACGAGATATGAATGAGATATCTCGATTATTGATATGATTGATGGTATGATAAGCTACATGGGTGGAATTCGAGGATGGACATATACGCAAATTTTGTATTACGTTTGATAATGCTTGATGATTTGAATTGTAATGTTTTACGATTTATTTGATTATGAGTTGGTTTGTTAAAGCGGTTTATTCGATTTGATTCGTTTTGAGCAAACGTTGTTCGATTTGATTCGTTTTGACAAAACGTTGTTCGATTCGATTCGTTTTGATAAAATGTTATTCGATTTGATTCGTTTTGATAAAACGTTATTCGATTTGATTTGTTTTGATAAAGTGAGTTATATATATTAAATTATATAATAATAAAGTGAAATATATAATTAAGTTATTAGCGAATCAATCAACGTGTCAATAAGTTAAAATGAGTTCATAAGTTAAGAGAACTACCTAATTAAGAGAACTACCTAAAATAGGTATAACTACGTAGCTTTGATTCCTGATTTAAAGATTAAAAGACATTGCGGATACGTAGGAAGCTTGATAGAATTATCGAGTCCAAGCCAAATAAATAATAAAACTTTAGATAGTCCAAATAAATTTTTATCTAATAGAAAATCGGTTCGGCTTCCAGGCTGTTAGGCGTTTGTTATCCTATCTTCCGTTCATACCCGATGCCGTTTAGGGTCGGGTGTGACAGGTACCAACTAAGCCCAAAAGCCTCTAAAACACTTCTTGTAAATTTTCTCTACTTCCACTATTATATAAAATAAAATAATTATATAGACTAGTCGAAGACCCGATATATGAAATTTTTATATATTTTAAATAAAATAATTATTATTATTTACAAAAAATTAAATTAAATTAATAATAATTTGGTTCCTTTTACAAATTTAATAAAAATGAATTATCACCATTTAATAATTTTTATGTTGTTTATGATATATTTTCAAATTTTGTCTATTTGAATATTTTTTTAAATAATAATAGTTTGAAGAGTTTAATGAATAATAAATTAAAATACGAGTAAAGGTCAAAAATTAATAATCAAATTTATTTGATGGCTAGATTAACTTGGAAATAATAGAGTTTTTTTTTAATTCGAGTCATCATCAAAATTGATAAAGGATATAACAACACACAAATTAACTTTAAAAAGAATTATGTATACATTACAGAATGTTGAAATATAAAATTATCTAATTTCCAACTCCAAACTATATTATAGATACCATTATACAATTTGTTTTTGCATAAGACACAAACATTTCTAATTTTGGTCTTGCAAATGAATGTTTGATTCTAAACATATAACAACACAAAATGTGTCTTTTATTTAAAAAAGAAATAGGTAATCTCATCAATAGTTATATTACACACAAATCTGTACTTTCAATTAGAACTACAAAACACAAACACCTAGAAAGGCCAAAAGCGCAACAAGATGACAAATTTTCTCTATTTCTGTGATAACCCGCGAAGCCCAAAACGGGTTATATTCATTTCGCAAGCCCAGCCCATATTAAAGCCCCATGGGCTAAGATTGGACGGGACCCGAATGAAGGAAGCGGGCACAGCGAGTAAACCGCCCCGAATTCCTAAACGGAGCGTCAAGACTCCCACTTAGAACCACGTTCGTTGCCATGAAAGCCACGAAAGGGACATGGCCTAAAAAGGGGTAACCGCCCTCAGAACGTGGCCCACTAAGGAGTAACCGCCCTCGGCGGTTACCCAAAAAACACCTATAAAAGGCCTTAAGAATAAGGGGGGAGGTACGTTCACATTTTTTCCCACAAAGCTATTGCTAAATTATAGACTCATTTTTACAAAAACTGACTTGATCGTCGGAGAGTTTTCCCGGAGATCCTGTCTCCGGTTTTGTTTTGCAGGTAACTCCGGCAAAGAATATCAAAGCGGATCCAGCAAGTTATCATTCTGTTTTCTATCTATTCATTCTTTGCTACTTCGTTTGTTTTCCATCACCAAGTTCAAAATGATGATCTTTTTAAGCACTGACTGCATCTACTTGTCATCTTCAAGCAAAATCATGCCCATAAGTGATGGATCCTCAAGCATCATCTTGGCCGTAATGTATCAAACTATTGATCATGTCTGAATGTCTGAAGGACCGAGATGGATGTTTTTAGGGACAATTACTAAACTAGCCCCTTTTAGGGGGTTAGTTTACATTTCTAGCTCATTTCAAAAAAAATTACAAAACTAACATATTTTAATAGACAACTTCCAACTTTGCCATCGTCTTCTTCCTAAACAGAACTTTGTGTCTTTCCCCCTCTCTCGATCGCTCTCTCTCTCTAAAGAACAGAAAAATCTACAGAACGACTACGAATATTACAACAATCAATCCCACCTATAGTTCATACAACAAGATTTCTACAATCATGTAAGTTTTTCATTGGTTTTTAGTTTCATTGAAAAGATTTGAAGCTTAGTTCATTCATCGTTAAGATCTAGCAGTTTGTTTCTCTACAACCCAATGTATATTGTTTCTCTTCTTTTTTCATGTTTTTCCTGGTCGTGCGAACCCCAAAAACAGTGGCATTATTGTCTGAAAATGCATTTTGCTTAGAACATTAGTTTCAGATTTTTCCCGACAGTGTCGATATCTGTCGATTTCTGATCAATATCATGACGAACAAGTCAAAACAAAAAATTAGGCAGCTGAACAATTTTTGACAAAGAGAAAAAAATTCAAATGAACTGTCTATGTGTTTCGAATGAGAAATAAAATCACTCTTACAGAAAAAAAATGTTCAACTTTTTTCTTTCAATTAATTCAACAATTAATTGACTTAATGAATAATTAATCTTACTAAATTAACGTTAATGAAAATTAAAACTATTGTAACCACTAAACTGTTTTAGAAAATTAATAACGAACATTACTTCTATTTAATTCCATTAATGAGATTTGATTATTACTTCTATTTAATTCCATTAATGAGATTTGATTCTCTAGCAACTACCATTCAAAATTTAAAATGAATTTAGACAGCTTCATTAAGACTGCACATGGCAAAAGCTGTTATCACCCTTGTAATATTCAAATCCTGTAAAAGGAGAAAATTCTATGGACTTTAAGAATTGAGTGTTGATTTACTGAAAAATCAAAACATTGCACGCTAATAAGATTTACAATCTTCAATAATTCATCTCCGTCTCTGAATTATACTCATAAAATTCTCAAATCATTTTGTAAAAATATAAAAATAAACGAACTAGATCTTTATGAACGTTGTCTATCTCGTTGGTGTTGTCATCCACATAATGGCTCGAGATAATCATACTGAATTGGCAGAAGTTTTTTTCCTACACAATAGCGATAACAAAAAAAGGAGAAAAATGGCTCTAAAAAAATAAGACAACGGTAATTAATCATACCTCGAAATCTGCACAATACACAAAATTTTCAATCCATATAAGAAAATTCTAAAATAATAAAATGAAAATCATTGCAGAACTCAACCTTTATCATCCCTAATAATACTATCATCATTGTCATCTACAGAATTACTCGATATAACCATACTTGATTGGTAAAAGTTTTTTTATAAAGAATATTGATAATAAAAGAAGAGAAAAATGCAATCCATTTCAATGGATCTTCTAAAAAAGAAGCCGATAATAGCTTTTTCTATAAATAAAATAATCCAAGCTTGGACATGCTCTTAAATAAATAAAACTATGCAGGGAAAGATGAGAAAACATGTGTTAATGCATTAATTAAAATTATATACAGAGGTGGAGGTAAGGGAAAGAAGATAAGGTATATATTAATGCATTAATTAACATATTTAAGCCATATTTTTTAAAAAGAAAAAACCATGCATTAATAGAATCAGAATACAATGCTTGAACAATGAAATCTAAACGACTAGTATGCCACGCCATCAGTCCTAGCATAGAATAGGAAGCCCTTGCAAGTTCATTGGTAACACTATTCATAGAACGACTAGCAAAAATGATACTAACATCATTAAAGGAATGAATCAACCTATTACAATCATCAAGAACAATATCGTAATAAGACCTGAAGGCATGTTGATTAAGATCTAAAACCACCACCTCTGTATCGGTTTCAACAAGACATCCGTCCATACCCTTTCTGTTGAGCCAACTTAGAGCTTCCCGCATGCCCATAGCTTCCCCTACACGAGGCAAGAAATCACCCCGCACAAGTTTGGAAAAACCTCCACAAAACATGTCGTTGCAGTCCCCTACCACCACCCCTAAACCTAGCAGACCTGACCCCGGGATAATAAACGCATCAACATTCGGTTTAAAGCAAGCTGGAGGAGACCTTAACTAGCGAATCGCATCCCGAGTAGACCCTTCCTCCACCTGGAACAATATGTGTACAAACATTCATCCCCTTTGATGAGCATCATGTCGCTCCTTCAACCTAATGCACACTAGACAAAAACAAGCATGTGCAGAATTTCTTGAATTATTCCAAATAGAATTGTTTCTATTCAGCCACATTTTTTTAAACAATACTTTTTTATATATAAATGACATGTCATCATTTAGATGATGCGGCACGCTCTTATAAATGATTTTTAGTTGATGATGTGGATGTATAGCGGGGGGTTTTAAAAGTTCAGGTTTTATAGATACTAATGGAAGACTTGCACGTTGCGCGGATCATATAACACTATTTAAATATTTTGAAAAAAAAACTATAAATTTTCTGATTACTCGGTTCGATCCTCATCTGGTACCTTTTAAGCGGATCCTCTCCCAATTGAAGTTTTTTGCATATAGTAGGACTCAAACTCGAGATCACTAGCTTAAGCGACCTGAGGCTGTTAACCACTCAAGCCAATCTTAATTGGTTTTTTTTTAATAAATGGGTAGCTTAGTTAGCCTGTAGGAAAAAATGATCAGTACACACTAAGTTCCAAATTGAATCTGGACAATCTTCCATAATAACAATAGTGGAAGATAATTCTTTTGCCCAATTTGCTAGAGCATGTGCTACACTATTTCCATTCTTATGGATAAAGCAAAATTAGCATGAAGAAAAGGACAGGCGTAATTGCAATGTAGGTTGGCTTCACACGACACGCTGTGCGAGATGCGAGCTAAAGATCTAGACCCGTTTTCTGAGTCATTTAGCTTATTTTATTTCATTTTTTATCAAACTCTTTTCAGATTTATGATTTTCGAGATTTTAAAACACTCGTTGCCAGACATGGTCTTCGATTGGCCACCCAGTCCCCGATCGGTGACCCTTGACGTTTTTGGGCAGTTTACAGTCGGTTTTCTTTGGAGTTTTGCCTGATTTTCCACTACTTAAGTGGAAAATAACTGACAGGACGGGGGACAAATAGTTTTTTTTTTATCAAAATAAAAAGAGCGAAAAAGAGTGAAAGCAAGTGAAAGTTAGTGAAACTAAGTGAAATTGAGTGAAAAGAAGAGAGTTTTACACCATTCTTCACCAAATCAGCCATTTTTGAAGGTTCCCACACCCAAATTAAACACCATTTCAAGTTATTTAATAGAGGAAATACATTTCCTACAGCTATTCCTCACTAATTATCAATTCTGAAGTCATCACACTTCCAAAATTGATCTTTTTGGGTCAAAACCTCTCATTTACCGGTGAAATTCAGTTCAAGTACGTGGAAAATCATTTTCTTTCCATCTTAATCTCTTGTTGCACGGGTCCAGGTTGCTGCTCAAGTCATAACCACGTGTTCATCGGCCTACCTTACTACAAAACTGGAAAAGCGTTTCAGAGGTAACTTTTGAAGGGTTTTAAAAGCCCATCCCTACTACTTGCCTTTTTTTTTTACCATTTTTCCCCTTCTTTCCCTTGTTTTATGTTTCTGACACGTAAGACAGAGGGTCTGCTCGAAAGGAAGTCTTCGATCGGGGACCCCTGTTACTGATCGGGGACCACCCCAGATCAGTAACAGGGAACAGTTGGGCAGATCCATATTTTTCTATCCAGGTAGTATATGTTTCAGTTTCGGTAAGTTTATTATTTCTGCGTTTTATAAATGAGGATTAAATTAATCCCGAGTATAAGGGTATTTTAGTCATTTCTATTAAAATCTATTTAAATGAATGGACTAAGCTTCAGAATAATTGCATGTTGACGTGTTAGATCTTAGGAATAAATGAATCCTACTTGATCGAGTCTGATGTCGTAGTTAAATTCGAAAAACGGGCCCCAATGTCCCGCAGCTAACGTTTATTGTTTTACAGATTTAATAGATTTACTTTCATCAGGCTAGATTTGATGTATTAGGGTAGAATGGTGCCATTTGTGAAATGATGTAATAATTTTATGTTTCAGTATTTATTTATCGCTTTTGAACGCTAAAACGATATATAATTAATCTGGAATAGAAATATAATGACATTTTAATAAAGACAAGTCTACATGTTTATTGATCACACCCTTGAACCATTTAACTCACGAACCTAACTCTGAAGGGATGGCATGTTGTGAGCCCGTGTGCCATCTAAACTTTTGACATGTTCCCGAACATTAAAACTTGGGTGGCGACTCTGAATAATTAATCTAACCTCAAAACATGATACAAGAGTTAGAGAAATATTCAAAAGAATGCATACACCGAAAGGGACACGCTAAATGTCGTCCTTAAAAATGGTAAGTGACGGTGATATGTAAAAATGGAATCCCATTTGCCGAAATCCTCTTGTGAGAGTAGGGTAATCGGGTTCCACTGCCGCTCATAGTGGCAAATCTGCTGGGGAAAAGTAAATGCCTTAAACAACACTAAGGGTCTGACGATTAATGGACCTAAAATTGCCTTTTATTAAAATATGTCTGTTCCATCACTCCACTACACTTGCACAGTTTGCACTACTACCATATTAGCCCCGTTTTGCTGACGTGTATATTCCATACTTTCGCGGAAGCCTTGGGTGTAAATGTTTGCAAAACACTCATAGTTGTACACCTACAAATTACTAGAACTCCTAAACAAGGAGATGTGTAGGACAAGTATATCGTGCTATGGTAGCCTATGAAAGTACCCCCAGCCAGGTCAGTCCGAAGCTCATATAAGCAGCCCTAGTAATTCTCCTTAGGATACCAAAACTTGCATTTGGTTACTATGAGAGAACGAGTTTATTTGTCCCCTATTGATGAATAAATTAAGCCAATTCCTAGGAAAGATGAATTGACCAATCGGTTTGGAGGAATAAGGTTGGAAGGGAGTGATGTATAAACACACTTATCGTCCCGATTTGCTTTTTGCCTCATTTGTAATTCATGATGTATTTCATTTCCGATGTAAAGAACCCAATTTCTTCACTTGTAATTAATGTCAAATCATGTCATCATCACATAAATTTGTCCATTTAGAGTGTTCATGCTAACAATTTCCCGTGGCATGTCAGTATGTCTTCACCAAAACACATTTTTGAGTTAGTTTTCATCAAGTCATTAAGGCATACCCCGAATGCCACAAATGACTTATTTTTTTTAGTCAGTCATATAAAGACATTCAAAAATGTCGTCATACACATTATATGACAAGTTATTTCATCGAATCCAAGTTTGATTCACTTTGTTGACAAAATTCCATGAATTTTGTCTATCCCGTCTCTATACGTAGCATCTATCTTTGTCACTTGATCTTCTCGGACTCTAGCAGTCCAAAGGTCTCTGTCATTCACAACTTGGATGGTTGTATAGCTGTCCTATTGTCATCAAATACATATATTTGAGCCTTTGTTTGGTATATATAATCCACCAATTCCTTTTAAGTTCATGTGAAGGAACCCTTTTCATGAAGTTTGTTATAGTGTCATCCTGTCTAGACATGGGCCGGGCAATCAATGTTCACTAACCTCAGTCTGTTTATAGTAATCATTTAGATAAGGATGTCACCACCAAATTTTGGGCAACCCTCCATTGTTTCAGAAGGAAGGAGCATGGCAAACACTCCAGTAGAGTTCTAGATGCCTTCTATGTTTGCTTATATGGGAACCCTCCATTTTTTCGTGTTTTATCAATTTTTGCACCAATGAGGACATGCTCCAAATTAAGTGTGGGAGGAGATATTGCATATATCATTTTATTTTTAGTACGAATGAATGCAACGAATAAGAATGAATGACATTTATTTAAATATAAATTCATGTTAATAATTTTAAGTAATTCAAAATTCAACGTTTGTTTTATGCAAATGCAACACATTTTGCAACATTATTTTCCAAAAATGATATACAACTTATGATTATTTTTCATAAACATTATTTTATAAACATTATTTTTCATAAAAATGATATTGCAACACATTTTGCAATATTATTTTATAAACATTATTTTTCATAAACTTTACAATTTTCATATGTTTAAAAAATATATATACAACTTATGATTATTTTTTTAGGTTATCATTATCAATAGAAATATACGGGTAATATTTTTTCAGATTATTCATAAATCTCCGAAATGATTTTATCAAAAACGTCTCGAGTGAATGTATTTAAGTCAATAAATTCTTTATTTCAATCTCTATCTTATATCATGCAATTCATGATAAAATAAATCTTATTTTACATTTTCAATTAGGTTTATAGGCATTAAATTAAACTAAAAAATTTTAGCTCGTTTTGATTTTCGTCTTACATTAACACCAATTGAAGTTTTTAAGGAAACTTTAGCCATAATACATGTTGAATTTTAAGTCAATATAGGATGAATGTGCTATTTTTCTTTTTCCCAATTTACAATTTTAATTTTATAACTCATGTTAATTAAATCAAGTAGTCGTATTCTTAACTTTTGGCCACGATTGAGACCAACCTTATCACAATCGAGGTATGAAAGGGAAGAATAATAAGTAAACGGTACTTTTGGCCACGATTGAGACCAACCTTATCACAATCGAGGTATGGAAGGAACGTTAAAATTAAAGCAAAAATTAAACGTGTTTAAAGTTTAAAGTAACGATTGCGTCCACCCATGGCATGGTCGGTACATTTTAATCGAACACAAAGCAATTAAAATAAAGTTACGATCGAGACCACCCTTATCACGGGCGTAACTAAGCAAATAAATTAACCTAAGTACTTATTCATTTAATATAATTCATATAATAGTTTATGTTGGGAAACGAAGTTTTGTGCTTTGAAATGCCTTGAAACAAAAGACTCAATAACATGTGTGCTTATATCGTCCCGAATACTTCAATTTTAAAATTGAAAATACAAGACGAATGATATATCGCCTTTATACTAGTTAGTTTGATATTTTGCGTATAAATTTGCCATGCGAAGTTAATCTTTTCGGCTTTACTAATTTAAAAAGGAATACAAAGACATCTGTTTTATTTTCATAAAGAGATTAGTTAAAGGATAAATTCAGTGAAATTTTTCTCGGGACTAGCAAAAGATTAAGTGTGGAGATTTGTTAAGCCCAAAATATACCTAAAATATCATTAATATTTACATCAGTTTTGCTATGAAATCGTGTTGTTTATATCTATTTAGAGTACTTTTACGTCCGAATATGTTTCTTTCATACAAGGTACCTAAATATTTGGTAAAATCCAAATAGGAACGAAAACAGGTCAAAAACGAAGGAAAACCCCTAAGTTACGAGCCATAAGTACGAGAAAATGAGCACATCGATACGAGGAGACAAGAACGGAGTCGGAATCTCAGTAGAGATTCCAGAATCTCGGTAGAGATTCTGGGTCGCAATCGAGATTCCCTAATCTCGGTCGCGACACGCCTTTTCCTGGCGTTTTTCCTTTCGTTCCGAAAACCGAAAACTGCTCCCCCAATCTCGACAGAGATTTTCCCATCTCGGTAACATCAGAAATTCCTGCAGCACATCTTTCACATGTTTAAAATCAAAAAACGTCTTTGTTTGGGTGGATAGAAACGTCTCTTCGTAGCGGACACGACCCTGCAACACAACTCTTCAACATCTATAAATAAAGAGTTGATTTCAGAGTTAAAGGAGAGAGTTAGATTTTTAAGATTAATACAGAACTTATGCAGAAATTCTGAGTCAGAAACGATTCAAAGTTAGAGTTCGATTTTGTAAAAGCAATTTGATGTACACACATTGTTCTTAAATTAATTACAAACACAGTAGCAATTAGATTTAGATTAAGATTTGTTCAAGACTAGTTTAGATTTTGGTATTAGAAGAACCATCTCTATTCCGAAGATTCAATGAGAAGATTAAGTAGCGGACTCGACCCCGGAGCCTGACAAACTCTAACGAGGTTTGAGGAAAGGATTGACGACCCGGAACTCGAATGTCGTTTTAAATTCTTCCATGCTTTTTGTTCTCTGTAAACTTGTATCAATTCACACTTCATCTAATAAAGTTCATGCAATTCAACATATTTTTATGTAGTTACTTTTGGTAAATGATCCGAAGTAAAGTTCTGGTGTTTTCATTAAAACATAGTTAAATTCAAAATCTTTACAAAGAAACTTTGTTGAACACTTGGACAAATTCATTCTTACGGACGATATGATCGTTAGGTCAGCTTATCGAAAATAAGTATAAATTTGGTCAAGGTAGAAATCCGCTCAGAACCAAGGGGATTCTCTACGGTTCAAAGCCTTTTAATTCAAAATTTAAAGTTTAAAGTTGTTTTCCTTGCTTAATGCAAACGAGTACAATTATTCTCTTATTTTAAACACTAAATGTTTCTGTTTTGTAATTCAAACTCAAAACAGAATTGATTTCTAACATTCTACGTATATTCTAATCTGATTCATATTAAATCAATCTCAAAACCAAATTCAATTAACGATTATCTATTAAATAAACCTTAAGTCGCACTTAAACTGTATCAAAATAAGTTTTTGTGAAAAAACGTTCCCTGTGGGATCGATATCTTTTTATTACTACAAGCGAAACTGTGCACTTGCGGAAATCGCTCAACAAGTTTTTGGCGCCGTTGCCGGGGAACGCCAAATTTTTAATAAAAATTTATATTTTTCGTGTTTTATTCCGAACCTTGGTTTACAATATATGTATTTATTTATTTTCTAGTTTTATTTTATTTATTGAGGATGGTCACTAGGACTAAATCCTCATTGTTATTTAACGTTTGCATTTAGATTTTTGCAGATATAAAAATCCAAGTTTTTTTTTCAAAGATGAACTGGAGATTTGATCATTAATACAAATTTACAGAAGGAGTCTACAGAAAAGAAATCCAGTATATAGATACATTAGAAGGGAAAGGAAATTTTTGAAACAGCATGTCAGACATGACAGATGATTTTCCCAGAAAAATTTACCTCTTCCCAAACACCTTTAAATCTTATTTATACACTTAACCCTTTCATCAAAACATCATATCTCTTTGTTAAGAAAATATCATTTCCTACACTATATCCAAATAATTTCCCTTTTTATCATTTCCTTAAACACCTACATTTATCTCTCTAAGAAACAGTTGATCAACTCTTCTCAGACGGATATATCAGAAAGTAGGATGAAATTATCTTATCCGCCAGGAAGGAATTGTGTACTTTTATTATAGCTTTGAAAGTTTCGGTTCATGTACGTAGTTTTTATTCATGCACAGCACTAGAAGTTCGGGCATTCAACCGAAATCATTAGATCCTTAAATTGAGAAAACGCTAAAAAAAAAGAAAGCGCTAAAAAAAGAAAATGATAAAAAAACGCAAAAAAAATTACAAAAAACAAAAAAAATATAATAATAATAATTTCAAAGTTTTGGGATACATTTTTACTTTTTGATTCCCAATTGAAATTATTTCTAGGTAAGTTTAAATGGACAAGACCATATTTAGTTGATAAAATATTTTGAGTATGAATGCGCTCCAATTCGAGAAATTGAATTAGTGGACGTATTCAATGAAAATTAATTACTTAGTTTTCATACCTTTTGTTGTTTATCTTTAATGTTGTTTG
Organism: Euphorbia lathyris; assembly: GCF_963576675.1. Lineage (NCBI taxonomy): Eukaryota > Viridiplantae > Streptophyta > Magnoliopsida > Malpighiales > Euphorbiaceae > Euphorbia > Euphorbia lathyris. The sequence goes on from NC_088914.1 coordinate 43,811,817, forward strand.
CTGTTTTATTTTTATTTTTTGTTTTTTTAAATTTAATTTACATTTGTTTATTTTTATGATTTTGTTTTTATTTAGTTTTAGTTTTTAAATTTGTGTATAACTAAGTTTTATTAAAAAAATTCATTAAGTCATGTTTTTAATTGATTTTTAGAAAATTATTGTATGTTTAGTGAAATTTCAGGAATCTCAGTTGAGATTCAGAAATCTCAGTAGGGATTTCTTAAGTATAGATTTTCAGGTATAGATTAGGAAAGTTTCTGTTCGTACCGAGATTTTAAAATCTCTGCCGAGACGAGCGGACAAAGGTTTTGACAAGCCTTTCCCAGGAGGGAAAAAACGTGTCGCGACACGGTCGATATTTCGACCAGTCACTTTCGTTTCTCCATTTTTTGAGTTTCCTTTGCTGTATTTCGAAATTTTTTGTCAGTTTTAACCCAAAAGGAACCAATTGACACCATTTCGTTTTCAACAAACATAATATTTCATTCTGTTAACCTCTATATTTCAGTAAGGATCAGAATTCATCTTTTATTTCACTTCATCTCTTTCAGAATTCTGAAATTCTTACCACATATCTAAAGGTTACAGACATTCATAATTCTCCTAACATGACTTCCTCTCTTAATTGTACGTTTTGGAAGACATTTTCCAAGGCAACACCATTAATTCCTCAAAGATCTTAATGGAGGGATTAGTTGCCGCATCACGTTCCAAGGAAAGAAAAATTGGATACGGGAATATAATATGTGGAATTATTTTAGGAACCAAAGGTGTTGTTTCGGTTCCATGGACTGATAAAGAACCATTCCCTATCATTGACTATGAATTCCTAGAAAGTGAGGGACTTGTTAAGAGAATTTTCCGAGTTGGCCACGATTTCTTTGTTCTGAAGAAAGACAGATCTTCGTTCAAGCCATGATCGATCGGGCTCGTACTATGCGTATTCCAATTCATAGGGATACCATCTGATTTTAATTTTTATTGTGTTTTGTTTGTTTGTAATTGTTTGTATATAGGTTTGTTTTTGCATTTCCTGTAAATATGTTTTTCATTTTTCAATCTGTATGTTTGATTTTATGTTAATCAAATGAATAAATGTTTCGATTCATGTTTACATCTTTTATGTTCATGAATATATATCTTTATTCTGATTATTAATTAGAACGTTAATTGTAACATTTATGATTAAAACACATTCATGTTTCAATTTAGTTCATTAAAAACATTCATGGTTTCAATCAATTCATTTAAAAACATTCATGTTTTAACATTAATTCCTTTAGACCATTAATTGTTTCATTAAATCGATATTTATTAAGGTGAAACCTTTTGGTTTTTCCTTTATTTGATGTTTTAATTATGTTTTTAAGTTACTGGTTTTAATACATTCATTAATAGGACATAATTGCAAGACGAGAAGATAAATTCAGAGTTCAAATACACGTTTATAAGCTACCAGGTCCAGAATCTCGGTAGGGATTTCAGAATCCCTACACAAACAGCGAAGACTGACCTTTCAAGAGAAATAATTCTCCCTGAAAAGCTCGTGTCGCGACCTGTAGGACGAGTATAGGCACTAATTTGATCCATTTTTCAACCTTTTCCTATTCCTACACTAATTCCTAACACCTATTTTCATCCATATGTAAACCTATCCCTTACACAAACTCCATAACCTACTCCTCCATTTTTCTATCTTTTACAAAAAATTTCTATTTTATTTCTCTTAAAGTTCAGAATTTAATACACCATGCCTGGTCATAAGGTTACTCACAAGCTTTCCACTTCCACCTCCAATCAGTTGAGTTGTCTCTTTGTGGCCACATTCGACTTTATTTCTAGTGAGGGAGGGAAGCGGTATATGCACTCTTTTGGGCCAAAATCCGTGTTTCATGATATTCTCTTTTGGATTTTGCTACAGAGATTTACATTTAGGAATTAGGTTCCAATTTCTGAAGTTGGGGATGAAGAGATGAGTATTTGGTTTGGATATCATACAAAACAATTTATTGTTAATCCCATCAATTTTCAAACCAATCCGGTTTGGAAATATTTGCCTAGTTTGGATGCATTTAATTCCAAGCACACTTCTAGCAAGCTCATTAAGGATAATAGTAATTTCTATTTCAATAAATTTTTATCCTATTTTCTTTTTGGGAATGTTAAAAGGTAAAGGGTTCCAAGTCAGAATTTATTTGTTCATTTTGGATTACATCTTTAAGGGTTTCGTGGTAGATTAACATTGGAATGCTTTTTGCCAATTAAGTCCATGTTTCTGTTTCAACCACTAAGCAAGTTCCTTTGGCCATTTGATTACAGGTTTTTGTTTTGGGTGCTACGGGTATTTTGGAACAGTTTTTAGTCACTTACTCATAATTATTTTCCGATGTTAGATTATGCCACACTTTGAAGTATGATAAGAAGAAGAAAATTATTAGTTTTAGAAATAATGGAATTACATATAAAATTGACTATGAAGCAATGGGTGAGATGCTTTGTTTTCCTACAAGTAATTTTGTTCAAAAGCCTACGGAAATTGATACACACACCATTTGGCATGCTTTGTCCGGCCAGATACTTTTTACCCTAGGAACACCTCTAGCAAGTTGATTCGGGATAATTGTCTATTCTACTTTCACAAGTTTTTATCTTTCTCCTTGTTTGGAAGCGTTAAGAGTTATAAATTTCAAGTTAGGGATTTGTTTGTGCTTGATTGTCTATTTAAAGGTCTTCAAGTTGATAGCATTGGCATGCTATTCGACAATTTACACCGTGCTTCCGCACCCCACACTAAGCAAGTACCTTTGGGAAATTTTATTACCGGGATTGTGATGAGCGCACGTGGTGAATTGATGGATTTTCATAACCGCTCTCACCATGGTAATTTACCTCTTTTGGATGTCTCGGCTCTTCTTCGAGCCAATTTATTGCTTAAGGAAGTTCCCCCTGTATTTGTCTCTTATGAGACACGTATTACACACCTTAATGTTCGCACGGGTGGAGCCGCTTCTAGCTCTCATGGTTTAGTTGATTATGATGAAGAAGAAGAGGGTGAGGAGGAGGAGCATATTAAATCCCAAACACAAGCACAAGAGCATGTTGCGGAAGAACACAATGTTGATGATCAAGTTAATTTGCAACAAATTTGGAACCAAATGAATGCACACAACCGTCAACTTAATTTGTGGTTGGATGACATTGTTGGAAGCAATACCGAGATGAGTTTAAGGATTACGGCGGTGGATGCAAACATCCATACTTTGAGGAGAGAGCATACGTCAATCCGATGCCGGTTGTTATCATTTTTCCGTCGTCAAGGCGTAGTGACCACACTATCTCCACCGGGTTCACCTTCACAAGATTAGGTTTTATCTTCTCTTTTTCTAACTCATTTCTCTATATTTGTTGTTTTTCATTCAAGTTTGGTACAATGTTTCTATTTATCTCTTATGTTTGGTACACTTTCAATTTTATTATTTTAAGCTGGATGATTTAATTTGATAATTTTTCTTTCTTAATTCGTATGATTTATTTTCGTTCAAATTTTTCGTGTTTTGTCAATTTTTGCACCAATGAGGACATGGTCCAAATTAAGTGTGGGAGGAGATATTGCGTATATCATTTTATTTTTAGTACGAATGAATGCAACGAATAAGAATGAATGACATTTATTTAAATATAAATGCATGTTAATAATTTTAAGTAATTCAAAATGCAACGTTTGTTTTATGCCAATGCAACACATTTTGCAACATTATTTTTCATAAACTTTACAATTTTCATATGTTTAAAAAAATATATACAACTTATGATTATTTTTTTAGGTTATCATTATCGATAGAAATAATATTTCTATACGGGCAATATTTTTTCAAATTATTCACAAATCTCCGAAACGATCTTATCAAAAACGTCTCGAGTGAATGTATTTAAGTCAATAAATTCTTTATTTCAATCTCTATCTTATATCATGCAATTCATGATAAAATAAATCTTATTTTACATTTTCAATTAGGTTTATAGGCATTAAATTAAACTAACAATTTTTAGCTCGATTTGATTTTCGTCTTACATTAACACCAATTGAAGTTTTTAAGGAAACTTTAGCCATAATACATGTTGAATTTTAAGTCAATATAGGATGAATGTGCTATTTTTCTTTTTCCCAATTTACAATTTTAATTTTATAACTCATGTTAATTAAATCAAGTAGTCGTATTCTTAACTTTTGGCCACGATTGAGACCAACCTTATCACAATCGAGGTATGCAAGGGAAGAATAATAAGTAAAAGGAACTTTTGGCCACGATTGAGACCAACCTTATCACAATCGAGGTATGGAAGGAACGTTAAAATTAAAGCAAAAATTAAACATGTTTAAAGTTTAAAGTAACGATTGCGTCCACCCATGGCATGGTCGGTACCTTTTAAGCGAACACAAAGCAATTAAAATAAAGTTACGATCGAGACCAGCACGGGCGTAACTAAGCAAATAAATTAACCTAAGTACTTATTCATTTAATATAATTCATATAATAGTTTAGGTTGGAAAAGGAAATTTTGTGCTTTGAAATGCCTTGAGACGAAAGACTCAATAACATGCGTGCTTATATCGTCCCGAATACTTCAATTTTAAAATTGAAAATACAAGACGGATGATATATCGCCTTTATACTAGTTAGTTTGATATTTTGCGTATAAATTGTCCATGCGAAGTTAATCTTTTCGGCTTAACTAATTTAAAAAGGAATACAAAGACATATGTTTTATTTTCATAAAGAGATTAGTTAAAAGATAAATTCAGTGAAATTTTGCTCGGGACTAGCAAAAGATTAAGTGTGGAGATTTGTTAAGCCCAAAATATACCTAAAATATCATTAATATTTACATCAGTTTTGCTATGAAATCGTGTTGTTTATATCTATTTAGAGTACTTTTACGTCCGAATATGTTTCTTTCATGCAAGGTACCTAAATATTTGGTAAAATCCAAATAGGCACGAAAACAGATCAAAAACAAAGGAAAAACCCTAAGTTATGAGCCATAAGTACGAGAAAATTAGCACATCGATACGAGGAGATAAGAACGGAGTCAGAATCTCGGTAGAGATTCTAGAATGTCGATAGAGATTCTAGGTCACGACCGAGATTCGCTAATCTCGGTCGTGACACGCCTTTTCCTGGCGTTTTCCCTTTCATTCCGAAGACCAAAACCTGCTCCCCCAATCTCGTCAGAGATTTTCCCATCTCGGTAACATCAGAAAGTCCTGCATCACATCTTTCACATGTTTAAAATCAAAGAAACGCGTCTGTTCGGGTGGATAGAAACGTCTCTTCGCAGCGGACACGACCCTTCAACACAACTCTTCAACATCTATAAATAAAGACTTGATTTCAGAGTTAAAGGAGAGAGTTAGATTTTTAAGATTAGTACAGAATTTATGCAGAAATTTTGAGTCAGAAACGATTCAGAGTTAGAATTCGATTTTGTAAAAGCAATTTGATGTACACATATTGTTCTTAAATTAATTACAAACACAATAGCAATTAGATTTAGATTAAGATTTGTTCAAGACTAGTTTACATTTTGGTAGTAGAAGAACCATCTCTATTCCGAAGATTCAGCGAGAAGATTAAGTAGCGGATTCGACCACAGAGCCTGACAAACTCTAACGAGGTTTGAGAAAAGGATTGACAACCCAGAACTCCAATGTCGTTTTAAATGCTTCCATGCTTTTTGTTCTCTGTAAACTTGTATCAATTCCCAGAACTCCAATGTCGTTTTAAATGCTTCCATGCTTTTTGTTCTCTATAAACTTGTATCAATTCACACTTCATCTAATAAAGTTCATGCAATTCAACATATTTTTATGTAGTTACTTTTGGTAAATGATCCGAAGTAAAGTTCTGGTGTTTTCATTAAAACATAGTTAAATTCAAAATCTTTACAAGGAAACTTTGTTGAACACTTGGACAAATTCATTCTTACGGATGATATGATCGTTAGGTTGGCTTATCGAAAATAAGTATAAATTTGGTCAAGGTAGAAATCCGCTCAGAACCAAGGGGATTCTCTACGGTTCAAAGCCTTTTAATTGAAGGAGTTTACGTTTATTATACATTTATAATTTTTACAAAGTTTAAAGTTGTTTTCTTTGCTTAATGCAAATGAGTATAATTATTCTCTTATTTTAAACACTAAATGTTTCTGTTTTGTAATTCAAACTCAAAAACAGAATTGATTTCTAACATTCTACGTATATTCTAATTTGATTCTTATTAAATCAATCTCAAAACCAAATTCAATTAATGATTATCTATTAAATAAACCTTAAGTCGTATTTAAACTGTATCAAAATAAGTTTTTCTGAAAAAACATTCCCTGTGGGATCGATATCTTTTTATTACTACAAGTGAAACCGTGCACTTGTGGAAATCGCTCAACACTGCCTCTTTTCCAGAAACTTTGAGTGGAGAAGCTTCGACTTGGTACAATGAGCAACCTGCTGATATCCGTCAAAATATTCATCTTCTTAAGCATGCATTCATCAGGAGATTCAAACACCTTATTTCACCTATAGGTTGTCTGATTTGGTATCCCTTGTTCAAGATGAGGATGAATCTTTCCAAGACTATTATGACAGGTGGATGGGTATGTTGCAACGTCTCCGAGACCCCCCGGCCATTTCAACACTTATTGTCATCCTCTTATGCGGGTTCACACCCTATGTTCCACGGGTTGATGAATCATGACACCCTCAATTCCCTAGAGCGAGTTCGCCGAGTCGCAACTTATATGGAGAGACTAGTTGAAAAAGAAGAAATGGGTCATGACATGGGCAATACGGCTCCAGCAGCCTAATGTTCTCTAGTTTTAATTCTATCGTTGTCTATGTATTTCCCTTCTATGTATTTTAATTTTCTATGTAAATATGTATTGTCATGTTAGTTCCTTTCATTTATGAAATCTTTGTGTGTTAGTCCCGTTATTTCAAATATTCTTAGAGCTAGTCCAGAGTTTTGAGTTAATCCATTCAAATGACTTCATTCTCAATTAAAAGAACATGAACACATATAAGCATAACATACTGCATCATGATACGCATCATGCATAAAGGTCTTAGGCAGCGTCTAATAAGCATCGCATGTCTTAGGATCGTTTAAAAGCACAATTTGCTCTCGGCAGGGCAAAGGTCACCTCAACAGAAAGTCAGTAACCGAACTAGAGTCGCAGAATTTCCATGAGGGTATGTCAACCAGTGATTTAGACGAAAGTTCAGAATCAAGTCAGGGTTACACAAAAACTTCTAGGATGATGACCCTTGAGGATATAAGGCAAATGATGGAGGATATGCTCAACGGGACACCTTAAAGAAGGTAGTATTTGAAGCTGCTAAAGCCAACATTTCCACTTCGAATCCTGGTTATGGTATTCTTGAGTCAACTATGCTTGGAACTTCGGGTCCCAAATCCATAGGGAAGAAGTCCTCCAAGCTTAATGAGAACAGAAATGAGATCCTTTCCTCTGATGATGATGAGTCTGAAAGGGATCGAAAGTATAACCAACATATGGCTGAGATGAAGAAAATCCTACGCCGATTCGAAGAAAAAGAGAAAAGCCTAGTCAAAGAGGTTTGTATTGATGCAGACGCCGACTATGCCGAATAAGTTGATACATTCCCTTTGGGTTTCCAAATGCCAAAACTGCCAATTTATTCTCGGAAGGGAGCACCATCTTCTCACATCAATTGCTATTCCCGGGTTATGATGGGATCAGGTGCAGCTAAGAATCAGTTGGTCAACTTGTTCTCTATGAATTTAGTAGATGGAGCCTTACTCTAGTACAATAATCTTTCAGATGAGACTCAGAATGACTGGAAATTGCTTTCTGAGGCCTTTTTAGATCACTACATGTATCGAGCCCAAATGAAGGTCAAGATGAGTGACCTAGATCTGATTAAGCAGAAGCATAATGAACCTTTTGAAGATTAGTTTTATCATTGGATGGACAAAGAGCTCCTAGTTAAGAACAAGCCGGATAAGGAAGACATGTTTTCCAAATTTATTGAATGTGCTTTACTTCCTTTGATACCAGGAAGTTGGGGTATTTATATAGGTTTCTGTAACCTTCAAGATTAATGGGGCAGCAGGTGAAGAGTATGGATGGCGGATCCTTCATCCTTTGTCTAATTATGCTTCTCGCCATGTATGATATTTGGATGTTATGGAAATGTAGATGAACAGTAATGTCATTACTCATCTTTAATTCCTATCGATTCTCCATTAATCCCAGCATTTATCCTTGAATACCTCAAAGTTGGGGTATTCGAATAGTCAAGTCTTTATTCCCTTTAATGGCTATTAATTGCCATTTAATTGTATTTATTCCCATTCATGGATGGTTGTAAAGGCGCCTTTTGGTATTCTTAGAACCATCGAGGCGTATGTACGCTCTCCTCGAGAACAATGGCGGGTCTCCATTACTCGCTCAAATCGGGCGTATCTTGTTATGGCGTATCTCGTCATGGTCCACATGGCGTGGCATAATGCTAGAGACTCCTTCCTTTTTCTTCATTATTTGCATCTTCACCCATGCATTAATCCTGCGTTAATTATCATTAATTCCACATTAATCATGCATAAATCCTTCTTTTAGAAGAGATAATGGGTTGCCATTATTTCTAATAATTTTTCCTTATTCCTAATTCTAGAATAATTTGGATTGTTATCAGAAACCCCTTTTAAAAGTCTAAAAAGCTCTTTAGGGTTGTCCAAAGTGTGTTTTATATTTCAATTTTTTTCCATTAAACATATTTTCCCCAGACCAGTAGGAATGTGACACGTCATTTAAATTTTCTAAGCATCAAGCTTAACTCGAAACGCCTTCTTACGTTCCATAAGCCAATGAAAGTGCTCGGGAGTGTAACTCAACGAAGTATCCTCTCTCGACTTATCAAAATATACCAACCTTTTTTGCTTGAACTTGATAATTTCTTATTTGTCAAGCTTCATACGTACCCTATTAATTTTTTGGTAATCAAAAGCCACGTAGTTCTACTGTCATTTTAGACATTCGCCACTCTAGGATTTGTTCCCAATTTTAAGCTTTATTCTCTTTTTAGGGTTTTGGCACTCTAGGCACTTGCCTTTTTAGCCTTTACTCATTTCCCAAAGTGTTTTTACTTAATTTTTTTGAAAGCGATACTTTATTATTTTTATGAAGATGAGGCTTCGTTATTCTTTTATGAAGTCGAGGCTTCATTATGTTTTATGAAGACGAGGCTTCATTATCTTTTATGAAGACGAGGCTTCACTTTTCATGGCATTCGCCGTTTTTGGCATTCATCACATCAGACTTTATTTTCTTTATTTTCCATTCCAAACATTCGCCACATCGGGCTTTTTCTTCATTTGCCATTCTTGGCATTCGCCACATCGGGCTTTTTCTTAAGCGTTCTTTGTGCCATTCGTCTCGTATGGCTTTTTCTTAGGCGTTCTTTGCGCTATTCGCCTTTCAATAGGCTTTATTTTCTTCGTTTCTTTGAGGAGAAAGATTCGCCAACTAGGACTTTTTAATTTTTCCATTTGTGAGGAAAAAGATTTACCAATTAAGGCTTTTTAATTTTTCCATTTTTGAGGACGTTGATTTGCCTTGGAGACTTTTACTTTCCTATCTTTGAGGAAAGGTCTTAGCCAGGCTTTTTGGAGGGTTTATTTTCCTATCTTTGAGGAAAGGATTTAAAGCTTGTAATAAGCTTTTGTGGGTATTATTTTTCCTATTTATTTTCAGGAAAAAGAACCTGCCCTAGATGGGGATCAATTGTCCTATCTTTGAGGTGATCGATCCGTCTGTGGGATTTTTCATTCTCCTATCTTTGAGGAGAGGATTTGAAGCTTGTAATAAGCTTTTGTGGGTTTCATTTCCCTACTTATTTGTTTTGAGGAAAAAGGAGCCCACCCTTGATGGGGATCAATTATCCTATCTTTGAGGTAATTGATCCGCATGTGCAACTTTTCATTCTCCTATCTTTAATGAGAGAATTTGAAGCCTGTAATAATCTTCTGTGAGTTTCATTTCCCTACTTATTTGTTTTGAGGAAAAAGGAGCCCGTCCTTGATGGGGATCAATTGACCTATCTTTGAGGTGATTGATCCGCCTGTGGGAGTTTTCATTCGCCTATCTTTAAAGAGAGAATTTGACCTTAAAGGCCTTTTATTCTTTCATTCGCCACCTTGGGCTTTTCATTCGCCGGTCATTGGGTGTATATCACCTCTTTGATTGCATCCGCCTTCTTCATCTTTGCTATTTTTTCTTCTATAGCTCTCTACCTTTCAGGCCCATGGTTTCGTCTTTTCTGAGCAACTGGAGTTGCATCTTCCGCCATTATTTGGCTTATGTGTCAACCGTGACTCGTTTCATCTCACATCCTTCAATCGTCATTGTTACTACCAATGCATCTGCATGTGGAGGGATTTACTAGACCTGTTTCTACAAAAGTGAAATTGAAGGATGTTTTATTTAGGGTGGATATTTTTGCTTTTCCCACAGGTGTCTGATACCCTGGTCCACCGCCTATGACATTAATGACACTTTTGGATTTCTTTATTGGCTCTATCTTCTACTTGTCGTTGTCTTGTTATTTGTTATTCTGGACAAATCTATCTAGTCTGCCAGCTCCCAACAAGCTTTAGTGTCATGGCCATTTCTTCTACGGAACCTGTAATACACCTTGGCGTTTCTTCCAACATTTACATGCTCCCCCCTTTTGGTTCGGGATATGTAATGTCCCGCTTGTACTAACTTTTCTCAAGCCATAAGAGGATTTCTTGCATAGGGGTATTCAGGGCTGTATATGCTAGTCTTCCTCTTGAATTCCTTTTATTTCTTGATGGCGTATCTCTAGTGTTTTCTTTCTTTTTGGATTCGCCTTTCTCTTTCTTATGTGAGGAACTCGTATCTTTTTCTAATGTCATCTATCTCCATGTATCTTTTACATATCTCCATCAGCTCCACAAGGCTTTTGGGTCGACGCATCATCGGCTTTTCCTTCAGTCTTTCACATCGTGTATATATTTTTTTATTCATCACTTCAATAGATGTGTTGATGTCAACACGTGTGATTTGTAGACACAACTTCGTTGAACTTCTTGATGTAATCCCTTAGAGGTTCTCCCTCTTTTTGTACGAGATTATACACTCTTGACAAGTGGGATGCTTCATGCAAACTTCACGCAGAATTCTCGACTCATTTGTTCCTAGTTACCTTTTAGGGTGGTTGAGAACATTCTACAAATGATTCCTTTATTGGAACCATAAATGTCTATCATCTTCTTGTATTGCCTTGCATGTGCTTCTGGATTATCTTCTCCTTTATATTATGGCAAGTTGGGAGCTTTAAACCTTTTGTCTCCCTCGTAATCTAGGATCCGCGCTATGAATGGCGAATTCCTGTTAACTGGATGGGCATTCCTTTCTACATTGTTCTCTCATCTATGCAGAGCGGCTTGCACTTCCCTATGAGGCGCCGTTGGGATCGGTCAGGGACACTCCGATGCCAAAGTTAGTAATATTTCTAAGAATAAACTGTAAGCAAAAAAGTAGGGAATCAGAATGTGTACCTTTGATCCTAGGAAGTTGGGGTATTTATATAGGTTTCTGTAACCTTTAACATTAATAGGGAAGCAGGTGAAGAGTCATGCTTAATAAATGACTTCTTGATGGTTATTAACTGTTGTGTAATGGTTCTCATAATTACGGATGTTAGTGCCGCTTTGTCTTTTTGGTATCGTTATATCCGCCCTGGAGATTCGTCGCTGGATCCTTATCCATAAAAGTATGGATGGCGGATCCTTCATCCTTTGTCTAATTATGCTTTCTCCCTATGTATGATATTTGGATGTTATGGAAATGTAGATAAACATTCATGCCATTACTCATCTTTAATTACTATCAATTCTCCAATAATCCCAGTATTTATCCTTAAATACCTCAAAGTTGGGGTATTCGAACAGTTAAGTCTTTATTCCCCTTAATGGCTATTAATTGCCATTTAATTGTATTTATTCCCATCCATGGATGGTTATAAAGGCACCTTTTTGTATTCTTAGAACCGTCGAGGTGTATGTACACTCTCCTCGAGAACAATGGCGGGTCTCCGTTACTCGCTCTCATCGGGTGTATCTTGTTATGGCGAGTCTCGTCATGGTCCACGTGGCATGATATAATGCTAGAGACTCCTCCATTTTTCTTCATTATTTGCATATTCACTATTGCATTAATTATCATTAATTCCACATTAATCATGCATAAATCCCTCTTTGAAAAGGAATAATGGTTTGCCATTATTTCTATTAATTTTCCCTTATTCCTCATTCTAGAATAATTTGGGTTGTTATTTCCATCCAAGACCAGTGTCTGGCATTTGATAATGAAGTCTCCAGAACACATGAGTGCTTTAGTCCATGCCCTTTCTGAAATAGAGGCTCCATTAGTGGTATCAGCTAACGTCTTAGGCTGCATGTTAACTCAAATGTGCACCAAGACTATGGAAGTATCCTTCTGTGATATTGATCTGCCAACCGAAGGGGGGAATCACAACAATCCTCTGTACATTCGGGTTGAAATGTTAGATAGAGTTGTCCCTTATGTTATGGTTGATGACGAGTCAGCTCTCAATGTATGCTCCAAGAAGATGCTAAGTTCTTTGGGTTTACCAGAAGAATGTCTGAAAGAGTCACACACAGTGATCCGTGCTTACGATGACTCCAAACGTCGGGTTATCGATACTTTCGAAGATGATGTCAAGACAGGAACGGTTGAGACATGAGTAGAATTTACAGTATTGGATATTCCATTCACGTTCTCTCTATTGTTGGGAAGACCTTGGTTCCACAAGCTTGGGGGTGTTCCGTCCACTCTACACCAGATGGTCAAGACTCCTTGACCTAACGGGGTTGAGGTCATAAAGGTTGATGATGTACCTATCATTGCTACAATAGGTGGAGAATTTCCTTCTTACAGGGGCTTCCAAGTAGCTACTATCTTTGACAACAATATGCCCACGGGGATAATTAATGCAATGCTCAAAATGAACTTTGTCCCAAGTCTAGGGTTGGGCATGGAACAACAATGTGTCGTCTCATTTAACATCGAGGCTGGTCAACATAATCCCATTGGTTTAAGGTTCATACCTAAAGATGGGAAAAGGCCCCTAAAGAGAAGCAAGTCGGGAAGAGATTCATTTCCCTTGTCAAGGCAGAAACTCAAGCTTACATGGGGGAAGCCGAACCTATGATCGTAGATGGAATAGTACTTTCGGGTTTTGAGATCTTCAACCACATTGTGGACTTCTCTAAAAGCCAGGATGCTTTGTTCCTACTTCAGACTATTAGTTGCACTCTTATGAATGAGGATGAGTTCGATCCAGAGATCGAGGAAAAGGTGTCTCGCACCATGAAGAGAATGAAGTCAGTTATTGAGGATAATTCAAATCAGAATACTTCTTATTACTGTGTTGAGATTACCGATGCTAGAGGCTCTACTGTCTACGAAGAGCAGAAATCAGGAGAAGGCCAAAGTGCTGATGAGATCATGACTGAAGCTGGAGAAAGGTTCACTAAAGCTTCTGATACTACTGATCAGACTCCACCTGTTATGGATGAGGTTCAGAAGCTGTCTGAAGACCAAATGGAAGAACTTTCTAAGGACCATGGGGGACTACTCCTTGAAGATGAGATCGAGCCTGAGACAAAGGAATACATGCTTCCCATCATGGAGGAAGATTTTAATGTTAATATTTTTTATTCAACTTTGACAATGATCTGTTCACTAAGTTTAATGCAATGAATTCACAGTTTGCTTATTTGTGCGATGTCTCTGGTAATGGTATCATTCATGCATTAGAACCACCTAGTGGCATATTCAACATTCATAACTCATCTTTAATTGAAATAAATCTTGGTTCAGAGGATAAACCTAAAAATGTTTCTATATCGAATGGCTTAACTTCCGAAGAAAGGGAGAGATGATCAAGATACTGAAAAAGTATGTGAAAGCCTTCTCCTGGTCTTACAATGATATGCCTGGAGTTGATAGAGAGATAGAAGTACACAAAATTCCTACAGATCTGAAGATTAAGGCAGTCAAACAAAATTACGACGTCTTTGTCTGGAGTAGGAACTAATGGTTAAATAGGAAGTTGCCAAGCAGTTTGCAGCTAAGTTCATAAAAGTTGTTCAACAGTCTGACTGGTTAGCCAACATCATCTCAGTAGGGAAGAAGGATGGCAGAGTCTGGGTATGTGTGGATTTCCGAGATCTAAATAAGGCTTCTCTAAAGGATAATTTCCCTCTCCCGCATATAGATGTGTTGATTGACAGTGCAGCCAAAGCTGCTATGTACTCTTTCATGGATGGATTCTCCGAGTATAATCAGATTCTGATGAACGTCCTAGACATGGTGAAGACATCTTTCATTATAGAATGGGGAACTTACTGCTACCGGGTGATTCCTTTTGGTTTAAAGAATGTTGGAGCCACTTATCAACATGCAGTGACAGCAATCCTGAACGACATGATCCACAAAGAAGTCAAGGTCTACGTGGACAACATGTTAGTAAAGTCCATGACTAGAGAAGAACATCCAGCCATCTTGGATCGCTTTTTGACTCAAATAGAGAAGTACAACCTCCAGTTAAATCTGAAGAAGTGTGGTTTTTTGGAGTCACCTCCGGGAAGTTATTAGGGCATATCATCAGTTAGAAGGGTATAGAGATTGATCCAGATAAGATCAAAGCAATCACTGAAGTGCCTGCTTCAAAGATAGAGAAAGAAGTTCGGTCTTTCCTCGGATCACTTTAGTATGTCAGTAGGTTCATCTCACGCCTTACCACGGTATGTGAGCCCATCTTCAAGCTCTTAAAGAAGGAACAACCAGTTGTTTGGAATGAGCAATGTCAGTTGGCCTTTGAGAAGATTAAGAAGTATCTCACCAATCCTCCGGACTGATGCTTGAGTTGTTGCTAACACGCTAGAAAAATATGGACCAGAATCATATAATTCAGCAAAGGAAGCAAAATCAAGTACCTCGATAGACATCTTCGTCAATAACCCCCTCTGCTTGCTCAATGCTTCAGCCACCCTATTAGTCATCCATATTTATGCTTCACCATAAAAGTGAATTGCTAAAGGTGAGCAATCATGCTTGCATGTCTCGTAGAAATTTTATCTCATAGGGGTAAAGAAATATTGATTAAAGTAATGGCAACTAATCCAATATATAATGAGTTGTTTTTTGCTCCAAAAAATGTTTTGTGATGAATTACAACAAGTCATGGATATATTTTGGTGGAATCATGAGTCAGGTAAAAAAACGCATTTATTGGACTAGTTGGGAAAGATTATGTTTATGGATAGATAAGGGAGGATTGGGTTTTAGGAATATTTATGCTTTTAACCTTGCTTTGTTTGCTAAGAAAATTTGGAGAATGAATGAATTTCCTGAATCTACCTGTTCCCAAGTTTTTAAGCATAAGCATTTTCCAAGGGTAGGTGTTTTGGAGGGATATGCTGGGCAAGCCTCTCATCCTATATGTGGCTGTAGAAGAAACTTCTGTTGGAGCAATGCTAGTTCAAGAACAAGATGATAAGTCTGAACATGCCATCTACTACCTCAGCAAGAAATTGCTAGATTATGAAACCCGCTATGCGATAGTGGAAAAGACTTGTGCAACGATGGTATGGATGATGATGAAGCTTCACCATTATTTTCAATCTTACCGCATTCAAGCAGTGGTGAAGGTTGACCCGATGAAGTATTTGTGCTCAGCCCTAGCTCTAGTTGGAAAATTATCTAGATGGATACTCCTATTATCTGAGTTCGGCATTGAATACCTGACCAGGAAGGTGATTGAGGGAAGAGCATTAGCACAGTTCCTTGCCAATCAACCCATCGAGTCAGATTATATAGAAAATTTGATTTTCTAGATGAACAGTTGGATATTATTGAGATTAAAAGATGGACAATGTTCTTCGACGGAGTCGTCAACAAACACAGCGCAGGAATCAGGGTTATCATTGCTACGCCAGAAGGAGAAATCATTCCTCTATCTAAGCGTCTAGAGTTCCTCATTACCAATAACGGGGCGGAATATGAAGAGTGCTTATTCGGGATAGAAGCATTGATTAAATTGGGCGCACACAACGTCCGTATTATTGGTGATTCACTACTGGTGGTCCAACAGGCCCAAGAAATGTGGGAAGTCCGTGACGAAAGCTTGAAATCCTATTCAGAGCTTCTATGGGATCGTAAAGCTATGTTCGATAGTTGCGAGTTCAACCACGTGGCTCGAGAAGAAAATCAAATTGCTGATGCTCTAGCAACCTTATCCTCGATGTGGGAAGGTCCAATCAAGGCACCAATTGATCCAATCATCATCGGACATTCTACTATACATGTTTCTCTTGCCGAAAGCTTATGGAGATCACGATGGATGAAAACCCATGGTATTATGACATATAGAATTTCCTTGAGAAGGACGAATATCCTGATAATGCATAACAAACTGATAGAAACACTATACGAAGGTTGGCTGTTCAGTTCAGACTTATAGATGGTCAGTTATACAGACGCATATCCTGATAATGCATAACAAACTGATAGAAACACTATACGAAGGTTGGCTGTTCAGTTCAGACTTGTAGATGGTCAGTTATACAGACGCATGGTTGATGGGTTACTCCTACGCTGTTTAGATGAATCAGATGCTAGGAAGGTCATGCGAGAAGTTCATTCGGGTCATTGTGATTCTCACATGAATGGCATTGCTTTATTAAAGAAGATTCTTCGACAGGGTTTCTTCTGGTTAACCATGCAATCATACTATGTTGAGTGGGTTCGAAAATGTCACAAATGTTAGATACATGTGGGACATCCACACTTACCTCCACTTGATCTTCAAAATCTGGTCACTCATTGGCCATTTGCAGCGTGTGGGATAGATATCATTGGCAAAATTTGATCGTCAGCTTCTAACGGGCACAAATTCATTATAGTGGCAGTCGACTACTTCTCTAAATGGGTTGAGGTCGAATCATGCGCCAATATCACCGCTTCAAAGATGGCCAAGTTCATTGAGAGGAATATTTTTGCTTGATATAGCATGCCCCATCTTATCATTTTTTACAACCGACTCCAATTTCAAGGGATAAGGAATGTCATGGGATAGAACATCACAAGTCTTCTCCTTATCGCCCACAAGCTAATGGTGCTGTAGAGGAAGCTAACAAGTCTATCAAGAACATCCTGTGGAAAATGGTCGCTACTTATCGTGACAGGGCCAACAAGTTGCCTTTCACACTATGGGGTTACCTAATGAGTATCAGAAATCCAACCGGAGACACTCCTTATGCCTTAGTATATGGTATAGCCGTTGTGTTACCAGTTCAGATGGAAGTCAAGTCACTTCGTGTACTGATGGAACCCAGAGGCAGAATGGGTTCCTCTCAGATATGAACAACTTACAATGATCGACGAGAGATGCCTTCAAGCCTTAGATAGATTGCATACGTATCAACAGTGCATGGCCAGACCCTATAATAAGAGAGTCAGACACCAATGCTTTTCCTTGAAATCTGGTGACCTTGTTTTGAAACAATTGAAACAGACTCACACGGATGTTCGCGGAAAGTTCAAACCGGGTTGGGAATGACCTTATGTTGTCAAAAGGGTCTAAAGGAGTTGTTAAGATTATGGACATGGATGGAAATGAGTTCACTGATCCGATCAACCAACATCATCTGAAATACTACTACCTATGAGATCTCATCAGCTAGAAGAGCTTCACAGAAGGTCTAACGAAAAGAAATTGCCATTTTAAAAAAAATTAGTCACATGTTAGCTTGAAAATCCAGACGAACGGGCTAAGCAATATTAGGGCATCGAGAGAAAATCTTCAGTTTGAAAACCTAGAAAGCCGGACTGATAACGGAGGTTCTATACATTCGATATATTAAACAAATCTTTATACTAAGATTATTTTCATTTATTGAAAGAGTTGTTTTTTCCGAATAGCTTGACTAGGTAGCTAACGCATTCATAATACCCTATCATATGATGTCATGCATCTAAATAAATGGCATAATTTCCAAAAATATGTGTATCAACATAATAGTTGTTCCAGTATTTCTTGCTACAACAAATAGTTCAAGTCAACAACCCTAACTACAGAGTAAATCACGGGTCTTCAGCCACATAACTTTGATGTCGGCTTCACTCTTCAATATCAAGATCCAAGTCTTATATCTATCAGTCACTGGGGCACATTAATCTTCCTTAATACTCACTGCAACGGGCTGGACAGTCTTCCATTTCTCAGTCAGATGAGTGATATCTATCTGGGATCTTCCCACAATTGAAGCTAGTAAGATGTGACGGGATGTCCTGTGGCAAGCCAATTGTCAACACAGTCGAGTCGGAGAATAAAAGCATATCTGATCCAAACCACACAGCTGCACACAGCCGGCATGCATCTTCATCATCACGTGGGTAATCTTCCACCAAGGACACATCCAGTGGATCTGCTCGTCCGTGATAGTCTTGAACCAGTTATGGAAATCTTCAAGGCTCAATCCAGCAGACGTCTTCAAGGATAAGCCTCGGGACAGAAAGTTGTACGGGCTATACTTTCTCTAAGGGACTTGAGGTGGATTGATAACGCCCAATTTCTATTCGAGCCACACCTACAATTAAAAAAGACAAAGCTTGTTAAATTGAAAACCCGTAAAGGGAGATTTAAGAAAAATTCAAGCTAACTCGCTAATTCAACCTCAAATGGTGATTTATGCAAAATGTGGAGCTTAAAGGCAACTCACAAAGAGAAGCACCGGCAGCCCGACCAACAGTCTTGAACTCTAGTTCACCATCGATCTAAGCATGTAAAAGTCTCGGCTAAAGACAACGCAATGGTACAAGAACCTCTCAGAATCTGATCAGTAATTGACACAAATCTATAATCATAGATGAAGTCTGTAGGGACACAGAGGTACAACATTAGATAGCACAGTATCATCAGTCTTGGGCATGAGGCATATGTCCTCTCCATAGATGTACACAGATCCAGTATCACACTCATCTTCAAGCCATGCCTTGATCCTAATTCTTTAACTAACCTCAGTACTCGCACAGTCGGGGCATTTAGAAAAGAAGCTAACTTATCGGCATCTGAGTAGTCAAGAATCGGTAAGGCTAGAGGCTTCACCAGTGCAGAAGAAACTCCCAGTATGGAGCAAAACTCTTCATAAGTCGGACACAACTCTTGAGTAGTGAATCTAAACACGTGGGCAGTCTCATCCCAGTAGCTCACCGCAACAGTCAGAAAACTCTCATTTAGCCTCACTAGCACATATCATCAAAGGCTCCGCATGCAAAGTGGGATATGAGTATAGTACTCAGCCTTGGAAATAGTCTTTCCATACTCACATAATCGCTTATGAAGTTCCTGCATATCTGAATCAACAACAAGTTTGATCTTAGCTCATGTACGGCAATATATTCAAGACATTCAACAAATTTAGCAAGAAAACACTTAATGTGTTTTATTTATTATAATAAAGTACTAGAGTTCATGTTTTCATCATCCTAAAAGAACTAGGCAACAACTACATCCTAGTCCTAATGGTTATCCTCATTAGAGTCCACAACCTCTCCGGCATCACGCCTCCCATATCGATGCTGCCACCTGTGGAGCTGCGCCCGCACTCCCGCCAACTCAGTCTGGCTATCTCTCAACGCCTCCTTACGGCTCAGCAGATCTCGGTCTCTCCTAGACAGTGCATCCTGCATTTTACATATAGACATTTATTAGGTCAGATAACATGCATACACATTCATATATTCAACGTGTCAAACAGGCTTACCGCAAATAGAGCATTGTCGCTGTGAAGCTGGTGCTCTATCCTGCGAATGAGATGACTCATCCTGATGCCAATATCTCGGGGGATTTATACAATAGTCAAAACAAGCTAAGAATCCATATTCTCATGCGGTCTAATCAGAGATTGAAAGCCAAAGCATAAGAGGATAGCTCACATGGGTACTCGTCGATGGATCAAACGCTGGCTGGAATGAGCCTCTATAGGATACTCCACATTGCCGAAGGAACCATTAGGTCGTGAGAGCATCATACTAGTACGGAAGTGCTTGATCAACTCACTAATCATGGTGCCTCCTTCATGGGCATGAGCACCTGAGCTAGACGCATCTGAAGAAGACTATGCACCAGCACTCTGGGCATATTGCTCTACCCTGGTCTTACTATAATACACAGATGTTAGTGATCTACTCAAAACAGTTAACTCAACAAACAAATGAGTACCACAATTACCTATGGAGGTGCCTCGTGGACATAACCAGCATCACCAAGGCGTATCGATGAAGGCACGGTAGTCGCCCTTAACATGCTCACTAACACGCATCCCCGCAATCAGCTCGATAAAAGCATTAGCCTCAGTATAGCAGGAAATATAGAGCATCTCCTCAGGCGGAGGCATAGGAATGTAGCGTCTCGTGGGACCCTCCTGCCAGTAGTGTATCCTACCTCTCAGGTAGTATACCCAAGTCAATAGGCACTCACCAACGAATCTTCGGACGTTGAGCCGGGACACCTTCCTCATCTCCCCATGGAGACACTCGCACTTGACAAATACAAAGAAAGGGATAAACATTCCAACTAGTGAATTTATCTTTTAGACTAACAATTGTTTTCTCTATGCACTTGATCCCAGGTCAAGGCAGTAAGATGGTTCCTAAAGCCATTTACTAAGAAGTTCACCGTCCAGGTCCAGTTAGACTTGAGATTTCCGCCCAAGATAGGGTAAGCAGTAACACGACTACTTAACATGGGAGACGGGACCAACCCATACTCATTAGCCCATATCTACATAAAGATTACACAAGTTATAAAGTAAGATCAAGTAATTGGAATCAATCAGTGAAGAACCAGATTCTTTACCTGAACCAGGACACCTAAGCCCTTGAGCTCCACCAATCCATCTCGAGCACAGAAATCTAAACCGTGGTGCAGATGGGAAAAAGTGGCTCTTCCCCAATCAAATGATGACACATCATCTAGGTCCACCGGTATGGGCAAGATGGACAGCACCAAACTTGAGCTGCCAGTGCTGAACATTGTGGTAGACAGAAGGGTCAAGACGAAGCACCTGGCATACCTCTCCATAGTCCCAGTATCCAAAGGCCCCTGATTCTAGTAGGTAATGACAGTCTTAGCTTGGATACGAGAGCTCCTAGGGGGTAGCCTATTAGACTCTCAATCTCCGTATCCCTGAGGTGGGGATGAACCATCATGCAGTCAAAGGCAATCCTCGTGTCTGTGAATCTCAACCCCGTGATGGCATAGAAGTCTAGTAGAGTAATGGTCATCTCCCCCACGGCCAAATGGAAGGTATGCGTGGAATCCATCCACATATCTATTAACGCAATCAGCACCCTAGGAGACGTATTAGTCTTCGTGTGGTGGAACATATGAAGGAATGGGACGAAGCTAGTCGCCTCGACTCTCTCCCTAACGACTGCAGGCATGTTTCTCCACCACTCGGCGCCCACAACCATATTACTGGCTGACCTGCACAATCAAGCATGCAATATAGAAAGGGTAAAAGCCTCAGCTATAATGCTACATAGATATATTCTAATCAACTTAGGGTTTTTGCATTCCAAGAACCCGGGTATTACACATACATCATTTTAACTAAAATTAAGGAGTATGTCCCTAGCAGGGACCCCGATCGGGAACCAGGTCCCCGATCGAAAACTGATCTTACCCCGTCGGCTACTGATCATATCTCTTCGGCTACGCCTTTTGGGATTTTCTACCCCTGTTGAAGGCGTTGCTGATCGAATACCATTCGGTGCTCGATCGGTGACACCGTCCTCGATCGAGGTTGAATTTCAGAAATCCGACCCAGATCGGGTACCATCGGGCAAAAGCAAAAACAAAGTTTAAACACAGTCGTTTTCGTAACCAACGAGCTATTCCCGAGCATGCATTGACTTATTCATACGTAAGACATCATATGCAAATCCCAAGACTAATTTTGAACCAATAACTACTTGTATAATGTCCTAGCACGTGAAGAGTAGCTAAACTGACAGGGAACTTTGACGAATGAGTCTCCTAGGACAACATAAGTGGTACAGGTTCATCCTTCGTTATGATCTTCCCATACAGTGCAGTCACACTAGTCCTCCCGAGGTGCCTCATAGCAGGCATCAACTCAAAGTGAGCAAGTGAAGGCACTAACTCTAGGTCCTTGACTCGTTGCTCCAATAACATAGGAGTAGTGGCTTCGTTCGAGCCATCACTCAAACACTCTGATGCACGGTGGCGCCTGTCTGTGTTCTGCCATCTCAGGATATAGTCTACTGTGTTAGGATGCCAAAGGTGCTATTATGGAAGTGTAACAAGCAAAGGCATCATAATGACTTATTTATAGGCTGCTATTCGCGTTGGTCTTTGATCGGTGACCAGGTCCTCTATCGGCGACCCTGGTATCCGATCAATGACCAAACCGCTGATCAGTTACCACCTTTTCACATTCTACATGTGGAAATTAATGCCTAGTTACTAAATGCATTTAATCCAATTAAGTGTGTTTAATTTTAATAAAAATGTTTCGACTTTCAATACAAGTCATTCTTTTTATTTATGACAATTTATCCTTTCAAATTAATTTCTAATTAATTTCTTGACAAAATTAACCCCAAGAAAAGGGAATTATATGTGCTCTTAATGCAGGTAATAATTAGTTATCTCTTGGAGACGCTTGCTCATGCGCAGTTATCCAACACCTTGTATGTCGTTAGATGGATTAGTTATCTCTTGGATACACTTGCCTAGGCGCAGTTATCCAACACCCATCTTACCGTCAAACGGATTAGTTACCTCATAGAGACACTCTCCCAAGTCCAGTTATCCAATATTCAAACCATCTCAGAACCTCTCGGACGAGGTATGATAAAGTCCAAACCAATTCTCAGAACCTCTCGGATGAGGTATGATAAAGTCCAAACCAGTTCTCAGAACCTCTCGGACGAGGTATCATAAAGTCTAACCAGTTTTCAGAACCTCTCGAACGAGGTATGATAAAGTCCAAATCTCCATTCCACCACAAGTTAAAGTCTCCCATTTCCTCTCCCAAGTGAGGATCATATAGTAGGAGGTATATTCCTAACACCACATCATACTCAATTGGGAGGCAAAATATTTTGTTTACCCAAAAATCGATTAAGGCACAATGCGGTTACTAAGAAATAAGCCTAGAAGAGTCAACTCAACTACTCAAGTATGATTTCTTCTTCCATCTCACCGTGCTCTTTTCGATTAAGCGATTTTGTTGACCGAGGTTTTTAGTTGATGCATTGGCCCCAAATTTGCACTTAATCGGGAGGCAGCATGTGAGCACAGACTTTTTCTGGCCCTAGTGATGAGTCTATGTTACACTCTAGCTAATAGTTTGTGTAGGTGGGCTTCACACGATGCGTTGTGCGAGATGCGAGCTAACACTTGGACCCCGTTTTCTGACTCATTTAGCTTATTTTATTTCATTTTTTATCAAAATCTTTTTAGATTTATGATTTTCGAGATTTTAAAACACTCATTGCCAGACATGGTCTTTGATCGGCCACCCAGTCCCTGATAGGGTACTATGTTCACCGATCGGTGACCCTTGACGGTTTTCGGGCAGTTTACAATCGGTTTTCTTTGCAGTTTTGCCTGATTTTCCACTACTTAATTGGAAAACAACTGGCAAGAAATCAAAAGAAATTAAGTGGAAATGAGTGAAAGTTAGTGAAACTAAGTGAAATTGAGTGAAAAGAAGAGAGTTTTACACCATTATTCACCAAATCAACCATTTTTGAAGGTTCCCACACCCAAATTAAACACCGCCATTTCAAGTTGTCAATTCTAAAGTCATCACACTTTCATAATTGATCTTTTTATGTCAAAACCTCTCATTTACCGGTGACATTCGGTTCAAGTACGTGGAAAATCATTTTCTTTCCATCTTAATCTCCTATTGCATGGGTCTGAGTTGCTGCTCAAGTGACAATCACGTGTTCGTCCTTACTACTAAAACTGGAAAAGCGTTTCAAAGGTAACTTTTGAAGGGTTTTAAAAGCTCATCCCTACTGCTTGCTACTTGTTTTTTTTCATTTTTCCCCTTCTTTCCCTTGTTTTCTGTTTCTGACACGTAAGACAGAGGGTCTGCCCGAAATGCAGTCCTCGATCAAAGACTTGGTCTTCGATCGGGGACCCTATTACCGATCGGGGACCACCTCATATCAGTAATAGGGAACAGTCGGGCATATCCATGTTTTTTTTATCTAAGTAGTGTCTGTTTTAGTTTCGGTAAGTTTATTATTTTTGCCTTTTATAAATGAGGATAAAAGTAACCTTGTGTATAAGGGTATTTTAGTCATTTCTATTAAAATATATTTAGATGAATGGACTAGGCTACGGAATAATTGGATGTTGATGTGTTAGATCTTAGGAATAAATGAGTCCTACTTGATCGAGTCTGGCATTGCAGTTAAATCCGAAAGACGAGTCCCAATGTCCCACAATAACGCTTATTGTTTTGCAGATCTAATAGATTTACTTTCATAGGGCTAGATTTGATGTATTAGGACTAGACCTGTCCACGGGCCCAGGTACCCGCCCGGCCTGCCCAAGCTCGTGTCCATTTGGCCGGGCTTGGACAATGATAATTGCTGTTAGCCCCAGCCTGGCCCAGGCCCACTAAAGCCTGCCTATTTTTTGGGCGGGCTTGGGATTAATAAAAATAGCACGGGCCGGCCCAAGCCAGCCCGCCTATTAATATTAATTAATAAATTTTATATATTTATAGATTTATATATTAAATATTTATTTTTTATAATTAAAAAATTATATGTGTTTAGATGGGTTTACATGGGCTGGGCTTGGGATTTGATTTTTAAGCCCGAGCCCAACCTGGACCGAGCCCGCCTAAATTACTAGTGGGCTGGGATGGACTAGGCTGGGCTTGGGCCGAGGACTTTTATAGAAAAGCCCGTCTGGCCCGGCCTGAGCCCGGCTCAACCCGACCCATGGCCAGGTCTAATTAGGACAGAATGGTGCCATTTGTGAAATGATGTAATAATTGTATGTTTTAGTATTTATTTATCACTTTTGAATGCTAAAACGGTATATAATTAATCTGGAATAGAAATATAATGATATTTTAATAAAGTGTCTACATGTTTATTGATCAGACCCTTGAACCATTTAAGTCACGAACCTAACTCTAAAGAGATGGCATGTTGTGAGCTCGTGTGCCATCTAAACTTTTGACATGTTTCCGAACATTAAAACTCGGGTGGCGACTCTGAAATAATATTAATCTAACCTCAAAACATGATAAAAGGGTTGGAGAAATAGTCAAAAGAATGCATACACCAGAAGGGACACACTAAGCGTCGTCCTTAAAAACAGTAAGTGACAGTGATATGTAAAAATGGAATCCCATTTGCTGAAATCCCCTTGCGAGAGTAAGGTAATCGGGTTCCTTGGCCGCTCACACTCACCAGACCGATTTCATCAGAAAATTGGTTGTTACCCACAAACCTCTCCCACCATTGCGATCTACAATTCCGGATCAACAAGCAACACTCTCCTCACCATATTAATTTCATCATAAAATTGAACATTTGAAGATATTGGATCTCCAAAAAATGTAAGATTAGCCCAATTCCTTACCATTATTTTTACCGTTGGCTGGGCTTAATTGAATTTATTGATAACTCTGGTGATTTGGGGATCGATGGTTCGACTTTTCTTCTACAGTGTGTTCATCATTTGTGGGTTTTCCAAGTATTTGTATATTCTCGTCCAATGAAAGGTATACGACTAGCCGAATTAATCATAAAATTCCTATTTTCGTAAGGTTATCCCAATTCCTTACCAATTGTTACACTTGTTGTTCCTCCGCTGAATTTCTGGTGCATATGCAGTGTTGTTCTGCTCCAGCCAAGAGTTGTATAGAAGAGATAAAAGAAGCAATCAAAGAAGAAAAGGACGGAATAAAAAGGAAGAAAGGAGGAACTTATTTAAGGTATGTAATCTTTGTATTTTAGGTTTGGTAAGTTCTTTGAATGTAGTATTAAATCTTGTCATAAAGTTCTTTATGTAAAGTGATGGATCTTTCTTTATTTATCAACATGGTCATAACTTACGTTGTTTTGGTTAAATTTACGTCCAAAAATTCTAACCTCTTCTACCCTGACAGCCATAGATGCCTTTTATTTTCATTACTTTAATATTTTTGTATTCTTTTGATACGTTTTCATATAACTTTTGGTACTTAATCTGGTTAGAAGTACCTTTGTTGGCATAGCCAATGAAACGGAGTTCATTTCAATAAGCTTCTTTTTTTTCAATCTGAAAAAAAAGCACAAGTAGATATGTTGCAACTTTTAGATTATTATGTTAAGCCAAATCGTTAGTCACATTAATTAAAAGTTCCAACTAATTAAAGAGGAATTTGTTTTTTGTATTTATTGATTATTTTATCCGGTTTTTACAGACTCACAAATATTTGACACATCAACATCACTAAAAATTGACACATCGTCATGTGGAATTAATTGATATTAACTCTTTTTATATTCTTCAAACATCTTTAACTACTTTACTTTTCATTTCATCTTCCATCAATTAATAAATATGCATTAATTTTATACAGGTAGAAAATATATATCTATCTATATATCTATATAAATGCGGAAAGGAATAGTATATCTAAAGCTTGACATATAGGATTTTTTATGACGTGTCAAAATATAAAAAATCCTAATTTATATAATTATTTTTCCTTTATTCTTCCATATTATATCTAAGATTGACACGTTGGATTTTTTTTATGATGTGTCAAAATATAAAAAATCTTAATTTATATAATTCGTTTTCAACTATTTTTTCATATTATATTAACAGATTGTCTAATTTAATAAATAAAAAATTAATGTTTTGTCTAAATATAAAAAATCCTAATTTATATAAGTCTTTTTCCTTTATTTTTTCATATTATGTTAACGATTTTTATAATTTAATAAAAAAAATAGTGTTTTGTGTAATAAATAATTGAATGTCATTAAGGTATTTAAACTGTCAAAGTTCCTTTTAAATTCTGAATGGCTATTACTTACTAGAGAATTAAATCTTATAAATAAAATTGAATGAAATTAATGGTCATTATTAATTCTCTAAAAGGTTCATGTTTTACAATGGTTTTAATTGTCATTAATGTGGATTAATTCAGTAAGATTAATTATTCATTAAGTGAATTAATTCTTGAATTAATATGAGAAAAAAAATATTCCAACACTTCGTACTTTTATTCCATTCAAAACAAATAGACAGTCATCGAACAGAAATAGAAAAAAATCAAAAGTTTTCAAGTAATCGTAATAAAAAAAGAACATCAATTGCTAATGAATGTATATCAGTGTGTTCATTTTCTACTTCAATATTTGACTGCTCCATTTTGGCTAAGATATATAAATGCATAGACTAACCAAATGAACGAATGTGCATTACTATTTTGTACATTCATGCCAGTTTATATAGCTAATTCGGATGTGTAGTCGGGCTCTCTTGTGGTGGTGGTCGGTGATTATCATAATCGAATATATACTATGAGGACAAGAGATTGAATTTTTTCTACATTAATTTCAATTATTTTATTAGAAACATGTGATTTTTTTGAAAAAGAAACGAGTTTATAGTTACTTAAAAACGAAAGAAAAAGAGCATTATAGCTTTAATTTTTTTTAATAGTTAAGTAAGTAATGTAATTGTATGTTTGTAGATCAATTAATTGGATATATTATTGGATTCTTAAGGCTACAATTCTTTATATATATATAATATCATAATAAGGCTTGTGAGTAGTAACATTTTTTTAGATTTATGGTTCTAATAATTTCTTGTTTGTTTTGTTAGTCTTTTAGTTTTTTACTGGAGTACTATGGACAAGAAGAAAAAGGGGTAAAACTGAAAATAAATGGATAGTAATTAAGATGGAAGAACGGTAAAGAAGTGCGAATGAGGGTAAGATTGGAAGTGTTAGCAATATTTCGCGAATATAACGCAATGATTGAAAAAGTCTCTCCTGGGTCTCTAGCGCCCTTACAAAATTTGCTAGATAATTAACGTTTTTGAGCTATTGCGGATAAATAAAGGATGATTAAATATAGGAAAGTAAAAGTGTAAAATTGACACAAGATTTGGTGAAACATGGGGGTATTTATTGATATAAATATGAGTTTGTGCGTTCAAGGTAAATAATAAAGATGATTACAATTGAATCGATTCTATATTAACATATAGCTAAGTCAATTGAATTGAATATATAAAAAATCAATACTAGGAATTGAAATGCAATAATTACAATAAAAAAGAAAATAATAAAAATTCAACGACAAACTCGGAGCCATAGTTGGCTATCTCGGTGAGGCATTGAATTAATGTTGGACTGGGATTCAAAAAGCATTGCAGTGGGTTGGTAAGGAACGACGATGACTCGGTTAGCAAATTTCTGATTCGAGTGGACAAGTGTGTGGGCAGATTTGATCCAAACTTTGGAGGACTCGTATGTGGGCTTATGAACACGGAATTGAGTAAAGTAAAAGGCTAAAGTCAAGTTCATGGAGTCAAGAATGAGTTCATGTTAAAACCTAGGAAAAAATGAACTTTAGATGCTTAAGAACGTGAAATTGAGAAGCGAGACAGATTGTATGAAAGCTGGAAAGAGAATATATAAAAAGATTTGAGGTGCAAAGATTAGCTCATAAATTGGGTTTCTAGATACGAAATCAGGCAAAACGAAAGGCTAAATTTAACTTCAGGAAGTCAAGAACAGATGCTTAGAAAGGATTGAGAGCAAAAATGGACAATAAAAGGTCTCCAATAGGAATGGAAAGTTACTAGGCAAAATGTGATAAAAAAAAGATGGAAAACGTGATTATAATAGGATTCTAGCTAATGAATTGATGAATTTACGCTTAGGAATTGAACATGAAAAACTTAAAACAAGTGACTAAAAGACTGAATTTGAGTTTAAAAGAGCTTGAGAAATGAAATGTAAACAAACTAAAGGCTATGAACTAGAAGGTATGAAGAACACTCTAAGAACTTAACATTGAGGAGAGTAGCTTTAGGATATTTTTGTGGTGTGTTGATTGGTCATTTGGAATGAAGACTTTGGGTACTATTTATAGTTTTTTAGTGAGGGTTAGTTGATGTAATTAGCCACCCACTACATTGTTTTTCTCTCAGAAATTGCCCACTACCCTTGCCACATCAGCCCACTATTCTAACTTCCTCCTATTTTCATTCAACTACCTTGCCACATCATCCCACTAACTCTAACTTCTTTGTTTAGAGATGGTTTGTTGCTAGGCATAAGTGCGAGTAGTCGGACTTCCTGTGTTAGTTCTTAGTTTGGTTCAGTGTCCATTGATGTGTGTCGGACGTCCCGTATCGTTGAGTCAATGCATAACATTTTGCGGAAATTTTGAGCCGCACAACGTGTAGGCTAGTCACACGCCATGTGAATTAAAACATTTTTGGGACAGAGATTCAGCAAGCTTCCCACACACCGTGTGGGAAGCATGACTTAATAAGAAAAAATATTTTTCTTTTATTTGAAATTTTACTCTAAAATTAAATACATGCTTTTTATTTACATAAAAAAATAAAATTTATTTTATGGACCAACAATTGTCTCCCTCTTTGGTATATAAATGAATAGCAAAATAGAATTTATACATAAAAGATGATTTTAGGAACAATATAATTCATTTTTTCTTTTTTTTCTTTCTTTTTTTTACTTTAACCCACACATCGTGTGGCATTCCCACATGTCGTGTGGGTTCTAAATCTTGCAAGCTGTAGGATTCTGAATCCTTTGAATTTCTGAATTTTCTGTTAACTCTAACTCTTCTTCCTATTTTACGTTTCTTTCTTCTGTTTCTACCATTTTTCTTCTCTTAAAGCTCAAGAAAAACATTCAAAATCAAGCTTTCGATCCTTTAATAATGGATATACAATTCTCTTTTCTTTTCTATTTTCTTTTCTTTTGCTGATTTTTCTTTTGTGTCACATTCTACCATGTATAAAGATTTATTTAATGATGAATGATTGACAGTCTGAATTTTATGATTTGAATTTAAAATTACCTTATTGGGGTGATGGGTTTATTGCTGAAATTTTGTATCTAAATATTGCAGTTGGTTGTTCGTATTCTGACACTGTTCGTGTTAATTCCCATTTGGGAATAACTCTTGGCTCGCAAGAGGTAATCTGACTTGATTTAATGCAATTTCTTGGTTATATGTTAAAAAAGCATTTATATGCCTTGATTGTTTGTGTCTTCAATTTAATTTCAGGATTGTGTCTTTACTGTCGACCCTATTGCTGCATTGAATAACTTTCCCTTGCCTTCATACCCCTTAAGTAGTGTTACCGAGTTGGCCCTTCATTGGGAAACTTGGCAATTCCCTAAAAATAAGAAAGGGCTGATATTCCCTCGTCATTACACTAGGTGGAATGACCTTGTAAACCGTTTAGATACAAGATATGCAGGTGTTTGGAATAGCGTTGGTATTAGGTTATTTTATTCACTTGACACGTAGTGAGATGATTCCTTGTGTGAATGTTCTTGAAGGTGCTTTGAATTATTGGTCACTAGTTTGTAATTCACTAATCCTTCCATTGGGCCCCATGTCTATCACCCTACGTGACGTGGTTACTTTGACAGGACTGCCTATTCTTGGGGAAGAAATCTCGAGCTGTATTGAGACGGATCCATTCTCCTTGAATGATATTTCATCTAAAGAAGTTGGGACCTATGCCCAAATGATTAAGAAAAAAATAGACAAGGATGAATTAGATGATGAGGACCATGTGCACTTCTTGTGGATGTTGTTGAGTAGTGATATTTTTTGAACCATTGGGCCTCAGACCTACTGCAGAAATACTTATTAGTGCTAAAGCCTTGGCCTCGGGGCGTTGTTTGGCTATAGGCACTATGATGTTAGCCTCTACCTTCCATCACTTGGCTCTCACTATCGAGCATAAGTCATCCATCAAACCTCGGGGTGGTTTATGGTTGTTGCAGCTGTGGCTTTTTGTCTATTTCCCACACCTAGCTACTGATTTGCTTTCGGGAACCTCGTTTCATCTTGGTGTTGACCTTTACTATAGTTCTTCGAGCATGGATGGTAGTGCGAGTGTGAGGTATTTACGCACCTTGGTGCCATCTTCTAAGAACAGGTTGTTTATTTTTTGGGGAAAATATGGCTCATGTCTCTCGTCTTGTGCCTTCTCCTACTTGTCTGCCCCCCCCCCCCCCCCCATAGAGGTACTGAGTGGTGGAGGATGTTATGTGCCACCTATTGGCTACACCATGGCATGAACCTGGCTTGACTTTGTACGCACCTTATCTTTGGGCACGCCAACTAGGATTTTTCCAATCCATTCCGGGGCAGCTTCCATTTCCTACTACTTCTCAGTAATGCGGGGCTAGTGATGAAGACATAGCTGTTGCGGTCTTAGATGTGGAGCATGATCATGGACCGCTCATGCTTGGGTCAGATCAACCTTCCTTTGATACTTGGTGGGAAATCATTTTTCAGCACTATATCCACCTCTTGGTAAGCTCTTCATATTCAAGTGGTAGCTCGGGAAAGGATAATAACTTGACAATCCCAGCCTCGAGCATGCTTGGGGTAAAAGAAAAGGACAAAATAAGAGTAAACACTCGTGTAAGTGAGTTACTTCTTTGTCCCACGTGCATCACTAAATAACAGTAAACATTTCAATGAATAAGTATTTATATTTGTATATTGATAAAATTCAAAAAGCTTTTAGTGAATACTCATGTTCTCAAATTACATGACAAGAAGTATGTCTAGATTTTATATAAACCTTGGGATCTTATATGTTTCTCATGAACATCTTTAATGACAAGTTTCGTGAGAGGATCAACAACCATGCCACGAGTCGATACATGTGTCCTATTTACTTCCTTATGTGCAATTAAATCTCTTAAAAATGGTATTTAATCTCTATATGCTTTGACTTGCTATGAAATCTTTGGTATTTTGCAAAAGTTATAGCATATTAACTATCACTATTTATTACTGTTGGATTGTGGGAGCTAGTAATGTTTAGGTGTTCCATAATCCTATTCATCTAAATTGCCTCTTGTACTATAGATGAGTACTATATGTACATCAGACTTCCAATATCATTTGAGTAGGGAACATTCTTCACATGTTCAATTTTTGTTTGTGTTTTAGGACACGTGTCTAAACTCAAGGAATTTCCTTTAAACATAGGGCTAGGTATGGGTTTACAACATTGCATATTGAATCATTTGAGAATCTTGTTGATATATGTCTTTTGAGACAAGGAAAACATTTTCTTAGAACGATTTCTTGAAATTTTAACTCCAAGAATATATGTACCTTCACATATGTCTTTCATTTCAAAACTTGAATTCATCTAAGTTTTTACTTGATTTACATATCTAATGTCCTTTTCTACTATGAGGATATCATTGACATACATTGATAAAACGACAAACCTTTTTTCTAGAGTGATTAGTATAGACACAATGATCTTCCTCAATTAGCTTGGAGTCGTTCGATGCCATTTCTTTATGAAATCAAATACAACATTGTCCAAAGACTGTTTAAGACCATAAATCGATTTGATCAACTTGCAAACCTTTTGTTCACTACCTTCTCTGATGAAAACCTATATACTGGTTCATGTGAATCTCTTCGTTCAATTCTCGACTAAGAAAAGCAGTCTTTACATCCATTTAGTGTAATTCTACGTCTAAACTTACCACTACTAAGAAAATAAGTCGGATTGATGTAAATCTCACAACAAGGGAAAAGGTTTCCTTGAAATTGATTCCTTCTTGTTGTGTATAACCCTTATTGACAAGGTAAGCTTTGTACATTTTGATACTTTCATCAACCTTTCGCTTTATCTTAAGGAGCCATTTATTCCCAATTGGTTTGCATCCTTTAGGAAGATCAACTAGTTTCTAGACCTAATTTGATCTCATGTAAGACATCCCATTTATCCATGTCAAGACATGATAATGCTTCTTTGATATTCTTGGGTTTTGCATCATCCTCGGGAGGATACTAAAAACATTGTGCCTTCGATACCAAATCTCTAGCGTTCGACTTATTGTCTCTTAGTACTATGTAGTGGTTTCGAATATTGGTAGACAAGTTTCTGATATTCTTCGTAGTTTAGAATTCTCCCACTTGGACCAAGTTCCATATTTTCATAAGATTGAGGAATACTCCCACTTAAGATCAAATCTAGATCATTCGTAACGTTTTGAGTATTTTGAACATTCTCTTACTCTTCCTCTGAATTTCTCCCACTCGAATGGAGAGATTCGTTCAATTCTAGTTCCTCAAATAAAGTGAGATTTTGGTCTATGTCTCCTAACTTTGGAAATTCATTTTCCAAGAAGACTACATCACATGATTCAAATTTTGTAACTCTACCATCCTCAATTTCACCCACTAAGACATATCCCTTGGATAAGTCAGGATATCTTATAAAGACACTTTTTTTACCTCTCGGACCAAGTTTCCCAAACTTGCTTGAGGTATTGTGAGCAAAAACGGTATAACCCGATGGTTTAAGTTCACTTAAATCATGTGTACGTCTTATCCATAACTCATATGGAGTAGAAGTTACAGAATTTGAGGGCACTCTATTTAGTAAATAAGCTACTGTGAGCAAAGCATCTCCCCCAATACGAAATTAAAAGATTTGTTGCAACCATCATTGACATAACCATATCAAGAAGAGTTTTGGTTCTTCTTTCAGCAATGTCGTTCTATTGTGAAGTACGATGTATTGATAATGATGTTCAATTACTTTTTCATCATACAAAGGTTGAAATTGCTCTGAAAGTTATTTCCGACCTCAATCAGTTCTTAAAGCTTTGATCTTTCTGTCTAATTGGTTTTCAGCAAGGTTCATAAAATTCTTGAAACAGCTCAAAACCTCTAACTTATGAGAAATTAGATAGATGTGACCATATATTGTATAGTCATCAATAAATGTGATGAAATAATAGGCGTCATGCCTAGCCCTCACTTTCATCAGATTGGATTAATTGCAAAGGATATTTAACTCTGGTGGCTTTTCCAAACGGGTTTTAAACATTATTCCTTTAAGGCATGCATGACAAAGAGGTAATTCTACTTTACTTAAATTTCCTAATAAACCTTCTTTAGCAAAAAGATTAATACATTTATACCTATATGGTTTAGTCTAGCATGTCATAATAAAACATCCTTATCACTCATAGGAGAATAAATAGTATTACAAAAATTACTATTTGCATCATTATCTAGATCAATGCCTAAAACAGTCAAACCATAAGAAATAAAACTAGAACCATAAAATGTATCTTCCAAAAACAATCTAAAAGCATTATCGTTAAAATGGAAATTGTATCCTAATTTCATCAATACAGTAACAGAAATTAAATTTCTTTGAATCTCAAGAACAAACAAGATATAGTGCAAGAGAAGAGTCTGTCCACCTCGTATGTTTAGTCTACAAGTTCTGACCCCTTTAACTTCAACTCTAGAGTTATTCCCTATATAGATCCACCTTGTTTCTCTAGGGATCTATCGAAGCTTAATAAAGGTGTCTCGATCTTTAGTCACGTGGTATGTGGCACTTAAATCAACAATCCATATATGACTAAATTCGGTTAGAAGAACCGTAGTAGAAACGCATATTTGATTCATCTTTGAGTTAATAGGATGTACCTTAGGGGATTTGAAATTTTTGCATAGTACCCATTCTCTTAGTAGTTATAACACTTCACTTTATTGAGATCTACCTTCTTGCTGCTCTTTTGCTTCTTATTCCCTTTATGTTCAGACTTCTCAGTCTGTTTGTCTTTCCCTTTGCCCTTACCTTTGCCAAAAAAATGTCGTCGTTTCTTGCCTTGTTCGTTGGACTGATTTCCAATTAAGGAAGAGCCAACACAATTTGCTTCAGATGCTAGCAAATGATCCTCCTCGAGTTCAAGGTGATTTTTGGCATCTTCGAAAGTCTTAATGGTTTTTGGGTGGGTTAGATGCATGTTCAAATGCGTGCAGTTATTAGGTAAAGAACATATAATTGCTTGAACTTGTTGCTCATTTTTCATTACATGACCTACTGCATTAAGTTGGGTGATCATATTGGACATTTGTCTGAGATGCTTTTTCATGGTATGATCATTTCATTTCTTATATATATCAAGCTTGATGGTTTCATGGTATGATCATTTCATTTCTTATATATATCAAGCTTGATGGTTAGATACCGAAGCTTTGTTATGGGGTTACCTCCAAAAGCATCTCTTAAAGACTTCCAGAGATCCTTGGCAGTTTGATGTTCACGATACTGCTTAGTCAGGTCATCATCCATGGCACTAAGTATGATGAGACATGCAGTGGAATTCTTGTTTTTCCATGCTAGATAAGCGTCTTTGTCCCTCATGTGCCGAGTAGTTGTTCCTTCCTCAAGTTCAATAAGAAGTCAATAGGAAGTTCAAATATCAATAGAGCTAAGTTTTTTACGAAACTTATATCTAACTAATGAAGTTTTTGCACTAGACTTTAATTTGAAGAAAGAGACCTAAAAAGGCTCTAATGACCCTGCATTCTCTAATGTTCAGCTTTACTAACTGTCTATGCATACATAGAGAACTAAGTTTTATAGATAATACTAACTTGCATCACATACGAAAGGATTATTAATTCACTATATTGTTCTAAGTTCATCAATCTTGTTATAATATATTCACATAAATAGCATTCAATTACTAAACAATAAAATATTTTCATAAATAAATTATCATTCAAAACATAAACTTTATTTAATACTCAAATATTAAAGAACGACAATAATTAATAATCTTATCCATAAAACAACTAGAAACTATCTCAAAGCTTCAAAATAATATATTAAAGAATCTAACCATACAAACTAAAACTAGCGTAGTTTTAAATATTTTCATAAATCTATTTTCCTGATTGGGATAGTGTTCCTTACTTTCCTATATAGATGTAATGGAATTTGAACAAAATCACTTGAGCCGTCAGCGCGCGTGGGACACACGTTGTCAGGTGGCAAAATCTCATTCACCACATGCACGCCACATGGATTCAACTAAAAACATGTTAATCTAATTGACAAATGGTTTTAATTTAATATTAGGGATAAGGTATCAAAACAGGCCTTAGGTTTTTGGGGAAGTACCAATTTAGGCTCAACGTTTAAAATAGCATCAATATAGGCTTAACGTTTACAACATAATATCAATTTAGGCTTAACGTTAATAATATAGCATCAATTTAGGCCTCGCGTACAAAATAGCACCAATATAGGCTTAACGTTTACAAAATAATACGAATTTAAGCTTAACGTTTACAAAATATATACAATTTAAGTTAAATGTCATAATTAAATTAATTATATTATATTCTTTCTCCATTAACTTTATATGTTACTTTTTATTTAGTTCTATATTTTTATTTATTATAATATAATTAATTAGTATTCTTGTCCATTAAGATCTTATATTTGTTTTTCATCAATGATTCCACGACTACTAAATTTCATTGCTCATGTAATATATGCAAACTAAAAGTAATTGAATATCCACAATATTTCGAAACTTTTAGTTTGCATATATTACATGAGCCATGGAATTTAAGAGTCATGGAATAATTGATGAAAAACAAATATAAGGTTTTAAATTAATTGATACTAATTTTTTGTATTATAATAAATAAGAAAATATAACTAAATAAAAAGATAACATATAAAGTTAATAGGAAAAGAATATAATATGGTTAATTTAATTGTGACATTTAGATTAGATATATTTTGTAAACGTTAAGTTTAAATTCGTATTATTTTGTAAACGTTAAGCCTATATTGGTGCTATTTTGCACGTAAGAGCTAAATTGATGCTATATTGTAAACGTTAAACCTAAACTGATATTATGTTGTAAACGTTAAACCTATATTGGTGCTATTTTGAACGTTAAGCCTAAATTGGTACTTCCTCAAAAACTTTAGGCCTATTTTGGTACCTTATCCTTTAATATTAATATGATTTTAAATTTTAATTTAAAAGTCGGTTAAACCAATTTAACAAAAACATAAAGTTGAAACAATTTAAATGTTGTTGCCACAAATGCAACAACTATGTTGTCTCAAATGCAACACTTTGTGCTGCTGCCTTTAACAGCAACACTGATGTTCCAAATGTGACAATTTCAGAACTGCTGCCTTTGAGGCAGCAACTTCGTATTTCCGAATAGAAACGTTTCTAAATTCTATTCAAATACGTAAAATTTCTAGAATTTACAAATAAATTACAAAAGCCTAAAAACTGTAATTTTATGATGTAAAACAATTTAAAATCTCAAACATAAACAATTTCTAATTAAATCATTTTTCCGAAATTCCAAAACGGTCTTGATTTTAGCAATCTGATTAAACATGTTCTAAGCATATTTAAATTAACCCAAAAACATATATTAATATATACATGGACAAACCCATTGTTTTGAATCATAATCATGTATTATATTAGACTTAATATCAATCATATGGCTCTGATACTAATGAAGGATTTCTACTCAATTAACCATATATGTTCAAACATGGGTTATCAGGTTACCCCTTGAAGCGGAAATTAACATTGAATATGAAGCAGAAGCCCCGAGTGATTTTAATGTAGGTTTAGTGCTTAGATATTGTTACTTTCTCTCGAACCATAATAATATTGTTATTGTGAATTCGTTGAATTATTTATTTCTCTTGAAATCTCTTCACTATTTATTTTTACACGCGCCTTTTTTTAGGGGGTCCGCTTTATCTTTACTTTCCATTAACAAGATTAAGAAAAAAAGCAGAATCCTATCCCAATTTTTCTTTTGCTAGGCCCATAGCAAAGAAACCTACTTTTTTACGATTACGAGCGAAGCCATAATTTCAGTAAGATAAGCCTGGTTCTCAAGTTAGATTCTCACGTGAAGTAAGTACACCTTGGAATTGTATGTCCATTTGATGATTACCATTTGTTTCTATCTCAAACAAGATTAACAAAATCTTGAATTCGAGTTGTATGGGTCTACGAAGATAGATATAAAGGAGTCAAATTTTTGTTATTCAAGTGTAAGCAAAAATGAAGTTTCACTTCTTGGTGTAAAATGACAACTCTTAGCAAAACTAACAACCAAAGACAATATGTTACAACTCGAAGAAAATAAACCTCCCCTTTTTATTTTTTTAATAAAGCCCGAGGAACCGTTTTTTACATAATTGAACAATAAGAATGATTGTTTGTACTCCAAGAGTTTGACGATGGTTGTTTTGGTGGTTTTGGGCTTAGTGCTATCTAACTATATGTCATAGCGATTCTTTCTAGTTAATTATTAAAGTTCACAAACTATGTGATGATGTCACTTCCTAGCTCGGAATGTGGGTCCCTTTTAGAGTAAAGAAGCCCGAACACTCCAAATGGTGAGTCAACACTTTTTTCTAATCATGGTTAAAGGTACAAATGGAGATTAAAACCCAAGGATGACAACTTAGACACAAAAAAGGGTTAAAGGTAAAATTAGAGCGTTGGTTAATTAAAGAAGTGGAACGCTCAAAGTGGCTTACTAAGAGCATCTCTAGTGCAATCAAATTGGTTGTTACTTTCTACCAATTGGTTGTAACCAAGCACCAGAGAGCTTATTAACAAATATAGTTTGTTACTAAGTTTGGTTACAAACTTTTACTCTCTAGGATCCACCTATAAAGCATA
Source organism: Euphorbia lathyris (assembly GCF_963576675.1). Taxonomy (NCBI): domain Eukaryota; kingdom Viridiplantae; phylum Streptophyta; class Magnoliopsida; order Malpighiales; family Euphorbiaceae; genus Euphorbia; species Euphorbia lathyris. Next base: position 43,850,783 of record NC_088914.1, read on the forward strand.
AAGAATATCTTTTAGTGTGTAAATTACAAATCCAACTTTATTCTTTTATTTTTATATTTTTTTACCTTCAAAATTTTTGAAGTAACAAATACTCTCTAATGGGTTGTAACTTTTGGGTATAAATTATCCCATGTAGCACCCCCAAGTTACAACCCCCCCCCCCCCCCCCCCCCCCATTAGGGATGTTCTAAGGTAAGAGTTAGGTTGATCCAGTATTTTTTATTTCAGTGTAATCGTAAAATATTTTCTTCATCTAATGTTTAGATTAGCAAAAGTAGTCCTCGATTTGGTATTTGGTGCAATTCCTTTGTCCCCATGTTCAAACGAGAATTCACACCGAATGTCAAAGAAAAATAAAAGAGGTCTTTGTTGCTTACTCTTCTTTGTATCAAAGCAAGTTCTCATAAATGTTCCATGTTTAATTTGTGCTTTTAAAGTTTTTTTTGAAGATGATCAAGTATGGCCTCTATTGCCTTTTCAAAGTTCATTTACAAACTTAAGCATTAAATTGAAACTAACTAATTGAATTTTTAGTTGAAACTTTCCTACTAATTCGTAAAGCTAACGATTTTAAAAATGAAACTAAAATTTGTCAACGAATCGATCCTAAGTGATGAAAGATTATGGTCAAATAATGAAACTTAACTTCGGAAGAGGTACTTTGCTTTGAACAATCCTATTTATTAATTCAATTCAAACTAAATTGTACAAAAACACGCAACTTTAAGAACTGACATAACTTGAAAACAAACATACTACATCAAACACATACGAAACATTTTTACACAACACAAACGCTCAAACACGCACCAAATGACATTAATCACCTTAAACAACATCATATACAAAACAAAGGTGTGCCCTAGTTCTTAGGTATTGGTTCTGGAATATGTATTAGACATTTTGTATATTGTTTGAAACATCTGAGAGGCTGGCAGAATGGGCTTTAAAGCTAGCAGAATTTGAAATCACTTTTGAACTAAGAAGAGCCTTCAAGGCCCAGGCATTAGCGGATTTCTTGATCGAAATCCCAAGTCAGATGGGAGAGTCAACTCCATCTCAGGAGATTTGGGAAGTCTTTGTGGATGGAAGCTCAAGCAACGAAGGTGTAGGAATCGACATTTTTATAAAGGGACTTAGCGAGATTCTTTTAGAATATGCGGCAACACTCACTTTTCTAGCCACCAACCATGCAGCAGAATACGAGGCTTTAATACAAGCCTCAACATTCTCAAAGTAATTCGGCCTGATCGAGTCGTCATCAAGAGTAACTCCAAATTGGTAATTAACCAATCCACAAGCAAGTACACGACATCGAAGGAATCAATGAAAGTCTATCTATTCACGGTAAAAGAGCTCCTGGCCGAAGCCAAGAAAGAAGGAAGAAAGCTAGAGATACAAAGAATCCCTAGGGAACAAAACGACGAGGCTGACTCCTTGGCTAAGATGGCAGCTTCTCTTGACAGCCCTAGAATTTGCCCCTACTTGGTAGAACAAAAGGCCATAATATGCACGGAAGTAAAAGAAGTATTATTCATTGATCATTCGACTGAATGGTTCTTTCCTATTTGGCAATACCTTACCACAAGGGATATTCCCTTAGACAAAACTGAAATAATCAAAACAATACGAAAGGTCGGAAGGTATACAACTATTGGGGATAATTTATATAGAAGATCATATCTCACCCTTTGCAGAAATGTATTGGGTTCGATGAATCGAAATACGTCCTTAAAGAGATTCATGAGGGCGATTGTGGGGCCCATGAGGTGGGAGAAACATTAGCTAGAAGAAGCCATTTATAAGGCTTCTATTAGCCTTTGATGACTCGGGACTAGGAATGGCAACGGGTAGTATACCCGTGGGGTACCCGGCACTACCCGACCCTAATGGGACTACCCGTACCATGTATAAAAGGATATGGAACGGGTATGGGATCAAAACCATTACCCGTTACGGGGCGTTTGGTATTCTATTGGGATAGGGATAGGGATAAAGGTTGGGATAAGGATAAGGATAAATGGTTGGGATAAGGATAAAAATATGATAGTCGAGAATTATTGTTCAATGTTTGGTATATGGGATAGGGATAGGGATAAAATAATATATTTTACTATTTTAACCTTATTTAAACTACATAACATTAATTTGAGGGATAAGATGGACTTTTCCATCTTATTAAAATCGCAGGAGCTTATCCCACATCCTTATACCACCCCCCTCCTGGGTATAGGATTTGAGGGATAGGAAGCTTATTCCTCACCCGTCTCACTCTTCTATCTCCCAAACAAACACGGGATAACTTATCTCGTGTTTTTTTATCACTATCCCACCTCCTATATCCTTTCTAACAAACACCCCGTTAGGGTAATGGGACGAGTATGAGAATACCCCCCTAGGGTACCCGGTACTCATTATCCATCATAAATTTTTTATATATTAATAAATATAATTGTTTTTTAGATGTAAGACGTGAGATTTGAACTCCAATCTTTTGTATTTTAACCATTGAGTGATAGCACTAAGCTATTTTATTCATATTAATTAAGGTTCAATTTTTTCAATTTTTAGATAGATGATTTATTAAATTTATACTTTGTTAAATTTGTATATTTTTATTTTATTTATTGATTCTTAACGGGTAAGGGTACCCGCGGGTACCCGCGAATTAAATGGGACGGGTATGGGATGCAAAAAGTATACTCGTTAAGGTAATGGGACGGGTACGTGTAATTAAAAAATAAAAGGGTAAGGGTTTGGGATTGACATTACCCGCTGGTACCCTACCCGTTGCAATCCCTACTCGGGACGCAATGGAGTATGTCCAGAATTGCGATGCTTGTCAAAAGTTTGCCCTGTATTGAGATCTCCAGCCTCAGTTATGAAAATTATCAACCCAGCTTGGTCATTCGCAACTTGGGGGATTAATATCGTGGGAGCCATTCCGAAGGTCAAAAGATAGAAACAATACCTCCTAGTAGCAGTGAATCACGTCACCAAGTGGGTTGAGGCCGAGCCCATGTCTTCCATGACCATGGTTGCAGTGGTTGATTTCATCGACAGACTCATTTTCACCAGATATGGGATTTCTCACACATAATGGACAATGGCACAAAATTCAACTCCACAACTTTTAAAGCCTACTGCTCCAAGCTACAAATTAGGCTTCGATTCACTTCTGTATCCTAGCCTCAGGCCAACGGTATAACAGGAGTTACGAACCAAACCTTAGTACTTGGCTTGCAAAAAAGGTTAGAGCTCAAAGACAAAGACTAGGTGGATGAATTGCCACACATCCTATGGGCTTATTGTACGACCCCTCGAACAGCAATATGAGAAACACATTTCTCTTTATGCTAAATAACAGAAGCATTCATACCTATGGATATCGAGGGGAGCCCAAGAAAGCTTTTTTACTCAAAGGCTAATAACGAAGCCAATATGAGGAAAAATTTGGACACGATGGAGGAGAAAAAGAAATAGCAGCTATCAAGATGGAAGCATATCGTCAAAGGAGGAAGGCCACCTACAACAAAAAGTAAGACCCAAACAATTCCTAGTGGGAGAGCTAGTCATCCGCAGCACCGAAGCCTCCCAAGCACACAGAGAAAAGCGCAAAATGGGTCGAAGGTGGGAAGGCCCATTCCAAATAGTCGAGTGTGTTGATACACAAGCTTATAGGTTAAAAAGAATGGATGGGAAGCTAGTACCCAGAACCTGGAATGCAATAACACTTAAAAAGTACTATCAATAGAAGGTTTGACAAGTATGTTATTTATTATGCTTTATTTAAACATAGTAAAATGTACCCGTTCACATTGCTTCGACATATCAATAAAGACATTTTACAATCATATTATTGAGTAAATTAATCAAGAATTCCCTAATCGACCACATTAAAGGTCAATCCTATACATGCTAAAAGTATTTAGATCAAAGGTCTTAAGTCGAAAAGATTCTTTGATATAATACAATCACTAAAAACAAGGTAAATGAGGTACTTTCTAAAAATAACCATTACACAAAACAAACAAATGAACCGCATGGTTAAAAATGCATGTTTCATACATACTTGTAAAAGAAAGTAGATGATTAAAAAATGCACTTCATTTATAAAAATTGTAAAAAACAATACAAACAAAAATGAAGTTACAAAAAGGGGCAATAAAAGGATAAAGTTAAGGGCCCAAAACTGGCGGTTCTTCCTCATCAAACTCAAAATCAGGCTCCAAAGGAAGATCCACGTCAATGAGGCCTTCAGGTGCAGGAAATGAAGGGTCAAACTCAGGATATGGCTCCTTATCCTCAAATGGGAATCCTCGGTTTCGTAGGCTTTTCAGCCTCATCGTTCTTTTTGCTCAAGACATGCTCTTCTTGCTTGCCTGAGGGTTCTTATGGTTACCATGAGATGAGCCTGCTCGAACCATTAGGCGATGAAAATGAGGAAATGAAGAATAGAAGGAGAAAGAACTTAATTTGGAGAAGCAACAACTTTCTGAAGTCGAAACAAGAAGAAAAACACACAAGAATTCGAAACTCCAAATAACAAGAGAAGTGTCGAGAAGAAAGAGTAATGAACGCAGTAAACGGGAAAAGGAAGATAAAAGAGATTGAGAAAATGAAAAGACTCAAAGGCAAATGAAGTTTCTCATCATTGAAACGGGTGTTCTCATAAATGAGCCGCAAGCACAAGATTCTAGGCTCGTTCCCTATCAGACACGTCAACTTAATGAAAGGCATGATCACAGTTCCGAAAACACGAGGACGAAATCTCCAAAGAAGTCCTCCTGCAAAGCCACTTTTTTCCAAATAGATCTTGAAAGAATCTCTAAAGACTAAAAGGGGGGGATATATGATATTATGCAAAATGATATCACAAGGATGACGTCAGCTCTGCCTCCTCAAAGCCCAAAAGTACGTGTGAAGCTAACGGCCTAAATCCAACAATAGCAGCCCACGTCTATGACGGCCCAAGCCAACGATAGCGGCCCACATCTATATCGGCCCAAGTCTAACGATAGCGGCCCAAATACGACCAGTAGAGATGAAACCTCCTAATACAAATAAACCTTCCGGAATCCCATGAGATAAAGAATTCCTCCCAGGATTCAAACTCTTGGAGGAATAAGGAATCCTAATTCCATAAGGATTCGCTAGAGGTGACAAACCTTAAACCTAAACAAATACTATAATAAATAAATAGGTATTGGTACAAGGTTCGGTACGTTAACTACTATCTCTTAACCAGTTCACACCCTTCAATCTGATCCAATCATAAACTGACTGAGACATCGGAGCGGGTTTGTCGGACTCTGACCCCGTCTGACCTATGTTCTATTTTACAGATTCATTACAACATCGAATTGCTTAAGCGGCGTGGACACATAAGCGGAAGAAAATCCGTTGTCCCTATTTCGGTGTCTCCTTCCATGTTTCTCTTACAAAAAGTGGTAAAAATTTTAATGTGTGGATCCTCCTAGCTCACAAAATATATTATTTTAATTAAATGTGGACCACTTTTTGTGAGAGGGACATGGAAGGAAGCACCAAAAATAATAGATTTTCTTCCTAAGCAATATATGGTAAGATATACTCTAGAGAATATAGAAATACATACTAATAATAACTCAAGAGACAGAGTTCCTCTCTCTTTCTTTCACTGGCTGTACAACATCTCATCCATACCCAGTAACTTTTTTTTTTTTTTATTTCCGGAAACAAAAATTGCTGAAATTAAACCCGAGTATCATGAACAAAGCCTCGGTAAGGATCTGGTATTACTATGGCTTGATACTCTTGACTTCATAATTTTTGTCATCTGATTTTGCATTTTTCTGCAAACTTTCTCCAATTCCATTACTCTCCATTGCATTCCTTGCAAATGCGCCCTAAGCTTCTCATTATCGGTTGATACCTCAAGTGTTCCAGATTGCACAATTTCACTGTTGGCAGCAGTTGTATATCCCTTGCTTCCAATTTCATCAAAACTACTAGATGATAATCTTTCATGGCATTTTGAATCGTTCGTTCTTTCAATTAAGCTCTTCAGCCTGTGCTGCTGAAATCTAAGAGCTTGAGCTGCAATTCTTGAAGAAAATTTATTGTTCTCATAGAGGTGTATGCAAGCTTCAGCTGAGAGCTTCTCATAGTTCAGTGCACAGTATATCTTCATCTTTTCCTCTGCAGCTAATCCGGAATGTACCTATATCGAAAAATAAAATATGTAAAAGACAACTGCCTTAAGTTGAGGGGAAAAAAAAAACAATACTGTGAGATCGATGAATGGACTACCTCTAGATAAATGTCTGTAGCACGATAGATTTCATCATAACAGTCTTTAGCAGAGTCTGGCAAGGCCATGGCTAAGGCTAAGAACTTTGAAGGTTTTAAACAAGGATCTGCTGCTACTTCTGTTATATACATATCCATCAACTTGGAAACTTTTTTCGACCGCGTTGAGGTTACTTGAATGTTCCCTCCTCGAATAAATGCTTTTACAAGCCTTATAACAATATTCACATCATACAAGTAAGTCATAGGGTATGGAGATGGAATCAGCAGATTATCTAATGTTGCTTGATCCATTTGAGAACCAATCAGGTTTTCCAACTTGTTTCTGCTACACTTGCTTATGTTCACAGTCAACGAAACTCGAAGAATCCCGAAAAGATTCTTGCACGAAACAGAATCCCAGTTGAGAATATAAAGCATATCAACAATAGTCTCGACAACTTTTCGCTTCTCATTGGTTTTGGAGGAATAAAACTTCGATTTCTGATAATAGCATAGGAATCTACTAATGATGGCATGATCTAACTTCTGTGAGACCATGGATTTTATAATCATTTCAACCAACTCAGTGCTCAAAACCAGAAGATCCTCAAACCACCAGTTTCCCCGGCCAAAGCTATTTCTCAAGCTCTCAGTACTTCTAGTGTCGCATGAAAATCGAATGCCAGAGCTATCTGGAGAAGAAGTAGATGGACACGGACTTGACTCACTAGAAAAAGCAATCCTTCTAATAAGCGAATCAATGCATTTTTCTAGAACAGCAGAACAATTTTCGTTGGGAAGTAAACTTTGGCATTGCCTTAGAATGATTAATAGATCAGACCATGTCCACTCATTGATCTCTTGAAGTGATTTCTCAGTTTGTTCCACCAAGTTTGGAGTCCCATATGTTGAATTTTTCATTTCCATGAACTGTGCAGCACAATATAGGAGTGAAATATTGTAAGGAGTTATATTGATGCTGCCATTATTGTAGCAGAACCTGGACATGAGCTCAAAACATTCAGCCCCTCCTGGAAAATCATTGAATAACACTTTGAAATTTCTTGCTGAACCAGTTGAGTTACCAAATAATTTGCTTAATCTGCCCGAGTATGAGCAAAGGAGCTTCTGTAAATATCAAAAGAAATCATTAGGTTAATGAATAAAACAAAGTGGAACTGGAATGTTATGGAAACAGAAATAGAAATGAACACAGTTGAAATGGAAACCGACACAACCAAGAGTTTATCTGCAACATAAAATTTGACAAAACAAGAAATAAAAAAGTTATACTAAGGAAGCCAAAACATTTATTTAGTTTGTCTAACTTAAGCAAGTAGAGCCCTTATTCTTCTGAAACAAACTTGAATTGGTACAACTCAAAGCATTTTATAACCACTAAGAAAGTTAGCTGGGCACCCCAACCATTATTTAATTAAATAAGGTAACTAATTGGCGAGTACACAAAAGGAATGTAAGAAACGCAGTCCTCAATCAATGCCATATCATGAAAACATTTAAGGTTCTAATCCAATCACAAAAAGAATGAATTCATTGAATTTAGCAAAAAGAAAAAGGGGAACCTATGCAATAAAAGGTACTGAAAAATAAAGGGAAAAGATGTCTCCTAAATAACCCAACAAAGAAGGCTAGTAAACAGTAGCTTAGTCATATGAGCATTTAAGGCACACGCCATGGCAAACAAAGGTAATAAATGAGAGACTGAAGAAAGGCCTAAAGTATATCATAATGGTCATAATAAGAAGCCAAAATAGAAGCAAAGAAAGAAACTTTGAGAAGTATGTCCCACAGAAGTGATATGTTCATAGAAATCAGAATGATAACGGGCAAATTAATAGAAGTAGTCAAGTTCTACTTTTTAACAAACACAAGTAATGCATAACAGAGGAGAGATTATGAACCAGAATGAAACAAATCATAACTAGATGAGCAACAATATGAACTATACCCAGGACAGTTAAATTGATTGGACATAATCAATAAACCAGATCAAATTTAAGAATTATTAGAGAGGTGTCGGACAGGAATGATACTTTTACCTTGTCCACCATGAATGTCTCTTCTCCATTGACATCAACTTCAAGATCACAGCAAAGGGCCATCACCCAATGAAAAACCAAAAACCCACCTCAAATCTAGAGTCTAGATGCAGAAACAAAATTAAAGAACTAAGAGATTAAAAACCCAAGAAAGGAAAAGATGGTGGGAAGCCAAACAGGAAGGAAGGAAGAACACAAAAGGCCATATTCCAAGATAAAAGACGACAATCAGAAAGAAGAAAGGCGGTGACTTTGGTTCTGCAAAATGGGGTGGTAGCCATAACAATAAGAGTGCACGAAGCAACAAGATGCATAAAGACACACAAGGGAAATATTAATAATAACAGGCAGAGTCATGTCAAACTCCCAAAAACAGTTGGTACATGTGTCTTTTGTGACCACTAACCTTCATCTGCTATTCCTATAAAATTAATTAACTTAAATATCTCATCTATCTATGATAATGGAAAAAAATAAAACAAAAAACAAAAAGTCAATTGATATTAATACATGCGAGATAATTATGTTAAGAAATAATAAGTGACATTTGTTTTTTGATTCAACGAGCATATTACATTACATCGGGGAGTATTGAAAAATTTCTCCAAAACTTAATGTACTAACTTATTCAACAAATTTTGTTTTTCTGCAACTTACAACTGAAGCTTTTACGCTTTCTTTTTTTTTTTTCTTTGAAAAATCGCCCTCTATTATATTATATTTCATGAAGCCATTCATGTTTACTACTAATATTTTCTAGATAAAAAAAAAAAAAATTGGGTGGGTTTTGGAGTCAGACCGATATATAATACAATGACTAAGTTGTCCATTTAAGTTTATAGATTTAGAGGGTGTTTGGTTGCTTTTTTTTTACCCCTGTTTGTTTTTTCATTTTCAAAATGAGAGTTTAATGTGTTTGGTTAGATCTCTCCTGTTTGTTTTTTTATAGCTGAAAATACTTTTTTATAAAAGCAGGAATCCCTGTTTTTTGGAAAAAAAGTCTTTTAGCAAACCCTAACAGTAAACAGCTGATAAAATAAACGGACTTTAGAGGAGTAAGGAAATGTTTGCATTAAGAATAAATTTAGCAAAAATATATTTTTCACCTTCAACAAACCTTTATCCCTTGCAAAATCTTCCAAACATATTCATCCAATTAAAGTTTTAGAATATATTTTTTAAATAAGGTTTAAATTTGACCTTATCATTTTTATAACATACGAAATAGTTTAATTTTATCTATAAAAATTTTAAGCCGGGTCAAATTTATTATATTTAATAAACAGATGTTATTTAATTTTATCTAGGCTTAATGCTTCCCCAGTCCCTTTAACTTGTCTAAATTGGTCATTTTATCCCTTCAACTCATCGAATGTCCTATTTACCTCCTTAACTCCGTAAAAGTGGTATTTCTTACCCCCTCAACTTGTCCATTTATTCCCCCAACTCATATAATGTTCTATTTACCCCCCTTAACTCCATAAAAGTGGTATTTTTCACCATTTACAATCCGTTATCGAAGCCTAAATTGATAACTTTTTTTAATAGTTAAACCTATATTTATGCTATTTTGTAAGTGGAACCTAAATTGATACTTCCCCAAAAATCATAGACCTATTTTGGTACATTATCCCTACATATAATGTATTTAACTTGTTTATATTAATGTTCTTGTTATTTGTATTTTTTATTGGTTCTTTCTCTTTTCAATTTTTTTGACTACTATAAAGGGATAAGAAATACCATTTTTATGGAGTTAAGAGAGTAAATAGGATCATAAGTGGTGAGAAATATCACTTTTATGGAGTTAAGGGGGTAAATAGGATATTCGATGAGTTGAGAAGGGGTAAAATGACAAATTTGGACAAGTTAAGGGGGTGAAAAATACCATTTTTATGGAGTTAAGGGGTAAATAGAACATTCGATGAGTTGGATGGTTAAAATGACCAATTTAAACAAGTTAAGGGGGCTGGAGAAGCATTAAACCTTTTATCTATAAAAAATTTAAGCAGGGTCAAATTTATTATATTTAATAAACAGATGTTGTTTAATTTGTTATTTAAAAGTTAGATCTTTCAAACATCAATTATGTTTAAAATATACATTGCATTGTGTTGCTAATACAGTTACAAACGCCATGTAAAAATGCTAATAAATAAGTACTACCTAAAATATTTACCATGTTATGTTGCTGCCTAAATACACATAACTATTTCAATTTATCGATAAACTTATGCGAAAAGTTCGATGTGTCAGTTAAATAATGATCAAACTAGTCTGTTCAAATTCACAATTAACTAGCATAAAATTGATCTTACAGATAAAATTGAATGTTATAAGTAAATCCACACTTCTCCAAAAATGATAGGGATGAAGATGGAACTCATCCCATTTTTCTTTGATTGGTCTCGTTCTCTCTCTAATATGGTCCTTCGTTACAAGTTGAATCATATTGATCGATTTTCATCTAATTCTTTCCTTCCTTCCTCCTACTTGGAATTTATTGCAATTTGCATTACGTTATTATAGACTAAATATGATGCAAGTGGGGCGGGGATTCCCCGTCCCCGTCAGTGACCCGTCTCGACGGGGACGATGAATCACCGATAAGAATCCCCATGGGACGGGGATGGCGATAATTTTATCTCCCGTGACGGGTATGGTGTATGTCCTAGGTCATTCCTTTTATATATTATACAGTGTGAATTTTGTATCCAAATGACAATTATTAAAATATGTATTTATTATTCATTTGTAATTATTTGTATTGTTTAATTATTTAATGAATATATATACATTAGTCCAAAGATTATTTACAAAGAGATAATATTATTAAGAGTTAATAATAGTGAGATATATTTTTTGGTGAAATAATAATCTTAAATGTTCATAGTCGGTGGATAATGAATTGGACATTCATTTATCATTAGACTATCACCTCTGTTTATTTTCTCGATTAGTATGAGATATTAATCGGAAACAGAAAATCTCATTCTGTTTGATATGTTGATATCAGAATAAATATGTGGCCATTCGAAGAGGCAAATGGTTCGAACTGTGATGTTAGATAATAATTGCACAAAGGTTTACTCCTAGTCAACATAATTATTATCTAGGTCATAATAGTGCATATAGTCCTTTGACTTGAGGAAACTTAGTTGTTCTTGCACAAGTAATTATAGTTTGTTCCTGCTTTGTACTAAGATCTTAATTCTAGTAATCCGACAGTAAATCGCTACAGTTAGTTGTGTAGTGTAACAAGAGTTTGCTAATAGAGGATTCATTACTCTAAGGAGTCGTTTGGTTTGAACTTCGGAATCGGAAACATAATCGGAATGTGCCAGAATCAGAATCGGAATGATTATTTATTTTTTTATGTTTGGTTCAATCTGGAATCAGAATGATATTCTCTTTGAAGTTGTTTGGTTTTTTAATGAACGGAATTGGAATGGATACAATATTTGGTTAAAATAATTATTATATCAATTACAAATATGGTAAATTCAAAAAAAAAAACATGTGGTTTTACTTATTGACAAAAAAAAGATCTGTACTTTTTCTTTTGATAAAATGGAGATTGTGTTTAAGACCGTTAACCAAAACGCGGAAAAACAACTAACCCTGTCAATTGGGCTGACGTGGAAGAGGGTATTTTTGTCCAATTTTTTTTTTCTTGGATAAATTCCTAAAAAAAATCCTTGTGGTTTCATTTATTGACAAAAAAGGATCTGTGCTTTTTCTTTTGACAAAATGGAGATTGTGTTTAAGACCGTTAACCAAAACGCGGAAAAATAGCTAACCCCGTCAACTAGGCTGACGTGGCAGAGGGTATTTTTATCCATTTTTTTCTTTCATATAAAAGGCCTCACTTCCCATCAACAATCAATCATTAATTCAATTTGGGGTTTTTCCTCAATTTCTTCATATAAAATTTCATTTTAGTCTCTATTTCATTTTTAATTTTTATTTTGGTCCATATATTTATTTATTTTTAGTTTTTTAATCATTGAATTAATTTCACTTTTGATCCTTATACTTATATATTATTTATTTATTTATTCTCAAAAAATATTTTTAACTAATTTTACTTTTTGATTTTTATTTTGATCCTTATATTTATTTATTTATATTTTTTTATCCCTAGACTAATACCACTTTTGATCCTTATACTTATTTGTTTTTACTTTTTTATTCTGAAAAATAATTTTGAGAAATATTTTTCTTTCATCATATTATTCGGTTTTGGTATTTATTTTTAATCATTTTAAAATAACTATTTTCTTTTTAAAATAAAATATTTATTTATTTTCTTTGATTTATTTTATTTCAGTTTCTTCAGTTTCATCGTCTTTTGATTTTAATAGTTGAATAAATTGATTTTCATTCTTATATTTACATGTGTTTAATTTATTAATATAGACACATGTATGTATAGAAATTATTGTTAAAAAAACACAACTCTAGTTTAATACCTCATTTGAACCAAACAGCCACAAAGGAATCATAGGTATATCATTCCCTTTGTGGAACTGAAACAGACGGAGAAGTGAATTCAGGGTCATTCCATTCCTTTCTTCTTGTTTCTCTTTCTTGATTCCATTCTGTTACCCCTGTGCGAACCAAACGCCCCCTAAGTTTAGAATAAAGGGTCATATTCATTCTTCAACTTAGCATGAAGGGTCAATTTAGCGGAAATCAATCGTTGGGTATCAACTCAATCCTTAAAGTTAAAGTTGGCATGTTAGGTCAAATTGACCCATGATCAAATCAACCCTAAAAATATAATACATTTTTATACCCGAACTTTAATATTTTTATATTTTGATACCTGAAATCTATTTTTATACATAAAAACTATTATATTCTGCATAGTCGTATAAGGATTTGGCATCAGCGCCTTTCTTTATGCGCTAATACTATTTTGAGGGGTTCAGTGAGTTTTTTCTTGTCTCTATTTCGAGAAGTTTCTATCAGAATTAATTGTTCGTCATCCATATTCCTATTTTGAGGGATGTTTAGAGATTTCTTTTATTAATGCAATTATGGCCTCTATTTATTTCTCATATTTTTATCACTTAATAGAAAGGTAATTAGCACCAATGGTCACAAAAGTTTGGACAATATCTCTAAAAGGTCATAAAAGCTTAAGTTTGTCTCAAGAAAGTCACTTAAGTTTGTTTTTGTCCCAATAAAGTCACTTTGGACGTTTTTCGATCATTTTTTCGCCAAAATTTCTCACATGGCATCTCAACGTTACATCAACGCCACCTAACATATTAAAAAAAATGTAACTACACATTTTAACTGATAATCAATATGCCACGTAGATTAGTTTGAGGTTAAAATTTTAATTAACAATCCATATTTACTTGAATTAATTTATGGTTAATTTTTTATTATTATATCACACGGTGTTGAGATGTGTAATTAGATGTCACGTAACTCCAGTAAAAAAAATGATTGAAAAATGTTCAAAGTGACTTATTGGTACAAAAATAAAGTTAAATGATTTTATTGAGACAAATTGAACTTTTATGACCTTTTGAGGACACTGTCCAAACTTCTGTGACCATCGTTGCTAATTACCCCTTAATAGAATTATGGGTTAATTACATATATATGTCCTGTCATTTTGACGATTTGCAGATTGGTACTTGTAGTATTTTTTTTTTTTTTGCAAACGCAACCCTGTGGTTTGTAAAATTTTACAACTGCAACCCTATGGTTTGCAAAATTTTGCATTTGGCTTCACTTTATCAGAATTTGGCTGATAATGACCTTAAAATAAAAAAATTCACTCGTTAAATGATATTTTAAGCAATTTTAATTCTTCAGCTTTTTAGTTTTGAGGTCATTTAGGTGTTGTTTTTTTTATAAGAGAGAAAGTTAAATGTTCAGAGAGAGAAAACTCAAACAATGATGATTTGGAAAAATTAAAAATATGGTTCATAGTAAATATGATACTAAACAACTTTAATTCTTGAAATTTTTTATTTTGAGGTTGTTATCGGCCAAATTTGGCAAAGTGAAAAAATGCAAAATTTTGCAACTAGATGGCTGCGTTTGTAAAGAAAAATACTACAGGTATCCATTTGCAAATCCGTGTAACCACAAGACATCTACTTGTAATTAACTATAGAATTGTGTCATTAGAAAAAAAAAATTAATAGAATTCAAATTATAAATTCAATTAATTCTTATCTAAAATTGGATATATTCTCCTTAGAAATAAAATACATTCGAAATTTATTTATGTCCTACGTTATTACTTAATATTATTATTTCATTAGCTAAAAATATGGAAAAACATTTACTTAAAAAAAATTGTACAACATGTGTCACTGCATAATATTAGTGTACTATTTTGAGGGTGTTTTTAAAAATACTAGTTTGAGGGATTTAGTGAGGTTCTTGCCTGTGCTTCAAGAATTTCTATCAGAATTAATTGTTCGTAGCACAACGTAAGTATCAACTTGCAGTAATTTGGAAACAGTCGTCTTGCTTGTTTCTTTTTCAGACTATGTTAATGACTTGTGAGGATCGTGGTGGTGCGATTTTTTGTAGCAAAGTGTATGTCTTTTAACTCTCTATCAAGCAAAGGTGAAGATTAAAAATGACGAAAATGTACAAGGAAGAACAGAGAAATAAAAAGACACACAGGCAGTCATTAAAGAATTTCCTTGTACATTATATTTGCAGCATGACTTTTTGCGGTGCTTTCTTCATCTGTGATCAAGATTTTTAGTCCAAACCTTCGCTGTCACTCTTGATACAACGACATATAGTTTTCCATGACTGAAAACTTTGTAATCAATCTCATCAACTTGTGTTATTTTAGTTGTTAGAAGGAAGACAACCTTATGTTCTTTAGGAATAGACTTGTAGCTTTGTAAAGCTGATATAATTTTGAAGTTCTCAATAACATGAATTTTTTTCTTCATGTAATTTGCTTTGAAATTTATCAATTTGAGCTTTACGGATGCTTCCATGAATGGTGCTACCTGTTTTGCAATAAAAATTATATTAATATATTTACAGTTTTAATGAATATATAAAAATGTGAAATAAATACCTCTTCATCTAGTAATATCATATCCAAACTCATTATGGAATTATTATATTTTGTGTTAAGTGTTTCCCATAACCTAATTACCCTGACTCTTATTCTCCAGGTGTCTTTTTCGGTAGAGAGGTGATTAATTTAGTTGAAGCGAGGTCAATTGCAACATCTTTCTGCTACATGAAAACAAATTCACTAAAAAACACACACTAAAATACAACAAATAAAGTTAATTTGTACAACATTTAAAAGTTGAATTTTGTAAAAAATGTATAACAACTTAATCATAACTTAAACCAATAAATGATTTTTTTTCAAATAACAATGTACAACATAAAACAATTAAAAATAATCATATAACTCTAACAAAATCCAACATAGTCGTACCTGAAGTTTTTAGTTTGTGGGGATGTAAATTTGTAAAGAAAAAATCATAAATTCCTTACATTATATAATAATATAAATTATGCTGATATTGGAAATAATATTATCTATTAAAAATAAATTATTAATCTATTATTCTATCTTAATTAATACAATACCTCTTCACCTGCTTCATTAATAATTTGCGGTTGTAACATTAGTTAATATAATACCTCTTCACCTACTTCATTAATATAATATGTTGTTTTTTAATCTATACTATATTTTATATATAGATTTAATACACTTATTAATTAATACACATTTTAACTATTTGATATAATGCTAATTAGTACCACACATTTTTCTATTTTATTATTAATTCTATTATTTATTTTTTTTTTGGTAGAAAAGGAAAGAAAAACAAACAAACAAAACAGCTCAACCCGGGATCAGCCTAGGAAAACTGACCCCCACCACATCCTCCAAGATCAAAAAAGAAATGAAGACCGGTGGAGAGGAAAAGGTAGAAAGGCCCAACAAACCAGAGTGCCCTTCCAATGCAAGACGGTCCGCGACGCGGTTCTGCTCCCTATAAATATGAGCGAACTTAATAGACTCAAAGGAGGACCCAATCCTTTTAATGCCTTTAATAATATTCAAGCTATTCCGGCAAACAGACTTGCCCTCAGAAATCATTTTAACCGCTTATTGGTTATCTGACTCAACCAGAAGCTTCTTCACCCCTAGATCCTTAGCCAGCTTCAGGCCAGAGAGAATCCCCCAAAGCTCTGCAGAAAAGGAAGAACCAATACCCAAATTGTGAGAGAAGCCAGAAACCCACCTGCCTCTATCGTCTCTAAGGACCCCTCCTGCGGCGATTCTCCCGTCTCTTAGACAAGAACCATCAGTGTTGACCTTAACCACACCTTCGCTCGGCCTACACCAGCCTAAAATATTGACCTCCTTCCTCTGAACCACCCTAGCTAAGGGGTCTTCACCAAAACTCTCAACCAAGGTACTAATCTTCTTAGAAAAGAAATCAAGGACATTTGGCATAGAAACCACTCCTCCTCCAAAGATCTCCTCGTTCCGCCACCTCCAAATCTGATGGCACACCACCACAAAAAGAAGAACACCTTGATTCCAAGGCAAAAGAATCCCATTAATACCATCAACAAACCAATCATTTTCAGAATGGGCTAAAAAGGAAGGGAGCACATCCTTATGGAGAATTCTTCTCCAAACCTCAAAACTTTCCTCACAATCCCTGAGAGCATGGCACAACGTCTCCTCAAACCCTCTGCATCTGCCACAGGCTCCAGAATCCACCAGGTGCCTCCTTTTCCTATCCGAGTTAGTAAGCGACCTATTCCTAGCCCCAAGCCACAAGAAGCTCCTAATGCGGTATGGCACTTTTAAGCCCCAAATCGTCTTCCACACTCCTAGGGAAGAAGAATCCAAACCCTGATAGAACGCCTGAAAAGCAGATTTACACGAATAGGCCCCATTATTTGTCAGTGCCCAACAGTAACTATCCTTATCCTCACTTTGATTACTAATGTGAACACCTCTAATAGAAAGGAGCGATTCCAGATTGAGGTAAGAATCAAATTTATCCCAAATCCACTCACCCTCAAAATCCACTACATCAGCAATCCTCTAGTCCTGAACGTCCAACGGAGGGAAGGAAGTACAAACTTCCAATAAAGGCTTCTTACCTACCCAAATATCCTTCCAGAAACTGATGGACCTGCCATTACCCACATTCCACCCAATCCCAGAGCAAAATTCAGTAAACACTGCACTAATGCCTTTCCAAAGAAAGGAACAATTAACCACTCTCTCCTTAGGCCCCCCAACACCTTATCCTTCCGGTACTTCCCGCATAAGAGCTGGACCCACAGAGCTGAAGGACACTGCCACATTCGCCACAGGAGTTTCATTAATAAGACTTTATTATTATCTTTAGCTTTCCTAATGCCCAGACCTCCTGAATCTTTAGGCTGACAAACCTCACTCCAAGGCACAAGATGGATCTTTCTCCCCTCCTCAGCTTCCCCCCCCACAGGAACCTACGGTTAATTTTATCAAGATCTTTAAGCACAGGATCCGGAAGATAACAAGCCTGCATAATGTGATTGGGAGTCGCACAATTAACAGATTGAATTAGCGTAAGGCGGCCAACGAGAGAGAGAGTCTTGGCTTTCCACGTGGCACACTTCATATTAGCTTTATCCAAAGTATCTTTAAAAGACAATTTAGACACTCTCTCACTGTGGAGGGGAATACCCAGATACTTCCCGAGAGAGCCAGTCAGAGGAATACCCGACAGATCACTTAACCTTTTACAGACTCTCTGGTTAATATTTTTAGAGCACATCATCCTAGACTTCTAGAGATTAAGTTTCTGCCCAGAGGCCGAACAGAAACAATCAAGAATATCCATAATAATACTCAACTGCTCCTCATTACCTTCCAGAAAGATTAGGACATCATCTGCAAAGAATAAGTGAGTCACCTAGGGACAGAAACTATTGATAGCCACTAGGTGGAAACTCTCATTATCAATTGCATCTTGAATCAGATGAGACAACCTCTCCATAGCAATAACGAAAAGGAAGGGGCTCATAGGGTCACCTGACGGATTCCCCGGCCCGGAGAGAATTCCTCCGACATATCCCCATTAATCATAACTTGAAAAACAGGAGAAGAGATACAAACCTTAATTAACCTTCTCCAACTGTCAGGGATCCTAGCTCTTTCCAGACTCTCCATCAGGAAACTCCAATTGATGCGATCATAGGGCTTCTCCAAATCCAACTTAAGAGCCACAATGCCTTTCTTCCCCTTCCTGATCTTCATAGTGTGGACCATCTCTTGGGCAATCACCACATTATCCATCATTTGTCTACCAGGCACAAAACTTCCCTGATTCTGACATATGATCTCAGGAAGAATGCAACGGATTCTATTAGCCACAATCTTTGTAACAGTCTTATAAAGAACATTACAAAGACTGATAGGTCTCATATGCAAAAAGGAAGAAGGCTTTTCAATTTTAGGAATCAGAACCAGAAGGGTTCTATTCACCAGCTCTATATCCTGAGAACCATTAAAAACACCTATGATAAAATTATAGATACCTTCCTTCACAACCTCCCAGTGCTTATGGTAAAAACTAGTAGGCAGACCATCAATCCCAAGAGCTTTAGTAGCCCCAATACTAAAAATGGCTTGGTCTATTTCCTTCAGGGAGATAGGGTGAAAGGCATCTTGAATGCTATCCTCTCCAATCATAGGAAAGGTAGCAACAGAGTGAGCCCTCTCCAGATGAACAGGCTCCTCTTTAAACAGATCCTTATAGAACTCCAGGGCCAATTTCCGAATCTCCTCATCTTCATACACCCAATCACCATTAGAGTCCTTAATGGCATCAATTCTATTCCTCTGCCTTCTAATAATGGTAGAAAGATGGAAATACCTGGTATTACGATCCCCATCTCTTATCCAGGACTTCCTAGACTTTTGAAACCAAAGAAGCTCCTCCTGCCTGAGCACAGCTTCCAGCTCCTTCTGAAGGGTTCTGAGGAGGCCATCCAAACTATGATCAAACCTCACCTCCAACCTACGCTGAATGCCCTCCATCCTATTCAATAACTTATTCTTCCTTCTAATAATGTGCCCAAAGACATTTCTATTCCACCCCAGCACATTATTCCTGAATCCTTCAGCAGCTTGAAGGACATTCGAGTGAGGTTTCCAATTATCATGAATGAAATCCTTAAACTTAGGATGAGACTCCCAAGCCAACTGATAACGGAACGGTCTCTCACCCCTAGGACGATTGCCTCTCAACAGCCTAAATAAAATAGGACAGTGATCCGAATGACGGAACGAGAGATTTAACACAGAACTCTCAGGGAAAGAAGTCTGAGCTAAAACATTAGCGTAAACCTTATCCAAACGAACAAAGGTACTGTTGTGCTTCCAAGTGAACTTATGACCAGAGGCCCCAAGATCAGAAAGCCCACATAAATCCATACTATTCTTATGGTGAAGGCAGCGATTAACATAATGATGCGAACCCCCTCTCTGATCACTCATAAAAGCAATATCATTAAAGTCACCCGCCACAAACCAGGGCTCAGATATGCTGACACCCATAGAGTAAAGAACCTCCCAAATCCGTTTTCGATTGGCTAAAATAGGGTAAGCATACACCAGGGTAATTAAAAAAGGATTATTACCGGAGACACTCACTTTACAGTGAATAAACTGCTTATCCATGCTAATAATATCAAAATGAACCCGATCTGGCTTCCAGAAAAGCCAAATCCCACCAGCCCGGCCAGTAGCCTCCGATCTAACACAGTTCCAGCTCCTAAACTTTTTAACCACCTCATCTGCTTTATCTCCACTAATCTTAGTTTCCATTAAAGCAAAACAAGATGGGTTAAATTGTTTAATTAGATCATTAACATGGATACGGGTAGCCTTGCTAGCCGCACCCCTAACATTCCAACACAACAAATCCATAGAAAGGAGGATAACTGACCGCACCAACACACCTAAGCCAGGTATTTATTAGGGGCTCTTGAGAGCCTCGCCGAGGTACCCGCAGGCCCCCTCTTCTCTGGTAAAGCCAAAGTATTCTGGATACTTTTTTGTTTATCCTTTAGCTTTTTCAATTTAGTTTTATTAACTCCCATCGACTTCCCAATCCCAGGATCACCACAAAGAATAGGAATACTAACCTCATTTATCTTCTTCATCCTTCGAGCAGTCAGGGCCAGGGTCCCCTCCTTGGCTTCGTCCTTGGAAACAAAGAGGGGATTAACAGATTCAACCACCTTCTCAGATGGTTCAACAGACTCCAAACCCGGCATGCTTTGATCAATATGCTCATCCCCCTGGTCAGAATCTTGAACTTCCTCAATCGTTAGGGCCCCAAATCTAGATCCTGACATGAAAGCTGAAACGGCTCCAGACTCCTCCCTAGCTTTTGGGATAGGCTTCTCCTTGACACTAGGAAAAGCAATAGGCTTAAATAGGGAAGACTTCAAATTAATGCTAATATCAGGAGGACGATTCTGCACAACTGAAGGTTGTGTTCTACGTCTAGCAGTCTTTTTTGCCACCATCCAGGGTGGACCTAATGGCTCCAATTGTAGTTTTGTCCACGTGGTGGACCTTCCCAATCAGACCTCCTATTTTGCTGAGGAACTTTTCACTATAATACTCAATGGGAAGGCCCGGGAACCTAACCCAAGTCAAAATCTTGTTAATAGAACAATCATGAGGATTAAAATTAGGAACCCAAAGCCGTAAGGCCAAAACATGGTTGGAAATAATATACGGGCCCCCCTTGATCACAGCATTATAATCCTCAACCCGGATAAATTTAATGACATAGTAGTCATTTTCCAGGTCAGTAATACTGACTTTCCCTTTCCTTGCCCACTGAGCTTGGATCCTTTGGGCAAAATAGTTAAAGCTAATTCTCTTCCCAAGCACTGTAACTATTAAAGACACCTTCCATTTCTCTCTGAGCTCCCGCTTCTCAGCTGAGGAGAGTCTAATCACAGGACAAAGAGGATCATCTTGGACACCCTCCTCATCATCAGAATCAGAGTACATATCAACACTTCCTCCATACAAGGCTCCTCCTCTACCACCGCCATAACCATATCTTTCCAAGAACTTTTCCCTATTTCATTTATACTAACCCTAGACCTGGGGGAAACCGCGTTCCCCTAGACCTGAGCACCACACTCAACACCAAAAGTACTCGCTCTATTAATATGGACTTGACCCGAGGCATCCTGCCCCCCTACCGCCACCCCAACCTGCCCGGCACTGCCCGGGGACCTACTTCCAGCGCCTGTCCCAGCGTCGGCACCCGAACACCACCGCCCATCATTACTGCCGGCGCTTCTAGCGCACAGCCCGGCGCTGCCTGCGCCTTGCCCAGCACCATCGGTGCTCCACCCGGCGCCAGGCACAACCCGCCTAGCCTCTCCCCCTGCGAGCGGAGGCGGCTTGCCCCCTGCGTCCGCAACAGGCGCCGATCTAGCCGCCCAGACCTCCTGGGCATTCTCCCCCAGCCGCAGTGCCACATCCAGTGGTGCCTCCCTCGCCTCCCACACGTCCCCCCTCCCATCGCCCCAAATCCCCCCTGCCGCGCTGCCCATCTCCCCACCCAGCTCCATCTCCTTCGAGCGCCCCCCACCCTCCTTCCCCTCCTCGCCCTTCACGCACCTTCCTTCCAGGCCGCCAATCCCAACCCCGCCGATCTCCCCATCCCGATCCACCCAAGCCCTAGCCGCCACCACTCCCTCACCACCACCAGCCGCCCCCCTCTCCCTAGATCTGTCCCTCTCTCTTTTCACCATAAAACCCTTCTCACTCTATATGGATATTGAAAATATTATTAATTCTATTATAATGTTAAGGAAAAAGTAAAAAAATAAATCTTGTGGTTACACCTGTTTTCAATCGCAATCTATGTAGTTTACAAATTTTCAAAATAGTACCATGTACTTCAAACCGTTAGTAAACATAGGCATTTCTGTCTAACGGTTTTAAAAATGATGAGGTGGCAGTCAAAGTCAACAAGTTTGAGATGTAATTTTGTCTTTTCATTTATTTAATATTTTATAATTTATTATACTTTTAAAATATAAACATCGCCTAATCACAAACTCACACCTCACCTCTCTTGCTCTCACATCTCTCTCCTCTTCCATCTCCCACAAATGTTCTTCATGGCTGTGCTGTGGTGGCCACGGGTATCATTTACCCTAAAAAAGATCCATAAAAGTTTCAGTGGCCATGTTTGAGTGAAGTTGTTTTCACCGCCATTTATCAACAAACATTTCACCGCCGGTCCATGTTCCGTCCCAAGGTATCAGAGGCTTGCGAGGCAATGGGAAGCTTTCTGAGTCTTATGGCAGATTTCATTTACATGCATCGCAATCCCACTTAAACTCAATTTGTAATTATAGCACATTTTTTCAATTTTATTCATCAAACACTCAATGTTAGTTGAACACCCCAAATTCATCATGTGTTTATCCATTGGAAGAAAAGGTTGTAAAAGACATAACTATCCTCAATTTCATTAACATAACTATGAAATCCTTTGAAATCAATATTTGGCAGAAAAATTCTTCCCAAGACGCAGGCTGAGGAAAAAGAAACACAACTGGAAACTGATTAGTAGTGTGGATTGGTTCCAGCCAGTAATGGTTATCGAGAAATGGCACCCCAGACATCGGTTGTTAGAGATAATATCAGTATTATCTCTACAGATAATTATTCTCACACTAAATAGAATTGTAGTCTGTACACAAGTCTATTTAGTGTGTAGAGATAAGATTCCATTATATCTAGAATTAAGTCTTAGAGTTGTATCTAAACTATACAACTAATTAGGGTTCAGAAAACCTAATTAGCATAGATTCATGTGTCTGTCATATATATACCTGTGATCAATGAAAACCCTAATCAAGGGGAATTATTATTCGTTCACTATCTCTCTCTCTCTCTCTACGTAATTCGGCCTCTCTCTATCTCTTGAACACCGAATTACTCCAACATGGTATCACGAGCAGGAAACGGTTCAAATCCGTCTGGCTCCGCTTCCGCATCAATCCCTCCCAATTCCCTCAATTCATCCGTGCCTCTGTCTCAAGAACAGCAGATGTCATCGATCTTCCTATCGGAATCAATGCCGATCGCGGCTCACAATCCGAATGCGTCTCCGTTTGCGATCATGTCGATTGCAGAAACAGGCGAAGCGACAAGCTTTGCGACTCCACCACCTGCTGCCGCGGCCGCTCGGTCAAACAGAGGAATCAGAAGCTTCAACACGGAATTCACCGTGGATACGGCGTCGGCCTCGTCTCTTCAGCCGTCGTATGGCTGGAGGTTCGATTCCCCCTTCACGACGGTGCCAATGTCGTCGGTCACCTCCTCTTACTTGTTCGAACAACATGATGGAGGAATTTTTCCTCGACCGCGACAACAAGAACATCCGCAACGAACAGCGGTTCAGCAGCAACACCCGCCGCTATTCCATCCTCCAAGTAATTTTTCGCAACCACCTATCAGACCTGGCTTTGGACCTCCCCCATTCTATCATTGTTCACAATTACCCTCTACTTTTTACACACAGTCCAATGACTCGTTGTATGCTAATCCACCTCAAGTTCATCCCTCCAATCAACATCATAATCACATTGGCTCGTCCAATTATCAAGCTTACTCCACACCTAGTAGTGAATCTGTTAATCAGCCTCGCCCTCATCCTACGCATACTCAAACTCATATTAAATTAACACCACACAATTATAAAGCGTGGAGGATGGCCATTGTGTCTACCCTCAAATTTCATCACTACTTTGATCACATCACAAGCAATACACCACCACCACCCAAATTCTTATCTAGGGGAGGTTTTCTGTCCAACAATGACAATGCTATTCTTAACCCAGCCTACACTGTGTGGGATGAGTTAGAAAATGTTGTGATGTCCTTGCTATTACATTCGATTACAGAGGAAGTTTATGAAATTATCACTTGCTTTCATTATTCACATGATATTTGGGTTGCACTTGAAAACGCGTATGGCGTTATTACTGATGATAAACAGTTTCAACTAAGCATTCAGTTACATGAGTTTGAACAAAATGAGTTACCCATTGGTGAATATATGCAAAAACTCAAGGCCATTCTTGATGATCTGGCTGCATCTGGCAATCCATATCCCATGCACCTTCTACCGTCATTACTTTACAAGAATGTTGGGGATCCTTTCAAATCATACATTCAGAATTTAGTGACTCAGAAGGGTATTCATATTGATTATTATCAATTGTTGAGCAAGCTGAAAATTGTTGAAGGGATGATTCACTCCACAAAGAAATCTGCCTTCACACTTCCGGTACCACAATTGAGCTCGCATGAAGCAAATGTGTCCACAGTCTCCTCTTCTACAAATGCAAAATCCAAAACAAAAAAGAGAAGAAGCGGTAAATGCTTTAACTGCGGTGATCTTGACCATTGGGCGGACAAATGCAAGAGGCCCAAGGGGTTTGCAACACAACAACCGCGACCTAGTGCACAAGCAAATGTCGCATGGCACGCTCCTATGGACCCATTCAGTGGGCCGCCTCAACCCTGGTACCCGGACATGGGAGCCACAAATCACATGACGGCTCAGCACAGTCAGCTACAACAAATGCATTCTTATCCTGGCAATGATACGGTTCAGTTTGGAAATGGGCAAGGTTTGAAAATCTCTCATCTTGGTCAATCTCATATCAATCATCGTAAAATTTCTGATGTTTTATTGGTACCCAAGCTTACTAAATCCTTACTGTCTGTTCAGAAATTCACTCGTGATAATGCTTGTTTTTTTGAATTTTGGCCTAACCATTTTCTTGTGAAGGATCAAACTACTGGGGAAATCCTGTTACGCGGTCCGAGTAAGGATGGGCTCTATGTGCTTCCACCCAACTTGAAAGAGGCGCTAGTCGGAGAGAAGGTTTCCTTTGAGCGGTGGCATGCACGGCTTGGTCATTGTTAGAATCAGACAGTTAGTAGAATTTTAAAAGATAATAATTTATTATCTTCAGCACCTACCAGTAGTTGTTCGTTTTGTCCTTTGGGAAAATTATCTCAGTCTTCTTTACCTTCAATTGTTCGTTCTAGTACTTTTCAATTTGAAAATTTGCATTTGGATGTTTGGGGTCCTGCCCCTATTCTCTCTTTTAATGGACATCGCTATTTTTTTTACTATCATTGATAAATTTACTCGCTTCAGCTGGTTATTTTGTCTAAAGAATAAAAGTGAAGTAGCTTTAACATTCCAAAATTTTCTTGCAATGATTAGAAATCAGTATGATGCTAAAGTAAAAAATTTCTACTCCGATTTTGGGGGTGAATTTCAAAAACTTCAGCCTTTTCTCCATGAAAATGGAATTGTGCACAAGATAGCTTGTCCACACACTCATGCTCAGAATGGCATCGCTGAATGGAAAATTCGGCATGTAGTAGACACGTGTCTGACCATGTTAGCCAATGCTAATTTACCTCAAAATTCTGGAATTATGCCATGATTCATAGCATACGCATGATCCTTCCTACCAAAACACTTAGGAATCGCTCTCCCTTCTTTATGCTTTATCGCAAGCAACCTGCTTACTCGTTTCTTCGAATATTTGGTAGTGGCATCTATCCGTTACTACGACCTTATAACAAAAACAAGTTTGATTTTCGTTCCAAACTCTGTGTTTATCTTGGACCTTCGTCCAATCATTCGGGCGAGTTATGTTTAGACATATCCACATGAAGAATTTACATCTGTAAATTTGTCAAGCACGATGAAGGAGTCTTCCCGGCAGCTCAACCGGTCATCACGCCTCTCTCTCCTAGCGCAGGGTTGGATGCAACGACACTAGAACTACCTTCAATTCTCGGACCGTATCCAGGTATTTCTCGATCCTCTATCCCTGTTTCTCACTCATCGCCTTCTCATATCCCTGTGGCACCCGTGGCTATCCATACAAATTCCATTATTAAGAATGACAGTACAAATCTGGCCTCGTCATTCGCAAATACGCCTATCGCAAATCAGCAAAATCAGCGATATGCGGCGTTGGAGCCGCGAGCAGTAAACGGCGTGGCTGCTACTGCAGTTATCCCGACAACTGTTAGTGAGGACGCACATCATCGAGACGGCATGCTGCGGGTCTCACGCGCTGACCAAAACAGTGGAAGCCAACCCGCCCAGTTGTCTGGCGCAGCGACAACGGAAGAGTGTCATGGTGCGACACAAGAGCTGTGCTCTGCTACGGCAGCGGCAAATGCTCCGGTCATAAACGCGACAACCAACATGACGACGGATAGCAGATCACTTGCAAACAGAAACTCAGACAACCTCGCAATTGCACCAATGGTGTTTGTGCTAGCTCCCTCCGTGCATGAACCTACAGCGGACATTGAACCCGATACAGCAAGACGTCATAAATGCAACTTCGGCACACAACATTGCATTCCCATGGTAGATTCGAAGCACTAGTGACGCATGAAAATGGGGTGATTGATCCTACGTGTTTTAGCAAAGCACACAAATTACCTAAATGGCGACAAGCTATGTCAGAAGAAATCAAAGCCCTTATTGACAACGGAACTTGGAGACTAGTTCCACGACCTCAAGGAAAACATGTCATTACCTCTCGCTGGCTCTTTCGCACGAAACGGAAGTCGGATGGATCCATTGACCGATATAAAGCGCGGCTCATGGCACGTGGATTTACTCAAAAATCTGGGATTGATTACAAAGAAACATTCAGTCCGGTGGTAAAGGCAACCAATATACGCACAGTTCTGGCCATTGTTGCATCCAACCGGTGGTTCATTAATCAGCTTGACGTGTCGAATGCGTTTCTCCATAGAAACCTCACTGAAACAATCTATATGGAACAACCACAAGGGTTCCGTGATCCGGATAAAGCTGATCATGTGTGCTTACTCCAGAAGAGTTTATATGGGTTAAAGCAGGCCCCGCAAGAATGGTTCACCCGCCTACGAAACTTCCTTGTCTCCCTTGGATTTAAAATGTCATTGGCTGACAACTCCCTATTTGTTCACATAAATGGAAAACTTCAGACATACATCTTATGTTATGTGGATGACATCCTTATCATAGGTAACTCACCGGCTCACATTGTTAGTGTAATCTCTTCAATTGAAACTGAATTTCCTATTCGCAATCTGGGACGTGCGGAATATTTGTTGGGAATTGAGATTTAGTATTCAAAAGATGGTATTCACCTGTGTCAAGCAAAATATGCAGCCGACATCCTTGATCGTGAAAACATGGCGGATGCCAAACCAATCACGACACCCATGAGTACCACTCCCACGTTGTCAAAAAGTCTTGGCACTCCGCTTGCATGAGGAGATGAATATCGGAGTGTTGTCGGTGCTCTTCAATATCTTCTTCTCACTCGCCCTGACATTGCCTTCTCGGTCAACAAGCTATGTCAGTTCCTTCACTGTCCCATGGATGAACACTAGAAGAGTGTAAAGAGGGTGCTTCGGTATCTTCAAGGAACTCTTGAGTTTGGCATCCTTATGTCACCAAAACACATTTCGCATATGCATTGCTACTCGGACAGTGATTGGGGAGGATGCCCGGATGACAGACGATCAACTAGAGCTTTCTGTGTCTACATTGGGAATAGCATTGTTTCCTGGCAAACGCGAAAACAACCCACCATTGCAAGATCGTACACTGAAAGTGAGTACAAAGCAGTTGCAAATGCAGCAGTGGAATTACTCTGGCTCAAATCATTGTTGAAAGATTTGGGATTTCACATAACACCCCCCGTACAATTATGGTGTGACAATGTAGGTGCGATTTATCTCACTTCAAATCATGTGTTTCATGCTCGTACAAAACACATTAAGCTGGATTATCACTTTGTCCGTGAACAAGTCACAAATGGTTTTCTCAATGTCAGATTCATTCCTACTGATGATCAAGTAGCAGACATTTTAACCAAGCCGCTACCCAGTCTTCGCTTCACGCAGTTACGCTCTCGACTGTTGGTTTCTCCGCGGCATCGGCTTGAAGGGGGGTGTTAGAGATAATATCAGTATTATCTCTACAGATAATTATCCTCACACTAAATAGAATTGTAGTCTATACACAAGTCTATTTAGTGTGCAGAGATAAGATTCCATTATATCTAGAATTAAGTCTTAGAGTTGTATCTAAACTATACAACTAATTAGGGTTCAGAAAACCTAATTAGTATAGATTCATATGTTTGTCATATATATACATGTGATCAATACGAACCCTAATCAAGGAGAATTATTATTCGTTCACTATCTCTCTCTCTACATAATTCGGCCTCTCTCTCTCTCTCTCTTGAACACCGAATTACTCCAACATCGGTTCCATCAAAAGATTCCGGTGAGCGGCGGCTCTCTCGTGCTTGTGTGCGTTTTGGTGGCCGTCGAGAGCTTGAGAGGTGTAGAACTTTCAGGACAGTAAAGACATAGGAAGAGACTTCATTCCGGCAGCCCCTGGTGGAACCTAAGCAAGAGATTCTTCTTCTCTTGCAAAAAATGGTGGATGTCGTTGATAATATGAGCGGTTGGATCGGCGGTGTTTGTGGTGTTGGTACAGATAAAATCTATGATGTATTGGAAGGTTTGGAGGCAATTATAGAGGGAAAGAAATGATAATAGAGCAGTAAGCAGATGTATTCAAGAGCTGAGAATGAAGGGATCGAGTTTCAATTTGTCAAAAGAGCCGCAGAGCGAGCTCTAATGTTGAGATCAAATGGAAGCATGAGTTTTTTAAAAGACAAAATTGGGCTTTCACATTTTGATCAAAATTGATAAATTATAACTTTTTTTTTAAAGTACTTAGTATTTTTCATCATGTTTACTAACAGATTGAAGTACACAGTATTATTTTAATTTTTTTTAACCTATATGAGTTCCGATTGAAAACAGATGTAGCCACAAGATTTATTTTTGTACTGTTTCCTAATGTTAATTAATACACATTTTAACTATTTGATATAATATTAATTAATACCACACTACCACACCATCACGTTTTTGTATAATATATTAATTAATACACATTTTAACTATTTGATATAATGATAATTAATACACTATCACGTTTTTCTAATTTGTTATTAATTCTATTATTTTATTTATTTAAATAATCTTTTTAATTTTGATTTTTAACTATTTGACAACTCATAAAAAAAAGTTTTAGAACACTTCTCCTCATTTCTCTCTGCTTTTGGTATTATTTATAGTATAGATGGATTTGATATAATATTAATTAATACCACCCGTTTTTTTGTTTTGTTAGTAATTCTATTATAATATTAATTAATACACATTTTAACTGTTTGATATAATATTAATAATACTAAATTAATACCACACTATCACTATCACATTTTATAATGTTAATTAATACACATTTTGATATAACGATAATTAATACATTATCACGTTTTTCTATTTTGTTATTAATTATATTATTTTATTTATTTAAATAATTTTTTAATTTTGATTTTTAACTATTTGACAACTCATCAAAAAAAAGGCCGCTGAACACTTCTACTCATTTTTCTTTGCTTCCGGTATTATTTACAGTATAGATATCCTTATAATCATCTTATGGGATGTTAAGCTTGGCTTTTCTAATTAAATTCTGCTGGAAACGCTTTGCACTTCTTCTTTAGATACTTCTTAATCTCCCCAAGCGTTATAATTAATGACTATGTTTCTTCCATTGGCTCAACAGTTAACTCAATCAATTCTTCTTTTGTCATCTATTTCAAGGATGCAATTTATGTTTCTTGAGCTATTTTTTATTTCCTTTTGCAACAACTATCCCTTTGCCCGTTAGTAGGAGTGCACGTGGTCGGTTAACCAGTCTATTAAGATTAATTCGGTCGGTTAACCATTTGATCGTTTTTTAAAAACACTAACTATATACTGGTCCACTAAATTCGGTTAACCACTAATCAGTTAACCAATTATTTCGGTCGGTTAACCTTTTATTTCGGTTTCTAACCATTAGTAAAGGGAGTTTTCTCCTTGAGAGAAGTTTTCTCTCACTAGAGTTTTCTCCTTGAGAGAAGTTTTCTCCTTCTTTCATTAGAGAAGTTTTCTCCTTCTCATCGGAGCTATGGTTTTCTCCTTCTCGTGGGAGCTACGGCTTGTGGTTTGGTTATTTTGAGGTTTGTTTTCTCTCTCTCAGAACTGTCTTCTCTCTCTCAGATCTGTCTTCATTCTATCTCGGATCTATTCTCTCTCTCAGATCTGTCTTCTCTCTCTCAGATATGTCTTCATTCGATCTCAGATCTATTTTCTCTCTCTCAGATCTGTCTTCTCTTTCTCAGATCTGTCTTCTCTCTCTCTCAGATCCGTCTTCTCTCTCTCAGATCTGTCTTCATTCGATCTCATATCTGTTTTCTCTTTCTCAGATCTATCTTATCTCTCTCAGATCTATCTTCTCTCTCACAGATCTGATGGCGAAAGACAGAGAGAGAGTGAGACCTAGGGTTAGGCGGACCTTGGAGGGGGGCGGTGATGGCGGCAATTCCGATCTTGGTGAGGCGGATCGGGCGACTAGGGTAGGGCAGGTGTCAGATCTGGTGCAGGATGGAGTGTCGGCTGGCGGCGTTGTGGCTTCGGCAGGGGATGCAAGGGAGAAGAGGGGGCATGGCGAGCGGGTGAGGGACCGCTCCCGGGAGCGGGGTCGGGGGGCTTGGCAAGGGTCCGATGGGTTAGATCCGGCAGGATGCGGTGCTGGTTTAGGGGATTGGGGGGCTGGAGGGGCCTGGGATCGTGGGGACAGGGGCGTGGCGCCTAGATTGGTTGCTTTGCTTGCGGATTCGACTGGGACGCAGGCGGCGCCGCTGGAGGGGGATTCATCGGTAGGGAGGTTGGACGAGCGGTGCCCTGTGCCTGGGGCAGTGGTTGTAGGATGTTTGGGGGGTGGGCGCATGGGATCGGGTGATGCAGTTGCCCACCCTTTGCTCCCCGCGATCCCGGATGGACGGGTGGGCAAGTTACCGCCTGCGGACTGTGCGGCGCCTGTCCTCCCTACCGATGGCGCCGGGCACTGCAGGGGGCCTGCCGATGCTGGGGCTGGGCGTTGGCCTGGCATTGATTGTCCTATTCTAGTCAATGCTGGGCAGGCTGAGGCTGCATTTGGGGGGCAGGTTGCCTCGAGTCAGAGCCCTTTTGAGGCTGGGCATGATATTCAGGGACAGGGGAACATGGCCTCCCCCAGGACTGCAGTTGGCAATAACGGGGTAGGTAAGGGGTCTTGGAAAGACACTGTTATGGGAGTGGTTGAGGAGGAGCTCTGCTTTGAGGAAGTGGAGATGGTAGGGGATTCTGCGGATCTTTTCTCTGATTCGGACGAGGAGGATGGTGTCCAGGATGATCCTCTTTGTCCGGTTATTAGACTGTCTTTGGAAGAGAAGAGGGAACTCAGAGAGAAGTGGAAGGTGTCTTTGATAGTTAAGGTGTTGGGGAAGAGGATCAGCTTTAATTATTTTGTCCAAAGGATTCAAGCCCAGTGGGCTAGGAAAGGGAAAGTCAGTATTACTGACCTTGAAAATGACTTCTATGTCATTAAGTTTACTAGAGTTGAGGATTACAATACTGTGATCAAGGGGGGCCCATATATTATTTCCAACCACGTTCTGGCTTTACGGCCTTGGGTTCCTAATTTTAATCCCATGATTCTACTGTTAACAGGATTTTGACTTGGGTTAGGTTTCCGGGCCTTCCCATTGAGTATTACAGTGAGAAATTCCTAAGCAAAATAGGAGGCATGGTTGGGAAGGTCCACCATGTGGATAAGACTACTATTGGTGCCATTAGGGGCAAGTTTGCCAGGGTTTGTGTGGATGTGGATCTTGCGAAACCCTTATTATCTAAGTTCTGTGTTCAGAACAAGGTGTTCTTTATCGAATATGAAGGCTTACATAACATTTGTTATGATTGTGGCATTTATGGTCATTCTCATGAAGGTTGCCCCAAAAGGGAGAGTGTTTTGAAGGAGACTGTTATGGAGAGTGGGAGTATTTCTGTAGGTAACCAAGGGAATGAAGGAAACTTCGGTCCTTGGATGGTAGCTAAACGGACTACTCATCGTAGAACTCAGCCTCCTATTATGCAGAATCTTCCTCCTGATATTATCAAGAAGGGGATTTCCGCTCCTTCTAAGCCTATGGCTGCCCCTAGTGTTAAGGAGAAGCCTATCCCCAATGCTAGGGAGGAGAGTGGTACCAGCTTAGCTCTTAGGTTTGGCTCTAGGTTTGGTGCCCTATCTATTGAAGACGTTCATGAGCCTGTCCAGGGAGATGAGCTTATGGAACACAGTTTACCGGGTCTGAAGTCTGTTGTGTCTTCTGAGCTAGTGGTTGATTCTGTTAATCCCCTCTTTGCTTCCAAGAATGAAGCTCAGGGGGGCCCCTAGTTCAGGCGGCCCGAAAGATGAAGGAAACTAATGAGGGTAGTTCTTCTATTCTTACTGGTGGACCTGGAATTGGGAATCCAATGGGGGTTATTAAACATGGCTTGAAAAAGCCAAAGGGCAAACAAAAAAGCATCCATAATTCCTTGGCTTTTTCAGAGAAGAGGGGACCTACGGGTACCTCGGTGAGGCTCTCAGGAGCCCCTAGTAAATACCTGGCTTAGGTAGGTTGGTGCGGTCAATCTCCTCCTTTCTATGGACTTGTTGTGCTGGAATGTTAGGGGTGCGGCTAGCAAGTCTACCCGTATCCATATTAATGACCTAATTAAACAGTTTAACCCCTCGTGTTTTGCTTTACTGGAAACTAAGATTAGTGGAGAGAAAGCAGATGAGGTGGTTAATAAGTTTAAGAACTAGAGGTGTGTTAGATCGGAGGCTACTGGCCGAGCT
The DNA here is from genome assembly GCF_963576675.1 of Euphorbia lathyris. Lineage (NCBI taxonomy): Eukaryota > Viridiplantae > Streptophyta > Magnoliopsida > Malpighiales > Euphorbiaceae > Euphorbia > Euphorbia lathyris. The sequence continues at coordinate 43,884,033 of NC_088914.1, forward strand.
GGTGGGATCTAGCTTTTCTAGAGGCCAAATCGGATTCATTTTGATGTTATTAGTATCGATATCAGTTCATTCACTGTAAAGTGAGCATTTCTGGTATTACTCCCTTCTTGACTACCCTTGTGTATGCTGATCCGATCTTAGTTAATCGCAAACGGCTGTGGGAGATCCTCTTTTCGATGAGTGGCAGCATCTCTGAGCCCTGGTTTATTGCGGGAGACTTTAATGATATCGGCCTTATGAGTGACCAGAGAGGAGGTTCCAATCATTATGTTAATCGCTGTCTTCACCACAAAAATAATATGGATTTATGTGGGCTTTCCGACTTGGGGGCTTCAGGTCATAGATTCACTTAGAAACGCAATAGTACCTTTGTTCGTTTGGACAAGGTCTATGCTAATGTGGCTGCCCTGACTTCTTTCCCTGAGTGTTCCGTTTTAAATCTTCCGTTCCGTCATTCGGACCATTGTCCTATTTTATTTAGACTTTTGAGAGGCAACCGGCCTAGGGGGAAGAGACCGTTCCGGTACCAGCTAGTGTGGGAGTCCCATCCTAAGTTTAAGGAGTTCGTCCAAGATAATTGAAAACCTCATTCGAATGTCCTGCAAGCTTCTGAAGGGTTCAGGAAGAAGGTGCTTAGTTGGAATAAGAATGTCTTTGGGCACATTATTAGAAGAAAGAATAAGTTGTTAAAAAGGATGGAGGGCGTTCAGCGTAGGTTGGATGTGAGGTTTGATCACAGTTTAGATGGCCTCCTTAGAACCCTTCAGAAGGAGCTGGAAGCTGTGCTTAGGCAGGAGGAGCTTCTCTGGTTCCAGAAGTCTAGGAAATCCTGGATTAGGGATGGGGATCGTAATACCAGGTACTTCCATCTGTCTACTATGATCAGGCGGCAGAGGAATAGAATTGAGGCTATCAAAGATTCTGATGGGGAGTGGGTGTATGAAGATGAGGTGATTCAGAATTTGGCTCTAGAGTTCTATAAGGAGCTTTTCAAAGAGGATCCTGTTCAGCTGGAGAGGGCTCACTCTATTTCTACCTTTCCTTTGATCAGTGAGGATATCAGTCAGAGTGCCTTTCTTCCTATTTCCCGAAAAGAGATTGACCATGCCATCTTCAGCATTGGGGCGTCTAAAGCGCCTGGTATTGATGGTCTTCCAGCTGGCTTCTACCACAAGCATTGGGGTGTTGTGAGTTTATCATAGGTGTGTTCAATGGGTCTAAGGATATTGAGCTGGTTAATAGAACTCTCCTGGTCCTTATTCCTAAAATTGATAAGCCTTCTTCCTTTTTGCATATGAGACCCATCAGTCTTTGTAATGTTCTTTACAAGACGATTACAAAAATTGTGGCTAATAGAATCCGTGGCATTCTTCCGGAGATCATTTGTCAGAATCAGGGTAGTTTTGTACCCGGTAGACAAATGATGGATAATGTGGTGATTGCCCAAGAAATGGTGCACACTATGAAGATTAGGAAAGGGAAGAAAGGCATTGTGGCTCTTAAGCTGGATTTGGAGAAGGCCTATGATCGCATCAACTGGAACTTCCTGATGGAGAGTCTGGAGAGAGCTAGGATCCCGGACAGTTGGAGAAATCTTATTAAGGTTTGTATTACTTCTCCTGTGTTTCAGGTTATGGTGAATGGGGATATGTCGGAGGAGTTATCTCCGGGTCGGGGCATCCGTCAGGGTGATCTTATGAGTCCCTTCCTTTTCGTTATTGCTATGGAGAGGCTGTCCCACCTTATTCAAGATGCCATTGATATTGGGAGTTTCCACCCGGTGGCCATCAACAGTTTCTATCCCCAGGTGACCCACTTATTCTTTGCGGACGATGTCCTTATCTTTCTTGAAGGTAATGAGGAGCAGTTGAGTGTCATTATGGATATTCTGGATTGTTTTTGTTCGGCCTCTGGTCAGAGACTTAATATCCAGAAATCTAGGATGATGTGCTCTAAGAATATGAATCCGAGAATTTGTAAAAGATTAAGTGATTTGTCTGGTATTCCTCTTACTAATTCTCTTGGGAAGTATCTGGGGATTCCTCTCCATAGTGAGAGAGTGTCTAAAGTTTCTTTTAAAGATACTTTGGACAAAGCCAATACGAGGTGTGCCACGTGGAAAGCCAAGACTCTTTCCCTCGTTGGCCGTCTGACTTTAATTCAATCTGTGAATTCCGCTACTCCCAACCACATCATGCAGGCTTGTCAGCTTCCGAATCATGTGCTTAATGATCTTGATAAGATTAACCGAAGGTTCCTGTGGGGGGAAGCTGCGGAGGGAAGAAAGATCCACCTGGTTCCTTGGAGTGAGGTTTGTCAGCCCAAAGATTCAGGGGGTTTGGGCATAAAGTTTTATTAATGAAACTCCTTTGGCGTATGTGGCAATGCCCCTCCTCTCTCTGGGTTCGCCTTCTTTGTGGTAAGTATCGAAAAGATAAGATCTTTGGGGGCCCGAAAGAGAGAGTTATCAATTGTTCCTTCCTCTGGAAAGGGCTTAGCGCCATTTTTGCTGAGTTTTTCTCGGGGGTTGGTCTGGATGTGGGTAATGGTAAGTCCATAAGCTTCTGGTTTGATACCTGGATTGGGGATAAACCTTTAGTGGATGTGTGCACTTCCCCCCCGCCTAGTGATATCCAAAACTGGAGGTTAGCCGATGTGGTGGACTCTGAAGGGGACTGGGTTTGGCCTAAATTTGATTCTTTCTTTAGCCTTGAGACTCTCCTTAGAATTGGAGGAGTGAAGGTGAGTAATCAAGAGGAAGACATGGATAAGCATTGTTGGGCGCTGACTAACAATGGAGTCTATTCTTGCAAATCTGCCTTTGAAGCTTTTTCCCTTAACAGGACTGACAATCCCTCGGATATTTGGAAGACCATTTGGTCCCTTAAAATCCCCTACCGCATGAGGAGCTTCCTGTGGCTGGGCGTTAAAGACAGATTACTTACTAACTCAGATAGATACAGAAGGCATTTGGCGACCTTTGGAGCTTGCGGTAGATGTAGAGGCCATGTTGAATCGTTGTGCCATGCTCTTAGGGATTGCCCTAAGAGTGAAGAGGTTTGGAAGAACATTCTCCCTCATCATACTTTCTCTTCCTTCATGTCCCATTCTGTGAACGACTGGTTCTCAAATGGTATTAGGGGAAAGTTATTGTCTTATATGGAGCATGGGGACATTTTCTTTGCCATTATCTGTCATCAAGTGTGGAAATGCAGGAACGAGGAGATTTTTGATAATAAAGCTGTGCTTTTGCCTAACTTAGCTGAGTTCTTCTTGAAGAAACTCTCCTCTATTATTGATAGTTTCAAAGGTGAGTCCCTTGCCAGATCTTCCTCGAGTAGTGATGTCCACCTCGTGAGCTGGAGCAGGTCGAGAGAGGGGGTTGTGAAGCTGAATACTGATGGTTCCTGCCTCAGTAATGGTAAGATTGCTGCCGGAGGTGTTCTTAGGGATGCGGGAGGCGCCTGGCTTTCTGGGTTTACCCAGAATTTGGGTTTGGGTTCTTCCTTCTCTGCGGAGCTCTGGGGCATTCTCTCTGGGATCCAGCTGGCGATTAGGCTGGGTGTTAAGAGGCTTTCTGTGGAGTCAGATAACTTGGAGGCCATCAATATGATTTTGGGTAGTCATGCCATGGGTCTTCATAGTCGCAACCTTATTAAAGCTATTAAGAGGCTTAGGCCCTCATTTGATATCCTTGAATTCAGCCACATTTTTCGGGAGCAGAACCGTGTTGCAGATCACTTGGCGGCGGCAGGCCATGAGGGGGTGTTAGGTGTTTCTACCCTTACCGTTCCCCCTTTCGCTCTTTCTCCTCTTCTTTTAGAGGATAGGATTGGGGTTAGCTTTCCTAGGCTAATCCCGGTGTAGTTGCTTGTTTTGCTTTGCTTTCCTTTCCTTTTCTACCAAAAAAAAAGTAAATAAAAATAAAAATAAAAAAAAGAATTCTAATTTTTATTGTGAGTGAGACGGCGGGTCAGTGGAGAGTTGAATAGATTAACTACGGAGAAGGAGATGTGCGTGCATTATGTCCGTGTGGTTTTAAATAATACACTAATTAGTCCCTAATTTTTTTAAAATAATTATATGATCCCTCAATTTTAATTCCATTAAATTGTTTAGTCTCTATATCAGATCTCTGTCTACATATATGTTAAAGAAGAATTAAACCGATAAAAATAAATTTCTAAATGGAAAAATTTTCCCTAATAAAACTTCTGGCTACAAAGTTTTGGAAAAAAACAAGTAATAAAATCTTTTACCTGTTTCTATATCAAGAAACATAAAAGAAAAAGAAAGCTGCATAAACAGAAATTAGAGAGACAGTAATAAATAAACTGAGAGTTATTTACATATTTTCATCTCATTTAATGTTAATATTTGATGGAAGGACTAAATCATTAAAAGTGAAAAAATTTAGAGACATTATAATTAAATAGTAGACTAATTAATGGGTTATGTAAAACTATATGGATTAAATAATTCTTTACCCATATAAATAAATATATTTTTTTATTTTTTTATTCAGTCGGTTTCGGTCAACCGCGGCTTTTAGAATAAAAAAAACCGTAATCGTAACCATTAACCACTATTTTTAAAATTAAAAACCATACACTAGTCCATCGGTTTCAGTTAACCTTATTTTCGGTTAGGTTTCGGTTTGGTTTTTCGATTTTTTGGTTTTCCGAATTTTTGTGTGCACCCCTGCCTGTTAGGATTGATAAGGATGGAAATAAAATCTTCTAACTCTGATATGAAGGGCCTTCATTGATGATGTTATATGCTAGTGGTCTGTTCATGATAATGAACTTATAACCCCCTTCCATTTAACTTCTCCATCTCCAAATTGACATTCCATCACCACCTGGCCTCTTAGTAAAGCTTAGTTCCCTATAAGTCTTACTGGTCGAGTATGGACAAGCTTAATTTTGGCTGAATCTATTTGTAATTTGCTTAACACAGTTCTAATGATTCATGGAATTGTCATTGTGCACCAGTATTATCTTGATATGATATCCTTATACTTTTGCCTTATTGACTAAGGAATCTTTATATGGGCTTAATATAGGGTTAGATGATGGAAAAGAGTAATTCATTGTATCATACTTCTTAGTCTTTGAGGATCCGACTGTTGAAAGTGTGACCTTCATGTTTGGAGGTGCAAAGTCCATACCTCTAGCTATTGCATTGATTAGACCTTTCACCTTTTTGGCTTCTAGATAATCTCCATCTCATGATAGACAATTCGTTTGATCTAGTTTTTTTGACAAAATGATCCTACTTGCCTTTTTCGATCGGTCTCTTAATTTCCTTTCCCAACTATATGCACTACTCTATGGCATGGCTGTTGAATCTATGGAAGCGGTAATAGTCTTTTCAATTCTTATTGTAGTGTTACCTTGCCTTCTAGGTAGGATAGTTGTTGTTGTCTTATTTGGACATACTTCTTTCAATCCATAAGAGTATATCTTTCTTAGATGTGTTCAGTGGCATCCATTGAGGATGTTTGCCTTTCTCAGACTTTTTGTTGGATCTCCTTATAAATTCACTACGGTAGCCATGGCTCAAGTTCTCTTTACAACCCTTTCCTGATACCTTTCCTTGATGCTAATCTTATCCAGTTCCCAAAAATTTCGCTATTTCCATCAAAGAGGTAAGACCTAATGGGTTTCTCAAGGCAAGCTCTTCTTCCAGTCAATCGTATGTTGTGTTTTGAGTCTTAGATTTAAGTGATGTTATGTAACTGGATTTTCTTATGTTGAAGCAAGTCTTGTTGAATCTATCTACAAAGTTTTTGTGGCTAGTGGGATCAGGCCATGAACTCAGTGCAATATTCTGCCTTCAAATGGTCCCATATGTGGATAGAGCTTGTGTCCAATGCTTGAAACTAGTAAATTGACACCTCTATTAAGGTGATTGAGAATATTCGGCACAAGGATGCTTTATTTTGTGTGCACGCATCCATTAGTTCTTTGTAATTTTTAACATGAATAATGGGATCTATATCTCCAATGTATTTTGGTAGGCTTGAGGGTTTTAACTTTTTGTCCCTTGGCTACTTAAGAATGTGGGTCGCAAAGGGCGAGTGATGACTCGTCAACAGTGATTGATTCATGGCCACATCGTACCTTTACAAGGTTAATGTTACCAATTTATCCTATTTTGCCCTTTAGGCTCCGGGATATAGACATGTGATAACTTACGATTGAACTTTCGTCGGAGCTCCACCTGTGGGGGGGGGGGGGGGGGGCACCGTTGTGTTCGGTCGGGGGCACTCTGATGCTCAAGTCAGTAAAGTATAGAATAATGATCAACTAAAAGCACAAAGTGTAGTGTAGAATGTGTACCTCAATGCCTTGGGATGTGAGGCTTATTATATACTAAGATAGTTGTAACCATTGATCTAGTAACTAGAAAGCATTCTATTAATGCCACTTTAATGGTAGTTACTATGTTTAATCAAGTGCGACCGTTAGCTCATTTGTGGAGCTATTACTTATCATCAACGGTTTCAGTTTCCATATGGGAAGATGGCACCGATATCCTTTGGGCGGATTGATGCTGGATGGCGGGTATCCAAAGATATGGCGGTTGTGATCCTCTTTATGATGTCTAATCATCACAAGGCGTATCTTGTGGATCATGGATCTCCTGGTGGGATATAACTTTCCCCGTACGCCATCTCGCTGGCTGATCTCTAGTCTTAGCCGGTGTCTAAGTGCTATTTTGGTCCTCCACTTATATGAAGCTTTACGGATTCGCCATTGGATAATATCGGGATGTTATCAAAAGCACCCCTAAAGTGTCAATTAAGTCCTTTAGGGCTTTTCAGCTTCTACACATGCTATTCATTGGCGGCCTATTGATGAGCACTTTGCCCTAGGCCATTGGATCAATGACATGTGTCATTTCGAAGCTCGGGTTTCAAGATGATTACATCACACTTCTCTTTAAAACCCTGGGCTTTTCTCTGTCTTGGGTTTTTACCCATTTGCTTCCTCGAATTGTGTTTTCATCTTCCTCAACAAGGAGTACTTCTCTTTTCCAGATTTTCTTACTTTCTTCTTTCGTTTCTCGTGTTTAATCGTTCATGTAAGTTTGCTTTTCTTTTCAACTCTTTCATTTCCTAAGTTCTTCATTTTTCTTCTTTTCCATGGGTTCGAGCTCTCAGATTTTAGGTTTTAGTGAAAGTGCTTCTGAGAGAACATTGAGTTTAGAATCCGAAAAGCCTAGAATAGAAAACCTGGAGATAGAGGATTATGAGGTAGATCAATTAGAGCCACGGGGTTTAGAAACCCAGGTCATGCCAGTTGCGGCAGCTTCGGTTGCTGCGACGGTGGTGCCTAGGACCACTTTTGGAGAGGAGGCCATTTCTTCAGTCCCTCGTAGGAGGAAGGAGAAGGGTCCCAAGATGGAAATTACTCCATCAAAGATGAACTTTGTTGAGCTGACCGCTCTGGCGGGTCTTTACCCCTGGCTGAAGGAGGTAGAATGCATGGTGGTGGATCATACCCATCGACCCGCCATGCCTTCGAAAGGATATTTCGCGGTGTATTGGAGCCATATAGAGAGGGGGCTTTGTTTTCCCAGTCCTAAAAGTCCTTGGGAATATTTTAGATTTTTTTGGTATTCCCATCTGCCAACTGCATCCAAACGGATGGTTGGATGTAGTTCTGGAAGCCTATCTGGCGGCAAATTTAAGGGTGGTTCTCGCTCCATGAGTCTTCAGATATTTTCACACGCTAACCAAACGTAAGATAGAGGACCACCTGACCTTCTCTAAGATGAAAGGCTATTCGCCTTTTAGAGATGCCGATAACTGGTGGGACAAATATTTCTTCATTAAGCTGCCGAAGGGCGTATCTCAAGGGTTTCCAACGTCTTGGAATTACACTCCAAGTGACAAAGCAAGGAAGTCGATCACCATTTTACCTTCTGAGAAAAACATTACCGAACTCCTGAGATCGGTAAAGATGGACTTTTGGTCATACGCCTAAGCTCTTGAGTTTGTGGTTGATGGCGTACCACTGGTTCATCGTCATGGCACAGAGATCGTCTACACAACTTATCCTCAATTCTGTGAAGGTACTTTCTTTACTTAGTATTCATGAGTTTTAACTTCCATTTTATCCCTTTGACAGGGGGAAGCCTAATGCTGATGATGCACTTGTAGAACGCAGGAGGCGGGTGAAGGAGCTGGAAGACAAGAGGAAGGTGGATGCAGACGCCGCTAAGAGAGATGGAAAATGCCCTCGTGATGAGGTGGATTCCAAGGTCGAGAAGAAGACTAAGGCAACTGTGCCTTCTAAGGGGGACAAGTTGATGGCATCCGCCATGAAGACTTTTAAACCAAATGTGGACTGGTTTCAGTCCGATTACAAAGTGGTATGACTTTTACCTGTTCCCTTTGTTCTATGTTTGGCTCTTTTATAATCCCTGACTTGAACTTTTATCTCTCTTCAGCCTGAAAATCCTGATCTTGGCGGATACTGGCACGCCAAGTATGGCATCAGGCTTGCCTTGGAAAGTGAGGTCGTTATGAACGATATGGAGGAGGCTATGGGGCAACTCACTACTGCCCAACAGATAAGGGTCAAGTATCCTAGGACCAGTCATATCAAGATGACGAAGCGCAAGCTCCTAGCGGTAAGTCTTCTAGCTATCTTTGTTTTTCTGTTTTGCATGTTCAACTTCTAACTTCCTTCCTTTCTCTTGACATGCGTATAACCATGTTTGTGCCATGGAGGCAGAGGTCGTCCAAAATGTTGCCAATAAGGCAACAATAGAGAATCTGGAGACCGAAGTATCCAAGGCTAATTTTGATGCTTTGGCAGCGACGACTTTTATCTCCAGCCAAACTGCCAAGATTGAGGATCTCGAGGCCACTCAGGCGGAGCTGGGTCGCTCAGAGATCATATGTGGCAGTCGGGCCTTTTATTATGGCGAGAGGATAATGGTGATCATCAAGATCAACTATTCTGACTTGTGTTTTGAAGACCCTGAGCTATTAGTCCCATCTGTGAAGGAGGCGAACAAATATGATACGATGGAAAATCCTCGTGATTTGATCTATATGCAAGTCTTGACTGAGCTGAAAGGGGGCATATCCGAGTACATCAAGCCTTTTATTAATTTAGACGATGATGAGCCTCAGCAAGTTCAGGATGCGCCAAAAGGTGCCTTCCCATCTCAGAACGCACAAGAGGGTTCTGAGGGGACGGAGCTACCCAAGACCCTTGAAGGGGATGCTACGAAGGTTGATGATCCGTCCCAAAAAATGCAGAATCACAAGGAAAAGAAAGACGCAAGTCCTTCGCAGGCGGAGAAGACCGCCAATGTGTGAGCTTATTTTTGTATATTTTTGTAATAGTTTCTGCGTAGTTGAAAACTATTATACTATATATATTTATATTTTTAATATAATTCCTCTTATTAAGGACTTGCTTTATTTCACAAGTACCTTTTTTAGAGTAGGAAGGTTTTCGGACAGGTGGCCAGCCATACCCCAATAGGTGCCTTTTGTGAAGGCATGAACCTTTTAGAAGGTTTTTAGTTTTACTTCCCTAAGGAGATAAAACTACCCTTGATGGCAATCAATCTTTTCCTATATTGATCCACCGGTGGGACTTTTCATTCTCAAATCTTTGAGGAGAGAGTTTAGGGTGCAAATATTCCTTTCCAATCAATCTTTTTCTATCTTTAAGGTAATTGATCCGTCGGTGGGACTTTTCATTCTCCTATCTTTGACGAGAGAGTGGATACGCCATAGAGGCGGTTCTGACCCATCAAGAGGGGTGTGTTTGAGGATGCGTTTGTTGCCCCCCAATTTTTGCAAGTCAAGAATATTTATATTTTGCAATGGACACTTAGAAAAAATACATTGACAAAAATAATCTTTTATTGATAATAATTCACCTTATTACAATGGATGATTGTCTCTTAGATGAGCCTCATTAAAACCTTTAACAGGAAAACCCTAGTGGGAAAAACCCAATTAAAGGAAAAAGAGTGCCCAAGACTTAGTTACATTTACTCTTTAAGAAAATATTTGCAGAGGTTTTTGATGTTCCATGTTCGCGGCAAAGTGTATCCATCCATGTCTTGTATCTTGAAAGTGGCGGGTCCAATTTTGGTGACAATGCGATAAGGGCATGTCCATGTTATCCCAAGTTTGCCTTTTCCATCGACGGATTGGATCTTGTCAGCCTTTCTTAGCACCAAATCTCCCTTATTAAGCTCCACCAATTTGGCATTGTTATCATGGTAGTCAGCGATCCGCTGCTTGTAGGCGACGATTCGGACGTATGTCTTTTCCCTTCTGGCCTCTAGGCGATCAAGACTTTCCCTAAGTTTCTTCTCGTTTTGATTTTCACAATAAAAAGAAACTCTGTCACTGGGGGTTTGAATTTCAACTGGGATGATCGCTTCTACCCCATAAGTGAGTGCGAATGGTGTTTTGCCTATGGCAGTTCGAAGGGTCGTGCGGTACACCCACAACACATTCATTAACTGGTCCACTCACTTCTTGTCATGTTCGCCCAACCTTTTCTTGATTTCCTTCATAATGGTTCTATTCGTGACTTCTATCATGCCATTGGACTGTGGATAATATACTGAGGCAAATCTGTTTTGGATTCCCTAATTCTTGCAGAAGAATTTGAACTCTTCACAGTTGAACTGTGTTCCATTGTCTATGATGATGGTATGAGGAATCCCAAATCTTCCAATAATATTATCTCTGATAAAATAAACCATTCGTTTCGACAGTGATTGTTGATACAGCTTCAACTTCCACCCATTTCGTGAAATGGTCCACTGCAATCACTACAAATTTCCTCTCTTCCTGGTTAACGGGAAGGGACCAACTATGTCAATGCCCTATGTTGAAAATGGCCAACCTTCTATGATTGGTTTCTACAAAGCTTTTGACAAATGGCTGTCATTTGCGTGAACCTGGTGTTGGTCCCTTGTGATATTGGAATTAGTTCCTAAGGGGGGTTAAGGAACTATTTAAATTATTTTTTTAAAGGCTGACTTGTTTCTTTTAACACTTCAGATTTTTTTCTTAATTCTTAGCACAGTGAAATTGAGTGAGGTCAGAGGCAGCTTTAGTTAATCAAAGACTAAGGCTGCTTCTAACATTGAGTCAGGAGATATCACTAGGGAGTCTATTCTTGAGCTCAGCACCAATTCACACAACTCAATATTAGTTCAGTTAAGAGTTTTACTCGGCACAATAAAAAGCAAGCAGATAAAGGAGTTAAGGGTTAGAGTAGTAAGATCTATTCTAATCGTTTACTCATCAGTTTTATCCTGGTTCGGCCTCCTGCCTACATCCAGTCCCTAGAATCCTTTCGAGCTTTAATTCATTACTGAGCTCTTTTAGGTAGAGCACAAACCCCTTACAATAGTCAGTGAGTATGCAGAGTACCTCTCTTTATATCCTATACTCAACACTATCTACCTCTGAGTGCTAAAACCGAGCAACTCATAGTCTCCTAACAATTTAAGAATTGATAAGATTTTTGTTCTATTAACAAAGAACACTAGTAATATCTATTCTAATCGTTTTACACAAAGATGAGGGTTGGTGAAGATTGCTTTGCTTTTTGCACAGAAACTTCAAGTAGGAATTTGGTCAGCGTTTTGACTTGGTGAAGATCTGCATCGAATGAAGCAAATGAAAGGCCTATTTATAGTGACACCTTGAGCCTTCGGACATTTCGAAATTCAAAATAACTGTTGGAGGAAAATGGCTCTACTGTCCCTTTCACTCCTTAGTGCTCAGTGTCTTCGGCCAATGAGAATGTAGACTTTTCTGTCTTGATCAGTGCTTCAGTAACTTTTGGTCAGTGTGTCAGATTGTCTCTCCATTTAAGGCAAAGATTCTTGGACAGCGGAATGACAACCTTTCTCATGCAACTGAAACTTTCCTCATTTAGGTAGCATTTGTCTCCAAGTTTGCTAAGTCAACTTCTGCTTTGTTTGTTGTCCGTTGAACTCAGTGGCTTCGTTGTGAAGCAGTTAGCAAGTCTTCTGGATCCTACTTCTTTCTGGGCTGAGTTGATCCATAAGCTTGGATCTGTTTGCTTGGGCCTTGACCTTGCTTAATGGGCTTTGAGCTTTATTCTTAATATCTTTTACACTTATGAATTAAATACTCCAAACAACACTTGAACAAACACATTAGTAGCAAATAAATCAAAGCATTTAAATTTAATGTGTTGGAATATTTTAACTTAGGGATTTGATTCTAATTTTAATAATTTTCTCCAATCAAAATCATTGTGGAAATGTGTTTCAACACCTGGCAGTTATGGGAAGATTCTACTAGCTTCTGTGCATCTTGTTCAGCAGTGGGCCAATAAAATCCTGATAGCCTTGACTTTTTGAAGAGGGCAGCGGATGCTTCATGGGATCCACATGCGCCTTCGTGCAGCTCTCTTAGGATTTTTTACTTCCTTATCATTATATTGTTACTCTCTTTTAATTTCTTTCTTAAGTTTAATTAGGTGTTAAATAAATAAATAAATAAATAAATAGTTAGGCTATTTTGATTTCAATTTTTAGTTTAATAAAGCCCAAATTGTGGATTTTAATCTGACAATCTCCCACTTAGGTGAAACATGTATATCCTTGTAAATTATGAAACCTTTACGACGTCAAATATGCTTGTGAACGCCCAGGCCCTTTCTTGGAAAAGTCCATTTAGTGCAATGGACACCGTTAACGTTGTCTTAGGACGCCGCTTGGTGGGTCTCTTCTAGTGCATTCATTATTAGCCTTTTTATCATGTTTTTGGGCTAATTTGATATGTCTGAGTTGCCAAGTAAATCAAAGCATTTAAATTTAATATGTTGGAATATTTTAACTTAGGGATTTAATTCTAATTTAAATAATTTTGTCAAATCAAAATCATTGTGGAAATGTGTTTCAACAAACTCTCCCATTTTGATGTTGGCAAAAATATTAAAGTCAGAATACAGGATGAAGTTTCCCCATGATTGTTGACCTTACTTTTGCTTCTGAGTTCTTCCCCGTAAGGGTTGGCCTACTGACTTAACTTTGCTTTAGACAATTTAAGGTTAACGTAGCAAAGCTGAGTTCTAGGGCAGAAGCAGGTCAGTTTTAAGAACATATTCATTTTATTCAGTCCTGATATTTGAAAAAAATTTATCTTTTAAGTCAAGAGTGTTCAGGTATCAGAGTCGAGAGTGACATTGAGTCATCAAGGCCACTGAGTTTAGGGTACTCAGTAGTTTATACTTGAATGAATTTGGTTATGTTCTTGGGTTGAGTTATTTGTTCAATATCTTTTAAGTGTTAGACATTATAAGCAAGTCAAGATTAGTTGGACATAGGCAATGAAATTGAGAGACTTAATCAAAAGAAAGCATAATAGACAGAATATAGTAGTCAACACACGATAGATAAAATATACGTTCTTATTTAAACAACACAACATATAAGCAAGTCAGCAGTTATACACTTAACAAAAAGAAACTAGAAGATCAAAGAAGCTATCAGGCTATCTAAGGAGTCAATCTATTTCTTAATGTTGCATTGGACAGTTTTGGACTTTCTTTGTTGTTGTTGTTGTTGTTGCTGTCTAGGACTAGAGGAAAATTAGTGAGTTTGTTGAGTTCCTTGCTCAGTAGAATGGCTCATATGTTCTTCCTTGGATTTCCCTTTTAATTTCTCCCCCTTTTTTCCAGCATCACTACTAGGTTGGGAAGAGGAAGGGAGAGATTGATCAGCAACTGCGCTTCGTGAGAGTTTAGATGAAAACATTTTGAGCTCACTCGCACTTGCGGAGAGTCCATTGAAAACAGACAGTCTAGCTTCCATCTGAGATAAAGGCACAACACCAGTTGCACTCATGTTGTTGAGGATGAATTGGAACGCTTTCGTGTGCCAAGACATCGCATCAGTGAGGTTAGAGATGCATTGCTGATGAAGGGTCAGCACAGTGCTGTCCTAACTATGACGTTGCTGAGTCAGATGTTTGACATGCCTATAAGTTTCCTTCGTGTTGTGATAAATGGCAGAGGTCTTCTTTTCCACAGTCTCCATCACCGCACGATTAATGTTGAGAAGCCTGATGGGCTCATCAACCTGTTCGATTGTGCACTTGGATGACGATGTGATAGAATGTTGAGCTTTGGATATTTCAGTAGTTAGCTGATGGAAGTGGGAGTTGGCTTCAGCAGATGCCACAGCAGCTGAGTTTATATTTCATAGAACCACGATCTTCTCCTTATGTCAGTCCATGTGTTTGATCATCATTAATTGGAGGGATACCATGCGGTCAGCAAACGCTGAGTAGCGTTGCTGTGAGACCAATGAAGTTAACAAGTTTAGAAGTTCTTTGATGCAGTGTATCTCACTCAGTAACCACATTGTTTAGCTAGGTGGGGTAGACTCAGCAGACGTGGTTGTGGGAGTTGAGTCTTGAGATCTTGCCATGTCATTGGCTAGGTCAAAAGCAGCTTGGAGAAGCCTTTTACCTTCCTCGGTGGCGTTGATGAAGGACTGAGCAGGAATCTCCCTTGCGGGGTCAGTGGTGTGCTATGTTCCTTCTCTTGTCCAACTGAAGTGTTTTGAGGTTGAGTAGATGGGACAGGAGTTTCAGACTCATTATGTGCGTTCTTAGTATGAGATGAGTTGGGAGCAACAACAGATGACTTAGTCACTTGCTTAGTGGTGGAAGAGTTGGGAGCAGCGGTGTTGGATGTTTTGGGGCCCAAGTTGGGTTCAGATAAGGCTTGTTCCTTTGGTTCAGGAACAAAGGCTTGCTTTTCCTGAGTTGAGGGCTCAGTCAGCAGAGTGTTAGGTTGGAAGAATGGGAAGATTATTTCAATGTTGGATGGGTGAAGGGAGGTGATGTCAGCATTCGTTTCCTCATCAAAAAAGTGAACTTTGGGTTTGTTACTCTTCTTTTTGTACCTCTTTTCTCGGCTTGACCGATGGTGTTTGTGTTTTGAAGAGGAAGTGGGGATAGGAGCTAATGATTGAGGAGGAGGCGATTGATTTTGTTGAGCAGGTTCCTTCTCAGCGTGAATTGGTTCATCCTGTTGACCAGTGGTGGATGGAACGGTGTATACAGCAGGGGCTTGTTGACCCGCAGCAAATGTGGAAACGGGAGTGACCTCAGTAGCCATCCCTTATGATTTGAGGAAATGAGAATTCTCGGGTATAGCAACAGCCAGTGGCTGACGTGTCAATGCATTGACCCTTATGGTCGGTTTCTTCTTTAGAGGCTGCTCATCCTCTAAAGGTTCATCAGTAGAAGCTCGTTTTTGTGGAGTCTCAACGGCCGTGGGCTTAGAGTCATTTTTGGTGACTCTGACCTTTTTGGTGACGTCCTTGGGGGACTTGGGCTCAGGAGATTTAGGCTCTTCAGCCTTGCGTTTCTTCCCTTTGCTGGGCTTGACAGCTTCAATGCCCTCAGTGGCCTCAGTCTTCTTGCCCTTAGGCACTTGTGGTCTGCTGTGTGCTAGAGTTTGGAGACACTCAGTTCCAACCTCAGCATCTTCTTTTTCAAGATTTATCTTGTGGTCCTCAAGAATAGCTATGATCAGTGCGCCTAGTCTGAGCTTCACTATACTGTATTGGAATGCACCGACCAAAAAGACTGGCATGTTCAGCGGCTTCTTCTCCAGTATGTGCCAGACTATGCACTGCTCGAAGTTTGAGGCAGAGGTGGTGGAGATAAGTTTTGCGAAGAGGTAATTTGTGATCATGTAGTGGGCTTGGCCTTGAGGTTGTGAGAGGGAGGTTGCGGAGACTTCACTAGTGAAGCCCTTGGGCTTGCAATACTCCTTATTGTAATCTTTCTCATCACTAACCTTCCTAAGCTCAGTACCTTCTTCCTTAAGCTTCAATAGGTTAGCCAAATATTTGGGCGTGATGGTGAGCTCAGTGCCCTTAACTGAACTGACCATAAAATCACAGTCGTCGTCAGCAACCTTCAAGTTTCTGTAAAACTCCTCAACAAGGGCTGGATAGGTGATTCCAGGAAGACCAAAAAGGGTTTCCCAATTTAGGTCAGCTATCCATTTGCAGAATGGCTGAGCTGACTTAATAAAGTCTGGGGAGAAAATCGGGAGATGTGGACTTGTGGTTCTTCGATTTTCATCAGACTTTCGTACGCAATATAGAATGTTCATTGTCTGCGTTCCTTTCCAGCCTTTTTAGGTTTAGGCTGGGATGACTCAGCAGGCTGCTCAGTGTGGTGGTGAGTTTGTTCAGTTTGAGCTTCAGGCTCATGCTAAGCATCACTAGTTTGCTGAGTTTCGAATTGGTCAATGTCCTGGGTTTCAGTCTCAGGTTGTTCATTGTGTCCGGTGTTCATTTGATGTTCAGGGGTATCTTCATAGTCCAGTTGTTGTTCCTCTTGTGAGGAGGGATTGATATCAGAGGCTCTGTCCTCATATTATTCAGAGCCACTGGACGAGGTACAGTCATCATGAGAAGAAGACATGGTGTTCATGAAGATTGAAGAACATGTTACAAAGGAAGATAAAGATTGAGAGAGAGAGTGCGAAATTTTCAAGTGCAAGGAGAAATGAGAAATTTTCTTCTCTATTTATAGCCGAAGATGAGGGAGGTCAGGGGTCAGAGTTCAACGGTCAGAATTTGAACCACTCAGAGGCCTTAATTCTGACATTAATGCTATTTACGGTGCATGGTGTTTAGAGTTATAATGATGATGATGTCATCCTAGTAGGCGTGCTAATCCTAGAGGATAGATTATCTACTCAGTATTAACACATAGCATGCAAGTTAGTTTATCACTCAGCACAGTTTATACTTAGAGTTATTGGAGAGGATTGAACATACATATTGCTTCTCTCAGCACGCATAATTGCTCACGAGCCAGTGGCTTCGTGAAGATATCAGCGAGCTGCTCATCAGTTGGAACGTAGGTCAGCTTGATCTCAACTTTGAGTACATGATCTCTGATGAAGTGATGTCTTATGCTGACATGCTTCATCCTGCTATGCTGAATTGGATTTTTTGACAGGTCAATAGCGCTCTTGTTGTCATACTTGACCTTAATGGTTTTTGTCTTTACTCCATAGTCATCCAGCTATTGCTTAATCCATAGGACTTGAGCAACATAGCTTCTAGCAGCAATGTAGTCAACTTCAGTGGTTGACAGGGCTACTGATGACTGCTTCTTACTGAACCAAGACACAAGACTGTTCCCGAGAAAGTGACATCCTCCTGAGGTACTCTTTCGTTCCAGCTTGTCTCGTCCATAGTCAACATCAGTGTATCCAAGGAGTGTGAACTCAGTAGTGTTGGGATACCATAGACCTGCATTCACTGAGCCTTCCAAATATCTAAGGATTGTTTTTACAGCTATGTAATGAGATTCCTTAGGGTTATCTTGATATCTAGCACAGTAGCATACTGAGAACTGAATATCTGGCCTACTTGCCGTAAGATAGAGTACATAGCCAATCATACCTTTGTACAACTTATTGTCTACTGACTTACCATGTTCATCGGCTGAGAGGACATTGTTAGTACCCATATGGGTTGATATTGACTTACAATTTTCCATGTCATACCTTTTCAATATCTCCCTTGCATACTTTGTTTGGCTAATGAAGATCCCATTCTTTCCTTGCTTGATTTGAAGTCCAAGAAAGAAGTTGAGTTCTCCTATCCTGGACATCTCAAACTCAATTTGCATCTGTTTACTAAATTCCTTGCAAAGAGACTCCTTAGTAGCACTGAATATAATATCATCAACGTATATTTGTGCCAGTAGGGTATTCTTACCCTTTTTCTTTATAAATAACGTTGTTAAGCGTTCATACCAAGCACGTGGTGCTTGTTTCAAGCCATACAGAGCCTTCTTGAGTTTATAAACATGGTTTGGGAACTTTGGATCCTCAAACTCTAGAGGTTGATTAACATACACCTCCTCATTTATAACTCCATTTAAAAATGCACTTTTAACATCTATTTGAAATAATTTAAAGTTCATGAAACTGGCATAAGCACACAATATTATAATAGCCTCTAACCTTGCCACCGGGGCAAAAGTCTCACCATAGTCAATACCTTCCTGCTAACTATACCCTTGAGCAATGAGTCTGGCTTTGTTCCTGACAATGCTTCCTTGCTCATCAAGCTTGTTTCAGAAGACCCATCTTGTTCCTATTGTCTTCTGACTCTTAGGATGTGGCACTAAGTCCCAAACCTCATTTCTTCTGAATTGGGCAAGTTCTTCTTGCATTGTACTCATCCAGAATTCATTGTTCTCAGCTTCTGAAAAGTTCTTGGGTTCTAGAACTGAGACGAACGCAATATTGTTGAGGTACCTCCTTAGTTGATTCCTTGTCATGAGGTGATTCTCAGCAGCATCGAGAATGTTGCTCTCAGAGTGTCCTCTAGGGATTCTGACTTCTCTCGGTACTGTAATGTCCTCAGTGTTTGATGTTTCAACAATATCTGTAGTAGTAGATTGGTCAGCAAAGATAATCTCGGTTTCGTTTTTACCTTTGGTGAGTCCGAGTGAAAATGACTCAGGAGTGGTACTCAGGTCAGCAAGTGCTGGGCTCAGATCATCTTTTGAGATTTGATTGACCTTATTTGCAGGGTTAGTCTCATCAAACTTAACATGGACTGACTCTTCTAAGACTTGAGTTCTTTTATTGAAAATCCTATATGCTTTGTTATTTGTTGAGTAGCCCAAAAAGATGGATTCATCAGCCTTGGAATCAGACTTGGCAAGATTGTCTTTAGTGTTTAAAATAAAACATTTGCAACCAAAAACTCGAAAATAACTTATGTTAGGTCTTCGTCCTTTCCAAAGTTCATATGGGTTTTCCTCAGTATAGGTCGGACTAGAGCCCTATTGAGTATATAGCTCGCTGTGTTGACAGCTTCTCCCTAGAAGTACTTTGGAAGCCTATTTTCACTCAGCATTGTCCTAGCCATTTCTACCAGAGTTTTGTTCTTCCTTTCAACTACCCCATTTTGTTGAGGAGTTCTAGGAGTAGAGAAATTGTGGTCAATGCCATTGGTTTCACAGAATTCATCGAACAATTGGTTCTTGAATTCTCCACCATTATCACTTCGAATATGAGCGATTTTTAAGTCCTTATCGTTTTCAATTTTCCTACAAAGGGTTGAAAACATCTCAAATGTTTCATGTTGCTACTGAGCAAGATGACCCATGTGTAACGAGAGAAATCATCTACAATGACTAAGGAAAATCTTCTACCACCCAAGCTCAGTGGCTGGACTGGCCCGAAGAGATCCAAGTGTAATAATTCCAAAGGACACTTGGTTAACACAATATTTTTACTTTGAAAAGATTTTCTTGTTTGTTTCCCATACTCAAGCATTGCACAACTGATCCTTTTCAAACTTAAGTTTTGGCAATCCCTCAACTAGTTACTTTCTTGCTAATTTGGCCATGAGGTCCATGCTTACATGACTAAGTCTCCTGTGCCATAGCCAGAAATTTTCTTACTTAGAGACTAGGCATATATCTTTTGAAAACTTCTTTTCCGAGTTCAGCATAAAGACATTATCAATTCATGGAGCAGTCAGGATTAACTCATTAGTCTTGCTCTCAATAATTTGACATCTAGAGGCATTGAATATAACTTTTCTACCGCTGTCACACATCTGAGCTACGCTCAGTAGATTGTATTCAAGCCCTCTGACTAGGGAGACATTTTCAATAGTTGGGTTTCCACCTATGGTTCCTGACCCTACTATTTTACCTTTCTTGTTGTCTCCAAAACTTACACTTCCTCCACGTTTGTGCACAAGTGTGATGAACTGAAATTCATCACCAGTCATATGCCTTGATCATGCGCTGTTAATATACCACAGTTTTGACTTCTCAGCACACCTCAGGCCTACCTGCAATGGAACTAGTTGCTTTTAGGTACCCAAATCTTTTTGGGTCCTCTTTTGTTTGCCTCAGTAGGCAATACATTATATTTCACTCGGTGGAGACACACTTTAGTTGTGTGACCTTTCTTCCCACAAAAGTCACAGTGGACATTTTGCTGAGGATACCATCTTCGCTAACTAGTACCTTGGTACTGAGCATTCTGATGGTAATTCTTTTTATTCAGAACCTTGAGTTGGTTCTGAATTGATATGATGTCCTTATTGAGTTTCTTAGAATCCTCTTGGACTTCCGAGACAAACCTATGCATGATTTTAAGATTTTCATCTTGCCCGGTATTGTCTTGGAGGAGATGTCGGAGGTCACTCAGTTTGACTTCCTCAATCTCATCACACCTTCTACTGAGTGCTCTTACTTTTTTGTTACATTTTTTAACAAGGGAGTAAAGATCACTCAGTGTGTTGATCATTTCATTCCTGAGAACAGGGAGTGATATTACCTCAGCAGCTTGCTCATCATTCTCAGATGCATAGAAGGGTTCAGGCTGCTCAAAGGCACATGACTCATCAATCTCATCAGCCATGAAGCAAATATTTGCTGCCTCAATGGCACCAACTTCTGAGGAAGATGAATCATCACTGTCACTCCAGGTTGCCACCATTGCCTTCTTGCCATTCTTCTTATCTTTCTTCAGAGTGGGGCAACTTGACTTAATGTGGCCAGGTTAATGACATTCAAAGCAAGTGATTGGCTTTGAGTTCTCATTCTGACTTTCTTGTCACTGTACTCAGCTTTGTACTTGTCATACTTCTAGTAAGGCTTCTTTCCATATTTTTCATTCTTCCGGAATAGCCTCTTCATCTTTCAAGTAAACATGGCAATTTCCTCATCATTTGAGGAGCTATTGTCAGTGGAGTCTGCCTTCATGACAAGAGACTTTTGTTTGTTGTCCTCTTACTTCTCCTTAACTTCGAAACTTTTCATGGAGATCTTATGAGTCAGTAGAGATCCAATAAGCTCATCGTATTTGTACGTGCTCAGGTCCTGAGCTTCCTCAACAACAGTCTTCTTTGCTTGCCAACTCTTTGGAAGGCTCCTCGGTATCTTCTTGACTTGCTCCTCTTTAGAGAAGTTCTTTCCAAGTCTCATGAGTTCGTTTATGATGTTGGTGAATCTTGCATTCATCTCAGAGATGCCTTCACCATCATTTATCTCAAACAGCTCATACCTCATGTGTTGGTTCACCTTTGACTCTTTCACCTTGCTGGTTCCTTCATAGATGACCTTGAGCTTCTTCCAGATTTCCTGTGGTGACTCACATCCTGAAATCTTATTGTACTATATAGCATCTAACGCACAGTGAAGCATATTGATAGTCGAAGCGTTATTTTGCAATTTCTTGAGGTCATCCTCAGTCCACTTACCCTCATCTTTGACCACTTTTACATTGTCAACAGTTTCATAGGGAATGAACGGGTCTTGGACTATTGCTAGCCATGCACTCATGTTCGTTGCTTGAATGAAGTTTTTCATCCTGTTCTTCCAAAAGGTATAGTTTGACCCGAAGAGCAGTGGAGGCCTAGTGATGGACAAGCCCTCAAGTAAGATCTGAGTTGTTTCATTTCCTAGAAGGAAACGAATGTTATTTGCAGCCATAACAGGGATCAGCTCAAGATAGTGTTATCTTGTGAGTTGAGCTACTGGAGCTCTGATACCACTTGTTGGTCCCTTGTGATATAAGAATTAGTTCCTAGGGGGGTTAAGGAACTATTTTAAAAAAAATCTTTAAAGGCTGACTTGTTTCTTTTAACACTTAAGATTTTTCTCTTAATTCTTAGCACAATGAAATTGACTAAGGTCAGAGGCAGCTTTAGTTAATCAAAGACGGTGGCTGCTTCCAACATTGAGTCAGGAGATAGCACTAGGGAGTCTATTTCCTGAGCTTAGCACCAATTCACACAACTCAATATTAGTTCAGTTAAGAGTTTTACTCGGCACAATAAAAAGCAAGCAAATAAAAGAGTTAAGGGTTAGAGAATGTTACTCAGCAGTTTTCCCTGGTTCGGCCTCCTGCCTACATCCAGTCCCTGGAATCCTTCCGAGCTTTAATCCACTATTGAGCTCTTTTGGGTAGAGCACAAACCCCTTACAATAGTCAGTGAGAAAACACAGTACCTTCCTCTATATCCTATACTCAACACTATCTACCTCTGAGTGCTAAAACTGAGCAACTCAAAGTCTCCTAATAATTTAAGAATTGATAAGATTTTTGTTCTATTAACAAAGAACACTAGTAAAATCTATTCTAATCGTTTACACAAAGATGAAAGTTGGTGTAAGCTTGCTTTGCTTTTTGCACAAAACCTTCAAGTAGGAATCTGGTCAGCGTTTCGACTTGGTGAAGATCTGCATCAAATGAAGCAAATGAAAGGCCTATTTATAGTGACACCTTGAGCCTTCAGTAATTTCGAAATTCAAAATAACCGTTGGAGGGAAACAGCTCTACTGTCCCTTTCACTCCTCAATGCTCAGTTTCTTCGGCCAATGAGAACGTAGTCTTTTATGTCTTGATCAGTGCTTTTATCCAGCTTTGCGTAGTGGTAGAATCACGAACGTAGACATACTAAACCACACCCCGAACCCAAGAACATAGTTTGGAATTTGTGGAATTGGACATGATAAACAGAAATGGTTCTAATTGAATGATTAAAAGCATATTCCTTTGCTTAAACAATGATCTCTATTCTGAATTTGGTGTTTCGTTTACTAAAATCAAAGTAGTGAACCTTCACTTTTGGCTTTCTCTCTCTAGAATTCTCATTGAACTCTCTGTATCTCTATAACCCTTTTCTTTCTTTTGTAAAATCAGTCTCCCCCCCCCCATTTTCAAAACTAAATTTTAGCTTTGTATACTCATTTAGGCCCTCTCTCCCCTCAACTGACAAAGTAGTGGGGATCATGGCAGCTAATTGTGGGAAAAAATCCCGCAACTACTGACGTGGCCGATCGGCTACATGCTGGTCAAGGATTTAATTATTTCTTTTTCCAGAATCGGTGTTATGGCACTGACTCATGCGTGGCCGATCGACCACGCATTGTGTTGAAACACCTTTCCATATGATTTTGATTTGACAAAATTATTTAAGTTAATCCCATGATTAAACAATTAAATTTAAGTGCTTTGATTTAATTGTACAAATGTGTTTGTTCAATGTTGAGTAAGTTAACTAACGAGAACAGGAACCGGAAGTCTATAAAAGAAAGACAAAACAAAGTCAGCATAAGCAAGTCACACATCAGAAGCTGAGTGGAATGCAACTCAGCTTTGCGAAAGACATGTCTTCTTCAGAAAAGCTTGAAGGCGAAGCGCTGAGTCAAGCTGAGTAATAATCAAGTCAGCGTCAATGATCCGTCAACTTGGAAGACAAGGTCTGACACATTTCTGAAACAAATCAAAAGCCTCAGAAATCTGTCTTAAGGACCTTTTCGAGACGCATGGACCATCTGACTTTTGCTAGAAGAAAAACCTGGCGCAAGAAGACGAATCTGGCAAACCTGGCTCCTGCTAAAAACAGAAGACAAGATTGGCCTGCAGTTCTGAAAGCTGACCAAGCAATGACGAAAGGAGACCGTTTCCCCACAACGGCTATGTCGGAATTCAAATCATTGGCACCCCAATGATCACTATAAAAAGGCCAATTCGTCACTTGGATCAGATGCAAAAAAAAAATACAAGCACACAGACAGACAAGCAAATCTTCACTAAGTCAAAGTCCAAAATAGAAGTTGTCTGAATAGAAAAAGAAAGCTCTTACACCAAACTCCAATCATTGTGTAAAAGTCTAGATTGATTCAATCATCTAAAGTGTTCTTTGTTGTAATAAGAACAATTTCTTATCATTTGTAAAAGGTTAGAAAGGAGAAGCTGAGTACTCGGTTATAGTACTCAGTGGTAGAGAGAAGCTGAGTACTCGGTTATAGTATTCAGTGGTAGATAGGATTGAGTAGACGAATCGAGGACGGTACTCTTGCATGCTCAGTTGCTATTGTAAAAGGTGTGTGCTCTACTTTTAAAGAGCTCAGTAGAGGATTGAAAAAGCTCGGAGGGATTTCGGGGACTGGACGTAGGCGGAGAGGCCAAACCAGGATAAGTCTGCTGAGTAACTTCTAACCCTTTCTCTTGATATATATATGTATGTGCTACTTGCTTAAAATTACTCAGTAAATAATCTGTACAAGCTGAAGCTGAGTAATCTGAGTGCTGAGTTGGAAACTGACCTAAGTGTTACTTCCCAACTCACAACTGAAACAGCTCTAGTCAGTATCTGATTAAAGTTGTCTCACACCACACTCAGCCTTGCTGGCCTGAAACTAAGTTAAGTTATCAAACATTCAATTAAAGCTGTCTCACACCACACTTAGACTACCACCCAATTAAACAATTTTTAAAGCTAATATGTCGACCTTCGATCTTAGTGCTAAAACACTTGAACAAAAAGAGCACATTGAGAGGGAATAGAAAGACAACCCTGAGTGGTTGACTATCCTTTCAATGTAAACTTAACCCATGATTGGGAGAATATACATCCGCCTTTTCTTGATAACTCGCATTATTTCTCAATCGATATTCTTGAAGAAAAAATATATTTTCCTTCTCGATTAAGAATAATGACGACAATGGATTTTTCTCCTACGAAGAAGAACCCTTATCTCGGGGAAAGCACTAATGTAACATAGAAAATAGAATTAATATAAAATGAACTGAGTTTGATTTGGACCTTTTTGACCTTGTTTGAGAGGTTTAGGTTGTATTGAACGTGATATGTCTCAACGGGTGTCGTTGCTTAACCTCGATGTCATTAAACCTCGAAACTCCATCGAATTATGAATTTTGGATTATCTCGAACGTGCCGCTTGACGGACTACCGTTGTTTAATCCTATTATAGTCCCACCTCAAGACTCCATTGAATTTGAATTTTGATTATCTTGGACATCTCATCCGCTTCTCTACAGACTGTCGCTGTAATCCAAATGTCGTTCCACCGCAAAACTCCATTGAATATGAATTTGGATTAGATTGGAAATCTCATCTACTGCTCTACGAACTGCCGCTGTAATTCCAATGTATTCCCACCTCAAGACTCCATTGAATTTGAATTTTGGATTATACTTGACATCCTATCCGCTTCTCTATGGACTGCTGCTGTACTCCCACCTCAAGACCCCATTGAATTTGAATTTTGGATTAACTGGACTTCTCATCCGCATCTCTATGGACTGCAGCTATAATCCTAATGTAGTCCCACCTCAAGACTCCATTGAATTTGAATTTGGATTACACTAGACATCTCATCCGCTTCTCTCCAGACTGCAGCTATAATTTCAATGTAGTCCCACCTCAAGACTCCATTGAATTGAATTTGGATTCTAATGGACATCTCATCCGCTTCTCTATGACCTCCCACTGTAATTCTAATGTAGTCCTGCCTCAAGACTCCATCGGATTTGCATTTGGATTATACTAGACATCTCATCTGCTTCTCTACAGACTGCCCTTATAATCCCAATATAGTCCCACCTTGGCCTCCTTGATCATTATTTCCATCAGGAATATAATCAGAGGCTTCTAGACACAAACCACATCCTTTAGGACATTAACTATACAGGAATTGCCCAGTCCCCGACAGTTCCAGCTAATAAGATTCATACCCCTGGGCGGACCTGACCAATAGGTCTTGCCCCTCCTCCGATTTTTAGATTATCGGGAAAACTCTGTTCATTACCCATTTGCTCTTCCGAAGTGTGTTGGCGTTTCAGATCAATGACAATGGTGTCATCTATCATTGTAACATGGCGGGTCGCCCCACTCTTGTCTAACTTTTGATTAGGATCACCAAAGACAGCATGTTTCCCTGACCCGGAGCCTGTGTATACTACCCCATTGTCACTAGTGACCATAAACCCTAGTGCAGCATTAGTTGGTTTCTCAAACTTTATATTATCAGCTTCTGCCGATGGATCCCGGAGCCATTCCTTACCTCGCTGGATACCGGTTTTGCGCAGTGAGGCTCTGAGCCAGCTTCCAAACTTCCTTTTTGAAGTAATGTTGGTGCAATCAAATAGAACTAGGCAGAACTTATCAGCATGTCTGATAACCCCACAGAAAAAACAGAA
The DNA here is from genome assembly GCF_963576675.1 of Euphorbia lathyris. Classification (NCBI taxonomy): domain Eukaryota; kingdom Viridiplantae; phylum Streptophyta; class Magnoliopsida; order Malpighiales; family Euphorbiaceae; genus Euphorbia; species Euphorbia lathyris. Next base: position 43,910,090 of record NC_088914.1, read on the forward strand.
TTGAGGAAGTCTTTCTTATCTGATATTCACCCACAGCCACTCACCACCACTCCTCTTTAACTTTTGTCCTGTCTTTAGAGGCTTTCGAACATCAATTATAACCTTGACACGCAAGTAGCTCCTTCTCAGTCTAGTGAAGTTTTTAGGGTCAGTTTCCATATATTGTCCCACTTGAATACTGATAGCCTTACAAACTTCTTCAGTTTGGAATCCCATGGGCAAATCTAAAATTCGGAACCAGATAATTAGGTCAGTTAAAGTTGGATGCAGTGGTTGTTCGGATAGTCCTAGTTGTTTGACTATCAAGAGATTCTGGTTGAACGTCCACGGCCCATCGTTGAGTACCTGAAGCATATCAAGTTCATGGTAAAATTGAAACAAGTATCTTCCTTCCATGTTTGTTTCCGTGATGGTTACATCTTTGACAGGTTACCAGATAGCCGCAAGCGTTGTTTTTATGGACTCGAAGTGCGTGACCTTGATTGCAAGGAACTGACCCACAATGAAGAAGTTTTGTCGCAGTGTTTTAGTTTGTAAGGCATCTTCCATGATTTCCAACCCATCATCATCGCTATTGAGGCACAATTGTGCATATTCTTCTGTTAAACCTTTGTTCTTCTCCATGGTGATAAAGACACGTTGTCGATCGATTGAAATAATGGAAGTGTCAATCAACACATTTTGGGCAATGGGTTCAAGGCGAAGGTGAGTTAATTGAACGATAATGGAGGAGACGGTTGAGGAACAGTGAGATTTAGGTTATAGGTTACACTATTAGGGTTAACATCTCAGATGAGAAGACAAAGACACTCCAATAGGAGAGACATTCACCCTGTATATAATTTCTTTAAACAGAATGAGTAAAGATTTATTTTGCTAGATTCGACACATATCAGTTGCATTGCTCTGGCATCCTCAATGTTTACAATACTTCTTTTCTCGGAGCATTAAGTGGCATGAAGCTACGGTCTAGTTGCTCTTTTTATCTTTTACGATCTTTGTCTCTATCCTCTCTGTGGTATTGCTTTGGCTGGTTATCCGGACCAATGCAATCATTTACACTGAGACTCTTCGATAGTGGGTTGAGTTTGTGTATGTCCCATTTGACGAAATATCTGGCCCATTGCATGAGTTCGGGGAAGGTTTTGGGTTGTCGTGCTATGAGATTTTTGGGACAAATCCTCGCTTTGCCAATTTGATGCCATAGCATATATACTACACTGAGGTACCGAATCTGAATTGTGATTTCCCAGAAAAGCTCTACCCACTCCGAAAGGGGTTTTCCTAACTCTTGAACTAAGTAGTTCAAATACTGGAATGTCTTGATTTTGGGTATTGAAGTAATAAGTGTTGGGCAAACTCATTTTCCATTTTGACTAAAGCTTCAAATTGATCCAACGGATATTTGCTCATACTAGTAGTTTGCTACCTCTTTTAAGGCTATAAGGAAGAGACGACACATGACAACATTAGTGGCTATTGTAGTCTTCAGTGCTTGCCTAAAGTTCTTTACATCGATAATTGGATCTCCAACACCATTGTACTTCTCTAGAGAGGGAGATACTTGGGCCTTCGAGGCATTGACTTTCGCAAAATGCATGCACAAAGCGGGGAGTTGATATCTGTCACCTCTGGCATTCGGGCATCATTTCTTGCGTTCACCATGGCGCTCCTCCACAACGTCTGGACAAGGTCATACATAGCCCTTTTATCCAGAAGCCCTTTTGTCCTCACTATATGAAGATGCTCTTCGGTGAGATGTCTGTCGATATTTGGAAGATCTTAGTACAATAGTCGCTCTTTACCGCCTTCGTCTCTCTCGAGATTCGAGTCTTGTCTTATTCTGAGTTTTTCTCCTCTGTGGAGATTCAGATTCATCAGAATACCTCGAGGCCTTACACTTATGTAAAGGAGATTTTAGTCTGTCCGAGCGTTTCTAAGGCATGTGATTGTTTGAGAAGATTCAGACTATGTTTTGAACTTCCTGGGTGCTTCCACTATAGGATGGAAAAAGTGATTGATAATTGATAACATTGAGATATTATCCCGAGGACCAAAAGGGATATTCACCTAAGGAACGCCGCGTATTGATCCTCCTAAGAGATCCGTCTGGAGGATCACCAAGGTCCCATCAAAAGAGACCCGCCGGCGAACCTATGAGGCGAATCTCCTTGAAACACACATTCGCCATTATAACGGCTGGACCGACTTGGCCATAAAGACCATTAATGAGCTATCAATTAGCTCACCGCCAGCTTCTAGGTAACTTGTAACCGCCATTAATGGAACATTAATGGAGACTTTCTGGTTACTGAAGGTTACAACTTTGTAGCTATATATAGCCTACATCTCAGGCTATCAAGGTACACACTCTCTTATCCTTTGTCAATTCAGTTTGCCCTCTTTCTCTTCCATACTGACTTTGGCATCGGAGCTTCCCCCCGTCGAACATAACGACGCCCCCACAGGGACGGAAGTTGATCAGAATTTCTCCGCTTGTCATCAATTGGTGCGGTGATCGTGGAATCCTTAAACAAATAAAGGGTTTTCATTCACGATTAGAAGAAATATGACAAATGGAGATCATAACCCCTCCTCAGGGGTTGAAACGCCACCAATAACTAGTGCTGGCCACACTGATTCAAATGCTCCCACAACACAAGCTGAAAGTAGTATGCCCCCGGATGCATTCATCAACATGTGTGCAGAAGCTATAGCGGAAAAGTTTGGCCCTGAAACAGGTGATCGCCTGCGGTCGTTCATGACCATTCCCCCGTTTTGGAGCTTGGCGCCTTCATCTACGATATCTTCTTGGCCCCAGATGACTCTAGGACCGAACGCCCACAATTCTTCATTTCTCCAAGCCCACAACACGGAATCCATGGTAACTACCACGGCGGCGTTGGGAGAACAACCGATTAATCGAGAGTTATTCCCTGCTGGCGCAGGAGGAAGTCAAAGGAACAATCAAACTCTTGCTGGTGGATATACTAGCCATGGGATCAATCTGGGCGGATCAGATATCCCAAAGCGACCACGATCAAATCTCTCCTTGGGTGGATCAGAAGGGCGAAAACACAAAAAGCGTAGAAAAGAGAAAAATAGGCAGTCTGAATCGCCTTCGTCCAGAAGACCGAGATCCTCCCGCAAAGGCAGATCACCCCCACCTACTGGACGTAGACAGAGCAAGAGGCCAGTAGACACGCCACATCCAAGCAGACCACCACCACCACCACCACCACCACACCATGGGAATGATGGTCATATTCCTTCAGGAGGCTCTGGAGGGGGTAACGGTCAGGCTCCCCCGGGCGGAGGAGGTGGCAGTGGAGGAGGTGGCGGACGTGGAAACGGAGGCGGACGTGGCGGACGATCACCCTCGGATCCATCTTCGGGGTCTAGTTCATCATCTTCTCCAAGCAGATCTCCACGGAGGGGTCGCCCAAGGGCGGATCCGGAGAATTTTGACGACAGAGTTCGAGCTGCGGTGCTCCGCATGAATGAGGAAAATGCCAGGCATAACCCGTTCGCCAATCGAGATTCGCCCTTCACGGCTTGGATTGAAGCAGAGGAAACGGATAGGCATTTTAAAATACCAAATCTCGCTATATACACGGGTGTTGACAACCCAGAGGCCCATGTCAGAAAATACCGAATATTGCTTCGCCTCAACCGTGCAACTGAACCAGTGCTGTGCAAAATGTTTGTCACTACGTTAGGAGGTCCCGCTTATGGCTGGTTTCAATCACTACCTCCCGGCTCGATAGATAGTTGGGACCAACTAAGCAGAGAGTTTTGTGCTAAATTCGCCGGCTGTATCCCTCCAGTGGTCAAATCCAGGAAGCTCTTTGAATTAAAGCAGAAGGCGAATGAATCCCTTCGAGATTATATAAACTCCTTCAACAAATTGTGTATACAAATTGTTGATGTGGATATCTCCATGGCAGTGGAATCTCTGGTAAAAAATACCACTTGTAAGAGTTTATAGGAGGATCTAATTCGCAAAAAGCCCACCAGCATGGCAGAATTAATAGAGCACGGTAAGGACTTTATGGAGGTGGATGACATTCGCCGTGAATCAGCATCTCTGCCTAGGAGGGACAAAAGCGAATCTCGCCATCGAGATAGGGAAAAGGACAAGCATCAAGACCCCTCCTCTAGAAGTAGGCGAAGGGGTTCTAAGAACAAATCGGCATTTGTCACCTCCTTCACACCTCTCAATGCTTCTAAAAGTGAAGTGCTTATGTGGATTGAGAACAGTCAACACAAGCGGAGCATTTCATACCTCGAACCAAAAGGGGGGGGAGTACACCAATACTGGTAAAAATCCTAAAAATTATTGTAAGTATCACAGGAAAAACGGCCATGACACAGATGCATCCTGGGAGTTAGCTCGAGAAATAGAGCGTCTCATTGAGAGGGGCAAGTTGGATCGGTTCATCCAAAATGATGGCAAAAAGGGAGATGGTGATAGATCCAGGGATGACCCAAAGAAGAAAGGAAAGGGGACCATCAATGTCATAGCAGGCGGACCTGGATATCAACCAGTACTGAAAAAGGCAAAAACCACTGCTCTTGATAGGACATCGCTGAATCGCCCATTTGCAGACGTAGGACCAGAGATCTCCCCTCATGCAGATGCCTTGGTCATTACTATGATGATGGAAGGCTGGGAGATGAAAAGGGTGATGATCGATACTGGGAGCTCGTGCAATGTCTGTTGGTCCCTAGTAATTAGTTCCAAGGGGGGGTTAGGAACTAATGTAACTTTTTCGCTTTTAATTATGCTGACTAAGTGTAGTTTTAAGAGTTTGATAACTCAGCGTGTTGGTCAGCACGGGCGTTTGATTAGTCAGACAGTTTTAGTTCTATGCTGACTAAGACTGCTTGACTTGGGAGTTGGGAATTGACACTTGAAAGGTCAGCTTCCAACTTAGCACTCAGATTTACTCAGTTTTAGTTTTAACAATTTATAAGCTGAGTAAATACAACAAGCAACACATGCACATATATATATATTGAGAGAGAGTTTAGAAGTTACTCAGCACGACTTATCCTGGTTCGGCCTCTCTGCCTACGTCCAGTCCCCAGTTCCTCCTGGGATTTTCAATCCAATACTGAGCTCTTTCAAGGTAGAGCACAAACCCTTTACAAGGCAGTGAGTATGCAAGAGTACGTCCTCTATTCGTCTACTCAGCTCCTACTAAGTACTACAACCCAGCACTTAGATTTTTCTACCACTGAATACTTACAACCAAGTACTCAGCTTGACACTCTCAATATTCCTATTGATCAAAAACTTGTTCTTTTATAACTAAAGAACACCTTAGATGATTACAAAACAATCAATCTAGCATTTACACAAAGAATGGAAAAGTTGGTGTAAGATCTTTTTGTATTTGAGTGCTTTCAGAATTTTCTCTCTTGTATTTTTCTTTTGATGCTTGAGCAAATGATCCAAGAGCTATCATTGTCCTTTTATAGATGAATTTCTGATTCTGGATCATTTTGAATTGGTTTAGCCGTTAAGTCCAAAACGGCTCTTTTAGCAGACAGCTTCTGGTCAGCTTCAGTCTGTTCCGCCATTCCCTTTCTCTATTTTCTTCAGGCGTCAGGTTTTGTCTTCTTGCATCAGACTTGTCTTTTTGTGCCAGTTGTCTTTTACCAATAATCCATTTGACCCATGTTTCTTGGAATTAGTCTTCTTTGTATTTTCGAGACTTCAATTATTGGTGCAGAAGATTGGCAGACTTTGTCCTTTAGTAAACGGATCCTTCATGCTGTCCTGACTGTTACTCGGCTTTATTTGTTATCTTCGAATGTTCAACTTTCATGCTGAGTTCCTTCTTAGTCAGCTTCGTTCTGTTTGTATAATTCCGAAGGAGTCTTCTTGTTTAGTCAGCTTCATTCTGTTTGTATAATTCCGAAGGAGTCTTCTTGTTTAGTCAGCTTCGTTCTGGCAATCTTGAAGGAAGCTTCTGATGCTAAGTTCTACTCCACTCAGCTTCTTATTCTTTCATGCTGAGTTCCGTTCCACTCAGCTTTTGGTTTATGCTGACTTTTGACCTGTCTTACTTTATATATGTTTTTGCACTCAATATTGAACAGACACATTAGTACAATTAAATCAAAGCATTTAAATTTAATTGCCTCTTAATCATGGATGATTTTGTCAAATCAAAATCTTGTGGAAAGGTGTTTCAACAAACTCCCCCATTTTGATGTTGGCAAAATACATAATTATGGAACTCAGTTATAAGTTATCCCATGATTGATATATTTTTGAAATTACTCCCCCGTAAGGGTTGCACATATTGTCTTAACTTAATTCTAAACCTTCCAAGATTTAATTGAATTATCTTTAAGACATTTGTGTATACTGACTTAGTTTAATGTTGGATTTTTCAAGATCTGAACTTTTTGAATTTTAAGTCAGCTTTCAAAAATATTAGAAGTATGTTGTTACTCAGTTTATTACCTAAGTATTTTAGTGTTAATGTATACTGAGTATGTTTTACTTCTTAAATTGTTTGTTCAATTTTATCGACTATATTGAGAAAATAGTACTTGGCATAGATTGAACAAGAAAAATAAGGCAAACACATATATGAAGGTTTCTATGCTAAGTTCTAAACATTTACTTAGACTGTATCTAGTTCTTCTTCTTCTGAGCTTGGTGGTCCGCTTTAGCTATTCCTTTGCCTTTGTCTTTGCTTCCTGAGGCATTACCTGCAAGCTGAGTTCCTCCTTGACTTGTCTCCCCCGTTTTGCCATCATCGGGTTTATAAATGAATGTGTCAGTGCGAGCATGAGCGGAGAGGTGAGTTGAGTATCGCTGGAGCCTCTTAGTACTTTCTCGCAAGCCATCAATTATAGGAACACTGTCATCTTGGACATGGCGAGGAACTCGAAGAGAACTGCTAATCATGCTTAGCAGGCATTCATGAGATTTGCTAAGCCAGGTGAGCGAGCTGGTGAGCTGACCAAAAGACTGGTGGTACATCTTGAGCAGGGCAGAGTCATAAAATATGCGCTGGGCATTGTTGATGCGCATTGCCTTCATTATCGCCTGGGAGAAGCTCAAGAGTTCACTGTTGCAGACTGGATCAACATCCATCTGTCCTTTGTTGATGTTGAGTAGGCTGACTGCTTCACTCAGTTGGTCAATTGTACACTGAGAGGAGGAAGATACTAAGTCACACGTACTGGTCAGCTCCGCATTAAGCTTGGTAAAGCATTGTTGAAGTTCAGCAGAGGTGGCAAACTCAACATTGCCAGGTGCGCTTGATTTGGTCAGTTCTGCACTTAGCTTGGCAAAATATCCTTGAAGTTCAGCGGAAGTGGCATACCCTGGATTGACTTCAGAAGGTTGTGGAATTTTTCCTTCAAGCGAATTCAGATGGTTCACCATTGTGAGAACCAGTTCAGTCAGCTTGGTGATTTGGTCTTGCCGCGGTTGCTGAGTTTGAATGGTGGTCATCACACTGACTAGATCCTTGAGTCCTTTTATTTCATTGAGGAGCTGAGTGATTCCGGGCAGTTGAGAGGACTCAGTATCAGAAGATCTAGCAGCATCAGCTTGAGGAGGGTTCAGTTCTTGAAGCAAGGACTGAGCAGAGGCAATGATGCGTCGGCCTGACTCAGTGGCATTCAAGTAGGTAAATTGAGTCGCATTAGTCTCAGAGGCTGGAATTGAGCTTGATGGTGGAGGAGTGGGCTCTTTGCCAGATTGAGTACCTTCATTGGTACCTGGACTTGGATTGACTTCAGGAGCTGAGTCAACATGCTGAGTTGGAGGTGGAGTTTGGGTAGTCATGTTGACCTGCTCAACTTGAATGGGTGAAGTTGAGGCAGGATTTGATCCATCTTAAGCAGCTTGGATTGGATCTTCAGGGGTTTTGGCTTGTTCCTCATTCTGAGTAACAGTGGCTTGGTTTTCTACAGGATTTGCTGGAGGTGACTCAGTCTCAACATCATTCGAGAAGTATTTGAACTGGATTGTGGAGAGGTCAGTCTCAATATCTTCAAGAGGGAAGTCGTCCATAAGATCAATTTGTTTTTGTGCCTTTTTTTTAGTCTCCGTCGTGTCGGAGCTTTTGGGGATGAAGGGTCAGCTGGAATACCTTCACTGGACTCAGTAGCAGCTGTCTCCTCTTCTACATATGGATTCTCAAGTTGCTCAGCATGATCCCCAACAGCAGCGTTTTCTTCTTCCTCAACTCTTTGCTCATCACCACCCTGAGGTTGCTCAACATCAGCAGGTTCTTCCTGCTCAGGATGGATGTCTTCCTCAACATGAGTTGCTTTGTCAGCTTCCTTCTCCTTTTCAGTTCTTTGCTCAGTTTCTTTCTCAGTTTCCTTTTCTAGGTCAGTTCCATGACCTTGGGAGGATACAACCCAATCTAGGGGATCAGCTTCAACTGTCTTTAAGGTGTTAACCTTCTTCCTTTTCATCAAGGGGGATTCTGAAGTTTCCTCTTCTTCATCTTCAGGCCCTTCTGACCTCTTTCTCTTCTCTGCTGACTCAGCTTTTTCCTTAGCCTTGTCAGCTTTAACTTTTTCTTGAGACAACAGCCTCACTTTCTTTGGGACAGCGTGAATGTCTTTGGAGCAAGTTTCAAGAGCCTTCCTCTTCTTCTTCTTCTTCTCAGGCTGAGCTGTCTTAGGGGACTCAGCATGAGCCTCCACTTCTTTTTCAGGCTCATTTTCAAGCTCAACTTCTAGTTGCTCAGCTTCTTCATTTTCCTCAGCATCTCCAACTTCTTCATAGCCTTTTAAGGGTTGATTGTACAACAATCCATCCAGCAGAACTGTAGTGATTTCACTCCCCAAGCTACTTGTTTCATTTATCGTCTCGATCTGTTTGTCCTCGAGAATTTTTGTGATCAGAGAGCCCAAACGGAGTTTCTTACCACCTCGTTGAAGAGCTCTAACTAAGAAGACGGGAAGATTGAGCGGAGTGTAGGTCAGCATGTGCCATATGAAGCACTGCTCAAAGTTAGAGGTGGATGAAGCTGAGTTGAGTTTGGGGAAGATAAAGTTGGTCAGCATGTAGTGAGCCATCTTCTGTTCTTTCCCTATACAGGTGCTGGGTATTTCACCTTTATGATCCTTGGGTTTACAGAACCCCTTGATCTTCTCAAGCTTTTCTTTTGGAACCTTCTCCTTTGTTGTCCTAAATTCTATTCCTTCGTCTGGTAAATCTAGTAAAGTGGCTAGATAGGCAGGAGTGATGGTGATTTTCTGACCTTTGACCGTGGTCTCCAAATAATCAGAATCATCTTCATCAACATATAGATTTGAATAGAATTCCCGTACTAACCTAGGGTAGGTTGTTCCTGAGAGAGAGAAGAGACATGTCCACTTGTTCTTCTCGATCCATTCACAGAACGGTTTCTCAGAGGTGATGAATCCTGGAGAGAACCATCTGCATTTCAGAACCTCCAAATTGTTGACCTTTTTGTGGACCTTGATCATGTTTCTTTCTATTTGTTTTGATGAACCGGCGGGGTCAGCTTGAGTGGGTTTACCAGAGGTTTGGCCAGATTTAGGGATTTCGTTTTTGTCGGAAGCCATTGTTGCAGATGAAGGTTTTTGAGGTTTAAGGAGAGAGAAAGGTTCGATTATAGGAGATCGCAAGCGTAAAGAGTGAAGAGTGGGGATCCTTCCACTTTTTATATAGATTTACGGCGGCCCATATTCATTAACTAGCCGTTTTACCTAGGGACGTTCAACCGGCAAAGATTCTATCATTTATGACATCTTCGGCGCATGGGATTTGCCATTAATGTGCGTCTTTCCAAGGTGCCAGAAGTTACACGTGTAGGTATTTATTTTAAGCGAGTGGGTTTCTTTTTGGTTTTGCTAGAATTCGAAGCATTCGCGATGTTGAGTGCCTAGTTTTTGTTAACATCATTTTTCTATCTCTAAATAACTCAACATACATTGATCACTCAGCATGTACATCTACTTAGCATAAAGTGATTACTCAATATTTGTATCTACTCAGTATAATCACACAATGTATATTTCAGCTCAGCATAGGGTGATCATTTCAAACTTGGTGAGTAGAGGTTTCTTATTGTTAATTTACTCAGCATGGCATTTGCACAAACATTCAACTTTCCACTCAACATGGCAATCACTCAACATTCAATTTTTCATATAGATTTATTTAAAGTGGATTTGACATACCGATGGCTTCCCTTAGTGTATTGAATTGTTCTCGTGCCAAGGGCTTAGTGAAGATATCTGCAAGCTGTTCATTTGTTGGCACATAGGTCAGCTTGATTTCATCTTTTAGTACGTGATCTCTGATGAAGTGATGTCTTATGCTAACATGCTTCATCCTGTTGTGTTGGATTCGATTCTTAGATAAATCAATGGCACTCTTGTTGTCACATTTGATCTCTATCGTCTTTGTTTTAACTCCATAATCCTCAAGCTGTTGCTTTATCCATAGGACTTGTGCAACACAGCTTCCAGCAGCCACGTACTCAGCTTCGGTTGTAGACAGGGCTACGGATGATTGCTTCTTGCTGAACCAAGATACTAGACAGCTTCCGAGGAAATGACATCCTCCCGAAGTACTCTTCCGTTCTAGCTTATATCGTCCATAGTCAGCATCAGTATATCCAATGAGTGTGAAGTCATTTGAAGTTGGATACCATAGACCTGCATCAACTGAGCTTTGTAAGTATCTAAAAATTCTTTTTACAGCAGTTAGATGAGATTCCCTGGGGTCATCTTGATATCTAGCACAATAGCATACTGAGTACTGAATATCAGGTCTACTAGCTGTGAGATAGAGTAAGGAACCTATCATACCTCGATAGTGTTTACTATCAACTGACTTACTCTTCTCATCCTTGCATAGGACAGTATCAGTGCCCATGGGGGTTGTTATTGGTTTGCAATCTACCATGCTGAATTTCTTTAACATTTCCTTGGTGTACTTAGACTAACTTATAAAGATGCCATTCTTACCTTGCTTGATTTGAAGTCCAAGGAAGAAGTTGAGTTCACCCATCATGGACATTTCAAACTCAATTTGCATCTGTTGGCTAAATTCTTTGCACAAGGATTCGTCAGTAGCACCAAATATTATATCATCTACATATATCTGTGCAAGTAGGGTATGTTTACCCTTTTTCTTAATAAACAAGGTTGTGTCAGCTTTTCCCCTGACATAGTTCCTGGTCAGCAGGAAATTGGTCAACCTCTCATACCAAGCTCTTGGAGCTTGCTTTAGGCCGTACAAGGCCTTTTTGAGTTTATAAACGTGGTTTGGAAACTTTGAATCTTCAAACCCAGGAGGTTGATTAACATATACCTCTTCGTTTATAAAGCCATTAAGAAATGCACTTTTTACATCCATTTGGTATAGTTTAAAATTCATGAAACTAGCATAGGCACACAATATACGTATAGCTTCTAACCTAGCAACAGGTGCAAATGTTTCTCCATAGTCTATACCCTCTTGCTGACTATAGCCTTGGGCTACAAGTCGAGCTTTGTTTCTAATCACATTTCCATGCTCATCTAGCTTATTTCTAAAGACCCACTTGGTTCCTATGGGCTTTTGATTCCTAGGTCTAGGTACTAGATCCCATGCCTCATTCTGGTGAATTGGTCAAGTTCTTCTTGCATGGCATTTATCCAATATTCATCTTGCTCAGCATCAGCAAAATTCTTTGGCTCAAGCATTGAGACGAAGGCAACATTGCTGAGGTATTTTCTAAGCTGATCTCTGGTCATCAACTTGTTGTTGGCAGCATCAAGAATGGCATGTTCTGTGTGTCCTCTTGGGATCTTTATTTCCTTTGGCAATGTTGAGTCGCTTGGAAGAGGTGTTTCTACAATCTCTACAGGAATAGATTGGTCAGCAAATGATATTTCAGTTTCTTGCTTACCTTGGGTCAGCCCTTGTATAGATGACACAGAGGCTTCTGGTTGATCAGCGGAACCTGAGCTTGGTTCATCTTCTTCGAGCTGAGCTGACTTACCTCCGATAGTACCTGAGCCGACTATCTTGCCCTTCTTGTTGTCTCCAAAGCTTACGCTTCCACCTCGTTTAAGCTCTAGTGTGATGAACTAAGTTTCATCACCTGTCATGTGTCTTGAACATGCGCTGTCTATATACCAAGGTTTTGATTTCTCCACGCATGTCAAGCTGACCTGCATTTTAAACTATTTGTTTTTAGGTACCCAATTCTTTTTGGGTCCTTTCTTGTTAGTGTAAACAGGTGCAAAGTCATATTTTAACTTGTGACGACATACATTTGTAGTATGGCCACTTTTACCACAAAAGCCACACATAGTTACCCTTTGAGGGCGATGTTGAGTGTGGTCAGTATTGTTGTGCTGAGCATGCCAGCATACTTTGGTAGTATGACCTTTCTTACCACAGAAGTCACATTGGACAGTTTGTTTGTTATGCCAGCACACAGCTTTTGTGTGTCCTTTCTTCCCACAACAGCTACATTGAGTAAACTGTTTATGCTGACCAGTACCTGAGTACTCAGCATGGGGTTTATTCTTAGTTGAACCTTTTATTTGGTTCTGTAGAGTTGTGACATCCTTTCTAAGTTTCTTTGACTCAGTTTGAACCTCCGTGACAAACTTATGTAAGATTTGCATGTTCGTATGTAAATCTGAGTTGTCCTGGAGGAGATATCGGAGGTCACTCAGCTTGACCTCCTCAATCTCGTCACAGCGCCTGCTGAGTGCCTTAATCCTTTTGTTACACTTCTTAGTTAGTGTATATAAGTCACTCAGGGCATTTACCATTTCGTTTCTAAGCAAAAGTAGGGATGTTACCTCATTGTTGTTTTCCTCCTACTCAGAATCTCCAGAGAGGTCAGCTTGCTCAGATTGAGATTGGTCAGCTCCATCATCTGCCATGAAGCATATGTTGGCTGTTTCATTTTGCTCAGCTTCAGATGATGTCGACTCATCACTGTCACTCCACGTGGCCACCATTGCCTTTTTGCTTCCATTCTTGTCTTTCTTCAGATTAGGACAGCTTGACTTAATATGCCCAGTTTGATGGCATTCATAACATGTGACAGGCTTAGAGCTGTCCTTTTTGTATCTGGTGTCACTGGACTCAGCTTTATATTTGTCTCCTCTCTTGTATGACCGCTTACTATTTCTTTCATTTCTTCTGAACAGCTTTTTCATTTTTCTAGTAAACATTGCCATTTCCTCATCATCAGTTGACTCACCTTCTGTGGAGTCAGCTTTCATCACTAGTGATTTCTGTTTCTTGTCCTCAGATTTTTCTTTAGCTTCAAAGTTTTTCATAGAGATTTCATGGGTCAGCAAGGAACCAATCAGCTCATCATATTTGTATGTGGTCAGGTCCTGAGCTTCCTCTACAGATGTCTTCTTGGCTTGCCAGCTTTTGGGAAGACTTCGTAAGATCTTCTTCACTTGCTCTTCTTCAGTGAAGTTTTTACCGAGTCTTTTAAGCTCATTTATTATGTTGGTGAACCTGGCATTCATTGCTGAGATGTCCTCATTGTCAGTCATCTCGAACAGCTCATACAATCGCATGTATTGGTTCACTTTGGATTCCTTGACCTTGCTGGTGCCTTCATAAGTTACTTCCAGCTTTTTCCAGATCTCCTGTACTGACTCACAACCTGAAATCTTATTGTATTCTGCAGCATCTAAAGCACAGTGAAGCATATTGATAGCCGAAGCATTATTTTGTAATTTTCTGAGGTCATTCTCTGTCCACTCAGCCTCACTTTTAACAATTTTCTCATTGTTAACAGTTTTGTATGGCACATGTGGACCTTGAACAATTGCAAGCCATGCACTCATGTTTGTGGCTTGTATAAAGTTCTTCATCCTATTCTTCCAGAATGTATAATTTGACCCAAAGAATAGGGGAGGTCTAGTGATTGATAATCCCTCAGGGAGTATCTGTGTTGTTTGGTTTCCTGGGAGGAAACGAGTGCTATTCTCACCCATTTTTAGGGATCAGCTCAAGATTGTTAGATCTTTGAGTAGTGAGCTTAGGCTCTGATACCACTTGTTGGTCCCTAGTAATTAGTTCCAAGGGGGGGTTAGGAACTAATGTAACTTTTTCGCTTTTAATTATGCTGATTAAGTGTAGTTTTAAGAGTTTGATAACTCAACGTGTTGGTCAGCACGGGCGTTTGATTAGTCAGACAGTTTTAGTTCTATGCTGACTAAGACTGCTTGACTTGGGAGTTGGGAATTGACACTTGAAAGGTCAGCTTCCAACTTAGCACTCAGATTTACTCAGTTTTAGTTTTAACAATTTATAAGCTGAGTAAATACAACAAGCAACACATGCACATATATATATATATATTGAGAGAGAGTTTAGAAGTTACTCAGCACGACTTATCCTGGTTCGGCCTCTCTGCCTACGTCCAGTCCCCAGTTCCTCCTGGGATTTTCAATCCAATACTGAGCTCTTTCAAGGTAGAGCACAAACCCTTTACAAGGCAGTGAGTATGCAAGAGTACGTCCTCTATTCGTTTACTCAGCTCCTACTAAGTACTACAACCCAGCACTTAGATTTTTCTACCACTGAATACTTACAACCAAGTACTCAGCTTGACACTCTCAATATTCCTATTGATCAAAAACTTGTTCTTTTATAACTAAAGAACACCTTAGATGATTACAAAACAATCAATCTAGCATTTACACAAAGAATGGAAAAGTTGGTGTAAGATCTTTTTGTATTTGAGTGCTTTCAGAATTTTCTCTCTTGTATTTTTCTTTTGATGCTTGAGCAAATGATCCAAGAGCTATCATTGTCCTTTTATAGATGAATTTCTGATTCTGGATCATTTTGAATTGGTTTAGCCGTTAAGTCCAAAACGGCTCTTTTAGCAGACAGCTTCTGGTCAGCTTCAGTATGTTCCGCCATTCCCTTTCTCTGTTTTCTTCAGGCGTCAGGTTTTGTCTTCTTGCATCAGACTTGTCTTTTTGTGCCAGTTGTCTTTTACCAATAATCCATTTGACCCATGTTTCTTGGAATTAGTCTTCTTTGTATTTTTGAGACTTCAATTATTGGTGCAGAAGATTGGCAGACTTTGTCCTTTAGTAAACGGATCCTTCATGTTGTCCTGACTGTTACTCAGCTTTATTTGTTATCTTCGAATGTTCAACTTTCATGCTGAGTTCCTTCTTAGTCAGCTTTGTTCTGTTTGTATAATTTCGAAGGAGTCTTCTTGTTTAGTCAGCTTCGTTCTGTTTGTATAATTCCGAAGGAGTCTTCTTGTTTAGTCAGCTTCGTTCTGGCAATCTTGAAGGAAGCTTCTGATGCTAAGTTCTACTCCACTCAGCTTCTTATTCTTTCATGCTGAGTTCCGTTCCACTCAGCTTTTGGTTTATACTGACTTTTGACCTGTCTTACTTTATATATGTTTTTGCACTCAATATTGAACAGACACATTAGTACAATTAAATCAAAGCATTTAAATTTAATTGCCTCTTAATCATGGATGATTTTGTCAAATCAAAATCTTGTGGAAAGGTGTTTCAACAATGTCATCACAAGAGGAGCTTTCGCCAAACTCATGGTCGATCCAGTCCAAGTAGAACCGACTGTAGTGGATATCCTGGGAGTAACAGGACATACCATTCAGACAAAAGGCCAAGTAACGTTGGATTGTGAGTTAGCAGATGAGGACCAAGTCTGGAGGGGTGATCTGGAATTTTCTATCTTGGATGGTCAGTTAGCCTACAATATTATCCTCGGACGGCCCTTTATCTCCGAGGCAGCTGCCCTTATCTCCAAACGCCACTTAACTCTTTACATCCCTATGACCAAGGGAGGTGTAATGATCAGAGGGAGCCAAAAGGTGGCTCAGGAGAAATATTCGGCATCACTAATGATTCGCCCCCAATCTAGGGACGAAGATGAAGAGGAACTCGTCACAATGGCCTTGGGCGAGACAGAAATGTACCTCATGGCGGATGAAAAGCAGGTACGAATGGCTAAAGGGCTCAAAGGTGAAATTAAAGAAGCAATCACCAAAGTTCTCCATAAAGCGGAGGACGTCTTTACATGGAAAGATGAGATCCTCCCAGGGATCAGTCCAGACGTGATCACTCACAAACTTAACATTGACAAAGATGCAGTTCCCGTAGCTCAGAAACGGAGAAACCATGGCCTAGAAAGGCAGAAGGTGATAGAGGAAGAGATCACCAAGCTCCAACGGGCGGACGCCATCGAAGAGGTCCTTTATACACAATGGTTGGCGAACGTAGTTTTGGTGAAGAAGGCAGGCGGATCTTACCGCATGTGCATTGACTTTACGGATCTCAACAAAGCTTGTCCCAAGGACAACTATCCTTTGCCGTGTATTGACATACTCGTAGATGGAACCGCTGGACATGCTATGTACTCCTTTACAGACGTAAAGTCGAGTTATCATCAAATCCCCATAGAGCCTTCGGATAGAATCAAGACCTCGTTTGTGACTCACCAAGCCACTTATTGCTTCAAGGTCATGCCCTTTGGCCTTAAGAACGCAGGTGCCACCTATCAGCGGATGATGAACAAAATATTCGCAGAAAGCAAAGGTGATAACTACTCTGTCTATGTAGATGACATGATCATCAAAAGCACCACTGTGGAGAAGCATGCAGATGATGTAAGGGAGGTACTGGCCGTACTCCGACGCCACAATATTAAGCTAAACCCGGAAAAATGCACTTTTGGTGCGACATATGGAAAGTTCCTGGGATTCATGATTAGTGAAAAAAGAGTGAGCCCAAATCCCGACAAGGTTAAGGCTGTTCTGGAAATGCATGCACCACGGAACATCAGGGAAGTGCAACGCCTCAACGGGCGGATCGTGGCCTTGGGCAGGTTTATCTCCTGTTCAGCTCGTAGATGTCAACCTTTTTATGAGGTCATCAAGAAGCAAAAGGCATTCGAGTGGAATGAGGATTGTAAAAGGGCTTTCGAGGGGATCAAACGGTTTCTCACGGAACCGCCCATGATGAGCCGACCCCTAAAAGGTGAAAATCTCTACATGTATGTCTCAGTTACAGAAAAAGCTGTGTGCACAGTCATGACAAGAGAAGAGGATGGCCAGCAGTATCCTATCTATTATGTGAGCAAAGCATTGAAGGATGCGGAAACCAGGTATTTTAAACTTGACAAAATGGCTCTAGCCGTCGTCACCACGGCAATCCGCCTTAGGCCATACTTCCAGGCCCACACTGTCATAGTTCGTACGAATATACCCATGAGAAAGGTATTGCAAAAGCCGGACACTTCAGAGAGATTGATGGAATGGGCAATTCGCCTCGGAGAATTTGATGTGCGATATGAGAGCAGGACCGCCTTAAAAAGTCAGGTCTTGGCAGACTTTGTAAATGAATTCACAGAAGAAGGGGTGAATCTCCCTAAATCTCAAGTAGAGGAGTGGACGATGTACACGGATGGGGCTTCCTCTGCAGATGGAGCTGGCATAGGTATCGTGATCAAGGGCCCCCAGTACATAAAATTATGATACGAAGCAAAGTTGGATTTCCATGCCACCAACAATGTCGCCGAATATGAGGCTCTAATATTAGGGTTACGCCTGCTTAAAGAAATCACTCCAGAGCAGATCGTGATCTATAGTGACTCCAAGTTGATGGTCAATCAAGTGATCAAAAATTACGAGGTGAAGGATGATGTTCTGGCCAAATACGTTGTCGAGGTCAAAAAGTTGCTGGATCACCTCGAAGCTAAAAAACCAAATGGGAATTAGTCCATGTGCCCCGAGAATCAAACACTGAAGCCGATCACCTAGCAAAAATGGCTTCCAGTGAAGAGAACTGGACGGATCCGCAATGTCCCTTTGAGGTTAAAGCTGCTCCGGCATTCGCCTCCGAAGAAGTATCCCTACTCTCAACAGTAGAGGGTGATTGGCGGACAGCCCTTCGCCAGTATTTGTTAGATGGAGCTCTACCCATCGATAAAGAGGAGGCTCGGCGGATCGTCAGGAAAGCGGCCTATTTCTCCATGATCAACGATTGCCTCTATAGAAAGTCATTTAGCCATCCTTGGTTAAAATGTATTCTGCCAGAAGAAGGACAGCAAGTCCTCAGGGAGCTGCATGAAGGATCATGTGGGGCCCATGAGGCATCCGCCACTATCTTAAAGAAATCCAGGTTAGCAGGATTTTATTGGCCCACTGTCGAGCTCGATGCACAAAAATTGGTGGAATCATGCCATAGTTGTCAGATTCATGCGAATGAATCACACACTGCCAAACATCTCCAGAGGCCTATCATTGAAGGGAGACCCTTTGCCATCTAGGGGATTGACATCGTTGGACCGTTTCCTCCTACTCGTAGACAGAGGAAATATGTGGTAGTGGCAGTAGATCATTTCACCAAGTGGGTAGAAGCCGAAACTGTTTCCTCCATCACGGCTGAACGAATGGTGGAATTTGTTAAAGACAATATCGTGGGAAGATATGGCATGCCCCACACCATCATCACTGATAACGGAACACAGTTCAACTGTGATGAGTTCAAAACTTTCTGTGAGAAGTTGGGCATTTTGAACAGATTCGCCTCCGTTTATTATCCCCAATCCAACGGTATGACTGAAGTTACGAATCGGACGATCGTAAAAGGAATAAAGAAAAGATTGGGGGAACATGATAAGAAGTGGGCGGATCAGTTGACAAGCGTCTTATGGGCGTATCGCACCACTCCTAGAACGGCCACAGGAGAAACGCCATTTGCCCTCTCTCATGGTGTAGAAGCTGTAATCCCAGTCGAAATACTGGTCCCAAGTGATAGAGTTGCATTCTATTGCGAGGAGGACAACAACCACAGATTAACAGAGAGTCTTGATCAAGTGGAGGAGCGAAGAGATAAGGCTTATGTACGTATGGCGGCATACAAGCAGCGGATCGCCGCTTACCATGACAAAAATGCCAAACTTGTAGACCTGAATGTGGGAGACCTCGTGCTCCGCAAAGCTGACAAAATCCAGTCTCGAGAAGGGAAGGGCAAGCTAGGGCTCACCTGGACGGGTCCATATCAAATAGTGGACAAGATTGGGTTTGCCACATTTAAGATTCAAGACATGGAGGGGAACACATTACCACGTACGTGGAACCTCCAAAATCTCCACAAATACTTTGTCAGAAAATAAGATGTACATACGGTCTTGAGTACTCTTTTTCCTTTAGTAAGCTTTTTTCCCATATGGTTTTTCTTATTAAAGGTTTTAACGAGGCTCACATGTAAGACCTGCTTGCTGTAATAAGGCATTTCTCCTATCAATAAACATCAATTGTTCTATTGTCTATGTTCTTTTTAAAAATTTTATTGCAGCAATATAAATATTCCAGTCTTAAAAAGAAGGGGGGCATCCAACGCTCTCCACATTGAGAAAGTACTGCTATCTCATAGCTACTTTTTCTCCTCAAAGAAAAAAAGGACAAGTCTCATGGGCGGATCCATCTCTAGAGGATCCCCATTCGAGATAGAGTTAAAACGATCCTTGGACGCAAGGTCTTTACACTCTCTTACTCCCTTTCCAAAGAAGGGTCTACAAAGTCCTCTAGGCGAATCACTTCACCTCAAAGATAGGTCACAAGTTGATCCCTAAGGCAGCTTTACTTCCTCTAAAAGGAATAAAACAGCTTTAAACCTTCACAAAGGTTCGCACAATGGAGTATGGTTGGCCACCTGCTCCAAAATAAATCCTAGATGCTTATATATTTACTTACGCAAACATAAAGGTAAAATAAATAGCTACCATAAAGATTAAACAAAATGTACTTAACAAGTTTTACAAAACAAAAAAGACATCAAGTAATCACAGGAGCATCCTCCTTAAAATTCTTCTCGCCAGAAGCACCAGTTTGAGAGGCTTCCTTCTCGACAGCCTTGGATACGCTCACCAAGGAGACTTCCTTTTCCACGGAAAGTGTTTCCCCAGGAAGAGCGGTGCCATTGGTTATCAGCTCCTCGCCAAACTTCGGGGGCACTTCCTCGAGATCCACTAGCTGGACGTTGGTGGCAGGTTTGCTTTCTTCAACGGGTCCCTTCATCCATTTTCGAACATAGTCTCGGAGGTATTCCTTGATATCAGGGATTTTGTTAAATTTAAGAACATCTTCTGGCTCTGGAACGGCGAACTGCGGATCTGTGAAATCGATCTCAGGATGCACCAGCGAGACATACGCCATGATCAGTTCGCCGTAAAAGAAAGCCTGCTCGCCAGCCATGTACTCAGCTTCTCCTACAACATTCTCAAGCTCCTTGGCATCAGCCTCGATCTTCTCCTTCAGCTTCTTTATCTCGGCATCCTTGAGGGCCATGGCAGTCGTGGCGGATGCTATATTCGCCCTGGCGTCGGCTATTTCCTTCTCCAACCTATCTATGGTAGCCTTATCCGCCACACCTTGAAGGAGCTCCGCCTCCATAGCACGTATGCGAGTGTACATCTGTCAAAAGCAAATATTTTTGTCAAGAATGAAAGAACAAAGGTATAGCTTTTTCTGAAAAAGTTCCTTTCTAGCAACGGGACCTACCGTGAGAAGCTCAGTCTTCCCCCTTTGAGCATGCATTGATCCGGGAATCTGATTCTGATTCCTCTACACCTCACCCAACTGGCCCAGAGCCTCATCCAAGTCGTTGATAACTGACTCATTCTCTAAGGATCCTTCGGCCCCATACTTAGCGGACCAGTATTTGCCTAGGTCAGGCTTCGCCGTCTGCACAAAGAAGTAAGGATCAAAACTTAAAATCTAAACATAACGAACAGACGAAAGGTAAAGGCAACCTACTTGTTCCATCTCCCCCGCAGGCATGGCGGATCTCATGGCATCCGCCATAAACTTGGGACCACTAGAAGTTGCAGGATTCCTCCTTTTCAGCGGCGGATCGACCATTGCATCCGCCAGACGTTTCCCTGTGTCCTTTTGAGGATTCGCCACCTGAGCTTTCTTGCGAGCCTCATCCTCCAACAACTTCCTATGCTTCTCTGCAAAAGCGTGATTGGCCTTAGATAAACCCCTGCCATAGAAAACAATAAAGTAATCAAGGTTCAAGAAGAAAACAAAGTTACCTTGGTCAAACTGTGTAATCTTCGAGTAAATGAACTTGTCCCCATCTTTGCGAATCAAGGGAATATCACTCATCATGAAGGCTAAAGCGTCCGCATATGTCCAGGCATCCGCCTTGACACTCTTCATGAGCTCCGCCACTACCTCATCACTCGCCGTCAATATTCGCATATCACCCGCCATATGCAAGGGTTTGGGATTCCAGAATGTTGGAAACCCCAGTGATTCGCCCTCGTTTATCTTCACGTAGAAGAATTTCTCATCCCAACAGTGGACATTGGACATTTTGCCACTGAATGGCGAATACACTCCAAATTTTGCAAAAGTAAGAAACGACTCCGACTTTCGCTTTGACGGTTTATGAAAAGCTCTAAAGATCCGCCCAGTGTATACTACCCCTAAATTCGAAGCTAGATAGCAATCTAAAGCAATATCTAACCAGCCATTGGGGTGTAGTTGGCTGGCTGTGATATCGAAGTAGGAAAGGATGCCCACCATCATCTTGGGAAGAGGAAGTCGGAACCCTCTCTCCACGTGACTACAATACACAGTTAAAAAGCCACTTGGCGGACAGGAGGGACGTTGATGAGCCGCCGCTAACTGAGTCTCATAGTTATTGATCCATGGGAAGCGAATCACTGGATCCGCCAGATCCGCGGCACTCATGCGAGACGAAGTGGACTCCGCTCGGGGATTCTTTTTCCTAGGTTGGGCAGAAGAGGAGGCCATTGTCCTCGAAAAATGCCTTAAGTCTACGACCGGAGCAATACCGGTGGCCGAAGTAGAAAGAATTTGACTCCTAGTGGAACGAGTTTGATAGCGATTACACGCCGAGTTACGCAACTCAGCTAAATCGGAGCAAGCTGTGTCCTCGGAGGAGGATGAATTTTCCGATGACGACGTAGTCCAACTAAAACTAACTACTATTTCGGGAGGAGGGGTCAAATTAAAAAGCTCAGAGGTCGATCTAGAAGATGACGAAGAACTCCTAAACATTCAGAAAAAATAGTATGAGAAAAGATGAACTCACATGTAAGCGAAAGCCTTGAAAGAACTCTGAAACTCCCAGGAAAAGCTTCGAGCAGTGAAAAGGCAAATGGAAACGAAATAGGGAAGGAAGAGAAAGAGAAGGAAGAAGAAGGTGTCTTCTCTTTCCTTGGACAGAGCACCCGTTACACGTGTCACTCTGCGATTGGCATCGGACAAAGTGCTCATTAATGCATGTAGTCATGACGGCGCGTAGAAGCTCAAAATCCCTAAAGGACTTTAAGGGAACTTTAGGGGGGGCTTCTGATAACATTGAGATATTATCCCGAGGACCAAAAGGGATATTCACCTAAGGAACGCCGCGTATTGATCCTCCTAAGAGATCCGTCTGGCGGATCACCAAGGTCCCATCAAAAGAGACCTGCCGGCGAACCTATGAGGCGAATCTCCTTGAAACACACATTCGCCATTATAACGGTTGGGCCGACTTGGCCATAAAGACCATTAATGAGCTATCAATTAGCTCACCGCCAGCTTCTAGGTAACTTGTAACCGCCATTAATGGAACATTAATGGAGACTTTCTGGTTACTGAAGGTTAACTTTCTAGCTATATATAGCCTACGTCTCAGGCTATCAAGGTACACACTCTCTTATCCTTTGTCAATTCAGTTTGCCCTCTTGCTCTTCCATACTGACTTTGGCATCGGAGCTTCCCCTCGTCGAACCCAACGACGCCCCCACAGGGACGGAAGTTGATCAGAATTTCTCCGCTTGTCATCAATCATGATTGCATCGAAATTTGCGAGAGCTTCACAGCTTTTTCCTAAATCTCCTCTTCAAGCCTTCCATCTCAGAGTTTAGTGATATGTCCCTCCTACAATGACAATTGCAGACAATATGGTGTCTGATAGAGCATATGACATAATCCTAAAATTTTGCGAGTTTGATGCCATGTTTAGCACCATTTAACTTTCTTGCAATTGTGTCATTGCGGCTACATTTTCATTCGTAACTTCCTGGATATGTCCAATATTGTAGATGAGTTGTTTGGTTACTCTATCCATGGAATTCACTAGATCAAATGAGCCAGACATTCCTTGATACGTCTGTTGAGGTCAAACGTGATTTGAAGGAGCCTAGAGGGTTGCCACAGACATCTATAGGGGTTTTGGGTTCTTGCATTTTCCACGAGGACAATGGATTCATTTATTTCTCAAGATAAATCCTGGATGCATTTTTGTTCAATCAACATTCACTGCACCAATTTACCATTTGAGGTAAGACATAATAGAGGGTAAATTTCATCAATGGTGTACAACTTTTGCCCAATTTCACACTTTGGTGTACCAACTTTAATTTGTCTCACTAATATGTACGACCTTATAGATGACCTCCCACTATGGTGTACAACAGATAAAAATAACCGGTCAACGCTCAATCAACGAGCCACCTCAGCTTTGACCGATCAAAAATTCAAAAAAATCAACCATTTAATATAAAATTTCTTTCTCTCTCACTTCAAATTTCTTTCTTTCTAACTCCCCTCTCTAACCTCTTTCTCTCTCTTCAATCAAACTTTTATCTATAAGGTTTGTACTGTTTGAGGCAAATGTATAGGATTTGCATAACCATGCATAGGACTTCAATTCTAGATTGTTCTATTTTCTATCCCGTCAAAAGGAATGGAGTATATTAACATAATGGCAAACTACAACCTCAGATACTATTAGTTCAGGTCATATTGATGGAATGGCAAAATGCAGCCTCAAATGCTTGGATTTCTCAAAACTTTTTCCCATTTATAAACGTTCATAATGTGTAGCTCCAAACTCTAAAATGGAAGGAAATTGAAGAAAAAAAAAACAGATCAGCTCAAATCTTCTTCAGATATTTATGAGTTTAGGCAATTTGCTCGTTGAAGAAACTTTCCATTACCTTCACTCAAAATTATCACTCCTGCAAAAGATAATTATCACTCTAAAATGGAATGAAGGTCTACAAGCTGTCGGCTGAAATTACACCAAATGTGAACGAGAGAGATTTTTGGGTTTTGATTTTGATTAAGCAAATTTCATGTTTCAGGTTTTTGGATTTTTGATTTTGATAAAATGTTCCTTTTGTGTTCGATTATTGAAGTTAGAGAGAGAAGTTAATGGGGGAAGAGTAGTTAGAGCGAGAAATGGAAAATTAGAAAGAGAAACTATGGAAGGTGCTGTTTTGGTAATTGAAGAAGATGGAACTGCAGTATAATGGAAAAAGATAGAAGGGATGGTATAATAGTAATTGAACATAAATGGGCCCCGTGTTTTTAAGGAATGAGTTGAAAAAATTGTGAAATAACAAGTTTGATCGGTCATTTTTATCTACTGTAGACCAAAGTGGAAGGTCACTTATAAATTCGTATACATTAATGAAACAAATTGAAGGTTGTACACTAATGTGTGAAATGAGACAAATTATACACTATTGATGAAATTTACCCAAAATAGATGATCAAATGGATACGTCCACCCTAGTTACCCAATCATTTACTCCTATGGCTTGATCGTTTGGAAATGCTATTCCATTGTTTTCCATATTTGTGTGGAGTCTTATTGGTGTCTCATCCACTTGTCTCTATGAGCTTTCCTCGTTCATCCACACGTCTTTACATTTATTTTATTCTGACATGGTTTAATCCGAAGGTTCTCCTTGCACCATACGTCCTGGTACTCCTCGATGAGGACACGTGTATACAGTAGTTATATTTACAAGAATAAATAAGCTTTTTTCAAGTAAGTGATATTGAGCTAGACATTATTGTTAATGGCGACAATAAAAAAAAGAAGGTTGGGAATTCAAAATGGTAACCCTTCGTACAACTAGCAGGACATACATACCTAATGTATATAAAGATGTAGGATAGAAGGAACAAAAAATTGATATGTATAATACAATAATCTGAATGAGCAAAATGTGAAACACGGAGTACATGTTTGATATGATATCAGTACCAAGCAGCCCAGCCCCATTTTGTACTAATTATCCATTCTTTATACAGCTAGCAACATAAATGATGAAATTAAACTCATCCAGCAAATTAACTAGTGGTGATGGTGCACACACTCAGCAGGAGTGGCTGGAAACCTAGTAGAATCAGTGCAGTAGTCATACACCATATGATTAGCCTTAACCCACAACAGCTGATGGCTTTGATGCACATTGAGGTCAGACAATGTTGGCTCATCCCACCAGTACTTTCTTTCACCATTGCTGCTGCTACATTTCTTAGCATTCTCAACTGCTGCTACTGTAACTGGGCATTCACACCCATCTATTTCAAATCCCTTATATGATGCTACGAAGGGTGCATGTGTCCAATCTGTTTTTATACGCCCACCCTGTGTTGCCCAGTCATCTGCATTCCATATTGAACTGTATACTCCCATTGCCTGATCCTTTGGGAATGCTATTCCCTTGTTTTCCATATTTGTGTGCAGTCTTATTGGTGTCTCATCCACTAGAAATCTGTTTTCATTTTTAATTATTAACAGCAAACAGTAATTTATTCTACATCAGAATGACTGACTTTTCACATCTTTTCAGAACCCATCAATAATTTATCCAAGACCCACACAACAATGGAATCATTATCAAGAAAAAACAACAGCTAAATATCAAGACACCACATCTTTTATA
This sequence comes from Euphorbia lathyris, assembly GCF_963576675.1. Taxonomy (NCBI): domain Eukaryota; kingdom Viridiplantae; phylum Streptophyta; class Magnoliopsida; order Malpighiales; family Euphorbiaceae; genus Euphorbia; species Euphorbia lathyris. The sequence continues at coordinate 43,935,834 of NC_088914.1, forward strand.
AAATTATTTTCTCCTCATGTTGATAATTAGGTGCTTCTTTTTGGAGCCTTTTCCACCTTCACCACTAAGAATTAAAGATCAAAAATGTATTTTGCAGTGAATCAGTTTGGTATCCTATGAAATCAATTTAAGTGTTAAATCTTGCATATTTAAGCTAATGTGGGAAGATAATGTGAAGGTGCTTACACAACTTGGTGTTGATTCCAGAGAATAGAGTAAGAGTGGAAATCCTTTGTAGGGTCAAACCAAAGGTTCAACCTTTGCTCTCTGTTACCAACGCCATTAACGTAGACATTGGTTTGAACCAGGTAAGGTTCGCCTGTGGTGTTACCCAGGAACTCGAAGTCGAACTCGTTGTGATTTGGACCGTCCGATGACATCTGTAACATTATAGATCAAAGCTTGAAAATTGGTTTTGGCTCAACGAAACAAAGAAAACAAATACAATTGGATTGTGCCCTTAAAACAGGGAAAATCATCAAACCAAAGCCAAAGGGTTAGTAATATGTAACTTACATAGAAAGCAGTAACAGTTCCGGCAGAGTCGCCATCCACAAGCTTAATCTGTACGGTCACTTTCCCAAACATGTATTTGCTTTTGGAATTGAAACCAGCACCTGCGAAATAATTATGCAATGGGTAACAGATTGTTTAAGAAAATAACAATTTTAATGACAGAGTTGGTTTAATACCAGAATAATTATCGAGCTTCATCCTCAGAAGCTCTCCTTCGTAGAGAAAATGATCAGGAGCCCAGGTTGGTTGATATAACTCATCGAATCTTGCGGAGCTAACCGAACCCACAATTATTAGACCCACAAGAAAGAATCCGACTAACACAGACATTTTCAGATGAAGTGAAAACGGGAGAGAAAGCTATAGAAAGTGAAGCCGCTTGCTTCTTCTACTCTGAAATGTCTCGCAGAGGAACACTGCTTTTTATAGCCAACTCCTTTACCTTCCTCTACAAGACGGGACCAGACCCCGGACCCATCTTCTCCCATTTTCACTAGGAAAAAATCATCTCACTCCTTTATCTTCTTATTTTCATGCGTTGAGCTTCCTCGAAGAAAAACTCGTTTTTTTTTTTATATTAAGCGTATAATGTTTAGAGTAGTGAATTTTTAATCTGCAATTGGATTAATATAAAATTATTCATTTCATTTTATCATTTGAAATTTATATTTTTAATAAATCCAAAGTAAAATTTACACTTATAGTGTATATATAAAGAAAAGTAAAAACTATATTGAAAACTTTAAAACATACGACTTCAAATATACACAACATTACGTTAAGAGTTTTATGTTCACAGTTACTGATTTTATAAGGGAAAATTACAAAACTGGTTTAAATATGAGGCTCATTTGCATATTTAACTCATTTACTCAACCTACTATATATCTAGACTGTTTTTATGTGACTTTCTCATAATACCTTAACCTTTCCACTTCCTCCTTACGCGAACAGTCTCTCCACACTTCTTCTTGGTTACGCGAAACGTTTGGCTCCTCCATTAATGATTCTCAGACTTTTGATCTTTCTATCTTTCTTTAAATTGCACGAAATCTGCACCATTTCTCCAAATCACAATGTATTTCTCTTCTTCATCTCTTGATTCTTCATCTTCCTAATGTTAGAAAACGAAACCATGGTTCTTCATCTTCCTGATCTTGCTCGTTACTTGGTTTCTTTCTTCTTGATACCATCAAAGAAATGGTTATTCTAAGTTATTTCCATCGTTTTTTCCAATTTATCATATTGTTATTGTCGCTTTTAAGGGTGAAAGGCGCGAAAAGTTTAAGTATCTACTGTTTTCTCTGCGTTTTCCATGAAATCACTTCGCGTAGTCGATGATTTCGCAAAATCTGCGATGAGAAAAAGCCTGAAACGTGACAATTTGCTTAGCGAATCGATTATTTCGCGAAGTCCGCGAGTAGAAAAGTTCATGATTTCACTCGCACACTTCGCGAAAGCATCGATTCGCTAAGTAGATCGTCACGGTTTAGACCTTGCACACTTCGCGAAAGCATTAATTTGCTAAGTAAAATCATCATTTTCCCTGCACATTTACATTCGCATGCTTCGCTAAGCCTCATTTCGTGAAGCCAAATCGTTATTTTTCCTGCCTAACACGATTAATTTTTTCTGAAAGTGATTGAATACATCACATCCATTTCTGGAAGGCGGCGTATTGGGCTGCAGAGGAGAAATTAGTCTAAAAATAAAAAGTATAAGGACCATAATGAATTTTAAAAAGTAAAATTTGGTCAAAAATATTTTCCTATGAAATAAAGGTGATGAAGCAAATGAAGATCCTTTCTTCTAGCGTCATCAAGCCCGGGCCTCGACCGGATGTCCATCGGACCCGGATGAATGCCTTCACCTCGAGAGAAGGACATATGTCCAAAGAACTTTAGGTGAGGCACAACCTATAAATACCTCACTATAAACCCACAAAGGTAACTTCTTCTCTCTCTAAGAACTTGGACTCTCTCTATATACTCTCTTTGCTAATTTGATCGTCAGAGTGTATTCAGGGGACCGCTCCCGGCACAGGTGGATCCTTTCCGATTAACTTGTCTGACTCTTCAATATTTGGTGCAGTGAACGTGGACCGAACATTTTAAAACCCTTCTCTTTGTTTCCCTACCCCTGACATGACGTAAACACCCCAACCGGTGGAACCTTTGCCCACCAAAGAAATAGTGGGCACAGTCACCCTACTATGACTCTTTGTATTGATCCGGGATAGAAAATGTGCTTACACTGTTAGGAGTGGTTATAAAAGCCTTATATCCCAACTTGATGTTAACAATAGTTAATTGCAATCGGTTTGGAACTCAATTTCGAATTTTCATGTTCCTCCAAAGGTCAATAATTTGTTGAGGAGGTCTATGGTTGGCTGATGCGCGTTTTATGTATACGTGCATGTGAAGGCAAGTGTACCTTAGTCGTGTATCAAGTAATAAAGTGAAAGTAGAGTATCGTTCCCACGAGGATGGTGATTATAAGTACTAATCTCTTTGCTTACTATATATTATTTAAACAATTGAAATGTAGAGTTTGTTTGACAGCCAAGTTAAGACTTAAGCAAGAAATGAAATGAAAATTATACAAATTAAATTACTTATATTTAAAGAAACTAAGGCTTCTAACTTCACTTAACCTCTTTGCTTGGTAATATCGCTTAACCCATTTTAAGTTGTTTTATCTTTTTTAAGATGTCGATTTTTCTTATTAACTAATAGATTCTCGAGATTGGCTCTAAACTCTCGATTAATTACTTTCCCTCGGTCCGGCTCAAGTAATTAATCTAGAGAAGCATTAAGTTTTATTAATCTAAACCTTTTTAACCTACTTTACCTTGGTCCGGCTAAAGTGATTACTTAAGATTCAAGAAAACTCGCTCGAGTAATTAGTTCTAAACTTTCGATTAATTACCTTCCCTTGGTCCGGCTCAAGTAATTAATCCAAATAAGCATTAAGTTTTCTTAGTCCCAAACCTTTGATTTATTACTTTCCCTTAGTCCGGCTCAAGTAATAAATTTAAGATTTGTAATAAGATTCATAAAAAACCTTAGAAAACCAATAAGCCACACTAAATGGTCATTAGGTCCAACTTATGAATTTCGATTAATCAATTTAGTCACAGTCAATATAAACGATTAATTATATGCAAGTAGGAAGTTGGCCCATCTCCTACAAGCATTAAGAAACATAAGTTAGTTCTAAAAAAGGATAAACATAGCTTAAATAGGTTAAATGTAATTTCCACATAATTAAGGTTAAGATCCGCATTTAGCCTTGGTTAAGGGGTTTTTAGCCCATGATTAGATGAAAACACATCTTAAAAAGATAGATAATGGAGTTCATAGTAATAAAAAAGATTAATGTTTACAAAAAAACCGTAATGACGATGCTGAACGAACTTCTTCGGTAACTTGAAACTTACTTTTATTAGATGAACTTTTGCACAAACAGCACTTTGAGAACAATAACAACAATTACAACAACACAAATAACTGATTTTTGAAGAGAAAAATCAGCAAAATAATATCATAGAGGGAAGAATTAAGCCTAAGCTTGGTGTGTCTTCAAATGGCTCCTAATGTCTCCTTTTATAGTAAAATGACACACATACTTCCAAAGACCAAGTCTCCTTATGGCCTCCCACTCCCCAATCTTCTGAATTCAGCCTGTAAGAGAGGGTGGTGGAAGACTTTGACAATTTAGGAGTTGAAATGTGTAAAGGTGGGAAAGGAATCATATGCTTCAACATGTTCATCAACTTTGGATAATTTGCTGGGCCTGATACACTTCGAATTTGGAGATGATTATTATTAGTCATTTGTTCACATTTCTCTTAGCTTTCTAATGCATTTTGAATCGCCTCAATCTAAGTCCGTATGAGGGAGATAAGTTGAAATTACGAAAATGTGTCAAATATGTCCTAGTGTGAACAATTGGACTTTTATCTTACAACACCAATCCGCTACGAAGTTCCCTTGGATGTCACTAAAACTCTTTTTTCTGGTCCCTTTTACTCACGAGTTATCGTCTTAAGCCCCGACTTGGTTATTCGTGGCTAAAACCTTACGAAAGTGCCTAAAACACATACAAAGTGACTTAGATACATAAAATGAAAAAAATATACAAAAACCATTATTGAAATTTATTTAAATGGTACAAAATAACTAGTAATTAAATACTAAAAATGCTATAAATTATGACGATAACATTGGCCCTTTCTCGTCAATGGATAATTTGAAGTTTCATCTAGTTCCGATCTCAGATGTTTGTCCAGTTTGCTCGAAAATTATTGAGGATACCTTTCATGCTCTTGTTTGTTAGGATACAGCTCGGGGGATTTGGCACCTCTCTCCCATTGGTTACATTAGTTCCCAATTCTCCAGTTTTATCGATTTTTGGATCTTTATCTCCTCCAAGCGTCATTCTATGATTGGGTGTGCTGCTATGATTTGTTGGATTGTTTGGATTAATAAGAATAACGTTATATGGAACCAAAACATTTCTGCACCTTCCATCTTACTTCATAATGTTATTCATTTTCTTGCTAATTGTAACGCTGCTCAAATTGCTTGTAAGCCTATCATATTGAGTAGTCAGATCTTCATTGGTCTCTGTCGGCTTCAGTTGCTTCAAACTAAATGTCGATGCCGCGATTTTTTTGAAGAGACTTGTACAACTAGGTTCGGGTGTGTCCATAGTAAAGGTGCAAACGAGTCGAACCGAGACCGAACATGGGCAGGCTCAGCTTGAGAAGTTCGGAGATCGGGCTCGGCTGGAGCTCGAAGCTTGTCGAGCGGCTCGCTTTGATTTTTTTTGAAATAATCTTGAATATACTTAATTATACATCATTAACATTTTATTATCTAAAATCAGTCTCATAATGAAGGAATACTAGATTTAAACTTCAAAAAACAAATATAATATACAATGGACAACAAATTTAAACAAAGTAATAAGATTAAACAAATATAAAATCTAACAAATTTGAGTTTAATATGTAGTCTACAACCATATAGTTTCAAATTGAGTTTTGTGCCAAACATTTATGTATGGTTCAAAGTTACTAATTAAAAAAACTAATAAAAAAATTACAAAATTAAAATGTATTTAAATTAAAAAATTAAAATCAATAATATATATAAAAAAAAACTCTCGAGACTGCTCACAAGCTTTCGAGTCGAATTCAAGAAAGTTTAGACTCAGATTCATTAATGATCGAGCTGATTTCGAAATTGAGTCGAGCTCAATTGATCCAAACTTTGATCGAAATTTGATCGAGCCGAACTCGAACAATATGCGAACTAGGTAGGCTCGTTTGCACCCCTCGTCCTTAGGGGTTCTTTTGGTGAATTTATAGCTGCTACCAATAGTTAATTGAAGGAACAGTTGATGTTGCTCTGACAGAAGCATTATCTATCAAGAAAGCATTGAGTTAGATAAAAAATATATATTAGAACAATATTCAAATAAAATCAGATTCTTGGATTATTATTCATTTCGTGGCTCATATATGAAAGACTTTATCACTTTTTCATATCAAAGTCAATAATTATATTTATATGCATAACAAATTTATTAATAGTTTTATTCGTTTTTGTTAAGAGACTGACAAACGATTCAACTCATGTTTTGGTTTATCTAGTGTCTTCAATAGAAGTGAATGGTTTTCTGTCACTTTCTTTTCTATTGTAATGCTTTCAATTTTTTACGTTTTTTAAATAAAAAAATTATCTTTTATGAAAGTGTTTTTTCCTTCCGCTCCCCTTTTACCACATCATGCTATTTTTTTTTTATGCCAAATACCACGTCGGATTCAAAAGAATATAGTAACAGAAAACGAACAAGAGAAAATAAAAATGTAGCCGTTACTACTTAGCTGGCTAAAGCTGGGTACTGTAGTGAAGACCACTTGGTACGACATCGATCAGTTGCAGAATAACCAATGATATATTGCCACGTAAAAAATTACAGCTGTTTCACTACCCTGTCCAGTTGTCACTGGCAGTACGAGTTAAAAGCCCCTTCTTTCCCTCAAGCGCTTTCGATATCTTACTTTCAGGCAATAAAATAATCACTCGGACGTATACATTCAAAATTTTACTCGCGGCGTTTGGCAAATCAGCTGCGCTGCAACAACGAGCAGAGATAGATCAATGGCTTCATTCGGAGAGTATAAACGATTTCGTACGCGAGGAACTGAACAGAAGAGAAAGATGCGGAGTTCACTTTATCATTTTTGTTTTCTTGTTTTACTTTGATCATAGAAGTGCCAGCTGGGCAGCACAAGAGCACTATGCAATGCCACATCTTATTAAATACTAGTATCTCTTTAAACATTGAGGGCATTTGGCAGGGAATTTAATTCCCATAAAAAATTACTTTAAAGTAAATGAACATAGAGATGCGTGCCATTATTAATAGAGAAAATGGTTAGTGATCATAAATAACAATGTAAAGAGGCTTGGTAGGATTATAGCATAACTAATGATTAGAGGAGGTGTCGAAAGGCAAAAATTAGAAAATTAGATCAAATGAGAGATAGGATAGTATAGGTAGCTGTCTAGGGTCTCCAATTTACAAAGGCTTCCGATCAAAATTTGTTTCAAATTTGATAATTATTAAAATTGCTATGATCAAAAAGTAGATTTGGTTTTATAACAAAATATAATGTTAGACTGAATGATAAATGTATAATGGAGTTATTTATAAGGATGAGAGTTTGACCATTGAATCTATATATTTTGATTTTTTTCTTTTATTCCTGATTTTCTCTTATTATTATTATAATTATGGAAAATTTTAGGGTACTCCTGGAGTAATACTCCCTACCAATCAATCCATGACACGTGTATATATATTTCTCTTTCCACCAATCATGCCCATGTAGTGGGATTCAAAAACGATTTTGATTGGCCGGGAGTATTACTCCCGGTGTACTGTAAAATTTCTCATTATAATATAAATTTCTTTTCATTTTATTTTTCAAATATGTTTTGTTTTTTTATTATTATGATTATTATTTTTATAATTTTAATAAAAAAAATTATAATCTTAATTTTTTCCTTAAACCAAAATGCTAATATATTTTATTAATATATATTCACTCTAAAATGACTAATATATTATATTATATATTGATTTACTTGTTACAATATATTCACTATGACAGAGTTGATTGGAGATTTTTAGAGGTAGTAATAGCACGATTGGGGTTTAATTTGACTTGGATTGGATGGATAATGCTTTGTGTTTCAACGGTAAATTACAAGGTTGCAGTTAATGGAGATCTCACTGAGACTATTATATCGGCCAGAGGTCTTCGTCAAGGTGATCCTCTTTCACCTTATATATTTATCTCATGTGTTGAAGTGTTGTCCCGACTGATTACCAGAGCGGAGGATCAGAACTTAATAACTGGATGCAAAGTAACTAGAAGGGCACCGACGAGTTCTCACAACTTCTTTGCAGATGATAGCTTCATATTCTTTGGTGCCACTATCAATGAGACAAGAGAAGTAGTGAAAATATTAACTGATTATGAAATTGCTTCGAGTCAATTTGTGCAAGTCAGGGATCTTTTTTAGCTCTAATATAGGGGAGTAGTTGCAAAACGAAATCAAGAGAATCCTCAGGGTCCACGCACCATTAGACAAGGGAAGATATCTGGGGCTTCCATCTCTGATTGGTAGGTCAAAACGAAGCATCTTTGTATTCCTGGTGGATAGATTGAGAAAGAAATTGGGTGTTGGGGGTTCCGTTTCCTATCATAGGCCGGTAAGGAAGTGCTTCTCAAATCTGTTGCATAGACGCTTCCTACTTTTTGCATGAGTACGTTCCTTTTAACGAGATCTATTTGTTATGATTTGCAGAAACTCATGAATTCTTTTTGGTGGGGTTTAAAACCTGAGGGAGAATGGGTATTCATTGGTTTGATTGGGGTACCTTATGTCAAGGTAAAAGAGTTGGGGGGAATGGGGTTTAAAGACCTACATTTATTCAATCTAGCATTATTATTAGGTAAGTGGGGCTGGAAATTGTTAAGATCTCCAAATACTTTAGTAGGGAAAATCTTCAAAGCTAAATATAATCCAAATGAGTTCTTACTAAATTAGGCAATAACCCTAGTATGATTTGGAGAAGTATTTGAAGCAGCCTAGATATTTTAAGGTTGGTTGTGGCAGGAAGATTGGTGGCCGATTGAACGAAGCTGGAAATAGTGCATAGACAGCTATCGAGACTGGGCAGCTTTTCAATGGAAGGCGGTGAGGCAAGAGCCGCTAACACGACTGCACCCCATTGGCAACCACCCCCTCACGACAGAGTTAAATATAACACAGATGCAGCGGTTTTGGCAGATGAGGATAGATGTGGACTTGGGGCAGTGGTACGTGATGAGAAGGGTAAATTTCTTTTATGTAGTAGTAGTTTAACCCATGGCCTAAAAGACTGATGCGCGCGGTGCCTAGTAGTATGGTGTGTGAGATGAATAAGTTATCGTGTGTGTGCGTTATGATTAAGGTCCTTCTACGTGCTTTAACTCTACTAGACGCTACTACGTAGGGGCAAGTGTACCCCGTCGTATCAAGTAATAATCCGGTTAAGACCGGGTATCGAATCCGCTGGATTTATAACCACAAGTATTAAACTACTCGGTTCTATTCGTTATCTAAGCGGTGAATACTTTAGTTTGGTTTGGGTGACAACTACAAACTACTCCTAAACTATGGGAGACAGATTTATATAATCAAAACTCCAAAGAAGTGATACGGGTGACGATAAGTTATAAATATCATAAACAATAACTCTGAACATATACGATTGATAATTTACTCTTGCAAAGATGACTACGTGTGACCGACCGACCCGTGAAGTACTTAGACTACGTGGTTCCTCCTAAAGGCATGTCTAATGCGAGGGATCAGAAACTAGGGCTCGTAAGTTCGGTGGCTTGTCAATTCATACGGTTTCCGGTGTGTCAATTCCGGTAAGGCAGCACCTATATGGTGTTGAAACACCTTTCCACATGATTTTGATGTGACAAAATTATTTAAGTTAATCCCATGATTAAACAATTAAATTTAAGTGCTTTGATTTAATTGTACTAATGTGTTTGTTCAATGTTGAGTAAGTTAAGTAATAAGAACAGGAACTAAAAATCTATAAGAGAAAGTCAAGACGAAGTCAGCAGATGCAAGAAGCTGAGTAAAATGCAACTCAGCTTAGCGAAAGAAATGTCTTCTTTAGAAAAGCTTGAAGGCGAAGCCGCTATGTCAAGCTAAGTGTCCATCAGGTCAGCCTCGATAGTGATCAACGTTGAAAACAAAATCTGTCGTATTATGAGAAAAATTCAGAAGACTCAGATATCTGTCGGAAGGACCTTTTCGAGAAGCATGGACAATCTGATAGTTACTAGAAGACAAACCTGGCGCAAGAAGACAAACCTGGCGTTAGAAGACAAACCTGGCAAACCTGGCTCTTGACGAAAACAGAAGATAGGATTGGCCTACATCACTGAGTGCTGACCAAGTGATGACGAATGAAGATCGTTTCCCCACAACGGCTATGTCGGGATTCAAATCATTGGCGCCTCAAAGATCACTATAAAAAGGCCAATTCATCACTTGGATCAAAAGAAGATACACAAGACAGACAAGCAAATCTTCATCAAGTCAATTCACTTGCAAAATCTAAAATAGAAGCTGTCTGAAAAGAAAAAGAAAGCTCTTACACCAACTCCTATTTTTGTGTAAAAGTCTAGAGTGATTTTATTCATCTAAAGTGTTCTTCACTAAGTGAGAACAAATCTTGTATCATCTGTAAAAGGTTAGAGAAGCTGAGTACTCGGTTATAGTACTCAGTGGTAGAGAGAGGCTGAGTACTCGGTTATAGTGCTCAGTAGTAGTGATAGGATTGAGTAGACGAATGGAGGACGGTACTCTTGCATACTCAGTTGCTATTGTAAAAGGTTTGTGCTCTACCTTTAAAGAGCTCAGTAGAGGATTGAAAAAGCTCGGAAGGATTCCGGGGACTGGACGTAGGCGGAGAGGCCGAACCAGAATAAGTCTGCTGAGTAACTTCTAACCCTTTCTCTTGATATATATATGTATGTGTCGCTTGCTTAACATTGCTCAGTAAAATAATCTGTACACGCTGAAGCTGAGTAATCTGAGTGCTGAGTTGGAAACCGACTTAAGTGTTGCTTCCCAACTCACAACTGAAACAACTCTAGTTAGTAAATTGACTAAAGCTGTCTCAAAACATACTCAGCGGTGCTGACCTAGAAACTGAGTAAAAGTATTAAAATTAAAATTAGGCAGCCTTTAAAGTAAAAAGTTTAATTAGTTCCTAATCTCCCCTTGGAACTAATACTATCACGTTACACGGGACCAACAGTGGTATCAGAGCCTAATAGCTCACTAATCAAGATAAAACTATCTTGAGCTGATCCCTGTAATGGCTGAGAACAACACTCGTTTTCTTCCTGGAAACCAAACAACTCAGATACTCCCTGAGGGATTATCCATAACTAGGCCTCCTTTGTTCTTTGGGGCCAACTACACGTTTTGGAAAAACATGATGAAAAATTTCATTCAGGCAACAAATATGAGTGCATGGCTAGCTATATTCCAAGGCCCTTTTGTTCCATATGAAATCATTGACGGTGTAAAAACTGTCAAAAGCGAAGCTAAGTGGTCAGAGGATGACCTTAAGAAATTGCAAAATAATGCTTTGGAGATAAATATGCTTCACTGTGCGCTAGATGCTGCTGAATACAATAAGATTTCAGGTTGTGAGTCAGCACAAGAAATTTGGAAGAAGCTGGAGGTTACCTACGAAGGAACTAGTAAGGTCAAAGAGTCAAAAGTGAAGCAACACATGCGGCTGTACGAGCTGTTCGAGATGAATGACAATGAAGACATCTCTGAAATGAATGCAAGATTCACCAATATAATCAACGAGCTCAAGAGACTCGGTAAGAACTTCACTGAGGAAGAACAAGTGAAAAAAATTCTAAGGAGTCTCCCCAAAAGCTGGCAAGCAAAGAAAACAGCTGTTGAAGAAGCTCAGGATCTGACCACCTACAAGTATGATGAGCTCATTGGATCTCTGCTGACCCATGAGATCTTAATGAAGAACTTTGAGGCCAAAGAAAAGACTGAGGACAAGAAGCAAAAATCTCTTGTCATGAAAGCTGACTCAACCGAAGATGACTCATCAGATGATGAGGAGATGACCATGTTCACTAGAAAAATGAAGAAGCTGTTCCGGAAAAATGACAAATACAGCAAAAGGCCATTCAAAAGAAGTGATAAATATAAAGCTGAGTCAAGTGACAACAGACACAAGAAAGACAACCCGAAGCTTGTTACTTGCTTTGAATGCCATCAAGCTGGTCACATCAAGTCAATCTGTCCTACCCTGAAGAAAGACAAGAAGGGAAGTAGAAAGGCAATGGTGGCAACATGGAGTGATAGCGATGAGTCAACATCATCAGAAGCTGATGCCACTGAGTCAGCAAACATCTGTTTCATGGCCGACGAATCTGCTGACCTATGCCATTCTGAGCAAGCTGACCTCTCTGGTGGATCTGACCATGAGGAACACACAACTAAGGTAATGTCTCTACCTTTGCTCAGAAATGAAATGATTAATGCCCTGAGTGATCTCTATACACTTATCAAAAAGTGTAATAAGAAAATACGAACACTCAGCAGGCGATGTGATGAGATTGAGGAGGTCAAACTGAGTGATCTCCGACATCTTCTCCAGGACAATACCAGGCAAGATGAAAACTTAAAAATCATGCATAGGTTTGTCTCTGAAGTCCAATCAGATTCTAAGAAACTGAGGAGGGACATCACATCCATACAAAGCCAGTGAAATACATCAGCTAAGAAGAGGTTCTATTCAAAAGCTGAGTACTCAGGTACTGGTCAGCGGAGATGGAATCCTCAGCAGAATGTCCAATGTGACTTCTGTGGAAAGAGAGGTCATACCACAAAGGTATGCTGGCATGCTCAGCACCCAAGTGTTGACCAGAATGTAAAGTATCCCCAACGGAAAGTTTATTGTGACTTCTGCGGGAAGAATGGCCACACTGTCAATGTGTGTCGTCATAAAATTAAGTATGATGTATCACCTGCTGACCCTAACAAACGAGGACCCAAAAAGACTTGGGTACCTAAAGATAACTAGTTACATTGCAGGTGAGCCTGAGGTGTGCTGAGAAGTCAAAGCTATGGTACATTAACAGCGCATGCTCAAGGCATATGACTGGTGATGAAACTCAGTTCATCACACTTGCGCATAAACGAGGAGGAAATGTAAGTTTTGGAGACAACAAAAAGGGTAAGATAGTAGGGTCAGGTACTGTTGGAGGTAATCCTACTATTGAGTCAGTCTCCCTAGTCAGAGGACTTGAATATAACCTACTGAGCGTAGCTCAGCTGTGTGACAGCGGTAGAAAGGTTGTATTCAATGCCACTGAGTGTAAAATACTCGAGGGTAAAACAAATGAGTTGATTTTAACTGCACCTCGTGTTGACAACGTTTTCATGCTAAACTTAGAAAAGAAGTTTTCAAAGAACATATGCTTAGTGTCAAAGGAAGATAATTCCTGGCTATGGCATAGGAGACTTGGTCATGTAAGCATGGACCTCCTTGCAAAATTAGCAAGAAAGCAATTAGTTGAGGGATTGCCCAAACTCAGGTTTGAAAAGGATCAATTATGCAATGCTTGTCAGCAAGGAAAACAAACTAAGAAATCTTTTCAAAGTAAAAATGTAGTCTCAACCAAACGTCCATTAGAGTTACTACACTTGGATCTTTTCGGACCAGTCCAGCCGCTGAGCTTGGGTGGTAAGAAATTTTCCCTGGTCATTGTAGATGACTTTTGTTGGTACACTTGGGTCATCCTGCTAAGTAACAAGGATGAAGCTTTTGAGATGTTCTCAACATTGGTTAGAAAATTTGAAAATGATAAAGACCTAAAACTGGCTCACATCCGAAGTGATAATGGCGGAGAATTCAAAAATCAACAATTTGATGAATTGTGTGAAGTCAGCGGCATTGACCACAATTTTTCTGCTCCTAGAACTCCTCAACAAAATGGGGTAGTTGAAAGGAAGAACATAACCTTAGTCGAAATAGCTAGGACAATGCTGAGTGAGAATAGGCTTGCAAAGTACTTCTGGGATGAAGCTGTCAACACAGCTTGCTATATACTCAATAAGGCCCTAGTCAGACCTATACTTAAGAAAACCCCCTATGAACTTTGGAAAGGACGAAAACCCAACATTGGATATTTTCGTGCCTTTGGTTGCAAATGTTTTATTCTAAATACTAAAGACAACCTTGCTAAGTTTGATTCTTCGAATTAATATGGAGGGCTATTAATTTGACAAAATAGTGGGAGCAATCTGAAATAAAAGGCCTATAATTTTAGATTGTTATACTTTAAAGCAAATGAATGACATACGTTTACTCTTTCTCACTCTCAGGTTTTGTTTAAACACACACTCTTAAAATCATGACTAAAACTGATCTGCGTTACATCCTTACCGATAACAAATTGAATGGTTCAAACTTCACCGACTGGTTTCGTAACCTCAAAATTGCTTTGAAGTTCGAGAAAATTGGGTATGTACTTGATACATCGATACCCCCTGTCCCTGAAGATGATGCTCCCATCGAGGAAATTGATGCTTATCAGAAGCACAAGGCTGATGATGATCATGCCGCTTGCATCATACTTGCATCGATGACATCGGAATTACAAAGGCAACATGAGGAGATGAATGCCTATTCCATCATCATGCACCTAAAGGAATTGTTTGGGAAACAAACCAGGTGCGAACGCTACGAGATATCAAAATTGTTATATCGTTGCAGGATGCAAGAGGGCACATCTATCATGACACATTGTGTCAAGATGATAGGCTATATTACCAAACTTTCTAGTATTGGATTTGTGATGGACAACGAATTAAGTACCGACTTGGTTCTTCAGTCCCTCCCAGAGAGTTATTCACAGTTCATCATGAACTACCAAATGAATGACTTGCAAACCTCTCTTGAAGAGCTTGCAAACATGCTCAAATCAGTTGAGCCCAATATGAAGAAAGACAAGGCCATACCGGCTCTTGTAATCGAGGGATCGAAGAAAAGGAAAGGGAATTTTCCCAATCCTAAACATCCCAAGAAAGGTAAGAGAGATGTGTCCAAGGGAAAGGAAGTGAAGAAGCCCAAAGGAGAATGCCACTTCTGTGGTAAAGACGGGCATTGGAAGAGAAACTGCAAGGAGTATCTAGCCACCCTCAAGAAGGGAAAAGGCGGTGCTTCTACGTCTGGTATGTTCTATATTGAAATAAATACGGTTTCATTGTCTGAATCTTGGGTACTTGATACCGGATGTGGATCTCATATTTGTACAAATATGCAGGAGCTAAAACAGACTAAGGAACTAAAGAAAGGAAGCATAAACTTGCGAGTGGGAAATGGAGCAAGAGTTGCCGCCCTCGCAATTGGAGATTATGTTTTACTTTTGCCCTCTGGGCTTGTAATAGAATTAAGGAATTGTTTATACGTTCCTGAGATGTCTCGTAACATTATTTCTATTAGCCGTCTCGTTGACGACGGTTTTCATATTTCAATAAAGAACAATAGTTGCAATTTTTATAAAGATTCGATCTTTTATTTTTCAGGAATATCACAAAATGGGATTTATGTGTTAGATGATAAAACTCCTGTTTTTGCAATTGATACCAAAAGACATAAGCTAGATAATTCAACTTACTTGTGGCATTGTCGTTTAGGCCATATAAACAAGAGACGCATGCTAAAGCTACATTTAGATGGGCTTATAGATCCAATCGATTCTGAATCATTGGAAACATACGAATCATGTTTAAAAGGTAAAATGACAAAGACACCCTTTAGCAATAAAGGTGAGCATGTATCAGACACTCTAGGACTCATTCATTCAGATGTATGTGGTCCTATGTCAGTCCAAGCAAGAGGAGGATTCAGATACTTCATTAGCTTCATAGATGATCATACTCGCTATGGTTATATCTACTTGATGAGGCACAAATCAGAAGCCTTTGACAAGTTCAAATGCTTCAAGAATGAAGTGGAAAATCAATTAGGAAAGAAAATAAAAACACTTCGATCTGATCGAGGTGGCGAATATCTTTCTGATGATTTTCTGAATTATCTAACTGAATGTGGGATATGCTCACAATGGACACCTCCCTATACACTACAACACAATTGTGTATCCGAGAGGAGAAACCGTACCCTATTAGATATGGTACGATCTATGATGAGCATGGCCTTACTTCCAAAGACGTTCTGGGGCTATGCCTTAGAAACTGCCCTCTTCGCCCTGAACCGAGTACCAACTAAATCCGCTGTTTCCACACCATATGAATTGTTCGTTGGTAAGAAACCCGTGTTCTCGTTCATGAGAGTATGGGGTTGTTCAGCATATGTCAAACGCGTTGCGTCCGACAAATTAGATTCTAAATCTGATAAATGTTTCTTCATTGGATATCCCAGGGAAACCATAGGGTATTACTTCTATCATCCAGATGATCAGAAAGTAATAGTATCCAAACACGCAACCTTCTTAGAGAAAGAGTTTCTCGAAGAAACACAAAAGGGATGCGTGGTTGAACTCGACGAAGTTCAAGAGGAAGAAACAACGACTGAAACAACAGAAGCGGTTGAGGTACTGATAGGGGTCAAAAACCCCTATCTTTGGGTACGGTTTTAGGACGGATTTTAGAGTTATTTGGTTAATAAGCGAGCAATTCTCGCATTTAAATGCTTTTGTGTGAGTTAGTTAGGAATTGGAAATGTTCTATTTACTTTTCGTCGTTTAGGCTCGTTTTATGATCAATTTAGGCAAATACGGCCGAAATAGCATGCATAATAGAATTCCGTTATCTTTTGAAGCTAATTGGTCCGTCAAAAGTCGCACCAAACGAAGCGTTTGCTCAAAATAAGCGATTGACGGATCAATTTGGCTTTTGGACTAATGTTTTCCGGAGTTTTTTATGCGTGTGCAGGTGTAAGTTCGGACAAAAAAGGGCATGGAACTCATCAAGCTTGAATCGAGCACGCTTCGGGCGAAAACGCTCGGCGAGCAGGCCCCACGGGCCATTTCTGCTCGCCGAGCAGGCCCCTGGTGGCCTGCTCGGTGAGCAGGAGCCTGCTCGGCGAGCAGGCCACCAGGCGCCTGCTCGGCGCGAGCAGCCCTGCTCGCCGAGCAGCCCTGTGGGAATTGGTCAAAAAGACCAATTCCGCCCCCACGAAGCCACGTTCGGCCCCACATCTTCCTACACCAACAAGGACACGAAAATAGGTCAAAACGAGGCCCGAGACGCGTCTATAAATAGGATTTTTCCATTGTAATTTAGATATCTTTTTCCTTTGTAATTTTCTTAGCTTTCCACCTTGAGAAATCCTCTCCACCTCCTCCATATCCTTCAAACCTCCATTGAAGACACCTCCGAAGCTTCGTTCACCGAGGATTGCTCAAGTTTCATCCTTAAATCCTAGAAAGACGCCTGCATTGGTAGACAGGTTCCCTGAAAGGGATTTTTCTTCTCTTATATTCTGTCTAGCCTCTGATACATGCTAGGAATTCTAGGTTTATTGTAACTTCGTGACAATATTTCCATCTTTGATATATAATATAGTTTTTGTTTATTCAATTGTTTTGATGTTTTAATCTTTGTCTTACGCTTTGTCTGATTGGTTTAACTCGTTCGATAATCCCAAAATTAGGTTGGCACATATTGCGAGCTGAATCTGACCTAGTCAGTGCCTATAGGATTGACGACCCTATAGAAGATTAAGCCCAAATTACTGAGCCTTAGAGCTAGTTTCGGCCTTACAAGGGAATCACGAACTAGGGACTTTAGGAGGATAGGTCGGGTTAATCGCCTTGGACACAAGTGACTTAGTTTCAATTCAATTGCTTAAACATTCTATCATTGTTATCATCGTATCCCTTCATGTTCATTCAGTTAATTGCATTGGTAAAAGATCAATTAGGGGTAGAGTAACTTAGTTAGGCGTAGAATAACTCAGTTAGAATTAGATAACTTAGCTAGGATTAGCATAATTCAACCTAGGAGTAGATTAATTTAAACAAACCAACTCAAAACCCCCTAAGCCTAGATAACATCCGAGACCGAGTAGCTTGATACTTGCAGAAATAAATCTTGTGGACGATAACCTGGACTTAAACCAGAAATTTATTACTTGATAACGACGGGGTACACTTATCCCTTAGTGAGGTTTCCCAAAAACCGCATCAGGTACCCGAAGAAGTCCCATTAGATGAGACTCCAGTGGCACCTATTCGTAGATCACGAAGAGTTCGTGAACTCCCAGTTAGATATGGTTTTCTAGTGGGAGATGATGATGAGGTTCCCGTGTTAGACGACGAACCCGAAAACTACGAAGAGGCTCTTACTAGTCCAGATTCTAAAGCATGGCTTGAGGCCATGGATTCTGAAATGGATTCCATGTATACTAACCAAGTTTGGACTTTGGTTGATCCACCCGAAGGGATAAAACCCATTGGGTGCAGGTGGATCTTCAAAAAGAAGACTGACATGGATGGAAAGGTTAGCACCTACAAGGCTAGGTTGGTAGCGAAGGGATATCGTCAGAAACAAGGTGTTGATTATGACGAAACCTTCTCTCCTGTTGCTATGTCCAAATCAATCAGAATCATGCTTGCAATTGCCGCTCATTTTGATTATGAGATTTGGCAAATGGATGTGAAAACAGCTTTCCTAAATGGAAATCTGCTTGAGGATGTATACATGATGCAGTCTGAAGGTTTCATATCAAAGGATGCAAATAAAGTTTGCAAACTTCAGAGATCCATTTATGGACTCAAGTAAGCATCTAGAAGCTGGAACAAGCGTTTTGACGAAACCATAAAACAATTTGGTTTCGAACAAAATTGCGAAGAAGCTTGCATTTACAAGAAAGCAAGTGGGAGCTCTATAGCATTTCTCATACTATATGTGGACGATATACTGTTAATGGGAAATGACATTGCTCTATTACAATCGGTGAAAGTTTGGTTATCTGGTAACTTCTCAATGAAAGACCTTGGTGAAGCAGCCTATATACTTGGTATAAAAATCTACAGAGATAGATCGCGTAGACTGCTTGGTCTTTCACAGGCTACATACATTGAAAAGGTGCTAAATCGGTTTAGCATGCTTGAATCGAAACGAGGTAACTTACCCATGGTACATGGAGTAAAGTTAAACAAATGTCCTAAAACTGATGATGACAAACGACGCATGGCTGTAGTCCCGTACGCCAGCGCGATCGGTTCGATTATGTATGCTATGCTATGCACTAGACCTGACGTAGCGTTCGCGTTATCTGTAACGAGTCGTTACCAAGGGAATCCGGGAGACGAGCATTGGATTGCCGTCAAGAACATTCTTAAGTACTTGAGAAGGACTAAAGATATGTTCCTAGTGTGCGGAGAAGGAGATCTGAAAATACAAGGATTTTCAGACGCTAGTCATCTCACAGATGAGAATGATTTTAAATCCCAATCAGGATACCTGTTTATCCTAAATGGGGGCGCGGTCAGTTGGAAAAGTTCCAAGCAGGGAAGCGTAGCTTTCTCTACGACCGAGTCAAAGTACATCGCTACTGCGGAAGCGGCAAAGGAAGCAGTTGTGATTAGAAAGTTCATTACAGAACTAGGTGTGGTGCCTGACATTGTCAATCCCATTACTCTGTACTGTGATAACAATGGAGCCATTGCGCAAGCAAAGGAACCACGGTCTCATAATGCATCCAAGCACTACCTAAAGCGATACCACATCATAAGAGAGATTGTGGCTAGAGGAGATGTGAGAATAGAAAGAGTACCTACAGAGGACAACGTTGCAGATCCGTTGACAAAGCCTTTAACCCAGAAAGTACATGATCGTCATTTAACTTCTACTGGGATAAGTTTTCGAAACAATTGGCTTTAGTCCAAGTGGGGGTATGTTGGGGTTTAGTGTCCTATAGTCAATTGTTGCGGGATACAAACTTATTGTAAATGAATTGTTCTTTATATCATTTGTTTTAATGAGATATATGTTTTATAACTATATAAAGGCAATCCCTTTTAAGCACTGAATAAAGTCTAATAAAAGGAAATCCGTAAGTTTGTTTAAAGTGATTATAAAGTGTTCATACAAGCATGAAGTGAGACAAAACTTTATAATAAACTAATAAACTTAAAACCACCCCAAGTCAAGTGATATGTTTAGGATTGATATATCACGGTTGAGACTTGTATGTAACAATGTCTTCTGTCCGACAGAAAGCTGATCTCACAAGCTTCATATATATAGATATCTGGACAGTTACATAGATCCGGTGAAACGTTGTTCATTAGGATTGGGGATCCGATTTGAGATAACAGGATGGGTAGATTCATCCTTGTCAACTGTTCATCTCATTGGTATTACTAGGTATAACTAATCCTCAGACTCAAAAGAATGTTAATTGGTCATCCTGAATTACTGAATGTGAGACTTTGATCCTGCGGTCCCACGATCCTTAACAGAGATGACTCTGGGGTGTGAACTGCAAAGGTTGGGTGTCACAGGAAGTAATGTCAAGGTAGTTATACATTGGATTGAGCATTTATCACTCCCGATTAATGGGAGATACATCCAAGGATCGCTTGTGGAAGACTCGACTCTAAACCCTTGCAAGGTGATAGCTTAAGAGTAGAAATGCAGATTTCACTTAACCTATCTTTTTGAGTTGACTCGGCCAAGAACAAGTAAAACGAACGTCTCGCTATATGTGACTTGACATTACCCATAGTCATAAGATTCAGTTCAAGGATGTAGTTGATAAAGGATCGTATTATACCGTAACTAATACGGAAGGGTTAACGACAGAATCAACCTGTCTTCTTAACGGACTCTGGGGGAATGATTACAAACTTGCCAATAACATACTCAGTACATCATTCCGTTATGCAAGGATTAAATATAATTCTTGAAGAAATTAATTTAATAGTTGCATACAGCCAGAAGTAGTAAGAACCTAATGGATCACACATAAGACTTGGAACCAAAAGAGAGATGGATATGATTAATAGATGGAAGCCCAATTGAGCCCAGTAAGGCCCAAATATATGGAGGGGGGGGGGGGCGAAATTTGTATATAGAGATAAGGAATTGATTTTATTCCATTAATCCTAATTTGATTAGGATTATGAATTAAATTAATTAAGAGATAATTAAATTAGGAGTTTTAATTGGAGTAATATACTCCTATTATTATCCAATTAGGTTATTTATTATTATCCTAAATATATTAGATATATAGTGAGATAATAATTAGGAATCCTTTTCCGAATTGGATTCTTATTAAGTAACCTATTCCTATCTAACTAGGGTTTAGATTCAAGCAACTATATATACCCCCTCCCATGTGAATTTCGACTAAGCCTCTAACCTCCCCTATAGTGATTTTCGAAATTACTAATTAGAGAGAGAAAAAGAATTCCCATCCCCTAGTTCGTGGACAAGAATTCATACGACATTCCATCGATTGATTAATCTTATTCATCCCTCTTTCTCTTTGATCTTGTGTTGGTTAATTAGAGGCAATCTATTTTGGTTGCATCTCATAAGGGTTGATTTCATCTTAACCTCTCCGTGTTAAACTTTGTGGTTGGAATCTCGGAGAAGAATTGTGGGCGCTTCTTTAACAACGGTAGATTGTTCATCGAAAGGTATTCCTTCTTATCCCTCTTTATATGAAATAACGATTAACGGATCCTATGGTTAAAAGGAAATAGGCTAAAATTTTTATATTTCCGTTGTTATACCTTAGCCCTAATTTCCTTCATGGTCTTGATAATGGTAATGAGATTGAGGGTTTTGCGCTCCTTGACAGTTATGTAATTAGCCTAGCCCTTGCCCCCTATATTCATGATTAAAACCGCATGGGGGTTTTAACACATTATTATTATTGCCATACGACAAGTTAGGGTGTTGGGGCTGAGGCCTCATCCGTTATCACTGTTATTGTTATTGTGGTGGTGTGAGTATGAGTTTGGATTCGAGTTGTACCTTTGGTTACCTTTACATAACTTACCATTTCAGCATCACCAACGAATGGACCACCGGCTTGACAGTCCCTACTATGATGATCGCCACCACAATGATTTCATATCAGGACTTGTGCACTTTTATTGAGGCTCACCTATGCCATTAAGGCATATAGTTTCCTATTCATTTCAACCATGGAATTCTTTAGAGCCTCATTTTTCACGATGAATGTTTGATGTCTTGGAGGTCTGGCGAGCTGATCCTCTTACCACTGGACACTATTTCTAGCGAGCTCGTTGATGAGCTCGTATGTATAACTTGCTGACTTTCTAAAAAGTCTCCACCTGCTGCAGAATCCATAATTGCACGATTAATGAGAGTCAAGTCGTGATAGAAAGTCCTTACTAGATCATGCTTTGGAATGTCGTGATGCGGGCAAATCCAGAGAAATCATCTGAATTGAGCCCAAGCTGCATGAAGAGCATCACATTCAAGTTGTCGAAAAGAGGTGATGTCATTCCTCAACTTAATAATTTTTACAGGTGTGAATAAGTAGGAGAGGAACTCCTTCTCGAGCCCTTCCCATGTCATGATAGATCCCGCTTCCAAGGACCGCAACCACTCCAATGCTTGTCTTGTCAAAGAAAATGGAAATAGTTTTAGACGGTCGGCCTCTGGTGGAACACCGTTTTGACGAGAAGTGTCGGCACACATAAGAAATTTATGAAGATCCCCATTAGGATTTTCGTGTAGTTCTCCTCCAAACTGTCCACTTCATTGGATCAACTAGATCATACTTGTCTTGATTTTATAGGTGTTGATCAGAATGGATGGAGCGGCGATTCCGTTTTTGTTTTATGGTCTATGTGGAGCTAAGATCTCCAACATTGTCATTGTATCATTGCCTCCTCCATTGCGGTTCTGGTTGGTCTCAGCGTGTTGGTTCTCGTTGTTAACTTCGGCCATTCTTCCTCTTCTTATCCTATACAAAGTATGTTCAATTTCGAGATCAACAGGAATAAGAATATCACTCTAGAATCGGGTGAGCATAAACTAGAATACAATTAATGAATTTAACAAAAGAAAAATATTAAGATAAAAAGAATGATGTTAGTGTATAAGTATGTATATAAAAAAATTATTCATAAAAAATGCTACGACTAACAATAAAAGGTTTTGGTCTAATATTACAAGAAAATAAATCCCTAACAACGGCGCAAAAAACTTGATGGGAGAGAATACCCTGTGCTATATTATCATATACTCGAAGCAAGCTCTACAACTAAGGGATAAGTGTACAACTAGCTAACCGAACTCAAGGACATCGCTTCAGATTCGGAGGTGGAACTCTCGAGCTTGGGGAACGAGGATGGAACATAACTTCGATAGGACAATGGAGGAATTACAACAACAAGCAACAACAAGCTCTCAAGGTGTAAGATGCTTTATTACATAAAAAACTGAATGTCTAATTGAGTGCCAAACACTCCTATTTATACAAAAATCAAGCTCGGGACATAATTGTAATTTACAATGGTATAAAGTTCCTTCATGCCAAATGCTAAAAATAGTGCCACTCGGTGTGTGGCATAGTCACACGCCGTATGGCCTTGCTTTTGGGCTGGACCAAGCGAAATTGGCCTCAACATCGAGTGAAGAGCTCGAGTCAGGCATCCCACACACCGTGTGGTAGTCAAATTGATTAGGGGCAACTTGCTCATTTATCTTCATTGGCTGCCGAAATTTAGTCGATCTTGTCCCATTCATGCCCACACACCAAGTGGACTTGCCACACGCCGTGTGGGACACTGAAGAAGATTTTATTCCTTTCACATGGCATGTGGTGCATTGTTTTTGTGCTTCTCGTGTGTCTCTTATATCTTGCGTATATTCCTTAAGCATGTAAAATACAAACATGGAACCTGAGATTACTTGATTTATTTATTTATATTATTTATAATGAAACGAGATTCAAAATGTCTAAAATTAACTAAAAGTACATATTTTATTATTTCTCATTAATTTATTGAAATATGTGTGAAACTAAACGGTAAACATAATTTTTAGCTTAAGAATAAACTGTAAATTATCCTAAAAGATAGGGATAAACATCCCTATCATGCACACGAGCCTTCCGCCACAAAATGTGCTACATAGATCAAGTAGTATAAATCTGATCCCTAGGGTAAGTGAACATGGCTCTTATACCTTATCACTTTCTCTTCTTGATGGACAAGGTACATGCCAACCTCAAGAGTTGTCCCTATATATGCCACATAGGGCAGGGAATCCGCTAGTATCGCAACCAACACTAACACTAAAGGAGCCTACTCGAAATGGAGAAGGACCTGAGGTTCGAGGTCGGTTGCAACCAGTGGTTGAAAGGGCTAGAGGTAGGGTGTATCTATATATGTATCATAGGAAGGGCTAACACAGAGCAAACTAATGAAGATATGGATAGGGGAGTGCTGGACACACTATTGAGATGTCGATACTAGGCTAACAAACCAGTTCTATCCCAGAAGGACTCGCCATTTTCCCAGCGGATTTTGAGTTATGAGAAAGGCAGGAGATTCAAACCTCCTACTGTGCCACATTACAAGGGTGAGGGAAATCCAAAAGCCCATGTCGGCTGGTATAAAGAGCTTATGGATGTTTATGATACCGATTGGGGGATCATATGTAAAGTCTTCTCAACGACTCTGATTGGCCCATCCTTTAACTGGTTTCAATCATTGGCGCCTGGATCCATTGATGGATGGGAACAGTTAATCAAGGAATTTTCTTCGAAGTTTGCCGAATGTATACCACCAACAATTGCTTGTTGAAAATTGTATGACCTAGTGCAAGGAGATAACCAACCCTTGAGAGAGTATATTGATAAATTTAATAAACTATGCATACAAATCACATGGTTTGATCTAAATACGGCGGGTAAATTTCATCAATGGTGTACAACCTTTGACCAATTTCACACTTTGGTGTACAACCTTCAATTTGTCTCACTAATATGTACGAACTTATAGGTGACCTCCCACTTTGGTGTATGGCCAGTTAAAATGACCGGTCAACGCTAGTCAACATGTCATGTCATCATTTTTTCATCTCTCTCATTTAAAAACATGGGACCCCTAAAATTGAAATGTCTAAAATACCCTTATTGCTTTACACTATTCTCCATCTTTTCATCTTCTCCCCCTCCACTTTTTCTCTCTCTAACCTCTCTCTCCAACGGAATCAGACCTGTATTTACTCTAGTAAAAATGCAAGTCCTGTCGTTACGTGTCCTCTATAGTACTGAATTTTATTCGCGTTTTCTTGTAGATTTCAAATTGCACTGAATTTTGTCATGTTGTTTTTGGTATGCTTTCACCCAATTTCTAGTATGTTTCTGGTATCTTTCTCTCTTTGTTCTCTCTTTGATGCCGCAAACGAAAGAGAAGACCACTGCCCTTACGTGCCGGAAACCTTTTAAAAAAACAAACCATGGATTTCATATTAATATTGATTGATTCCTTTGCTGCATAAACAATAAATTATACATTTCAAGAATATGAGTGAGAGTGTTGAGAAGGTGAAAGAAGAATACAAGAATAGTGGGTTTGGATTTTGTTGGGGACAATTTTCATGTGGGTTAAAAAATTAATAAACCTGGTTCAAGATTGTTTTTCATGTGGGTTAACTGTTAGATCATTTTTTCTTCTTTTTCTGTTTCATCAAAATTTACCTATGAACTTTACTTTTGAATATTATCATGAACAACGGTTTCTGGTATTTCATCAATTACAGATCTGAATCTTTGGAGAAAGAAGTTAGAGAGAGAAAGAAATGGATGGAAGAAGATGAAAAGATGGAGGAGAGGGGTAAAACACTAAGGGTATTTTAGACTTTTCAATCTTAAGGTTCCCATGTTTTTAAATGGAAGAGATGAAAAAATGATGAATGGCACGTTGACCGGTGTTGACCAGTCATTTTAACCGACCATACTCCAAAGTGGGAGGTCACCTATAAGTTCGTATATATTAGTGAGACAAATTGAAGGTTGTACACCAAAGTGTGAAATGAGGTAAAGGTTGTACACCATTGATGAAATTTACCCTCAATACGGCTACAGAATCAGTAATTTGTAACACAAGTTGTGAAAGGCTGAGGGATGATTTAGTGACGAATCACCCATAGACTCTTATGGAGCTCATCGACATAACTAAACGAATTCACGGATTTAGATGATGTAAAGAGAGAACGAAAGGTGATGCTGAAGATTCGAAGGGTTGAAAGCAAGGCAAAGGAGGTCACATGAGACTTACCTCAAAGGCTTAAAAGAGTATTTGAGAAAGGTCCCTATAGACCGGATATGCAATATATTGTAACTAAGGCGGTGGTTGATGTAGGGAAGAACCCTAGAGAACATTGCAGATTTCACAGGGTCAATGGCCATGATACAGAGGCTTGTTGGGAGCTATCAAAGGAAACTGAAAAGCTTATTGAAAGAGGCAAACTTGGAAGATTCATCAAAGATAGGCAAGATTCGGAAGGAGACAAGTAGAAACTAGATCAAAAGAAACAGAAATCTAAAGGGGTGATAAATATGATAACAGGCAGACCCAATTATAAACCCCCAAGCAAAAGATCCAGAATGTCAAGCTCTGGAAGGAATAATACCAAGAGACATGATGAGGTCAATTATTCATTCGTTGTGTTTGAGAAGGTTAATACGTTAACTCAATTATCTGTTCGTCGCATTTGGAAAGGTTAATACCCCTCACACGGATGCATTGGTGGTTACCATGTCTATGTAAAGATGGGATATGAAGCGAGTGACGATTAATATAGGAAGCTCATGCGATGTCATCACATAAGGAGCATTCACCAGGTTAGGGGTAGATCCAATAAGGATAGCAGACATTCATGGATATCTTAGAAGTAACATGATATATGGTGCAAACCAAAGGCCATGTAGTGTTGGAGTGTGGGATGGAAGATGAAGATCGAACTTGGAAGGGAGAGCTCGAGTTTTCAATTATGGATGGACAGTTGTGTATAATGTCATTCTGGGTCGATCATTTCTTTCGAAAATGGAAGCATTGATCTCCGTTAGACATTTGGCAATTCATATCCCCATTAATAGGGGTAGAGTTATGGTTAAAGGAAACCAAAAGATTGCATAGGAAACATATTCAACATCATTGTTGATTCGCACTCACGAGAAAGAAGAGGAAGAGGATGAACCCGTAACAACAGCAATAGGAGAAATGAAGCTTGTGGTGATAACAATGGGAAAAAGGTAAGAGTCTCCAAAGGGTTAAAACCTGATATAAAAGAACCCGTCTTCAAGGTAGTTGTCAAATGTCAAGACGTCTTTGCCTGGGAGGATGGGATTCTAACAACGGTGAGCCCATATGTCATAACACAAAAGTTAAATGTAGACAAAGACATAAAACCAGTGTCATATAAGAAGAGAAATCATGGCCCTAAAAAGCAAAATACGATTAAAAAAGATGTATTTAGGATCATGGAGGCGGATGCTACCCAAGAAGTAATTTACATGAATTAGTTAGTGAGTGTTGCTCTTGTGAAGAAGCTTAGTGGTACCTATAAGAAGTGTGTGAATTTTATAGATCTCAATAAATCTTGTCTGAGAGATTAGTATCCGTTGCCCAACATTGATATTTTGGTAGATGGAACCGGGAGATACAAAGTATGCTTTTACACGGACGTCCAATCCAGTTATCATCAGATATAAATGGATCTAGAGGACAAGATTAAAACGTCCTGCATCACATCAGGAAACATACTATTTAAAAGTCATGCCTTTTGGATTGAAAAATGCAGGAGCGACATATCAAAGGATGATGAATAAGTTTTTCTCAAGATAGGCATGCAAATTTTTTTTGGTGTATGTAGATGATAGGATCATTAAAAGCACAACCATGGAGAAACATGTAGAGGATATAAAAGGGATTCTACAAGTAAATACAATATAAAGCTTAATCCGGAGAAGTGCACATTCGGAGCTACCTCTGGAAAATTCCTAGGCTACATCATTAGTCAAAAGGGAGTTAGAGCAAATATAGAAAAGATAAAAGGCTGTACTAGAGATGAAAGCTCCACAAAATATGAGAGAGGTGAAAAGGTTGAATGGGCGAATCATAGCCATAGGGAGGTTTATCTCATGTTCCGTGAGAAGATGTATGCCCTTCTATGAGGTGATAAAGAAATAAAAAACTTTTGAATGGACACAAGACTGCCAACAAGCATTTGAAGGCATAAAGTAGTTCCTGGCTAAACCACCATTAATGAGTAGACCCATACTTGGAGAAGACCTCTATCTTTATATATCTGTTATGGATAAGGTGGTTTGTATATATATATATATATATCTGTTATGGATAAGGCGGTTTGTATGGTGGTTATTACAGAAGAATAAGGACAATAATATCCCATCTATTACACAAGCAAGGTGTTGAAGGGTGCTGAAGTCTGATATTCAAAATTGGACGAATTGGCTTTGGTCGTTGTAGCAATGTCCATCCGTCTTAGACCATATTTTCAAGCACATACAACGATAGTAAGAACCAACATCCTAATGAGGAAAGTGCTACAGAAACCAGAGACATCCGGAAGGTTAATGGAATGGTTGACCCGATTCGGAGAATTCGACATCTGATATGAAGGAAGACCAGCACTCAAAATCCAATCCTAGAATATTTTGTCAATGAGTTCACCTTAGAAGGAGACGATTCACCAAAAATAGAAAGGCAGGAGTGGACAGTGTACACGGATGGGGCATCATTCGCTGAAGGAGCAGGAGTTGGGATTGTAATCAAAGGACCAAGGCTTATCGAGATCAAATACGCAACAAAACTTACTTTCCCGGCCACCAATAACGTTGCTGAAGAGGAATCCATGATATTAGGTCTACAACTGCTAAAAGAGATAACCACGAAAAGAGTGGTGATATATAACGATTCATAGTGGTGATGTTGATTGAGGCAAATGAAGATTGGCAAACCCCCATTTTCTAATATTTGGATACAGGAATATTTCCAACAGGAAAATGAAAGAAAAAAGGTTATTAAGGAAAGCAACACATTATGCAATCATGGGGGACAATTGTACCAAAAATCATTCAGTCAACCTTGGCTAAAATGCATAACAAAAGAAGAAGGAGAATATATGCTACGGGGGTTACACGAAGGAATATGTGGAGCATATGAGGCATATGCTGCAATTTTCAGAAAAGCAAGGTTGATGAGATACTTCTAGCTATGATCAAAACTTGACGCCCGAAAATTAGTGGAATCATGCAACAACTGCCAACTTCATGCATATGACAGCCATAGACCTAGGGCATTAAAAAGGCCCATATGGAAGGTTGGCCCTTCGCAACTAGGGGAATCAATATCGTAGGTCTGCTACCAGAAATGACAAAACATCAGAAATATATAATTATAGCAATTGACCACTTCATAAAGTGGGTAGAAGCGGAGGCCATCTCGTCCATCACAATTGAGCGAATCATTGATATCGGGATAACGGGAATCGCCTCCAGATTTGGGATTCCTCATACAATTATCACTGATATGTTACACAGTTTAAACTATTATGAGTTTAAAGCTTATTGCAAAAGGTTGGGAATCAAGATAGATTCACATCCGTTTATTATCCCAATCTAATGGTATGACGAAATTCACGAATTGAACCATAATGAAAAGGATAAAAAAGAGATTGTGCAAGCAAAAGAAAAAATGGGTAGATGAAATAAATATCATCCTATGAGCTTATCGGATCACTCTAAGAATGGCAATGGGGGAAACCCCATTTGCATTAACATATAGCATTGAGGCGGTAATACCGGTGGAAATCAGATCTCCTAGTGATTGAGTCCTTTACTATTGTGAAGGAAAAAACAAAATGAATCTGAGGTAGGGGCTCGATAACTTCGAAGAAATAAGGGACAATGCATATATTCAAATGGAAGCCTACAAACAGCGGGTCATCGCTTATCACGGCAAGCGAGCCAAGCTGGTTATCTTAAATGAAGGGGATTTGGTCCTAAGGAGGGCGGAAAAAAACGCAGTCAGGGGAAGGAAAAGGAAAAGTGGGAGTCACTTGGATGGGTCCGTATAAAATTTCCAAAAAGATTAGACTCGCAACATTCAGAATATTTGACATAAACGGTAAGGAGTTACCTTGTACCTGGAATACCTACATTGTACACAACTGTGAGTATTGAGCACTCTTTTTCCTTAGTAAGAATTTTCTCCCAATGGATTTTTTCCTGACGAGGTTTTAACGAGGCATAATATGCGGATCATAATCATTTAAATGTACTACGATTATCACATGAATACAAAATCCAGTTTTTATTCCAAGTTTGATTCAAGTTTTAAGTTGCGTAGAAATTTACATAAATTTGGGCATACAACATAAATATTTTCCATTCCCTTTGAAGGGGGGAGACATATAAGCCTTCAGTGGCGAATGGAAGTGGAAAGTTTCAGTGGCGAAGTGGAAAGTTTTTTCCAAAAATTACAAGCATATAGTGGCGAATGGAAAGTTTTTCCAGTATAAACAAAGGATACATCATTTGGTTAAACATACAAGGCGTATGCAAAAGAGCAGCAGATGTGGATATAAGGCTGGCCAACTATATATATCTATGACTAATATGTAAATGCAAAACAAGGCAAGATAAGAAATACGTATAAAAAAGATGATTCTATTCTCGTCAATATAATACCAGAAATTTAGAAAAGACCAAGTCCATACTTGGCCAAAAAAGTACTAAATGTATAAAAAAAGAAATATATATTCAAGTTGCTGGAAAGAATTTTACAATCTCGCTACTCAGTGAGTTGCGGGGATTTCGAAATATTAGTTTGAGGGGAGGCGTTTCAGGAAGAACCAACAAGTGAGGACTCGAGTAAAGTGGAATCCTTTGGAGACTCAAGACGGACAGATGCTTCCTCCTCGGGTATAACCTCTTCATCCTCGGATTTAGGCATGCCAACACCATTAACATCCTTATAAAGGCTTTGATGGAATCACCGAGCTACTCATAGTGTTCGGCTTACAGACTAGTGGGGATTAATACCTTTGGCTCAACTAGCATGACAATAGGATTTTCCCTCTTATATGCCATATGCATCTTCTCCCCATACCAATAGGTGCGAGTCCCACTGATACGTAGGAGTACATCCACGTCCTTTTCCACTTGAGCCTCCCTGGCCTCACTATCCACAATCTTCCTTTTTAGGTCCTCAACTTCATCCTCCAGCTTCCTCTTTAGTTCTCCAACCTCGTCCTCCCGAGTCTCTAGAAGGGCGACAACTGTAGAGTTATTCGCCTTCTCTATATCAAGCTCCCCTTCTAACTCCTTAACATGTTTCTCAGCTGCGATGCCCTCAACTATCACTTGCATGACCACCATGCCATGGTCGAAAGTCTAAAAAGCGAAAGAAAACAGATCATTACAAATGATTGAGATTCATAAATAATCAGAATAATGTAAAACTTACCGCCAAAAACTTCTTTATAATAAGATTAATATGACTTAGAGTAGATAGCTTATTTTGGTTCTCCATAACCGAAGGAATTTTGCGGATGGCGTCATAAATGTCATCCAAGACTAACATCTATCAAGGCCAGCTTTTGGTCATACTTGGCGTACCAATAATCACCTAGAGAAGGCTTCTCCAACTGTGAAAAGAAAAACACATAAGTATGACATAGTTACAAAGAGTTAACAATCCAACCAAAAAGTGCTTATAGGCTCAACAGGTTCCAAAACTGAGATATAGGAAGGAGCCATTTGAGCAAGACCTCCAAGCTGTAGAATTGAGCCATCAAAGTACAATGAGATCCACCCGATGAAGGAACAACTAGTTTAGACCTCTTTAAGAGAGGAATATCCTTGGCTGAAGAAGAGTTCCCTTGCCTTTTTGCTTCTCTTGGGCCTTCTTCTCTTTTGCCTTTTGCTTCGTTGCAATGACGAGATCCATTTTGTCATACATAGGGATAAGAATGATCAGATTAGAGATGAAGGAAAACAATAAAATAATACCTATGATGAAAGAATTGTAAGTGAAACACTTTAATCCCTCATTTGTGACTTCCACCAACGGTTTGTTGGTGAACATAAACTCAAGAGCCTCGTCATATCTCTAGTGCTCTTTAGGAACTGATTGGAGCACCTTCACTACTTTCGCCTCCTCCGCAGTAGGAGTACAGGATATTGGTCGTGTAAGTTTGGGATTGCCATTCCATGCACGAGGAAAACCAAAGGGTATGTCCCTAATCTTCTTTATATAGAAGTATTCCCTTATCCTCTAATGGATGTGCCAATCCTTCTTATAAAAAGGTCCATAACTTGGTCTTTTTGTAAAGGTACAATGATCCTCCAACCCCTATTTGGTTTTTGATTATTTTTCCAAATCAGTTTTTTGAAATTTCCTATTAATTCCTCGTGTAGAAATTATTCTAGGAAGTTTTCTATTTATATTTCTATCTGTATTTTGATTTGTTTTGTTCTGAAATTATTTTTAAAACGTTAAATCGAAAATTACAACAACTATATATATTTAAGAAAAAAAGCGCGTTCATAGAACAACCGTCGCGGGATTGCTATTGCAGGACGTGTCGATTCCAAATTTAGCCTAAATTTGGATTAACGGGAATGATTTTAATTTTAAAAAAATTTCACGGGTATCTTAATAAAATTAGGGCCTTAATACTTTTTAATTAAATAAACGTGTTTTTAATTAAAATTAATTGGTATTAAAACGTTATTGGCATGCATATTTAATTTTTAATCGAATTGATATTTTTTTTGTAAAATTGAATATGGTTAATTTGTGAAATTGGCCTAATAGGCCATGACAATGGTTTAAATTGGGCGGACTAAATTTTAGACTTGTGACGATCCAAATTTCAGTTGAAGCAAAATTACAATTTTGCAATTAAATGGATGTTAATCATTGGGCCTTTATGGGTCTTAGTCACACTTGGTAAAATTAGCGATTTCACCCTAAGTAACTTGGTTTAACTTAATAGATGATTTTGGAATGCCACGATCATGGATTATATTTGTACGTTTTACCATGCAGAAACTTGTAATAGAGTTCTATGGACCGTTATTAAAGACAATCTCTATTTTGTTTAATTTGGGAAATATGGCATGCGTATCATTGATTTATTAATGTAATTTTTTCGAATGACTTCTATTTAATTTTTTTTGTAATTGATCGTAAAGAAGCCCATATGGTCCAAGCCCATGGTGGGAGCCCAATGAGTTCTAATGCAAATCTGTGAAGATTATATATGTTATCTAGTTTTTCACTAGGATGTATTATAAAAGCCCCATCAAGTCTCTATGTTTATTTTGATTTACAATTGCTTAGTATAACATTAAATATAAGTAGCATTAATCACTAGATCATCATCCGCGATTATTAATGTCAAAAATCATATCACTTAAACTAATCCGGATAATGAAATATTGAGTCGCTTAAAAGTTCTTTCCAGATTCACACCTCTTCCTCCCATGTAGTGCTACAGTATGTGTCATTGCCTAGCTAAGTATGTTGTAGTAATTAGTGAGTCGTTGAGGGTTAGGATACTTCGATATGGCTAACATGTGTATGGTGGTTAGACTCAACATGTGTACTTATAGCTCAGAGCGGGCCCGAAGTATCGATGGGCTAAATGTCACAAAGCCCATCAAACAAAGATTTCTCATGGAGGATTAAATAGTCCATCCTACCAAATCGTCAATGGTCGGTGGCGGGGCCCTAGTCCGGCTGATTGTGGATGGGTTGTGGATCTTGGTCAAGACAGCCAGTCTTATCACCAATAATGAATTAAAATGGATTATTAATTTGATCATTGGCTTAAGCCCTTTATTCTAACCCTAATGTAATTTTTCCACGCAGATAAAACTCCACATCAAAGTTACACAAAAAGAAAACTAAATGGCTGCAACAAGCAGCAACTCACTTAGACCACTCTTGGAAAAAGAAAAGTTTTCAGGGTCAAACTTCTTTGATTGGTCTAGAAACTTGCAAATAGTTATTAGAGACGAGTCGAAGGAATATATGCTGAATGCTGCCTTACCAGCAGCTCGTCCCGGCGATTAGGGCGTTATTGCAAAAATGGTGGCGCAATATGACCATGTCAAGGATGACAGAGATGTCTGGTGCATAATGTTGGATACCATGGTTCTTGATCTTCAGGCACAGTTCTTGGAGAAGCACGCCTTTGAGGTCATGGATCAACTCAAAAGGATGTTCCAAGATCAAGCTCGTCAAGAGAGATACTTGACAACAAAGGCATTATGGAGCACTAGTATGCAAGTCGGGACTTCTGTTAGCACTCACGTGCTAAAGTTGAAGGGCTTTATTGGCACACTATCAAGGCTTGGCTCACCAATGCCTACCAAATTGGCAGCAGACGTTATTCTTGGATCATTTCTCGAGTCATACAATTAGTTTATCATGCACTACCACATACGTGGGCTTGATAAGTCTATAGTAGAGTTGCACAACATGATGAAGCTTGCTGAGCAATCCTTTAAAAGGACTCTTGAAGTGCTGCTGGTTAATGAAGGCAACGTGCAATGCCAAGTCCAATTCCAAAGTGAAGGCTCAAAAGGCCAAGTCAAAGAAGGGGAAGGCATCAAATCCTAAGGCTAGGTTGGCCTCAACAGATGACATCTGCCATGGGTGCAAAGAGAAAGGACACTGGAAAAACGCGTGTCCAAAACTAAAGGAGAAACAGGAGGGAAAAGCTTCTGGTTCAGGTATTTATGTTGTTGAAATTAATCTGGCTATTTCTACATCTAGGGTTTTAGACACTAGATGTGGTACTCACCTTTGTCCAAATGTGCAGGGACAAACAAAATGGAAGGTTGCTGGGATCTGGTGAAGTGGATCTTTAAGTCAGCAATGGTAGCATGTCGCCTTGGAGATCGGAGATTATTGTTTAGAGATGCATAGCTTATTAGTTTTAGAACTTAGAGGTTGCTATTTTTTTACCTGCAATGCGTAGGAATATCATTTCAGTTTCTATGTTGGATATTTCTGGATCTATATTTAATATTGGACATGGTGTAATCTCTATTCAATGTGGCAATATTGTGTATGGAACTGCATTTGTTGAAAATTGTTTATATATCCTTGAGCTAAAATGCAGTACTTCAATTTATAACATAAATGCTGAAAGGATTAAAACTATAATGAATTAAATCCTACAGATATCTAGCACTGTTGTCTTAGCCATATAAATGAGAAATGCATAACTAGGCTTCACTCTAGTGAGTGCTAGGGTCATTTGACATTCAGTCTTATGATATGTGTGAATCTTGTTTAAGAGGGAAGATGACTAAGACACCTTTCACCAAAATTGGTACAAGGGCCACTAAGCTATTGGAGCTGCATGCGGTCCCATGAGCTGTAGTGCTAGATCTGGTTTTCTGTATTTCATTACTTTCACAGATGACTATAACAGATATGGGTTTGTGTATCTAATGAAGCATAAGTCGGAAACTCTTCAGAGATTCAAAGACTTTAAGAATGAAGTAGAAAATCAACTTGGCAAGAAAGTAAGCGCTCCGGCCTGATAGAGGGTGCGAATACTAGACCAAGAGTTTGACTCATTCTTGAGAGAGTGTGGGATTATATCCCAACTCACTCCTCCCGGTACACCCCAATGGAATGGAGTGTCAGAAAAGAGGAATAGGACACTGCTAGAATGGTCCGCTCAATAACGAGCTATACTTCTTTCCCTATCTCCTTTTGGGGATTTGCTTTAGAAATAGCCGCTCACATAATTATCAATACACCGAGCAAGGTAGTTGAAGGAACACCATATGAATTATGGGCTTGTGATGCACATATCAAGAAATTGATAAATGGAAAACTCGAGTCCTGATCTGCAAATGCCAATTTGTGGGTTACCCTAAGGAAATAAAGAGTTATTACTTCTACAACCCAATTTAGAATAAAACATTCATGGCTAAGTATGCAGTCTTTCTAGAGAAGGAATTCCTTTCCAAAGAAGATAGTGGGAGCAATATTGAACTCACTGAGACTCAAGACTCACAGACTCCTGAAGTGATGCCCATGATGCTTTTGGAACCGATGCAGATCCTCAAAACATTGAGGATGCTGAATCGGTTACATAGGAACCTAGAAGGTCTGATAGGAGACATCACCAAGCAGAGAAGTACGGCTTTGTCTTGACTGATGATGGGGACTTCATGATCGTTGACTAGGAGGAGCCCAAGACTTATCAAGAGCCCATTGAAAGCCCGTATTTAGAATAATAGCATAAAGCCATGGAGGCTGAGATGTCTATATGTGATAAACAAGTGTAGAACTTGGTGGATCCACCTCTGGGTGTTAAAACGATAGGCTGTAAGTGGTGTTTCAAACTGTTTCATACAAAATCCTAATGAACCCTATGTATATATGAAATTCAGTGGCAGCATATCCACTTTCTTAGTATTGTATGTCGATAACATAATTCTCATTGGAGGTGTATACAAACACTGCAAGACGTAAAGTAGTGGTTGAGTAAATGCCTTGCAATGAAGACTTAGGAGAAGCCGAGACGATCTTAGGGATCGGGATCTACAGAGATAGATCCAACCGGCTTTTAGGCTTGAGTCAAGCAACATACATAGACAAAGTTCTTAACAGATTCAGCATGGATAAGGCTAAGAAAGGATTTGTGCCTATGCACCATGGGTTGAAACTTGGTTATAATTATTGTCCTCAAACAAAGTAGTAGGACATGGAGAACATGATGATGATTCCTTATGCATAAGCTATAGGATCTATCAATTACTCCATGTTATGTAACAAGGCCAGATGTTGCGTGCTGCACTAAACATGACTAGTCGATACCAGTAGATCCCGGCGAGGAACACCGAAAGGCAGTCAAGGCAATCTTGAAGTACCTTGACCGTACCAAGGGTGTTTTTTCTTCCTATTTGATGATCAGGAGGAATGGCAATATCATGTTACACTAACTAGGGTTTTGAGACTGATGCAGATGATAACCAGTCACAATCTGGTTATGGTTTTTTCTCCTGAATGGCAGTGCCATTAGTTGGAGGTCCTCGAAGCAGCCAACCATTGCCGATTCTACAATAGGAGCTGAGTACATCGCTCTATGCGATGCTGCAAAAGAAGCAGTTTGTATCAAGAAGTACATAACTGATATAGGAGTAGGTAAAACTATCCTAAGCTCAGTTGATGTTTTCCGTGACAATAACGGGGCCATAACATAAGCACAAGAGCCATGGTCACATAAGAGATCCAAACACGTACTTAGAAAGTTCCACCTCACTTGGGAGATCTAGAGTAGACGTGACATACATTAAAGAGGGTTGACACCGAGAACAATGTCATAGATCGGTTTACCAAGGCCCTTGCATAGCGCCTACATGATGGCCATACTAGATTTATTAGTCCAAGTGGGAGACTGTTGGTGTGCCCTAGTTCATAGGCATTGGCTCTTGTATTTTGCCTATATACATTATTTGTGTCACATTAATAAAGGGATTAATCTAGTTCATTTATATTTTATCCTATAATATGATTAAAGAATCCATTGATTAACAATTGTAAAACCATATCCTAATTCTGTTCTATCATGGGAATGATTAGAACCACAAACTTGTATATTCGATGCTTGTATGTTAGTAATTCATGCCATCCGTTGCACTTGTTAAGTCAGTTGTGAATATAGGTACATGTTACGTACATATGACATGATCGATCTGCCCAAGAAAACTACGTAGTGGTTGTGTCATAAGTTTTCTTAAGTAGGTCTCTAATTGTCTTAAGACCAGATTTCATTATAATATCAATGTGAAATTCGGTTCACTTTGACATACACCTAACAGGATGCCAAATACGAGTATGATTGGGTGAACATGTGAACACATTGTCATTGATAGTGAAGTGATGGAACTAGCACTCATGTAACAGTGAGATGATATCACATGCCACTTGATAAGTGAGATTGATAAGTGTATGGTCGTACCTTGATAAGTAGTTTACTTATGTGCTTCATCGTTCTACTTAAGATCAATGAATATCATAAACAACAGAGAGGATGATAGCCGCCATGCCTCTTGTTTATAATACCGATATCAAATGGTAAAAGATGGTAGGAGATAACTACATGGTTTCTACATCTTTAGACTGTTGATATTGTCTTAGTTAGGGGTTATAATGGTTTGCTAGAACTCACTTACAGTTTATGGACCGTGAGCCTACTGCTAACTAAAGACAGACCCATAAGATCGTGCATATAGATCATCTGAGTCGGAATTATAGAATGGTACACTGGAGAGATGAAGTTAATTAATTAATTGACAGTAAAATGTCAGAGTAATTAATTAGTGGTAAATTAATTGGTTAATTATTACTTTGTATCAAGGTAATCAATTAATGAATTTATAAGTTGAGTATTTAATTGATTAATTAGACTACAAAATGTAATTAATTAATTCACAAATTGATAAAATTACATAAGATGAATAATTAATACGTCAATTTATTAATTAGTGTGATCTATTTTATTAGGGTGATTAAATTTAATCTAATTATAATTAATTTCATAGAATAAATACTTCTGGTATTTATTTATATAGTTAGATTAGAATTGGATTGAATTTATAATTAGTCAATTAACCCTAATACAATTAGGAATTTAAATATACTATATATACATTAATTGAAACTCCTAACCATAACCAACATAAGTGAATTTTCAGCCCCCTCCTCTATTGATATAGAATTCGGCCAAAGCATAACTCCTCTCTCCCGTATTGATTCATTTTCATTCCGTTGTTCGGCTAGCACCGGTTCCACCTCAATAATTGTTCGTGCACCTAACTTTGGAGATCGACTACCTTGTGGATTCTTCAGCCGTCTCTAGAAGAGATAAAACGGGTATGTTTTATTCTTAAATAGATTAAAACAATTTTATTCAATCAATGGTTAATTGACAAAGATCAAATTGGATTCTAAAGAAATTTTAACCGTAATTCTGCTGCACTATAGTTGATTAACTGGCTATAATTCCTAACAAAACATTCCTCAGGCGCATGTGATGGACATTTGTTAGGGCTTGGAATTATACAAGTCAAATCCTTTTTGCTCCTTTAAGCGTATCAATTTTCTCATGGGTTATAGTAGAGTTAGTGGAGGCCATTCTAAGAGCCTCTCCCCTTTTTTTTCCTAGGTGCAAAGAAGCTAATCTCCTTTACCTCACCAGAAGGTGAGTTAGAAGGTTGACCGAAAATGGAAAGGAAGTTCTAGACGATCAGAATGTGTGTTCTTGGAGCCTTCAACAACTCATCGGTATCGTCTTGACTCATACTAAGCAAAACGAGGCAAAGGATGAAAAAAGAACCTAGAAAAAGATAAGAACACTTACATAATCGTAGAAGTAAGAAAGTTGTCATCATCAGAGATCGTAAGAGAAAAGGAAGATTTCGCTGGAAATCGCCTGAGAAGAAGAGTGATAAGAGGAAGGAAGCATAAATAAAGTTCCCGTCACACTGCTTAAATCCCTTTTAAAAGAGAGAAGGGGCATGCCACTTCAAAAACTGGAAAGGCTTGGTGACATGTCCAAGTTTGACTGGCCCGAGGAAACATGTTTGATAAAGGCGCAATAAATGCATAGCACACCTAGAAGGTGAACAACACTAAAAGGCTTTCTAGACTTATAAGGGGGGCTTTTGATAACATCCAGATTCGTAAAGGATGTCATCAACCATCAGCAAATAGGGAAACACACTAAAGGAAGGAAACAAGAAGAATCCCGATAAGACATACAAATCTACATGGGTCTTATCCACATAGATTTGCCCAAGGGATTTGCTAATAAGACGAGGGAAAGAAGGAACGAATGTACACTGTCACGTCATTATACCTCTTGTACAGTTATGTAACATCTCGAGGAAACCATTATTCCTTCTAAACTGTTATTCATCCTAAAATGAGGAATAATGGTAATTAATAAGAGTAATGACAATTACTAAGAGTAATAACAAACGACCCAATTAAGGCAAACATGTTACAAAATGGAGTATATATACCCCCACCGG
The DNA here is from genome assembly GCF_963576675.1 of Euphorbia lathyris. NCBI lineage: Eukaryota > Viridiplantae > Streptophyta > Magnoliopsida > Malpighiales > Euphorbiaceae > Euphorbia > Euphorbia lathyris. The sequence continues at coordinate 43,975,602 of NC_088914.1, forward strand.
AGCATCTTTAAAGGCAAGTTAACAATACTATCCTAAATACTTTTCAATATCAATTATTCTCAAATTTCCATATTAACTTTATCATCGGAGGTGCCATGGTCGAACCCAACCGCGTCTCCCAGCGATAGAATTATCATCAACAAAGGAAGTGATGTTATCATTAGCCAAATTACATAGTTAATACTCTATAATATTCTTTCTCAATTACTCAACCAAAAATCAAATAGTTTGTGTTCGGGTTTGCTTTTCATTTGACATTCTGTGGATTACCGTTAGAGGCAACCTACACTTGGTTGCTAATTAAAGTTGATCAAAGCATGTTCATTCCTGTTCGTTCAAGCTTCTGTGGTACACTAAGTCAACAGTAGATTGCTTCAAAAAGGTAATTCATTTATGCCTTTTGAACCGTTTAAATATTATTGCAGAATAACAATGTAATAAGTTCCTCGGGTTAGAGAAATAGTTTGTAAAATTTTAAATATTCCGATGCATAACCGATTTCCCAATATGTGTGGCGCTCATCTTTAACAACCATGTTATGTAAAAAATAACACGAGCATGCAATATTGTAAAATGGGCTTGCAGTACCCCAATTCTACATCTTTTCTTGCACTATCGCGCATATTTTTGTAATGGATTCGCCTAGCTTCATGAGCATGTGGAAAGGTTTCACAAAAACAACTCATTCGTGATATATACCATCTTTGAATCAGTATCCCATTTTGTATGTTTTATTGTTAACATTGAATTGAATTGATGGAGTTTTTCCTTGTAATTTGTCTTTGAACAAATTCGATCTGTTCGAAATATTTAGGTTGTTGTGTGGCCCAGCCACACCGCAATATGCATGCTATATCCATAGATCCACTAAAGCGATTGCTTGAAGCATGATTGTTGGACATCCATGATGTCCTTTAGTGTATGTGCCATTCCATGCAATTGGACAATTCCTCCACTCCTACTGCATGCGATCAAAAGTACCAAGCATACCACGAAATTCATGGTGTTCCTCATGCATTTGAATCAAGCGGACATTACAATCATTAGGCCTCCTCATATATATAGGTCCATACACTTCGATAATAGAATGATTTTTTTTTCAACATATTGTAAAGTTGTGCACTCTCTAATTTTGATGTATTCATCGAGAGCATCAGAGAGAGATTTATAAGCAAGTATGTGCATAGTCACAATGCATTTTTGTAGTGGACTCAATCCGTTCCTTTTTGAACCATCAACCATATATTAGAAATATGCTGTGCAATTCCCCAAGTTATTCATTATACGTTCAAAAAAATTCCTAAATCATTTGGAACAGGCTACGAAACAGGCCCTTTGAATAAACTGGTTCAGATGAAAAGTAGTCATTTTATAGACGTTATGCAGCAGCTTTAAGATCACGTTTCACAAATTTCCTTCGTCAAGGTTCTGATGGCTGGTTTGCTTGTTCAAGTAAATAGAGATATAGTTGTTCATCCTCCTCCATCATTTTTTATCATCTAGTGACCATGTGCCAATAGTTCTACAATACTATTAGGAGACATTTTGGTCTGAGATTGTGAGGTTGGGCTATTTATAAATATTGTCGGTTTGTTTGCTTGTGAAAATTGTGAAGTTCTAGAAAGATACATTTCATATATATATATATAAGGGTGAATTATTATAGTGAATGTTTTACAGCTTGGAAACAACTCATATATCAGAAGTCGCCATAAATTTCAAGAAATACTAATGTCAAACCCAACCCTAAATGACATTGAGTACGACAATGAAACAAGGAGAACGAACTTATGAACCTAAAATGTGAATCCATCATCTACGAATGAATCCACTCAGACCATAAGAAATTCTAATCTTATTCAGAGTGTCTAAAACATATTTATTTGGCTTGGACTTGATAATTCTATCGAGCTTCCTACATATCCCGATATTTTTAATTAGGGAATCAAAGCCACGTAGTTCTACTCAATTTTTAAGGGAAACTATTTCCTTGCCACACACATCACTATATTTTACTAATAATTCAATAAATATATATAATTACAAAATTATTTCATCAACGAATCATAATTAAGTTATCATGTCCAACCTTAAAAGGCATTGGGTACCACTATGAGACAACATAACAAAACATAGGAGTATTCAGTAACAGCCCATAAATTCTTAAATATGAATATATATCACTTTATAACCATTAATTCGATGAAATTAGCTCAATAAAATTATCTCAGAACTTATTACGTTCTTAATACAAAATTATTCACAATATACCTAACTACATATAATTCTTTCTCCTTATTACTTTTTTTTTTTGATAAATCTCCTTATTACTTATCAATTGAATGATATAGATGATTTATTTTTCATTTTAGCCTTCCGTGTATATGTATATATATTAAATTTAAACTATACATTTTATCAAATAATTTTATATCCTTAATCATGTACTGAATTAGTTCTAAATGGTATGATTACCATGAATTTTGTTATTATTATTTATTATTATTCATTCATTTATAGAATTGGTTAATATCATATAATTAACTAAAACTAAACTTACTCTAGTGCATAAACTCTTTTTATACCGAACAAATTCAATTCAAAGTCCGACACGTCTCTTTTTACCAAACGAATCCATCTCGCAATCTAAAACGGCTCTTCTACGAACAAACCCAATTCAGAACCGACTCAATGTCTTAAATTACCCCCTTTTTACCAAATGAGTTGTTTTTACTGAACAATTTATTTTTAGCAAACTGATCCAACAAAAACGTCTAACAAGACTGTTTTTACCCAAACAACTCGTTCTTACCAAACGAATTAACCCAAATCTAACATGAATCTTTTACCAAAAGAACGGTTTTCTCTTCTTTTTTTTCACAAAACGGATTAAGCCCTTGCTTGAGAGGAGGTTAATGGGAGTAAATGGGAGTAATGGAATGTTAAGTATTAAGTTAACCTTGTTTGGGAGTTATTTTTTGAAAGTAAATGAAAGTTAATGGAGTTAAATCTTTACTTCCTCTAACCTCCAAATTGGGGTTAATGGGAGTAACGTAAACTTTTTTAAAATTTCTTGTCTCTACAATGTAAATTTAAACTTCTTTCCCCTCCATATTTAAACTTCCAAACAAGGTTAAACATTTAACCTTATTTACATCCTATAAACTCCCAAACAATGTTAACTTTTAACTTTCCATTTCATTCCATTCCATTCCATTCCATTCTATCACTTCCATTCCCTTTCCATTACCTCCTTTAACTCTCACCTCCATTAACATCCAAACTCCCAAACAAAGGCTAACTCAAGTCTAACATGGTCCTCTTTTTACCGAACAAAGAAACCACGTCTCTAATCTGGAATAAAAACCCAGAAAATCAATACAGGAGGTCATCTTCCTGCTTTCAAGTTTAGTCCGAACCCAACGGAACAACCGTAGGGACCTGTGATATGAGTTTCAAGAACTCAGGGAATAACAATATGTAATACATCTGTAAGTAAAATCTCAGACAGAACAGAAAAATAAAACGAAACATGAAGGAAGTCGATTTACCCTCGAAATTGTCGTGCATGTACAGATCACATCATTAGGAATTGTGAGAAAAAGCTAACGACAACCATATACTCTTGAAAGGCTCTGGACCTCCGGCAAACACAACAGGAAGCATAAATCGGACTGCATGTCAAGATCCGACCAAGGGAGATTGAAACCATACCAAACTAGGAGAAATAACTTCATCTAACCGAAACCACGAGCACCCCGCAGCGAATCGGAATGCAATCAATGAGAAATGGAGATAGACGAGTTCATCTCATTGGCGACCATGAACCGAATAAGAGAAACGAACCATCAAAGCTTTTATTTGCTTCCACTTGAAAGAGAGTGAGGAAGGAATTGAATCCCCAGAGAAGCAATCGAGAGAGAGAGAGAGAAGAGTGAGGAAGAAAGTGAAGGGTTTTTCCCTCATTAATTAGATTATATCTCCCAACCCCTTCCCCTAATTTAATTAAATACATTCTAGCCCCTTCTATTACCAATTACAAATTTTCCATTAAATTCTAACATATTTATTACAAATTAGATTAAAGTTAGGACTTGTGGAATTTACAAAAATTTTAATTTAACTCCTAATACTTTTAATTCACATAATTAGATCTTATTTATCACATTTTTATCCGTAATTGTTATTTATTACTTTAATTATAAAAATTCACTATATATAACCCATCTCGATTTTTTATAAAAAATATAAAAAAATTAGTCCGACAATGTTATCTCGGGTCTAATCAAATTAAATGGTGTTTTCGAACTGTTATTCCGAAAAATTAATTCAAATTGATATGCAAATTTTCTTTGATTTAAATCATATACTTAAAATACTATATATTGAAATCAACTTTCATAAAATAATAATAATTAGTCACGGACGTGACAACTAATGCCATATTGATTGCTTTTCCAAAAGAGTCGAGAGGGGTGAACTATTGTAGTGAACATTTTATAGCCCAGAGACAACTCATATGTTAGGAGTCACCATAAATTTCAAGAAATAATAATATTATATTGACTGCTTTTTCAAAAGAGTCCAAAAGGGTGAATTATTGTATTGAACGTTTTACAGCTTGTAGACTACTTGTATAGGAGTAGCCACAAATTGCAAGGCATAATAATGTCATAATAACGTTATGCATTTCATAAAGTTGAAAGGAATTAATCTCAATGATGATAAGGTTGAAAGGAATTAATGTTAATGATGATAAGGTTGAAATGAATTAATCTCAATGGTGACAAGGTTGAAAGGAATTGATCTTAATGATGACAAGGTTGAAAGAAATTCCTTTGGTGTTATTCTAAATTATTTAATTTGTTCTAACTCATAGTCTGGATCAAACTCACAATCATATCAATAATATAACTTTCACAACATGTAGACAACTCACAACTAATTAGTGACATCATAGATCTATAAAACGATCCATTTTGTAACTCTTTAGTCCACAATCAGTGTAAACATTTAGTTTCAACTAAATATTCTTATAACATTGGATGTATCTCACTCTAATGCAACTGAAGATGAAATTTTCCCTAACTTTTCCTTCTAGATGGAGTATAGTCGCAACCCTCGATCAATCTACTTGTTTTGATAACATGCTTTCTTATCAATACGATGTTGTTCATTTTTATAGAGAAAAATATATTAGTCCAACAAAGTTTCATTTGGTATTTCCATATTATCTTTGTTTTAAGCTTCTTTAGGTGGCCATTTTCTAGTCCAATCGCTTCACATGTTATGGTTCTTATGCTATACGCGTTTTATTTCTTAAGAATTTTCTCTACATGAATGGTTTAATGCTTTCTTAGGGGGTCAAATTCCTATGAATATTCAAACATTCCTGAAATGGTTTACGTATGTTGATGCATGGAAAACATGTTCACCAAATTGCTGGGTGAGAAAATGAGGCAATCCCATGGATCGCGAGTCACAAAAAAAAGTTCACTCCATATTCTTTCTGAAATTGTCACAGTCTAATTCATTCCATAAGGTTTATGAATCTTTTCCATTCTCTATCTATGAAAATTAGGATTGTCATTGTTCCACCACATCTTATCCACTGGAAAAGGGCTTTTATGGGGAGAAAAAACATATCTCATAGGTCAAAACTGGAAACGGTATAGGAACGATGGTCCATGGATAAACCTTCCAAATGAATATACAGAAACCATAAAGGAATGTAAAGAGATAGATCTTGCAGAGTATAGTCTGCTGGGGTAGGAACATCTTTAGGAAATATGGAGTATTATGAAGATGGTGACAACGATTGCGATTATGAAAACATGAATCTGTCGCCAAGCCACGAGCGGGTCAATAAGAGGGATTGGTAAATATGCAACATTGTAATTTTGCCTTTATATTTTCCAATATTTTCAATGTAATGTTATATTACGATTTTCAGTATTTAAAGTTAAAAATTTAAAAGCATTAAAAATAAATATTTAATGGTATATGGTTTGCAATTTAGTTTTGTTGTTTTTATTATAGTTCAATTAATTAATGTAAAAAATAACATTAAAAATTCATTATTATTACAAAATAAAATTACAAAATTCAAATTGAATATGAAACATCACATTCAATTCTTTTTCATTTGAGTGCTGAGTTTTCCCCCCGAAGTTTTTTTCATTGCCATTTTGTACCGAGTTCTACTTCTGCATGGATATAATAAGATATAATAATTAGTTAATGAGAAAAGAATTTATATGAAATAAGAAAAATAATAAATGATAATATTAATTAAATAAAGAATAATTAGTACAAAAATAGAAATTTAATAGAATATTATTTAATATAAAATGTATTTTCATTTTAAGAGAATTTTGTATTTAATTATATTTATATATTTTTATTTAGAAATTTTTATATTTAATTGAATTGTAAAATATAATTCTAATATTTAATAGAATTACTCTATTTATATTCTATTTTTTTTTTTGGTAGAAAAGAAAAAGAAAAACGAAAAACAACAAACTACCCAGGAATTAGCCTAGGGAAGCTAACCCCAATCCTATCTTCTAAGAGAAGATGAGAGATGAAACTAGGGGAAACAGGAAGGGTAGTAACGCCTAACGTCCCTTCATGGCCCGCCGCCGCCAAGCGATCAGCAACACGATTCTGCTCTCTAAAAATGTGTCTGAACTCTACGAACTCAAAGGAGGAGCAAAGCCTTATAATAGCTTTGATGAGGTTGCGACTGTTAAGACCCATAGAATGATTCTCAGAAATCATTTTGATTGCTTCCAAATTATCAGACTCCACAGAGAGCCTCTTAACACCCAGCCTTTTAGCAAGATTGATTCCAGTAAGAATAGCCCAGAGCTCCGCAGAAAAGGAAGAACCCAACCCTAAATTCTGGGAGAACCCAGAAAGCCAGACGCCCCCTACATCTCTAAGCACACCTCCAGCCGCAATCTTACCGTTATTGAGGCAGGAACCATCAGTATTCAGCTTCACAACCCCCTCTCTTGGCCTGCTCCATCCCACGAGATGGACATCACAACACTGAGAGGCTCTGGCAAGGGACTCTCCTTTGAAACTATCGATAATAGAGAAAAGTTTTTTCGAGAAGAAATCAGCTAAGTTTGTCATAAAAACAGTTTTATCTCCAAAAATCTCCTCGTTTCTCCATTTCCAAACTTGGTGACAGATAATAGCAAAGAAAATGTCACCATGCTCCATGTATGGAAGCAACTTTCCTCTAACACCATCAGAGAACCAGTCGACCTCAGAATGTGCCATGAAGGAAGAGAAAATATGGTGTGGGAGAATTTTCCTCCAAACCTCTTTACTATTAGAGCAATCTCTAAGAGCATGGCACAAAGTCTCAACATGGCCTCTGCATCTACTGCAAGCTCCAGAATCAGCCAAGTGCCTTCTGTGCCTATCCGAATTAGTAAGAAGCCTGTCCTTAACGCCCAGCCACAGGAAACTCCTAATACGGAAAGGAACTTTAAGGGTCCAAATTGACTTCCACACATCCGAGGGAGGATCAGATCTAAAGAGAGAGAAAGCTTCAAAGGCCGATTTGCAAGAATAAACTCCATTGTTAGTCAGCGCCCAACAGTGCCTATCCAAGTCTTCCTCTTGATTACTCACCTTCACTCCCCGCATTCTAAGGAGAGTCTCAAGGCTAAAGAAAGTATCAAACTTTGACCAGATCCAGTCCCCTTCCGAGTCAACCACATCGGCAATCCTCCAGTTGCGTATATCAGTAGGCGGGGGGGAAGAACACACCTCAATTAACGGTTTATCCCCAATCCAGTTATCAAACCAGAAACTAATGGACTTACCATTCCCCACCTCCAGGCCAACTCCCGAGCAGAACTCATCAAACACAACACTAAGTCCTTTCCAGAGGAAGGAACAATTAGCAACTCTCTCTTTCGGGCCCCCGAAGATTTTGTCTTTCCGATACTTACCACAAAGGAGGCGAACCCAAAGAGAGGAGGGGTTTTGCCACATACGCCAAAGGAGTTTCATTAATAAAACTTTATTATTGTCCTTTGCTTTCCTAATACCCAGACCCCCAGAATCTTTAGGCTGGCAAACCTCACTCCAAGGCACAAGATGGATCTTCCTGCCCTCCGCAGCTTCCCCCCACAGGAACCTACGGTTAATCTTGTCAAGATCATTAAGCACAGGATCCGGAAGCTTACAAGCCTGCATGATGTGATTGGGAGCAGCACAATTAACAGATTGAATTAACGTGAGGCGGCCAGCGAGAGACAGAGTCTTGGCTTTCCAAGTGGCACACTTCGAATTAGCTTTATCCAAAGTCTCTTTGAAGGAGCCTTTAGACACACGCTCACTATGGAGGGGAACGCCCAGATACTTCCCAAGAGAATCAGTAAGAGGAATACCTGAGAGATCACTTAATCTCTTACAGACTCTCTGATTCATATTCTTAGAGCACATCATCCTAGATTTCTGGATATTAAGCTTCTGCCCAGAGGCCGAACAAAAACAATCCAGAATATCCATAATGACTCTCAACTGCTCCTCATTACCCTCAAGAAAGATAAGGACATCATCTGCAAAGAATAAGTGAGTCACCTGGGGACAGAAGCTGTTGATCGCCACAGGGTGGAAACTCCCATTATCAATCGCATCCTGAATCAGGTGAGAGAGCCTCTCCATAGCAATAACAAAAAGGAAAGGGCTCATAGGATCCCCCTGACGGATTCCTCTGCCCGGGGAAAATTCCTCCGACATATCCCCATTGACCATAACTTGAAACACAGGAGAAGAAATACATACCTTAATTAAACTTCTCCAGCTGTCCGGGATTCTAGCTCTCTCAAGGCTCTCCATCAAGAAATCCCAATTAATTCGATCATAGGCCTTCTCTAAATCCAGCTTCAGAGCCACAATGCCTTTCCTCCCCTTCCTAATCTTCATCGTGTGGACCATCTCTTGGGCGATCACCACATTATCCATCATTTGTCTACCAGGCACAAAGCTACCCTGATTCTGACAAATGATCGCAGGAAGAATGCCACGGATTCTATTAGCCATAATCTTTGTAACAGTTTTGTAAAGAACATTACAAAGACTGATAGGTCTCATATGCAAAAAGGAAGAAGGCTTATCAATCTTAGGAATCAGAACCAGGAGGGTTCTATTAACCAGCTCAATATCCTTCGAACCACTGAACACCCCCAAGACAAAATTATAGATGCCTTCCTTCACTACATCCCAATGCTTATGGTAAAAGCCCGCCGGAAGACCATCAATCCCAGGAGCTTTAGAAGCCCCAATGCTGAAGATAGCTTGGTCAATCTCTTTTCGGGAAATAGGTTGAAAGGCCTCCTGACTACAATCCTCACTGATTAAAGGAAATGTAGCAATAGAGTGAGCCCTCTCCAAAAGAACAGGTTCCTCTTTGAACAGTTCTCTGTAGAAATCCAGGGCTAAGTTCCGAATAACCTCATCTTCATAAACCCAATCACCATTAGAATCCTTAATGGCCTCAATTCTATTTCTCTGCCTTCTGATCAGGGTAGAGAGATGGAAGTATTTGGTATTACGATCCCCATCTCTAATCCAGGACTTCCGAGACTTCTGGAACCAAAGGAACTCCTCCTGCCTAAGCACAGCCTCCAGCTCCTTCTGAAGGGTTCTGAGGAGGCCCTCAAGGCTATGATCAAACCTCCCCTCCAACCTGCGTTGAATGCCCTCCATCCTCTTTAATAACTTGTTCTTCCTTTTGATAATATGCCCAAACACATTCCTATTCCACCCCTGCACCTTATTCCTGAACCCTTCAGCAGCTTGCAGTACATACGAATGAGGTCTCCAACTCTCATGAACGAACTCTTTAAACTTAGGATGGGACTCCCAAGCCAACTGATACCGGAACGGTCTCTTACCCCTAGGATGCTTACCTCTCAAAAGTCTAAACAAAATAGGACAATGATCCGAATGACGGAACGGGAGGTTCAACACAGAGCACTCGGGGAAGGAAGTTAGAGCTAAAACATTAGCGTAGACTTTGTCCAATCGAACAAAAGTATTATTACGCTTCCAAGTGAATTTATGACCAGAAGCCCCCAGATCGGAAAGCCCACATAAATCCATACTATTCTTGTGATGCAGACAGCGATTAACATAATGATTGGATCACCCTCTCTGATCACTCATAAAGGCGATATCATTGAAGTCACCTGCCACAAACCAGGGCTCCGAAATGCTGACACTCATAGAATAGAGAACCTCCCAGAGCCGTTTTCGATTAGACAAGATAGGGTCAGCATACACAAGGGTAATAAAAAAGGGAGTATTGCCGGAAATACTCACTTTACAATGAATGAACTGCTTATCCATGCTAAGAATATCAAAATGAATCCGATCTGGCCTCCAAAAAAGCCAAATCCCCCCAGCCCGGCCAGTTGCCTCCGATCTAACACAGTGCCAGTTCTTAAACTTCTTAACCACCTCATCTGCTTTCTCACCACTAATCTTAGTTTCCAAAAGAGCAAAACAAGATGGATTAAACTGCTTAATAAGATCATTAATATGGATACGGGTAGCCTTGCTAGCCGCACCCCTAACATTCCAAAATAACAAATCCATAGAAAGGAGGACAACTGACCACACCCCTACCCTAAGCTAGGTATTTACTAGGGGCTCCTGAGAGCCTTACCGAGGTACCCCCGGGCCCCCTCTTATCTGGAAACGCCAAAGTGTTAAGGCCACTTTTTTGTTTTCCTTTAAGCTTTTTCATATTAGTTTTGTTAACTCCCATAGATTTCCCAATCCCAGGATCAATACCAGGAACAGGAATACTAACCTCATTTGAATTCTTCATCCTTCTAGCTGCAAGGGTCAGGGTCCCCCCCTGGGCTTCATCCTTAGAGACAAAAAGCGGGTTCACAGATTCAACCACCTTCTCGACTGGATCTACAGACTCTAATCCTGGAATACTCTCATCCATATGATTCTCATCTTGGTCTGACTCTTGAACTTCCTCAATCATCAGGGCCCCAAATCTGGACCCAGGCAAGGCTACTGAAGAAACCCCAGCCTCCTTTCTAGCTTTGAGGACAGGCTTCTCCTTGACATTTGGAATAACAGTAGCTTTAGGAGAAAGGGACTTAGAATTTGTGTTGATATCAGGAGGACGATTGTGAACCACTGCAGGTTGATTCCTACGTCTAGCGGGCCTCTTTGCCACCATCCAGGGACCAAAGTTCCCTTCATACCCTTGGTTCCCTCCAGTAATCCGCACACTACTCTCAACCCTCTCTATAACAACCCTCTCCCTTTTAGGGCAACCCTCCTGAGAATGACCATACATGCCACAATCATAACAGATGTTATGTAAACCTTCATACTCAATAAAGAACACTTTATCCTGAACACAGAACTTAGAAAGTAAAGGTTTAGCCAGATCAACATCTATACATACCCTAGCAAACTTACCCCTAATGGCCCCAATTGTAGTCTTGTCCACATGGTGGACCTTACCAACCAAACCTCCTATTTTACTCAGAAAGTTTTCACTGTAGTACTCAATGGGAAGGCCCGGGAATCTTACCCAAGTCAAGATCCTGTTAACCGAACAGTCGTGAGGATTAAAATTAGGAACCCAATGCCTTAAGGCCAAAACATGATTGGAAATGATATATGGGCCTCCCTTGATAACCGAATTATAATCCTCAACCCTAGTAAATTTAATGACATAGTAGTCATTTTCCAGGTCAGTAATACTGACTTTACCTTTCCTTGCCCACTGCGCTTGTATTCTTTGGGCAAAATAGTTAAAACTAATTCGCTTACCCAGGACAGTAACAATCAAAGACACCTTCCACTTCTCTCTAAGCTCACGCTTCTCTGCAGCGGAAAGTCTAATGACCGGACAGAGAGGATCCTCCTGGCCATTATCTTCCTCATCAGAATCCGAGAACATATCATCAGAATCTCCCACCATTAAAACTTCCTCTAAAACCGGCTCTTCCTCAGCCACCCCCATGACCGTGTCCTTCCAAGAGTTTTTACCAATCTCGCTCATCTGAACCCTAGGTCTGGGGGAGACCGTCTTCCCATGAGCTACTCCTACAACACCCACCCTTCCCGAATTATTAGAAACATCCAGACCCGAGGCAGCCTGCCTCCCCGTCGTAGCCCCTGCCTGCCCCTCACAGCCCGGAGGAGAGGATCCCGCGCAAGGCACTGCGCCGACAGCCCCAGCCCACTGCCCGACCGAGGAGCCGGCAGCGCCTGGGCAGTGCCCGGCACTATCGGCGCATAGCCCTGCGCCAGGCACCCCCGGCCCCACTTCTCCCCTCGAGATTGGGGGAGCCTTACCCCCGGCATCAGAAAACCCAGCCGCCCGTATCTCCCATTGATCCGCACCCAGCCGCGACAACCTTGTCGAATCTGCCGCCTGTGGATCGCAAAGATCCGTCCCCAGCCGCACGGGCGGCGCCCGCGAGAACCCTGCCGACGCACCATCCATGCCCACGAGATCCCTACCAACGCCCCTGGATTCCCCTACCTCCACCCCGCCAAGCGCCCCGCCCCGATCTACACCAGGTGCACGCTCGCCGCCAACAAAACTTGCCTCACCCTTCTCGCCCCAAACCACCAGGCCACCGCCCCCTTCCTTGCCGCAAATCCCCTCCAGATCCGACCCCCCCTCGCCGGCCACAGCCCCCCTCTCCCTAGATCTATCCCTAACACGCTTTACCATGAACCCTAGCCGAGAGAGAGAGAGAGAGAGAGAGGAGATAGATCTAAAAGAGAGAAAAAGATCTAAAAGAGAGAAAAAGATATAAAAGAGAGAAATAGATCTGAGAGAGAGAGGATAGATCTAAAAGAGAGAAAAAAGATCTAAAAGAGAGAAATAGATCTGAGAGAGAGAAGATAGATCTCAAAATTCTCCATCTTCATAAAAATTCTTCACCATGACAACAGATCTGAGAGAGAGAAGCCAGATCTGAAAAAGAGAAGATAGATCTAAAAGAGAGAGAAAGATCTAAAAGAGAAGAGATAGATCTCAAAACTCTCAATCTTCATAAAAATTCTTCACCATGACGACATATTCTATTAAATATTAATAGATTCAAAAATCTATTAATATTATTTTAAAAAAATCTATTAATATTTAATATTAATATGTATTAACATTAAGGGGGCGTTTGGTTCAAACTTCGGAATCGGAATTGGAATCGGAATCGGAATGTTACGGAATCAGAATCAGAATGACTATTTATTTATTTTGTTTGGTTTAATCCGGAATCGGAATCCGATTACTTTTACCAGTGTTTGGTTCAAATTTTGGAATCGGAATCAGAATGCGTTGAAATTAATTAATAATATATTTAACAAGCAAATAAAAAATAAAAACTATTACTAATTTAAAAACCTGAAAAATAAAAATTAATTATTATTATATAAAATATTAAAAAATATAGTATCAATAAAATAACAATATATTAATATAAATTTATAATAATATGAACTATATATATATATATATATATATATATATATATATATAAAAGAATAGAAACAGAAATGTAAATATATATATATAAACCTAACAATGTGATATGAATTAATTTATAAAAACAAACTCCCTGTTTACCCACGTAGAGATCGTGGAAAAAAAAAGAAAAACTAAAAAAAAATATATGTTTTAATTTGATTGCTATTGGAATCAATCTTGATTGACATACATTAGGCAGGGAATGAGTTATTCCCTTATTTATGGGAATCACATTCCCATTCCACAATAAATTTGGTTAATCAAACACTCTAAATGGGAATAATCCATTTCCATTCCCATTCCTTAATGTTTTTTAACCCAACCAAACACCCCCTAATATAATAATTAAAGAATATATATAATTTATATTACAAAAAAAACATAATTAGTCATATAATTAAACACACATTAACACAAATAAAATTATGTAAGACCATACTTAGCCTTAATATATTTGTAAATCATATGATGATTTTTCAAAACGGTTTAGTTCATACTATATGTATCCATGTGGGAGTTCATACTCTTTATATCTGTAGTACACGATTGTATTTAATAAAAGATGCTTATCTCTCTATTTGACCCGCAATCATCTCGGACCTCTCAGCTTAATATACTCCAACCGGTGTAGAACATGTTTCATTAAAAAAATAAAAAATATTTCAAAAATTATAAAACAACGAATATGGAAATATAAAATTATAAATTTGAGCACATTTTAGGGTAAAATATAAAAAGAAAAATACATGTGGTTTTTTCAATTTGCAAACATAAGCCTATGATTTAAAAGTTTGCAAATAGAGATATGTAGTATGGTTTGTTAACAAATCATAGTATTCTAAATTACATCGCTAAGTTCTAATTGACAACCAACAGTATTTTTATTTTTTTAAAAAATTACATTATAAACCCACCAAATTTAATTACAAATGTGTAAAAAGAACTTAAACGTCAAGTTAGTTCACAAGTTGTCAAATTAGTACAAATAATTTAAAATAGGCCTAATGCTTCCCCAGCCCCCTTAACTTGTCCAAATTGGTCACTTTACCCCCTCAACTCACCGAATGTCCTATTTACTCCCTTAACTCCATAAAAGTGGTATTTCTCACCCCCTCAACTTGTCCATTTATCCCTCCAACTCATAGAATGTTCTATTTACCCCCTTAACTCCATAAATGTGGTACTTTTCACCCCTTACAATTCGTTATCGAAGCCTAAATTGATAACTTTTTTTAAACGTTAAACCTATATTTATGATATTTTGTAAGTGGAACCTAAATTGATACTTCCCCAAAAATCATAGGCCTATTTTGGTACATTAACTTGTTTATATTAATGTTCTTGTTATTTGTATTTTTTATTCGTTCTTTCTCTTTTCAACTTTTTTGACTACTATAAATGGATAAGAAATACCATTTTTATGGAGTTAAGAGGGTAAATCGGATCATAAGTGGTGAGAAATACCACTTTTATGGAGTTAAGTGGGTAAATAGGATATTCGATGAGTTGAGAAGGGGTAAAATGACAAATTTCGACAAGTTAAGGGGGTGAGAAATACCATTTTTATGGAGTTAAGGGGGTAAATAGGACATTCGATGAGTTGGAGGGGTAAAATGACCAATTTGGACAAGTTAAGGGGGCTGGAGAAGCATTAAGCCTTTAAAATATTGTGTTTTGTTAACAAAATATACCATGAATATCTAGTGCAAACTTTTAAACCACATGTATTTTTTTGTACTTTTCCCAACTTTCTACTATATAGTGCTACTATGAACGCACGATACTTCTAAGCAGGAGTCTCACCCAAGTCGCTCGAAAAAGAAGTGCATTGTATCATGAGCAGGACACACAATTAATGATGCTTGGTACAAAGTGACATGGAACAACTTATAACTGAATTGTACAGAGTCTCCACCTAATCTACTAGACCGAGAAAATTCAGTATAGTAGATAGAGCGCTCGACTACTACATCCTTCAGAGATAGGTTTGAGACATTCACTTACTCATCTCTGATGTTAAATTAGATTAAACTTTAATGCTTGATTGATTTCGAATAATACTACGATTGATTAATTAATGTGGATGCTTTTCATAATTGAAATCGATAAATAAATGAATTAATTATATATTTATAGTAAATGAATGAATGAGGGATACACAATACCAAAATGGGATATACAACATGGGGTACAATCCTAAATATATGTTTATTATTAAACTCGCAAAATAATAACAGTTAGAGTTGTAGGCTTCGAGGCCCATCTTCAGTGCTTTTGGGACGCCAGACTCGACATGTACAATACTCAAATATGGACTTAAGAAAGACAGATATGGAATATAAGGAGCAGGGAAATGCATGTGGGGAATGTCGTGGTTTGTGATTAACTCTAATTTGACAACTAATTAATTATTTAGAAATATCTTCGAAGTGTCATAATAAATGTCAACCAACTCGTTTCAAATATGAGGTATTCGAAAGACCGATTGACATTTAATATGAAAAGTTGATCCCTAACCTCAACAATCAAATAGTTACCAATGATTAACAATTCAACGATTATTAAAGATATTTTCGAAATACCATAATAAATGTCACCCGACTCATTTTGAGTATATATACCCAATATAATCAATCAACACATATTATAGGAAGCCATTTCCTAACCTCAATAGTGGGTTTACAGTTAGTCCGAATTGCCAACTAACAACCAAAATGGTGGACCTAACCGTTCGACTATGTCCATCATTCCTTCATACCATTCATTAGATTTAATCACGTTCATCCTTTTCAGGAATGCATTATTAGTGTTTTTATATAGACTTTTATTCATTTTAGATTCGATTTGGCCATTCATTACTCTTTGAGATATGTCGGGTTTTGTGAATCCTTATCTGGAATAAGTCTATCCATTAACATAAAGTTGGAATGAGAGACGTAGGATTTATCGAAACAAAATGGAAACTTTTATATTTAAGCATCAAAAGGTATACTTTCCGAAGATTAAAGGTTGGTGGGCCTCTTTTGAGTTTCCTATTGAGGTCGACCAGCCTCCACTTTTAGTGGGGAACTTTATCGTTACTTTTCGTGACTAGTTTTTTAATCATTCCAGGTTTCTTATAGAGCGAACGAACTAAAGGACATCGTCCTACCCTTGAATCCTAGGATTCAGGTAGATCAAATTCGTTTAGACAGATGAGCGTCTGAATGTAAAGTTTTTTAGTGGAAATCGATGCCTAAAGTCGACCGGCCTTTGAGATAAACCCTTTTTAGGCCGATCGACTTTCATTTCCCCCCCATCTTTCACTTTGCTCGACTGAAGGAGGATTGACCTTCGTCTTCCCTAGATAAGGCTGATCGCCTCTCGCATGGAAAACTTTAAAGAAATAATAAGCTTTTCAGACAAACAAACACAAAAAAAATGCAGTGGATCTTTACGCATCTCAGTTTGTTACCTTTGTAGCGTATAGCCAGAGCTTAGAACGAGATAGATTTGGGTGATTCCCTTCCTCTAAACCTTCAAGCAAGCTCCTCGAACCCGAATAAGAACAAAATGACTATTTTGGTGATTTCAAACCCTTTTCACTAGTTTGGAGATGTTATCTTGGTAAATCCAACCTTGCGAGTGTGATCGTAAACTTAGAAAGTCGGTTGGAGGTCTGAATGAGTTGGATTAATTCTTGGAAGTTTAAGAGCCTCCCTTTCTCTCTCTCAAGAACTCTCTTTTCTCTTTCTTTGATCTTTCCTTTCTCTCTCCACCTTTCAGAATCTTTTGGGAGTAATGAGTGAGGTTCCTCTCTGCCAAAACATCCCCCCTCTTATTGAAAATCGCCGCACCCCTATTATATAAAAGAAGTGGGATTGGACAAGCTACAATTGTTTGACATTTGCTGGGATTCCAAACAAGGCCGATTAGCCTTCATATGGTTATGTGGCCCATGATTTTCCCTTTTGTTGAATATTCAACACGAACATTTTTCTCTCAAGGTCGGTCGCCTCATGCGAAGGACAATCGCCTCTAACGAAGGCTGATCGGCCTTCCCTAGTTAAAGCTTATTTTTTTTAATCATTTTATTCTCATTCGACTCCTAAAACTTTGTTTGCTAATCAGAGGTGGGTGCCTTTCCTGAATCAAGTTGTAGGTCAAGGTTAACAATTGACACATCATCGAGGTCCAAACAATCCATGCTAATAAGTTGCCCCTCGCTTAAGCAATTTTGCAATGTCCTAATCCCCTTAGCCCTAGATGGTCAAAATTGATTAAGCGTTGAATATCATGGTGAGTGTTATAGGACTTACCTGTTTGATGCGGGGCCGATCGTTGCTGCGTCGTACATACGTACCCATCTTCCATTGCTTATCCTCTCCTTATCACATATGCAGGGAGCCCATTTCCATGCTATCCTATCATCGGGCTAACATTGTGGCATCTGTCGATCAAGAAGGAGCGAAGTAGTCTTTTGATCAGGTTACATGCTGATCAAGAAAAACGAAACCTCCATTTTTTGATTTTGGTATATGCAGAGTAACCGCTTGCCATACTTTTCTTTCTCTTGTCATATGCACGTGAAAGCCTTTTTTCACACTATCCTGCCGTCGGGCTAACACTGTGGTTATCTGTTGATCAGGATTGTTGTGACCCGATTTATGTATTTGCAGGATTACCGTCCTCCATACCTTCTTTATCATCCACCATTTAACGAAGTCGACCACACGTATTTCATCTCTTGCCAAGATATTGCCTTTTTCACACGAGTGCGGAAGGCCTATCTCTATTCTATCATGCCGACCAAGAAAATGTAATTCACGTTTTTCGATTTTGGTATGTATGAAGTAACCTCTTTCCATACATCCTTTCGCACATGTTAGGTCACTATCATGTGTGTTATCCTACCTATTGACTCGCTAACTTGGTAGACACCGCCAAGACTGGAGCGGAAAAATCAATAATTCCACATGATGCAGGGATACCGCTAACCATACTGTATAAAAGAAGTGCCACATTTGTAGCCACCAACCCTGATAATTCATTTCTGGTCACATGCGTGAGGAGCCTATCTTTGTGTTATCATGCCGATGAGTTAACAACTTGTTACGTGCTGAACTGGAAGAAATTAACCGTTTCTGATTCTTGTGATTGCTCCTCTCTAAAATAACTCAAATGTAACATTGATTCTACATTTACTCATTGATTGAATAATTTTGGAACAAATTTTTTTACCCCTTCAATTAAGAATGGATGCATGAAGATTTCCCTTCTTTGCAGATGAGGACTTGTAGTGCCTTCCGAAATGCATATTCATTCTTCAATCGATCAATTTTGCAACAATTTTTCCCCTTGGATTGAAAAGCAAGTATGGATGACTTATTCTCAGTGGATGTCCACGATTCTGAATTTTCACCTAGGATCAACCTGAGGATCAAAAACAAGAAATTCCTCCATTCTCAGGGTAAAATTGATTTTTTTACAAGGAGTGATAAATGAAAGTGAATGTGCCATAAATGTTATTTAAGTCACATATCCATCTTTAATACCCTTAATGGCATTTATAAACGTTTTCGATTGTTAACGTGTGGATCGATGACTTTTAATGTTGGAAAACTATTTTTGAATGTCCTATTTAAACATAAAGGATGACCGTCCTTGGTAAAGGACGATAGTGCTCCATGAGTTTTAATTGGGAGGTCGACCGACCTCTGTGTCTAGGAGCTATTACTCTATAAGGAAACTGAACATCTCATTTCCCTCTTATAACTTCGTCTTTGAAAATTTCTTCTTAGAAAGCTCTCAAACCTTTCCAATGTCTGATTTGTTGAGACGTGTTTCTAGGAAGATCTGTGCCCATAAGACCACGAGTTCCTCGAGTAGGATGGATGCTACCCCTTATGTTCCTATTGCTCTCCCAGACCCAAGGGTGGTGGATTTATCCTCCATGAGGCGCATCCTTATCAGTGTTATGAATGGTAGCAGTCAAAGGCTTATAGTCAAATGTTTGAAGTATGGGGATCCCGTCCCTGTCTGCTTTCATGTGACCTCCTATATATCTCGTGAACTGATTAGTTCTTTTCCTTGTTTCATGATTTTCCCTCAATTTCTTGCTTTTTGTTGCGTTTTTTTGGTGGAAATATGCATGTTTTTTGCTTGGGTAATGTTTAGGAATTTTTTTTCTGTATTTATTGTTGATTTTGGTAAAGATTTAGGGTGGGGTAATTGGAGAAGCGAGTTTGTGATTTGCAGTTTGTGAGGGCTGATCGACATCTATTCTTCATGATTGGAGGCTGATTAGCCTTCCCTGGGTTTGTGTTGAGCTTTGAGGGTGGATGTCGACCGACCTTTGTTGGGTTTCCACCAGGGGAAATCGTCCCTGAGTTCCAAGAGCCTTTATAGTTTCTAATTCATTTTTTGAATGCTGTGTATATCTCTTAGTCATCTTCGTGACCCTTAAAAAGTCACGAAGGCAACCAAAAAAATAGTTAGCAATATAAATGGATATAATTTGTACCTCTGATGTTTCTTTCATACTATTCTCTTCCATTTATGCTTTTATTTACTCTATTTTCCTCTCTTATTTCCAGCTTACTTAAGAGAATAAACATGTTGGAGGCATAGAGGAACTTTGAAAATGGTGGGACAAATTTCCCGAATGTGTGAAAAATCGGTTCAAGAGACGGGTTCCCATTTGTTCATGGAGATCTTCCCCCTCAAGGCCCGCAAGACTAGCTGCCCAGAGTTGAGTGCCCTTGTGGAGCGCTGGATGGATACCACCCATACATTCCATCTAAATTTTGGGGAGGTGATGACCACCACAGTCGAATTTGCCACCATTACGGGTATGCCTTTTAGTGAGGAAGTTCTGCCCCTAGATGTGGGGCCTCTCTCATGGTGGCCTACACTCCAGGTTGATCACCAATCTGCTAGGGCATCCTTTCTTATCTGATAGGATACAACTGAAGGTCTTGAAGGATTAGTGGTAGGAGCATGTGATTGAACATGAGGCATGTGGAGCAGTGTTCCCGCACCCTGATACTGGTTGCCCTTTCCTCGACGGTTGGCAATGAGGCATATCTGACTTTGCGTCCTACGCTAGAAAATATGGGGAAGGTATCCTCATATGATTGGGGTTCTTCCACCCTCGCTCACTTATGCGTCCCCACCTAAGGTTAGAGATGAGGACTCACTAAGGGATAAGTGTACCCCGTCGTTATCAAGTAATAAATTTCTGGTTTAAGTCCAGGTTATCGTCCACAGGATTTATTTCTGCAAGTACCGAGCTACTCGATCTCGGATGTTATCTAGGCTTAGGGGGTTTTGAGTTGGTTTGTTTATATTAATCTACTCCTAGGTTGAATTATAATAATCCTAGCTAAGTTATCTAATTCTAACTAGGTTATCTAATTCTAGCTAAGTTATTCTACGCCTAACTAAGTTACTCTACCCCTAATTGATCTTTTACCAATGCAATTAACCGAATGAGCATGAAGGGATACGATGATAATGAAAATAGGATGTTTAAACAATTGAATTGAAACTAAGTCACTTGTGTCCAAGGCGATTAACCCGACCTATCCTCCTAAAGTCCCTAGTTCGTGATTCCCTTGTAAGGCCGAAACTAGCTCTAAGGCTCAGTAATTTGGGCTTAATCTTCTATAGGGTTGTCAATCCTATAGGCACTGACTAGGTCAGATTCAGCTCGCAATATGTGCCAACCTAATTTTGGGATTATCGAATGAGTTAAACCAATCAGACAAAGCGTAAGACAAAGATTGAAACATCAAAACAATTGAATGAACAAGAACTATAATATATATATCAAAGATGGAAACATTGTCACGAAGTTACAATAAACCTAGAATTCATAGCATGTATCAGAGGCTAGACAGAATGTAAAAGAAGAAAAATCCCTTTCAGGGAACCTGTCTACAAATGCAGGCGTCTTTCTAGGATTTAAGGATGGAGCTTGAGCAATCCTCGGTGAACGGAGCTTCGAAGGTATCTTCAATGGAGGTTTGAAGGATATGGAGGAGGTGGAGAGGATTTCTCAAGGTGGAAGCTAAACTAATTACAAAAATAAAAGATATTGAATTACAATTGAAAAACCCTATTTATAGATGCGTCTCGGGCCTTGTTTTGACCTATTTTCGTGTCCTAGTTGGTGTAGGAAGACGTGGGGCCGAGCGTGGCTTCGTGGGGGCGGAATTGGTCTTTTTGACCAATTCCCGTAGGGCTGCTCGGTGAGCAGGCTCCTGCTCGCCGAGCAGGCCTCTGGCGGCCTGCTCGCCGAGCGTTTTCGCCCGAAGCGCGCTCGATCCAAGCTCGATGAGTTCCGCGACCTTTTTCGTCCGACTTCACACCTGCACACGCATAAAAACTCCTGAAAAAATTAGTCCAAAAGCCAAATTGATCCGTCAATCGCTTATTTTGAGCAAACGCTTCGTTTGGTGCGACTTTTGACGGACCAATTAGCTTCAAAAGATAACGGAATTCTAATACGCATGCTATTTCGGCCGTATTTGCCTAAATTGATTACAAAACAAGCCTAAACGACGAAAAGTAAATAGAATGTTCTCAATTCATAACTTACTCACACAAAAGCATTTAAATGCGAGAATTGCTCGCTTATTAGCCAAATAACCCTAAAAACCGTCCTAAAACCGTACCCAAAGATAGGGGTTTTTGACCCCTATCAAACCTCCTCGCACTTAAAACTTTACTTGTCCCCAAGTAAACTAAAAAACTAAACCCGCCATCACAAGCAAGCTAGAAAACTTCCGAGTTTGACTAGGTGCTTGACATAATTTCGAGCATCTGTAATTACATGGATTCGGAAATACAAAGTAGAGACACGATATCCAAAAGCCACATTTCAATTATCATAGGTCATAGTTTTAAGCAAAAGGACACATGTTCAATTAAACGAGTTTGAGGGGATCGCTAAGTAGAACACCTCACCATAGGTAGTTCACTCATTTCACACAATTTTGGTGGCTAAAGTGTTTACTCTCGGCTTATGTTCTTGCTTAGGATTACGTTGATTTTGCACGTTCATCCGCGTTCCTCTACTATGCTATATGATTCCGATGATATCAAAAACAGCCTCTAATCGGGGTTGTAATGTGGTTAGAGGGTTAAAGGTACAACAAGGGTTAATAGTTCTAGCGCTACAAAAACTAAGTTTAAATGGCTTTAGCAAATATGAAGTGACTGAGCTTTTTATTCATCCCTTATTATTTTCTTTTTGGAATGTTTTCTTGAGACGTTTTTTGATTTTTAAGAACTGAGGAATGAAGTTCTTCCCTTTTGTTCGTCTCTTTTCTTTTCTTTTTCTTTCTTTTTTTCTGTTTTTCTCTTTTTTTTTTGGGATAGTGATGCTCATTCACTTCTTAGCCTTTTGGCTTGCTACTGTAATGCCATAAACAAAGATAAAGCGCTAGAAGAAAACAGGGGCTCTATTTGAGCTTTGCACAAGAAATTGGGTTAAGTAGCAAACCAAGTTATGGTTTGCAAAAACAGGTTAGAACGAAAGAAAAATCTATAAACTACAAAAATATAGGCTCAAAGGGGCTTCCTAGAGTGGATGAAAAAGAAAAAATAAGGTAAAGAAAATGGTTAATTCTAATGAGGCTGATTCATCATTTATCATCTCAAACCATCGCATGTAGGTTCAACACAGTATTAGGTGCAAAATCTGTAATCTTCCACAAGTCAAAGCTTTCACACAAAAATGTCAAGAAAAAGAGCTTTTTGATGTTCGCTCTTAGGCTCAAATTCAACTCACAATTCTTTGGGTTTCAATTTTGTGTTTACTAGTTTTCCCCAAACTCGAGTTTAATGTCACATGCCTTCGATTCTTAAGTTATCTACCTAAGTAATGATTTTAGCATTTCTTCAAAAGTAGGGTCTAAATACAAACCTTAGCTCATGCTTTTACAGATACAAGAGTTGTGTCCCACACCTAAACTAGTTGTCATGCAATTTTAGATTCGGTTCTCAGCCCTCAAAGACAAATAACGAAGTTTAGATTCGAAGAAGGTTCACGGTTTTAGGTCCTAATCATGCAAAACCAAAATAAAACCCGGAAAACGCAAAACTAAACTAGACACGACGCAACAAAAATTAAAAAATTATACAATTTTTGTAAGTTTGTCTACCCCTCCTCCTCACACTAAAAATATGCAATAAGTTCCAACATTGCATCACAAACCATAGAGTACAAGTGCAAAAAGTTAGGGTGGAGAAGACAAATTACTGATTTTAGCGCAATCGCCAAAAGCTTGACGACTTGCGGTGGCAAATTTTTTTTTTTTTTTATTATTATTATGATTATTATTATTATTTATTTATTTCAGCTTCGTTCGGGAAAAAATCCCGAACAGTTTGCTTATCGCGGCCGAGCAGCGGGCTGGGCGCAGTGCCCAGCGGTAGGCTGGGCGCAGTGCCCAGCGGCGTGCTGGGCGCTAGCGCCCAGCGGCGGGCTGGGTGCAGTGCCCAGCTCGCGGCGAGTAGGGCCCTGCTCGCCGAGCTGGGCCTCCTGGGGCCAATTTTTTTTTTTTTTTTAAATTTTATTTTAAACCTGAAAACTAAAAAAAAAAAAATAATAATAAAAAAAAAATAAAATAAAATAAAACTAAACAACTAAAACAAAATATTTATTTTTTTATTTTATTATTATTATTTTTTTTAAACGAACACTTAAAAAAAATGTAAAAGAAAACTAAAAAGACTAAACTAAAAGATCAATGTATAATCTAAATAAAACAAACCTGAAAAGTTTTATTAAAACTTGGGTTGCCTCCCAAGAAGCGCTACGTTATAGTCGGTGAGCTCGACATAGAATTCCCGCCTAGGTGTATGCTTCTACTCGCGTTAGGAATTCAAATTCCTGAATAAATAATCCGTACCTGCAAAACGGGTTATCAGTTTCAAAGAATTTTAATAAAAACAACGGATAAAATTTAAATAAGTTATGAAAAAATTTAGTTTGCTCCCTTTTTGATTCTCTTGGTAAATCAAAGAGAATGGAAATTTCTGGACTTGGAGCAAAACCGAACTCTTCTATTTTTGGATTCTTCTCTAGAGGCTCAATTTCAACTGATTCCTCAATTAATATTGAAACTTTCGGTTTCTCATAATTAGGGATCAGTTCTTCATTGTTAATGGGAAAAGATATTACCTTATCAACCTGACCTACCAAATTGGGTTCTTTAATTGATTCGTCCGCGGTTGAATCAACTAGGATCCCTTTTTGTATGCATAAATTTTTAATTGAGGCATACAAATCGTCAGTTTGATCTTCGTGAGTAGATAGAAAGTTAAGCAAATGCGTAATAGACTCCTTATTTCCATTGTTTCTAGCCATTTTCTCAAAAAAGAAGAATCATTAGAAATAACAATAAAAATTAGAAACAAATATTCACAAAAAGAAAAGTATAAAGGATTATATATAAACAAGTATAAACGATTATAAACAAAGGATATTCACAATGAATGCCTAAACTAACAAATCGACCTTTGGTTCGATATTGCAGAAGAAATAAATCCCCGGCAACGGCGCCAAAAACTTGATGCGTCCCCACCTAAGGTTAGAGATGAGGACTCACTAAGGGATAAGTGTACCCCGTCGTTATCAAGTAATAAATTTCTGGTTTAAGTCCAGGTTATCGTCCACAGGATTTATTTCTGCAAGTACCGAGCTACTCGATCTCGGATGTTATCTAGGCTTAGGGGGTTTTGAGTTGGTTTGTTTATATTAATCTACTCCTAGGTTGAATTATACTAATCCTAACTAAGTTATCTAATTCTAACTAGGTTATCTAATTCTAGCTAAGTTATTCTACGCCTAACTAAGTTACTCTACCCCTAATTGATCTTTTACCAATGCAATTAACCGAATGAGCATGAAGGGATACGATGATAATGAAAATAGGATGTTTAAACAATTGAATTGAAACTAAGTCACTTGTGTCCAAGGCGATTAACCCGACCTATCCTCCTAAAGTCCCTAGTTCGTGATTCCCTTGTAAGGCTGAAACTAGCTCTAAGGCTCAGTAATTTGGGCTTAATCTTCTATAGGGTTGTCAATCCTATAGGCACTGACTAGGTCAGATTCAGCTCGCAATATGTGCCAACCTAATTTTGGGATTATCGAATGAGTTAAACCAATCAGACAAAGCGTAAGACAAAGATTGAAACATCAAAACAATTGAATGAACAAGAACTATAATATATATATCAAAGATGGAAACATTGTCACGAAGTTACAATAAACCTAGAATTCATAGCATGTATCAGAGGCTAGACAGAATGTAAAAGAAGAAAAATCCCTTTCAGGGAACCTGTCTACCAATGCAGGCGTCTTTCTAGGATTTAAGGATGGAACTTGAGCAATCCTCGGTGAACGGAGCTTCGAAGGTATCTTCAATGGAGGTTTGAAGGATATGGAGGAGGTGGAGAGGATTTCTCAAGGTGGAAGCTAAAGTAATTACAAAAATAAAAGATATTGAATTACAATTGAAAAACCCTATTTATAGATGCGTCTCGGGCCTCGTTTTGACCTATTTTCGTGTCCTAGTTGGTGTAGGAAGACGTGGGGCCGAGCGTGGCTTCGTGGGGGTGGAATTGGTCTTTTTGACCAATTCCCACAGGGCTGCTCGCCGAGCAGGAAAGGCTGCTCGCGCCGAGCAGCCCCCTGCTCGCCGAGCAGGCGCCTGGTGGCCTGCTCGGCGAGCAGGCTCCTGCTCGCCGAGCAGGCCTCCAGAGGCCTGCTCGGTGAGCAGAAATGGCCCGTAGGGCCCTGCTCGCCGAGCGTTTTCGCCCGAAGCGCGCTCGATCCAAGCTCGATGAGTTCGGCGACCTTTTTCGTCCGACTTCACACCTGCACACGCATAAAAACTCCGGAAAACACTAGTCCAAAAGCCAAATTGATCCGTCAATCGCTTATTTTGAGCAAACGCTTCGTTTGGTGCGACTTTTGACGGACCAATTAGCTTCAAAAGATAACGGAATTCTAATACGCATGCTATTTCGGCCGTATTTGCCTAAATTGATTACAAAACAAGCCTAAACGACGAAAAGTAAATAGAATGTTCTCAATTCATAACTTACTCACACAAAAGCATTTAAATGCGAGAATTGCTCGCTTATTAGCCAAATAACCCTAAAAACCGTCCTAAAACCGTACCCAAAGATAGGGGTTTTTGACCCCTATCAAACCTCCTCGCACTTAAAACTTTACTTGTCCCCAAGTAAACTAAAAAACTAAACCCGCCATCACAAGCAAGCTAGAAAACTTCCGAGTTTGACTAGGTGCTTGACATAATTTCGAGCATCTGTAATTACATGATACAGCAGCTAGTCCCACTTGGCTTATTCCCACACCGAGGGCTGGAGGGAGGCGCGTCGCCAACTGACTTGGAACGATGTAACTACAAATATCCAAATTCTTATTTGTTATTTTGTTATTATTTTCAATACTTACCTGATGGCGTCATCTCTCTTTGCTTATTTTGCATCAGATTCGCGTCCGCCTGTGGGGCAATAAGGAGGGATGGTCCCCGACAATGGTCAATGCTAAATACCGGATGTATCGAAGGTTCCTGATGAAGTGCCATTACTCCTGAGTTTGGTACTTGGGAGAGTGGGTCCTAGACTGGACCAAAGGCCCCATTGCACATCCCGTCCCACCTCCCCCTAGGGATATGCTTTGGATTTACAGGTTCATGGGAGGAACGACCTCGACCCCTTTCATGTTAGTGTGGAGGTATCTAACATAGAGGGTCTGTATCCCGCTTTCATTGTATTGTTCTCCCTACCCAGCCAGTGATCACGCCTCTTTCTCTAAGGCCTTCTACTACAACTGATACGGTTAGTGGTACTTGCATTTATATACACATTCCTTTTACCTCATTGTCAGTGACTTAAACACATTCCTTTTCTTGGTTCCCAAGGGAAAAAGAGGAAGACAAGGCCAGTCATGGTCAATCTAGTGCAGGTCATAGCGCACCTACCAGGTCAGGGGTCCTTTTACGGGCGTAGTTGGTGCTCTGGAGCGTTGTACCTTGGGCTCTTTGGCTAGCTCATTTGAGCTGTACATCTCTCTCATGAGCATTACGAGGGCTATACTTGGTATTTCGAGGCAAATCTGACCTATTGGAATTGTCCCCTTCAAGACCACTCATATGAGTATAGCCTTTTCTGCTTGAGTCCTCGTTTTGTCGTGTTTGTTTACCTCTCATTTGCTCTTTTTCAGTTGCAGATTCCTGCCTCCCAACATGCCGACATGATCCAAGTCATGAACTCGATGAAGCACCAATGGCGTCTCAATAATCATGACTTTTTGGTGAGCACATATTTATGCATGATATGAAATGAATGGTATGTGTGCATGTACGAATGATATGTTCATTGTTTCATTTCTTCTACTTTATTCTTTTATTTGTTTTACTGGATGTTGTGAGGGAAGAGCAGTGGAGGAATGCTGAGTTGACCCGTTAGCTATTGTAGCAGACCCGTGCTTTTAGGAGTAGGTGCACTATCACTATGGATGATGAGGAGAATTCAGATGACGATAAGAGCACCCGTAAAGGGGATGCCGACTCCTCTTGATCCATTTTGCTTATCTGTGATACAATTGTTTATTGTTGGCTGCCTTTTTTGTTGGTTTATTTGTGCCCCACGGGGCAAAGTACACTGTGGTCCTCCAAGACAATTACAATGCGTTTTGATTTGGGCCCCTTTGATGCCCTCCTTTTTTAATAATTTATTTTTATCACTTATCTAATGTTTCTCTTTTTGCATTTATTCGCATTTCCTTTTGCATGGTGATTCTTTTTCAATGAAACACGATTATTACGCTCAAATTTTCATGAGGCACGATCGCCTCTTGTTGAATCCGATTAGCCTCTATAAAGGTCGATCACCTCTCGTTTAAGATGTGCTCCTACTAATATACACACATCGAGTCAGAATCGAAGGACGATCGTCCTCCCATGTTTTAATTGAAAGTCGATCGACCGTCTATTACAGAATTTCCCACTTATTCTCAATTTGGTCAATATGGACTTCCTCGTTCCAAGTGTAAAGATTGTCAGTAGGGGTGTTCAACGGTCGGTTTGGTTTAAAAATCGAACCGAACCGAACCGAAATAACCGAATACCGAATCGCACCTAAATGAAACCGAACCTAACCGAATAATATTAACAAACCGAACCGAGTATTTCGGTTAAGTTCTATTTTTAGTAGGGCTATAAAAGGACGGGTCGGGGCGGGGATTGCATTAACCATCCCCGACCACTAGTCTATCGGGGGTTCCCCGTCCTCGCCTCGAATAACATATGGAGAAAATTTTGGCTACCATCCCCGCCTCGCGAGGAATCCCCATCCCCATCCCCGTTTAACTTTTTAATTTCTTTACTTTTTAAGGTTTACAAGGTTTTGATTATCTAAAATTTCCATCCTTGCGGGGAATCTCTATCCCCGGTGCATGCATTATTTATTAGCTTTCAAATTTTTATTTTATAATTTCTACTCCTGATTGCATAGGTTCCATTTTAATTTCAAATCAACCTAGTTAGAGCTCTTACTTAATCTACTCGTAATTATTTTTAGAATATATTTTGTTTTAAATCAAGTAGGTTGCAATCAGATTACAATTCAATTTTTTTAGTTTATTTTTTTTAGTTTATCTAAATCACATAAATATTTTCTTAGTTTATTATTTTGATATTCAGGTATTTAGTCGGGGATCCCCGTTGGGGACATTTGGGGACGGGGATGGAGCACTTATAACCATATCCGCCCCGTCCCCGACTATCGGGGATAAAATAAAAATCATCCCCGCCCCATGGGGATCACAAACAGGGATTCTCCGTCCCCAACGGGCCGGGTCTCCAACCGGGATGGAGAATCCCCAACCAATTGACAGCCCTAGCTTTCAATTTCATCATTTATGAAATAAATTATTTCTTATTTTATTTTATTTTATATTATATTATTACAATGTTTATATGTTTACAAAAAATCATGAATCCATAGATTACTGTTCATTAGGTATTAAAAATCAATGTTTACAGCAATCTCTAATTGATTACTGTTCATTAGGTGGTAAAAGTCAATCTTTAAACTTTCCAATATTTAATTTTCATTGTGTAGATTTCTGTTCATCAGACTGTTCATCATTGTGTAGATTTCTATTCATCAGGTATTAAAAATCAATGTTTTATTTTTCTAATATTTAATTTTCATCATGGATTGTATAATATTTAAATCTATAATAAGATGCTTTTATAATATTCTTATTACAAAATTTAACCGAATGATTTTATATTCAATTACTAATCCGAAAATTAATTTTTTTTAAACCTAATCTGATAACTAATAAATAATAAATTTAATCAATTTCTATTTCGACCAGTTCGGTTAATTCTGTTATTTTATCATAAAAACCAAACCGATCGATATTACCAATATATTTTAATATTTAAGACCGAAACCGATCCTGATAGACCGAAAAAACAAACCAAAAAACTGAAATACATCGGATCGGTTATTTCAGTCCAGTTTGGTTTTTTTTAATACCCTTAGTACCTTGCATGCTGCAGACTGTGCATAACTTTTCCCATTCAATTTCCGCAATCTACAGGTATACATAACTCATCGCATTAATCCCATCTTTTTTACATGCCGCCTCATTCTTTTGTGATCCTAATGCTAACGTCTTCCCTTTTGAATTCCTTGCCAACACTACCGACTGCATTGCTATTCCTCTAACTATTGAGTATGATCTTGATCTCTTGGTACCTCTCTTCGAAATCCCCTGCCATCAGGTGAACGTTATTCTTTCTAACGACCCTAGTTGCATCGGTTTGAAGGTTGAGGCGTTAGTTTGACTTTGCTTGAGGAAGATCGTTACAGATACCGCTTGGGTACCCATAATGATCCTTAATTTCTTGATCCTCTTCATGTGCACTCCAGAGTACCCAATTTGTGACTTTTGGCTCCTACACAATCTGACTTAAATTCTCGAGGGCAGCTCCCCCTTACATTGATACTCGATGAGACGTTGTTCGGGCTTACTCATCGCGCATGAGGCGATACACATGTATTCACTAGGAGTCCCCTCTTGTTACAGGTGGACAATATCTGTGGAATTTTCTTTATTATGACATCATATTTTGCCTAAACCCAATTGGAATAGTATAGCGAGTCACCCTTATTTTGCTTAAGTCACCCTTTTCGGGTTTTCAACTTAATGAGTTTTTTTATTCCATCATTTATTTTCTCATCAAGCACTTACTTTGTGGCTTAATAGTATTTTATTGTTGTTTCTTTCACATATATGGTTAACCGAGAAGATGAGAATCATCGAGGCTCCTTGAAGGAATTGGGCTAAATATACACCGAAGAGTTTTTTGAGTCGAGGGTGCATCTTGGAAGGTTTCCATACTTTGTCTTACTCCGATCGAGAGGCTTACTTGACCCACCTTCCTCTACTTCTTGTTCGCTAAACTTCCCCCATGATGGAGGTTGACCCCGGTAGCCGCCACTACCGATGTCCTCATATCATGCTCTATGGTCTTCTCAAATCTACCTTTTACTTGCTCGATTGCTTATGCTAACAGTATGGTGACCGAGACACTATCCCAACTCAATAATGAGGTGTGGTCTTTCCTGGGCTTACTTCAGTATGTCAGTAGATTCATTTCACGTCTCACTATAGTTTGTGAGCCCATCTTCAAGCTATTGAAGAAAGAGCAACCAATTGTTTGGAATGACTAGTGTCAGCAGTCTTTTGAGAAAATAAAGAAGCATCTCATTAACCCACCTGTGTTAAAGCCTCCGATGTCGGGCAAGCCCTTAATCTTGTATGTAGCATTTGAAGAAACATTAGTTGGGGCCATGTTAGTCCAAGAACAAGATGATAAGTCAGAGCATGTCGTCTACTACCTTAGCAATAAGTTGCTCGACTATGAAACTCGATACACAATAGTGGAAAAGCCTTGCACTTCAATGGTGTGGCTAACTAAGAAGCCGCATCGTTATTTCCAATCGTATCACATTCAAGCGGTAGCGAAGGTCGATCCGATAAAGTATTTATGTTTAGCTCCGACTTAGTTGGAAAGCTATCTAGATGGTTGCTTCTCTTAGCCGAGTTTGACATTGAGTACCTGACTAAGAAGGTCATCAAATGCAGAACTGTGGCTGAATTCCTGGTGAACAACTAAATGCTATCGAAGTCAAACGATGGCCAATGTTCTTTGATGGCACTGTTAACAAACATGGTGCTAGTATATGTATTATTATTGCAATACCCGAGGCTGAGTATGTGGCATGTCTATTCAGTCTCGAGGAATTGATCAAGCTAGGTGCACATGATGTACGAGCCATCGAAGATTTATTGTTATTGGTTCAACATGTCCAGGAAATATAGGAAGTCCATGACGAAAGTTTGAAACCATAATCAGAACTTCTTTGGGATCGAAAATCCTTGTTCGGGAGCTGTGAATTAAGACATACAGCCCGGGAGGATAATCATATGGCTGATGCCTTAGCAACATTATCATCTATGTGGGAAGGTCCGACTATAGCACCTATGGATCCCATTATCATTGGACATTCTACGGCCCCTTGTTTTTCAACTCTTGAAGTGATGGAAATTACTGTGGATGAAAAGCTGTGGTATTATGATATTTCAAACTTTCTTGAAAAGGGTGAATATCCAGATGGCCCTAAGCAGTCAGATAGGAACATTATAAGATGACTGGAAACCTGGTTCAGACTTGTATAAGGGTAGTTATTCCGACAGTCAGCCGATAGACTACTCTTTGTGTAGTTTAGATGAGTCAGATGCACGAAAAGTTATGCAAGAGATTCATTCAGGTCATTACGGTCCCCACATGAATGGAATTTTTGCTATCGAAGAAGGTGCTCCGATAGGTTTTCTTCTGGTTAACCATGTAGACAGATTGTGTTGAATTGGTACGAAAATGTCATGAGTGTCAGATCCACGCAGGTCATGTTCAGCTTCCTCCACTTGAACTTCAAAGTCTTATTTCTCCTTAGCCATTTGTAGCGTGGGGAATAGATATAATAGGCGAGCTTCACCGTTAGCATCAAATGAGCATCATTTCATTGTTGTTGTAGTTGATTATTTCTCAAAGTGGATTGAGGCCGAATCATACGCCAATATCACCATTTCAAAGATGGCCAAGTTCATTAAGAGGAATATTTTTGCTCGCTATTGTATGCCTCATCGGATTATTTCAGATAATGGACTCTAGTTTCAGGGGGCAACGAAGGATTTACTTGAATGACATGGGATAGAACATCACAAGTCTTCTCCTTATCTCCCGTAGGCTAACAGTGCTATATAGGCAGCGAACAAGTCCATTAAGAATACCTTGTGGAAAATGGTAGTCACTTCTCGAGATTGGAACAAGAAGCTACCTTTTGCATTATGGGGTTACCATACAAGCATTAGAACACCAACTAGGGACACTCCTTATACTCTGGTATATGGGCATGGATGTAGTCTTACCTATTCAAATGGAAGTCAAGTCACTTTATGTGTTGATGGAGGTCGGGCTTTTGGAGGTAGAATGGGTTTGTCTCAAATATGAGCAACTCACTATGATCGATAAGAAACAATTACAAGCTATAGATAAGCTTTAGATGTACCAGCAATGTACGGCTCGAGCTTATAATAAGAGGGTCAAGTATCATACAATTCCACTAAAGACTAGGATCTTATCTAAAGCAGTTGAAGCAAATTCACACTGATGTTCACGGGAAATTCAAAGCCGGATGGGAAGGACCTTATGTTGTGAAGCGGGTTCTATCAAAAGGAGCCACAAGAATTATGGATATGGATGGAAACGAATTTTCTAATCTGATCAACCAAGATGGTTTAGAGTTCTATTACATCTGATCCTGCCAACATGGAAGCTTCACATGTCAAAAAAAGTGAAAAAGAAAAGCTCGATTGAAAATAAAAGGACAATAAAAAAATTGAGTCGCCTATTAGTTTGAAAATACGAAAGGACGAACTAAGCAACAATAAGGCAGTGAGGGAAAATGTTCAATTAGAAAACAGGTAAGGGCTAATTAATAACAAAAGATAGATTTGTTCTTCGATATACAAATGAACCTCTATACCGAGATTATTTTTGAAATAGACATAAGTTTGTATATTGAATTGTTTTGCTTAGGATTTTAATGCATTCATTTTTACCCTATCATTGTGATGACACACGAATAAGACGTCACATTAATAAAGGATGTCATATCAAGATAATTCTACATATTTATTCTTATATACATTGTCAACGGAAAACAGACACGCTAGAACTTTATGTTCCTTAAAGCAGGTCCCCGGCTATTCCTCTAGTGAATCTCTATGTTTGGCTCTGTCTGCAGCATCAAGATCCAATCTCTGTATCTCTCAGTTACAGGAGCACAACCAATATCCTCGGTATTCACTTGGATAGGTTTTATGGCATTCCATTTCATGATTAGATGTGCAGCGTATCTGTCCACAGCTGAATCTTGTCATGAATGATAGTATGTCTTGTGGCAGTCCCAACTATCTATATAATCGGGTTGGAGAGTAGAAACATATCAGGTACAATCCACAGAATATAATCAGCATGCATCGTTATTGCCACATGGGTTATTCTCCACTGAGGATATGTCCAACACATTTGCTCATCAATAACAACATCAAACCAGGCATGGAAATCATCAAGTGTCAGCTCTTTGAAGGTCTTCAGTGGCAAGCCTCGAGATGGGAAATTCTACGGGATGTACTTCTTCCAGGGAATCTATGGTGGTTCAATAACACTGAACTTCTTTTGGAGCCAAATCTGAAAAAAAAGAAGATAAAAGCTTGCTAAGTCGAAAACCAATAAAGGGAGATTTAGGCAAAAGTCAAGTTAGCTCTCTAGATTGAAAA
This sequence comes from Euphorbia lathyris, assembly GCF_963576675.1. Classification (NCBI taxonomy): domain Eukaryota; kingdom Viridiplantae; phylum Streptophyta; class Magnoliopsida; order Malpighiales; family Euphorbiaceae; genus Euphorbia; species Euphorbia lathyris. Next base: position 44,010,089 of record NC_088914.1, read on the forward strand.
CCCACAAATAGCGATCTAAGAAAAATGTAGAGCTAAAATAATAACAAAGGCAATCAGATATGACTACTTACATAAAGTAGTGAAAGACAACTTATCCAACAAGCCTGGGATCCTGGGATCCGGTACTTCGACGGTCCAAGTAGATGAAAGTCTCGGCCCACGTCAGAGCAATGGGACCCGCTCCCCTAGATATCTGGTCTACAATAGACATGAGCCTGTAGTCATAGGTTGAGTCTGTAGGAATACATAAATGCAGCATCAAGTAGCACAAAGTCATTACCTTGGCTAGGAGGCATCAGTCTTCTCCACGACAATGCATAAGTCGAGTATAATAGTCATCCGCGGTACATGTGTAGAGCCTGATTCCTCTCTCAGTTCGATCACTTAAGTTGCTGGGATAATTAGAAATGAAGCCAGTGTGTCGGTATCGGAAAATTCAGATGTAGGTAATGTTGGAGGTCTAGACCGAGTAGAAGGAACTCCCAGTATGGCACATAATTCTTCGTATGTAGGCCAAAGCTCTTGTGCGATAAACCTAAAGACATGGGCAGTTTCATCCTAGAAGTTCACTGCAACATTTAGGAACTCTTGGTTCAATGTCAATGGAGTATAATACTGGATGTTCCCCATGCATAGTGGAATGTGTTGGTTGTACTTGGCTTTCGAAACAATCTTCCTATAGTCGTGGAAACGTCTTTGAAGTCCTTGCATGATTGGAACAGACAATAAGTTTGGTTTTAGTTTGTGAAATGACAATGATATGTAAAGCATTTAATATATTTGATAAACAAGCACGTAATGTTTTATTTATTAAAATAAAATAAAGAAGTTCACATTTTCATATGAGTGCTAAACCTAAGCTACAACTACGATTACATCCTAGTCCTATCGCCTAATCCTCCTTAGAGTCATCACATCCTCAACATCTCCTATAGCGATGCATGGCTCGGAGCTGCGACCACACACATGTTAACTCAGCTTGGCTATCTCGCAAGTCCTGGTTCCTCCTGGACAGAGCATCCTGCATTTTGCATTTAGTGTTAGGAGTCATAAATATGCCTATTATTATATGCATACAATCACAAAATAGACATGCTTACTAAAAACAAGACATTGTCCCGGAGGGGTTGATTCTCCATCCCACGGGTGAGGTGAGTCATCCTAACACTAGTAGCTCGAAGGATCTTTCTCAAACAAAAGACCAGAGATTAATACGACAAACAACCAAGTAAAGGGTTAAAGTTAGATAATCAATAACTCACATGAGTAGTGGTCGGTGGATCAAAGGACGGCTGAAAGGCGGTCTCCCGAGGGAACACTGTAGTACGTTGGCTCCCGTCAGGACGAGAGAGGAATTGGCGGGTATTGAAATGTTGGGTCAGATCCCTATTCACTATACCTCACATTGTAGCATGGACTCCCAAGTCGGAAGCATGGGCCGCATGCCTAAATATGGGGATGTCACTGTAGGACACCCATTATACACCCCAGCGGGCACGGGCTCAAGGTGAGCAAGTGAAGGGACAATCTCAGGGCCCCTAGGTTGCTACTCAATCAACACAGGAGCATCCCTCTAACTCGAGTCAAAACTCAAAGCACTACAGGCAAGACGTTTGTCGTTGCCAGACACGAGAGTGCGCCTGACTCTCTTGTTGAAGCGTCTTTTTCTTTTCCACTACATAACATTTGGGTAAGAAGTATTGAGGAATGCCAAAAGGTGGTTAACAAAATGTAACTAACAATGTCACCGCTCTAGTGCATTTATAGACAGTCTGCCTGTAGGGGTCCCCAATCCGAGACATTGGTAACCCATCGGAGACCTATGTAACCGATCGACGATGTAACCACCGATCAATTACCAGATTTTCATATTCAGAATATGAATTTAATGGGGAACTTATTTAAATGCATTTAATCCGATTAAATACATTGAATACAGTCTATCAATTATTGTTTTGATATTTTAACGTCAATTTTGCATTTATTCAAATGCAATAATCATATTAAATGTCTTAAAATTCAATCCATGATTATTTTTTGACATCTTTAACCCTCGAGAAAAGGAAACTCTATGTATTCATAATTCAGATTACTCGATGATGTTTTTGCCCAAGTGCAATCTCCAAATTATCAAGGTAACGATAGGTCGTCATCCAGATCGTTCCAAATTATCAAATTATTGCATGACATCAGACCATTCAGAATGGATCATTATGATACACCTCTTGAGCAAGGTCAAAGAAGTCCAAATTGTCAACATAACGATAGGTCATCATACAGGTCATTCCAAATTATCAATTATTGTATGGCGTTAAACCATTTAGCACGGGTCGTTATGGTATACCTCTCGAGCAAGGTCAAACAAGTCCAACCAATGGTCCTCAGAAGCTCTTGGACGAGGTATTAGAAAAGTCCACTCACACCTTTCAGGCTAGGTCTTGAGCCCAATCAGTTCTCAGAACCTCTAGGACGAGGTATGATAAAAGTCCAACATTTTATTCCACACTACCTGATTAAGTCAGACGTCTCCCCGAGACAAGGGGATCGTGTAGCAGGAGGCAGATGGGGCATTATTCACCACCTCATCATTCTAAATCGGGAGGCAAAAATATTTTTTCGGGCAAAATTCGATTGACGAAAGATGTGGGAGGTAAAAGAATGTACTACAAAAAGACAAGTCAACTACTCAGGTATGGTTTTTTTCCCTCTCATCATGCTCTTTCGGATTAATCAATTTTACTCCAAGGTCATAGTTGACGCCTTGGCTCCAAATAGCGTTTAATTGGGAGGCAGTCTGTGAGCATGGACTTTTTCCGACCCTAATGATTATTCTATGTTGCTTGCTTACGCTTTTGTATAGGTGGGCTTCAAGTCATGTTATACGGGAATACGAGTCAGGACCCGAACCTTGTCCTTTTGTTTAAAAGCTAATTTTTGTCAAAGTTAACAAGTTTGTGTCGTTTGAGAACCAAAAACATCATTCCTGCCATGTCAGTATCCGATCGGGTCAGGCATCACCGATCTGCCATGGTGGACGGTTCTCGAGCGGTTTTCTAATTCAAATTGTGGCAGTTTTCTACCCAACCAATTATATATCGACAGAAAAATGGCAGCACGTGGAGGGGGACAGATTTTGAAGGAAATGGAGTGAAAGTGAGTAAAAAACGAAGCTTTCGATCCAATAAACAATCATTTTATTAGTGTTATACAAGTTCTAAACACATAATACAAGACAAATGCTGAAGAATCAAACTCAGTACAGTTCATTCAGCACATTCCTTGATTCCTGAAATCACTGCAACTTAAAGAAATTGTTATTTTGGGTTTTAAATCATTCAACTCTGATTTCAACTCGATTCTAAAGGTATTTAGAATCACCCACTTCGTGTTTCGAAGGCATTGTATTTGATAGCACTCGGGTTCGGGTAACTGTTCAAATTCTTGGACTTTTGTGATCGTTGGCCTACCATACAACAAACTGGGAAAACACTCTAAAGGTAACTTTTGAAGGGTTTTAAAAGTGTCTTTCTTTAAGTTGCAATTTTTTTGGTGTTTCTTCATGTTATTTTGGGTTTTTTGCGTACATGCGACAAGTCGCCGATCAGAGGCGTAGTTTCCAATCGACGACCCCTGTTACTGATCGGACACCCAGTGGCAAATTGACAATAGAGTCAGATAGACAAAATTTTGTCCCGGACTGGGTAGATTAAGAATGTACTATTTTCGGTAAATTTATACTTACTTTTAGTATATTTATATGTTTTAATACGCAATTGTACAAAGTGAAATCAACATTGGGATAAGAGGGTATTTTGGTCCTTCTTGGACATTAAACCGGTTAGAACTTTAAACTAGGTTGTGCGTATATTTGCATGTTATGTGCTAGATCTTTAAGCTTTGATTAGTCCTATTTGATCGAGTCCGGCATCGTAGTTTAATCCGAAAGACGAGTCCAAATGTCCCGCAGCTAATGTTTATCAGTTTTGCAGGTTTAATAGTTTTTTAGGCTAGAATTGATGTAATAGGGCTACTTGCACCATTTGTGTGTGATAGTATTTATTTTTCACTTTCGAATGTAAATCAATAATTAAATGGAATTTGGTTAGAATATAAATGATATTTTAACAAAAGACAAGTCTACGCATTCATTAATCAGCCCTTTAGCAGTCTAAGTCACGAACCTAACTCTGAAGAGATGACATGTTGTGAGCCCGTGTGCCATCTAATCTTTTACATGTTCCCGAACATTAAAACTCAAGCGGCGACTCTGAAATAATTAAGCTAGCCCAACAACATGATAAACGAGTTAGTAAATAAACCAATTGCATACACCAGAAGGGACACACTAAGCGTCGTCCTTAAAAATGGTATGCGAAGGTATAATGTAAGAACAAAATCCCAATTTGCCAAATCTCCAAAAAAGGGGCAATTCAGGTTCAGCGACCGCTCACACCTATTAATCTCGTCGTTAAGATATAATATTTTCATGTATGAAATTACGGATTTAAAGCTCACTCTGATAGCACTAAAGGAAAATAGGCATAGGGTAGGCGTAGCGGAAATATAAATTTTTTCCTATTTCCCTTAACCAGGATCCATTAATCGTTATTTCATATCAAAGAGGGATTAAATGTATGTACCTTTTTTTGAAGAACTATCTACCGTTGCAAACAAAATCTCCATGTGGAAATCAAAACGTCTTTCACAAGTACAATGAAATAATAGCAAAACGATGGTAATCAACCAACGAATATCAATCAAATAGACTGCCCCTAAAGGAATCAACAAGAGATCAAAGAGAGAGTAAACGAGAAAGGTAATTATTCAAGTGGAAGTCGAGTCAGATGGCTCAAAAGCAACTCCGGTCTGCGACCGTGAGTCAGATGGCTCAAAAGCAACTCCGGTCTACGACCGTGAGTCAGATGGCTCAAAAGCAACTCCGGTCTGCGACCGTGAGTCAGATGGCTCAAAAGCAACTCCGGTCTGCGACCGTGAGTAAGATGGCTCAAAAGCGGGGATTGTCTCTGGATTCTTCTACAACACTGTTGTCTGTATTTTCTTACTGGAGCTAGCATCTCGGAGGTTTAATGGGGACGTATTTTAGTCTGGAATGATATAGACTAACGATTATTTTTCTGTTGACTGTTGTCTGTATTTTGACTGGTGTCACTGTTTCGTAAAAATTGACTGTTGTCTGGAGTTCATATCTTGACAATGTTGGTTGCTGTCTGGGAGAAATGCAGGCTGAAACGGACTGCCAATCGGAGGTCTGTGCACCTAGTAATTAATTATTTACTTTTTACCTTTATGTCAAATCGTACCTTTTTCACTATTTACGGGAATGCCATTCCCTCTTCCTATATAAGGTGGTGGGGTTTCATTTCAACCCCACCCCTTCTCTCTCTTCTTTCTCTCTCTAGACTTCGATTTGGATTATTCTCGGGATGGATTTGGATGAATGGGATGGCACTAGAGGCATGGACGAGGTTTACGTAAACCTGGATAGAGTAGATACCTTCCACGACCCTACGACGCATTTGAACAGGACACGCTGCAACGAGGTAAGTAATTTCTCACTTTTATTTGATTCGAACTCTAGGCTTTAGCATTCCTATTCGAACAGGATTTGCATGCTAACCCTTAGACTGCCTTAGAGGACTTTAGCTAGAAAACATGAATTCCTTTATTTACAAGTAGCACTTGTTTATTTTTGTAAGAACGTGCGCTATATGCATGTGAATAGTGACACTGCGAATTTATGCATGCTAACAGTAAAAAACAACGTGAATAGTGAAGACGTGAATAGTGCATGTGAATAGTAAAAACGTGAATAGTGCACGTGAATAGTAAAAACGTGAATAGTGCACGTGAATAGTAAAAACTTAACTAATGCACGTGAATAGTAAAAACGTGAATAGTGCACGTGAATAGTAAAAAATGTGAATAGTGCAAACTTAACTAATGCATGTGAGTGTAAACCTAATCTATGTCCCTCGTCTATGCAGACGAGAGTGGGTTAAAGAATTGACTAAACCTTACATGGACGACCCTAAAGGAGATGTTTTTACAGAAAATTGGTCCTAACTGACCGGATGTCTCTAGGTTAGATAATGAAAGAATACCTAGACTTAACGCATTCTCATCAATTGCATGCTTTAGGAGCTGTATTTAAATTTTCTTGTCTTGTCCCTTTTTAGTTTATTGAGATTTCGGGGACCACTGTCGAGATTCACTCGTGGTATGCCAGACTGGGTGCCGCGGCGAGGGCCCGTGTGCGTGAGTTGGGCTTCGAGCCTTTTATTGCAGCGTTGCCCCGCACCAACGGGGTATGCGATCGTTTCGGCCTACAGGCCTTATGTGAGCGGTGGGTTGACTCGACCCACACCTTCCACCTTTCTTTTGGGGAGATGACCATCTCGCCCAGAGATTTCTCACTGCTGACAGGGTTGCGAGGGAGCAACACTCCCGTTCCTTTCCATTTCGATATGATGCGACCACGGGTCGACCTTGCTAGGCTCGCTGCCTTGATTGGACCGGGAGTTCGTCTTTGCGCCAAATCTACTCCAGCGAAGTTTATTTCCACCGCGAGCCTCTTGAGTCGGCGAGATTTCTGCGAGACAGACGATACCGACTTGGCGGTTCGCAGCTTCTTAGTGTATACTCTGAGTGAGACGATTTTCCGCACGAAGGGTGGAAAGGTACATGTGGGTCTCATTCAGGCACTCAGCGATTTGGATGCAGCGGCTTCCTACGATTGGGCAAGGGCAGGCTTAGCCTTTCTCTACAAGTTTTTGGATCTGACTTGCCGGAAGCGCAAGGATTTCGGTGGTTACACCTTTGCTCTGCTGGTACGTGACGCCTTTCTTGACTTGCCCGTCTTATCTTCTTCGCGTTTTTCACACTCCTAGTCCTTGTTTTTACCGTAGGTGTGGGCGTATGAGAGTCACATCCTTCCCAGCCGGTCTCGATCTCGACCGAGAGTACCGAGGCCGCCTTTCATGACTCGATGGAGGGATTTTGACTTGAGCGCCGAAAGGAGTCGGACGGTGCCACGGCTCCTAGATTGGATCGACTCGCTGACCCTCACACAGGTAGATTTTGCCTAATCATGCTCGGTTTTTGTTTGAGTCTTTCTGACTTTCTCTTTGTGCATTTTTTAGATTAAGTTCAGGTGGGACGACCTCGACTTCGGCCCCGATTATACATATGTATCGATGATCCAGGAGCAGCAGTGTGTGCTCACCGGCCCCTGCGTGCGGGCATGGTATTTAGGGGATCGAGGCATCACTGGAATTTCGACATATGACGCTCCCAGTGCCGCTAATGACTCTAAACCATAAATGCACGCTTCATATTCGGCCATATTATTGGTGAGAGGGAAGGATAACTTCTTGGCCATCGGGATCCTTTCTCCTTCCGGTGAGGTAAGTAGTACTCCTACTCCGGCTCCATTCGAATTAACTGCTCCGTCGAAGAACATTTTCCACGGTATAACTTCGATTGCGTTCAAGTGCTCATCGGGGAAATCATAGCTTATCTCTTCTTCTTCTGCATTCAGGGGTTGGTTGGCCAGAAATTCTGCCACGGCCCTCCCTTTGATAACCTTCTTCATCACATATTCAATGTCAAACTCGGACAAAAGCAACAACCATCTGGCTAACTTCCCCGTTAAGGATGGAGTTCGGTATAGGTACTTCACGGGGTCCATCCGAGAAATAATGATCACTTTATACGATTGGAAATAGTGCCGCAGTTTCTTTGTCAACCATACTACTGCCACACATGTCTTTTCGATCATGTTGTACTTGAGCTCGTACTCCAGGAATTTCTTACTCAAATAATACACCGCGTGCTCCACACCGGTGTCCCCCTCTTGAGCCAACATTGCCCCAATAGATCGCTCCTCAATTTCTACATAGAGGAGAAGCGGCTTTCCCAGTTTAGGCGGTCTCAGCACTGGCGGATTAGACAAATAGTTCCGGACGCTCTCCAGAGCTTGCTGACACTTATCATTCCAAGTAGCGGGTTGGTCTTTCCTTAGCAACTTAAAGATTGGCTCGCAGATTGCGGTGAGTCTTGCTATGAACCGACTGATATACTGAACCTGCCCCAGAAACCCTCTCACTTCCTTCTCATTTCTCGGTGCCGGCATCTCCTGTATAGCCTTCACTTTATCAGGATCCAACTCGATTCCCTTATTTCCGATTACATAGCCTAAGATTTTCCTCGACGAAACGCCGAAAAAGCACTTCTTCGGGTTTAACCTTAGCTTGAATTCTGTAATTCGGGCCAAAAACTTCTCGAGCGCGGCAAAATGCCCTTCTCTTGTCTCTGATTTGACCATCATATCGTCCATATTGACTTCTACCTCCTTGTGTATCATATCATGGAACAGTGCTGTGGCCATTCGCTGGTAAGTTGCCCCGGCATTTTTCAAACCAAACGGCATTACTCTGTAACAGTATGTCCCCCACTCACTTGTGAACGAGGTTTTTGCTTTGTGCTTTTCGGCCATTTGAACTTGCATGTAGCCCATGAAACCATCCACATTCGTGTGTAATACACTTGACGCTGCACTATCGATCAATACGTCGATATGAGGCAATGCGAACTCATCCTTGGGGCATGCCTTGTTAAGATCTCTGTAATCAACGCACATCCTCACATTGCCGTCCTTTTTTGCGATTGGCACCACATTTGCGACCCAAGGGGGATAATCGATCACTTCGATGAATCCTGCTTCTAACTGGTTCTTCACCTCCTCTCTGATCTTATTTGCCCATTCTGGTCTCATACGTCGGAGCTTCTGCTTTACGGGCTTTGCTTCGGGGTAAGTTGGAATGCGGTGATTTACGATAGATTGATCAATTCCAGGCATGTCTTCGTGTGTCCAAGCGAATACAATTTCGTATTTTTTAATTATTCTCTCAAATTCTTTTCTCTCTTCAATAGTTAATGCTTGAGCAATTTGTATAAGTTTAGGATTTTCATCCGTACCAAGATTGAAAGTTGACATTTCTATCGTATTGATTTCAAATGTAGGCATGTTATATGAATGAGAATGCATGGAATGATCATGATCAACATCAAGCAAGTAAGCAAAATCAGAATTCATTTCATTGATAGCATGGGTGATTACATCATCTGATTCAAACAAAGCAGTAATACAATTTTCATCATCAGGGTTCTCGGGCTCCTCATGAACCTTGGAGGTACTGGGCTCGTCCACCGCTCCCGCAGTTGCTTCAATGGTGATGACTTGCTCCTCGGCATTCAAGTCTAGCACCATAATCTCCTCGACACAGCAGCTCGCTTTTCCACTGCCCCAGTCGGCAACATCATCAAAGATCTCAAATCCTGGCAGAATCTTTCCTTCGGCGCTAACAGCCACTTCCGACTCATCATCAGACTCGTCCCAGATGTTGATCGGAACCCTCTGATTGATACCTTCCTCGTCGGAGGAACTTCCCCAAACGTCCACGACCATCAGATCCATTATGTGAGGGACATTCGGATTTATGTAGGAAGGGTCCGACGATCCATACCGAGCCCAGCCTATCAGTTCTTCATAGTCCTTGAGGAACACTCCATTCATTCTTCTAGCCACGAGTGGAATAGCACCTTTCCAGATGCGCATGAGTTGCTCCTGATCACTCAAGGTGACCCGACACGAGGCATACTTGAACCTCCATCTTCTAGCATAATCCACAAATGGTTCCTCGGGGAATTGCCCGATCCTTTCTAAATCTTCCAACGACCCTGTCCACGGAATATACCTCTCATACCTCTGCACAAAGGCCTCCATGAGGGATCCCCAGTCCCCTTTTGTCTTTGCCGCGAGCATTCGGTGCCATATCAAAGCTTCTCCTATGAGTGTCTTTGGAAAATGCTGGACTAACTCACTTCGGTAGAGTCCCGCGTCAAACATGTAGGCACGGAAACGGTTTATGTGATCAATGGGGTTCTCATCTCCCTTATACTTAGACATGGCTGTTACTGCTTCAGGTGTCTCCTCTTCGGGTAATGCAGGCATTTCCTCTGGACATTCCCGTGCGGCGTTTTCTTGATGAATCTCTTAGTCATTTTTGCCCAATCTTCTTTAACGTGCATTGGAAGAGACATGTACCACACTAGTGAATCTCCTGCCAATGAGTTGCAAAACAAGCTCGTGATCTCCTCCTCTTTGAAACCTAGAGGACCCATAGCCGACAGATAAAAATGCAAGTGCTCCATGGGGTCCTTCCCTTCATTATACTTGTTGACAGTTGGAAACGGACGTTTGATAGGCCCAATTTGCATCGCGCTATATTCCCCTGCCCGTATTTTGTCTCTTCGATACTTCATCAAAAACAAGCTTGACATCAGTGACCAATCATGCTTAGTCGCGTCAGGTAGCGATTGAAACCACTTCAAAGGTTCGCCCACCAGCGAAAGATGGAACCATGGAGCGACTTCTTCCACTTTGTATGGCTCTCCAAACATAGCACACACGTATCCATACAAATGAGCTTCGGGGTCTTCTACCCCACTAAACAATTTCAACACAGGCATGATCCTCCGAGATGAGACTTCCTCGGTCTCCTCAGTTTCAGTTCTATCATCCATCACTCCTTCCGTTGGCTCCTCTTCCAAAGCCGACACATACAAACCATTTCCCATATTATTCTTCTCACCGGAGTCCAACAACTCCTCTACGTTCTCCTCGAAGGATTCCATCACTACACGTTCTGTCAGACCAATTCCGATCATGCTTACCCTATGATTAGGCAATGGATTACGCCTAGTGGAAGGGTTCGCTGACGAAGGATCAGCTATCTTTTTCTCCTCGATTAAATCCTGGATTTCATGTTTCAGCCTCTCACAATTCTCAATTGTATGCCCATAACTGCTGTGGAACTCACAATACCCTCTAGCCTGTATCTGCGGAGTAGGTGGAGCTTTGTTATACGGGGTAAGGGCTTTCAACAATCCCTTTTTCTGCAGACGCTCAAAAACTTTTGCGTAGGTCTGATCGAACTTGGCGAACCGCCTCTTTTCAATAGCATTAAGATCAACCACTTTCACTGCTGCGGATTCCGTACTCGCACTAGACCCTCCGGCACTATATCTAGACTTCGTCCACTTGGTATAAGCTTTCTTTGGCTCCCCATCCCCTTCAACAGTCAAGGCACAACTATACATCTGATTGAAATCAGTAAATGGCATATACCGCAACTCATTCTTGATATACGGCAATGTGTTTCCAACCACCATTCGGATCTGATCCTGCTCGAGCGGCTTTTGTTTCATCACTGCGGCCTTAGCCCTCCATCTTTTCACAAAATCGGAAAAGGATTCCCCAGCATGTTGCTTAGTGCTCTCTAACTCTTTCAAAGTGACCTCAAGCATGGTGTTAAAGCTATACTGAGCGATGAATGACTTCGCTAATTCCTTCCAATCCCTCTTTGTCACCATCGGCAATGCATGGAACCATGTGAGGGCAGCCCCCTCTAGGTAGGTGTTAAACAGCCCTAGGACTTGATCCTCAGTCAGGATCGTGTGCTTCATCACAGCAACATACTGATTCATGTGAGCGGTGGGATCTCCCGTTCCATCGAACTTTTTCATGTCAGGGAGCCGGAATTTCAAAGGCAAAGCCGTTGCCGATAAACAATTCTTCAAGTTATAAAAGTCCTGACTCCCGGAACTTCCTCCATGCAAGTCCTGCACTTCCTGTGTGATGTGTTGCTTCCACTCCTCTTCCTTAGCTTTCTCTTTCTCTAACTGTTTTCGGATATAATCCTGATAATCCTCCTCATTCCCAAAGCGAGGACCATCGTTCACCTCATTCTCAGCACGCTTACTACCACTCTTGTTGTCCTTCAGTGCTAACTCAGCTAGCTGGGCCAAGATCGCGGCCAGCTGATCATTGATATTGTTCATAGAATTCTCCAATTCAGCCACTTTCTCGTCGGTCGCAGACATACTGACGGAAGACTGAGTATACCCAGACGAAGATGATTCAGAAGCCACAACTACTGATTCTGAACTGTCTACTCGTAGCTGATCAAACTGTCTAACAAGCCGATTACTCTCGCGAAACCACAACCGCTTAATGATGACGTCTGCGCGAACAGTATCCATTAGTATGTATGCATGATTGTATATGCATGATTCGTGGTGTGTGCGTTTATTTATTTACGATTATAAGATAAGAAAAACAAACGTTAGTTCTATTTACACGTATCACAACATCTCTCTTCCACCCTTATTCCTCCACACACTCGTTGGTCCAGGTCTCTTTCCTAGGATTTTGGTTTTTGGCTCACATTGCGGTCCAGGGGACGCGTGATGCCGTCGATTATTGCGGGAAATTAAATCATCCATCAGACAATACAGTTCGTTTTGACGTATCCACGTTCGGTATTTAAGAAATCGACCAAGTTGGATTGTCCTTTCAGAATAACTCGTCTTTTGTCCTTTCGCGAGACGCATTAGTTCGGGTTTTGACTCCCTTTGAGCGCATCTCAGTTTTTAGACGTGGTACGAGTTATTCTTCTAGTCCAATCGTTCGTTATTGTCAATGACTCGTTCCCTTTTGTTCGCGCGGGTTCGTGTCTCGATTTTTGGATTACAACGGGATCTTTTGGATCTATCGAGAGACATAACCACGTGTTTATTTAGTGATGGAATCACTTTTGGATTTTATTTTAGGGAACGGACTCATCGCGTAACGTGTTTGTTCTTAGCGTCGAGGATTCGTTTGCTCATTTTGCTACGTGAAAAGACGGCGAGTCTTATTTTGAGCGCACGATAATCTTTCGGCTAATTACAACTCTTTGTTCCTCCCAATCCACGGGATATATCATCTCAGTGTGGTTATAGAAAATCAACGTTTCGTTGAATCGCATGTTTATTCGAGGCGAGGATATTACCGTTCTCTTTCCTTTAGGCACGAATTAAGCAAACACGTACATCGGGCCATATTTCTTGCAGTTTTGGTAACGGTCGAAATGATCGAGTCGTTAGTCAAAACCCGCAGTCTCGTCCATATGGCGCAATTATATGGTTTGGCTTAATTCGGCTTCGAGATTTTAAACGGGGTATACACTCGTTCGAGGCACGTATTCAACGACATTGGTTTATTTTCTTTAACTACTCGTGGGATTAACATATATCGTAGGTTCAGAATGATTTTGGTCGTTTAGTTCATTTTTGTCTTTTTATTTTCTTAGTCACCTTTTGCGGACACGTCCATTTCTCTTAAGAATGACACAAGGCATAACGTAAGAGCTCGTCTTTTATTCGGAAGGGACGGGCTACTTGTGTGAAACTTTTCACGTTACAACAAGGTCGTTCGAAACAGAAATGTTCTTCGTTTTCGTTTCGTCGTGATCTCGTTTTATCCCAATTTATCTAAAGAATGTGAATAACGGCTACTGTTAATATAGTCTTTTGTATCGAAATGTAACTATCCTTAACACCGAACCGATTCATACTAATACGTGCTTACGTCATAACGTATTTCCTGAACACGTGCCTTCGTCGGGACACCGAAAGGGACAAGGCGGGTCGCACATGTTCATTCATACGAGATAACTAAGTCGTCTTTAGTTCAAATCGTTTCGATGTTTTAGGGTAATTAGTATGTCGATTCATGAGTATATATTAACGCATCGTCTCATTTTCTTTACATACTTTAGGATTAGACACGTATCATGGCGGTTTGAAAACACGAACTGATTCATTTATCACATCAAAAATAGTAACGGGTGATCCTATGGAAACTTCTAAGGCTACTATATGCTGACACGGCTGACCGCGGGACCTCACAGGACCGCACAGATTCGCCCCTAACGAATTGATGGGGACCCTCTGGCGCCTTACTGTAAGGGGGAACTTACGCTAGCCTCTTTCGAGCAACGAATGGACTCTCGCTAGAGGTTTCACGGAAATTACCCAAAGGGTTTGCAATAATGCACATGAATGCATACGAAAAGAAGTAAAACGATCCGTCCCCGTTAAGGGCTTAATACAAGCCTTCCGGAATCAAATTTCTCGCTTCCCCAGCAGAGTCGCCACTTGTTAGACGAGGTGCCGCAGCCTAATCTTCCGGGCGGACCGGGGGGTGGACAACCTCATGGCGACGTAAGCGGTGATTGGCGCCGAAAGCAACCAATCGTGGAATCAAGCTGCTCGGCAGGACCGGAGCTCGGAGATATGGAAGAGTCGCCACCCACGAATGGGAAAATGAACACCGATCCCTTGCGGGAGACCGGTGTGGGTTCGGGAAACTTAGGTACGAGCCAAGAAGGCTAGCTCCTTTCCGGAGAAAGGCTACTAGGCACCCCGACATCGCCCGGTTATGAACCACTGGCCTCCTACTCAGCATGTTAGGCGATAACGGACTAATCATATACTTCTTTAAGTTTAAAATTCATTTGAAACCTTTTCTTTCTTTTTTCAGAAACCGTTTTGAGCATATATTATTGGAAAGCCATATTAGTAAAGAATCACTCATTTATATTATACATACACAGAGAAGGGGGAAGAAAGAAGTGGTTTACGACTTTATTTAAATGTCATGTTGTGTATTTACTCTATACCAACTTATTTCCCCAAAACGAGTTTATTTACATGGTTCGCACCTTAATCATCGTTGGAACGATTTAGGTGCGTTTTAAAACCCCGTTTGATGAAGTTTTACCCGAATCGCCGTTGGAACGACTCGAGTGTTTGAAAACGTTAGGATAAAAACCTTTTAATGAGAAAATGTGGTTAAACATACAAGTCAATTTCATGTTGTACAAATCCTTTAAGAAAATGATTCTAAAACTCTATTATTCACAAAGAAAACGATTTTAATTAATCCGCCGTTGGAACGGACTAAGGTTTTAAGACGTGGTGTTTTGAGAAATGATTTGAAATGTTAACAAAAACAACTCTATTTACTTACATTAGGAAACTCTAAAAATCCATTAGTTTAAATAATTATATTGAAAGCTCTCTTTTTGTGATTTATTTTCCTCTCTTATTTAATGGACTCTCTACCTATTATACTTGCAATAAT
Organism: Euphorbia lathyris; assembly: GCF_963576675.1. Classification (NCBI taxonomy): domain Eukaryota; kingdom Viridiplantae; phylum Streptophyta; class Magnoliopsida; order Malpighiales; family Euphorbiaceae; genus Euphorbia; species Euphorbia lathyris. The sequence continues at coordinate 44,025,138 of NC_088914.1, forward strand.
AAACCCATTTAAACCAAGGCTCATACTCAAATAAAGCCCATTTGAAACATGGACCCATGAATGGTCCAAAGGAATAAAGAAAGTAATTCTAGCGTATATATATACATTTAAATCAAAAAATAGAATAAGAAAATAAAAGTTTATACAAAAGAAACTATATGTATATAAAAATAGTAGGTACAATATATCTATACTTTAAAAATGTGAAAATAGTAAGTAAATCCTATAACTAAGAAAATAATATTCATCCAAAAATAATTTCCTTCAATAACCACTAAAATAATCCAAATATCCCAAAACTACATATATACATATCTATTATAGTTTTAAATATTAAAAATAACATATACTAATATATATTAATTATTTCCTAAAATACCCAAGTAAATAATCTTCAAAATAGAATCTAATAGAGCCCAAATGAATAAAAAGAAAGACATATATATACATATACTTATATTGTAAAATAGAATAATAATAAAAAAGCATACAAATATTCTAAAATAATTACATATACTAAAGGTCTAAAATAATTTGAAAAACATATATTACATAACTATACATATATATATTAAGGATTAAAAGCTTAAAAGTTAAGAAAAAGGGACTGAAATGGCATCTTTTACGTTTTGGCAGATTTACCGACGGGAAATCCGTCGGTAAACAGCATTTAGTGATAGAAATGACAAATTACAGCAGCACTCCAATATTTTCCAGATTTATTCGAAAGCTTTAAATTAAATCTAATTCAATCGTTTTGGATTTCCGAACTACCAAAAATGGATCATAGTCGAAAACGGAAGTTCCTAAACGACGTTTTTTATTTCAAATCATTATTTGGAAATTTCTTTTAAATTAAAAACTTGTAATTACAACGTTTTCGATACCCGAACTACCTTTTTATCGGATCACGGTTCATATTGGGATATCAAAACGAGGTTTTTTATTTTAAAACAAAACCGAATTTTATTCAACACGAAATGGAAATTAAATAAATACGCTAATTAAATAAAATGTGACAACATAAATAAATAACTAAATAAATAAAAACTATAACATAAAAATAAATAGGAGAAGAAGATAAATAAAATAAAATAAAAGAGAGTCTAGTCCTCGGATAATACCTTAAATTCGGTATCTGACAGTCAAAGCCGATTGATTCCACGAACCACGATCTTTCGTTTTTAATGAAAATTTAGTAAAAATTGAACTTTAGGAAATTTAGAATTTTTGAGAAAAAAAATATTTTTCTCAAAAAAATTCACTCTCTCTCTAAAAATGTTTAGAGTGAGAAAGCTCTCTCCAAAAATCCATCCCTTGCATTGGGATCCGTGCCCCTTTTTATAGGAAAACGGGTCCTGGAACAATGGGCGACGCCCGAGTAAAATCGGGCGTCGCCCAAAGCCGTTGGGCGGCCGCCCAAGGCTTGTTGGGCGGCCGCCCAACACTACGTTGGGCTACCGCCCAACATTGTTGGGCGGTCGCCCAACAGCGTTGGGCGAGCGCCCAACGCGCGGTTGGGCGCGCGCGCCCAACTGCCGTTGGGCGTCCGCCCGACGCGGTTGGGCGCTTGCGCCCGCCTACCGTTGGGCTTCCGCCCGACGCGGTCGGGCACTCGCTCAACGGCCGCCGGGGCGCGTCTCACATCGTCGGGCGTGCACGCCCCGCGGCCGTCGAGCTCGCGCTCCGCGCCGTCGGGCGTTCACGCGTCGTGACCGCCGAACGCGTGTTCCGCACTGCCGGGCGCACACGCCTCGTGGCCGATGAGCGCGCGTCCCGTGCCGACAAGCTCGTGTCTTGCTCGGACACCGAGCGCGTACCATGCATGGTTGGATGCGTGCGTCCAACAAACGTCGAGAGCGCGCCTTGCGTCATCGAGCGGGCGTCCGACTGTCGTCGAACGCGCGCCGGCCGCCGCTAAACACTCGCACCGTGCCGTTAAGCATTCGCGAGCTATCCGATCGACAATAGCGACCGAATGTAACTTATTTATTTTATTATTTTTGAAACTTTCGGAATCAATCGCTTTAACCGTCTTGTTTTCAGGTTTTCGTCACAGGTCCTCCGACTCGGTGTCTACAGGGTTCAGTTGAGTTTATGTAATCCCAATCGAAATACCTAGATTTCTAGACAACTGGATATTTGAGTTGCTTGAAAAGAGGAACTAGAGTGACAACATCACTTCTAGATGAGGAACTATAGGAGGTTTTAGGGGTATCTTCAATCACCATTATTGAGTTTGAGAGAGAGCTTAAAGCTTCAAAGAATTTTTAGAGAGAGAAAGAACTTGAGGAAGAAGATGGTATCAGTGTAAACCTTGTATCGTGAATTTAGAGGCCTAATTATAGTTGGTGGTAGAAGTGGAAGAGTTCTAGAATTCCAAGCATTTTGAAACGGAGGCACTTATGACATAGGTTCTAGCATAGGTGTGACGGCGACGTAATAATGACTAGAAGTAATGATGATGTAGTCCTTTCAACTGGCTCTAGGTATTAACGCATGTGCTAAACCTGGAATCATGGCATTCATTCAAGCATACACGTAGACATATAAGTTTTAAGGTTCTGAGCGTGTTTATAGCATGAATACGTGGCAGTCAGAGCTATTGACAGGGATTAGACATACCTATTGATTCTTTCAGAGTGCTGAATTTTTCTCTTGCTAGAGGCTTGGTGAAGATATCAGTAAGTTATGCCTCTGAGGGTACATAAATCAGCTTGATTTCTTCTTTAAAGACGTGATATCTGATGAAGTTATCCTTATGCTGACATGCTTCATCCTACTGTGCTGGATTGGATTTCTAGAGAGGTCAATTGCACTTTTGTTGTCATATATGACACCAATTGTTTGAGATTTTACTCCAAAACCTTCAAGTTGCTGCTTGATCTAGAGGACTTGGGCAACACAGCTTCCAACATCAATGTACTCTACTTCTGTGGTTGACAGAGCCACTAAGGACTGTTTTTTGCTAAACCAAGATACTATGCTGCTTTCAAGAAAGTGTCATCCTTTGGATGGTAAATTTTGTCCAAGCTTATCTCGTCCATAGTCAGCATCCATGTATCCTAGAAGAGTGAAGTTAGAGGTATTTGGATACTAGAGGTCTGCATTCACATAACTTTGCAAGTATCTAAGGATTCTTTTTCACAGCTATGTAGTGTGATTCCTTGGGGTTAGATTGATATCTAGCACAATAGCAAACTGAGAATTGAATGTTCGGTCTACTAGTAGTGAGATAGAGTAAGGAACCAATCATATCTCTGTATAATTTACTATTTACTGACTTACCTGACTCATCTACTGAGAGTACCATATATGTGCTCATAGGAGTGGAGATTGGCTTGCAATACTCCATTGGCTTGACTAATAAATATTCTATTGCTTCCTTGCTTGATTTGTAGTCCAAGAAAGAAGCCAAGTTCTTCCATCATGGACATCTCAAATTCACACTGCATTTGTTTACTAAATTCTCTACATAAAGATTCATCAGTAGCACAGAAAATAATATCATCAACATAGATTTGTGCTAATAGGGCATCTTTACCCTTTCTCTTGATTAATAAAGTTGTATCAGCCTTGCCTCTGACAAAATTCCTCGCCAGAAGGAAGTTTGTCAAGCTTTCATACCAAGCACGTGGTTCTTGTTTCAAGCCATACAAAGCCTTTTAAGCTTATAAACGTGATTCGAAAGCTTAGGGTCTTCCAACCTAGGAGGTTGATTTACATAAACCTCTTCCTTAATAAATACATTGAGAAGTGCACTTTTAACATCCATTTGGAATAGTTTAAAATTCATATAACTGGCAAATGCACAAAGGATTCTGATAGCTTTTAACCTTATTACCGGAGCAAATGTTTCTCCATAGTCAATGCCTTCTTGTTGGCTGTACCCTTGGGTTACAAGCCTTGCTTTGTTTCTGATGATTTTTCCTCCTTCATCTAACTTGTTTTGGAAGACACATCTGGTTCCGATGGTCTTCTTATCCTTGGGTTTGGGTACCAAGTCCCAAACGTCATTTCTTCTAAATTGATCTAGCTCCTCTTGCATTACTATCATCTAGTATTCGTCTTTTTCTGCTTCTGGAAAGTTCTTAGGTTCTAGAATAGAGACAAAAGAAACATTACTGAGAAGTCATCTTAGTTGACTTCTGGTCATTAAAGTGTTCTCGACAATGTCAGTGATATTCCTCTCATAGTGCCCTCTAGGGATTCTCACTTTTCTCGGAAGATTAATGTCTTTTGCTATAGGTGTTTCAACAATTTTGCCTTCAGAGGCTCCGACTGAACTTGGTTCAACAACCTGTGTTTCTTCACTAGGTCCGGAGGCTTGTTCTTCTTCTGTATCTTTGCTAAACGTCTCTACAGGGTTAGTCTCATCGAACTCAATATGTACTGACTCTTCTAGTACAAAAGTTCTTTTATGATAAATCATATAGGCTTTGCTGTTTGTTGAGTAGCCAAGAAAAATGGCTTCATCAGCCTTAGAATCAAATTTAGCAAGATTGTATTTAGTATTCAATATAAAACATTTACAACCAAAAGCTCGGAAGTATCTTATATTAGGCTTTCCCCCTTTCCATAGTTCATAAGGAGTGTTCTTCAAAATACGTGTGACTAGAGCCCTAATGAGAATATAACATGCTGTGCTAATAGCTTCTCCCTAAAATACTTCAGAAGCTTATTTTCGCTCAGCATTGTCCTGGCCATTTCAACTAGAGTTTTGTCCTTCCTCTCAACTACCCCATCTGTTGAGGAGTTCTAGGAGGAGAGAAATTGTGGTCAATGCCTCTAGTTTCACAGAATTCAGTAAACAATTGGTTTTTTAATTCTCCACCATTATCGCTTCTGATGTGAGCTATTTTCAAGTCCTTTACATTCTCAATCCTCTTATAGAGTGTTGAGAATATCTTGAATGTCTCATCCTTGCTGCTGTGTAAGATGACCCATGTATATCGAGAATAGTCATCTACTATTACTAATGAAAATCTTCTGCTGCCCAGACTTAGATAGAGGCTGAACGGGGCCAAAGAGATTTAGATGTAGCAATTCTAAAGGACGTTTAGTTGAGATAAGATTTTTACTTTTGAAAGATTTTCTAGTTTGTTTTCCTAATTAACAAGCATTGCATAAATGATATTTTTCAAACTTTAATATTGGTAGCCCTTCAACAAGTTTCTTTCTTGCTAATTTGGCCAAAAGGTCCATGCTTACATGACCAAGTCTTATGTGTCATAGCCTGGAATTTTCTTCCTTTTAGACTAAACATATTTCTTTTGGAAACTTTTTTTCCATATTGGGAATAAAAACAGTATCTATCTTAGGAGCAGTAAGTATTAAAGCATTTGTCTTACTGTCTATAATTTGACATCTAGAGGAGTCATAGATAACTTTCCTGCCTTTGTCGCAAAGCTGGGCCACACTCATTAGGTTGTACTTCAGACCTCTGACTAGGGAGACTTCATCAATAGAAGGATTGGTTTCAGTGGATCTAGAGTCCATTATTTTTCCTTCCTTATCATCTCTGAAACTGACGTGTCCACCTTGTTTTCGCTCTAGTGTGATGAACTACTTTCATCACTTGTCATATGCATTGAGCATGCGGTGTCAGTGTACCATATTTTTACTCTTGAGCATATCTCAGGCTAACCTGCAAAAATAGTTATTTTTTCTTAGGTACCCAAGTCTTTTTGGGTCCTCTTTTGTTAGTCTTAATAGGTCGTTCACCATATGAATCATAATAGCCATTTTTATGCCATCATAATTCAGTAGCACGGCCTACTCTACCATAGAAGTTGCACACAGCTTCTGATCGTGTTATAGGCACGAACTTTTTCTGACCTTAGTGACGATACTATGTTGCTTGCTTGTGATTTACGTACGTGGAGACGATGTCATATTGTACGGGAACACGAGCTAGAATCCGAACCCCTTCTTCTAGTTTCAAAATCACTTTTTAGTCAAACCATGTCATTTTTAAAGCTAAAACACCGCCTCTACCACATAAGTAGCTGATTAGCTACTGGCATCACCGATTGATGACCATCGTGGCCGATCTGCTACGATTGACGGTTTCTAGCAAGTTTTTATTTGAATTTTGGCAGTTTTCTGCCAAATCCCATATAAAATCGGCAGAAAACTGCCAAAATGGGAGGATAACCAATTTTTAGACAAATATCATTTGAGAAGAAGAGTTTTTACATAGAAAAAGATTTTTGACATTACAGACACTTCCAAAAGAGAGAAAAGGGTGAGGAAAAACTATTTTAGTCGTGTTTCTACAGAATCGAACTCGATAGAGTTCATTCTCAAGGAAATATTACAGGTATCACGCCCAGATTAAAGTCAAGATGGGTGACTTGGAGATGGTGAAACAAAAGCATAATGAGCCTTTCGAAGGTTACTTCAAAGAGTTGCTTCTTAAGAGCAAACTCCACAAGGAAGACATGGTCATCAAACTATTAGAAGGTGCTCTTCCTACTTTCCGAGACGCAAGGAAATATTACAATTCTGAATCCTACGATGAAGTTTACCGAATGGCTCTTTAGGTAGAAAAGTTTGAAGCATCTTGCTCTTCAGGATCGGGTAGATATCGTGGTCAAACTTACAATCAGGTTAATTCACTTGTAAATTTTAACAATCTAAGAACAACGGTCCTCAAAATAAAGCTTCTACTCCACTCAAAGTTTTGGATGCTCTCACTAGTAAGAAGAAGGAGTCTGCAAACAGCCAGAGTGCCAGTACTCTATAATCAAAATTGAAGAAGGTGAATCGACTTGAGTAACTCAAATCTTATGTTAATCTACCTCAGAGTATGGATTTGTGGAATTGCTGCTTCTATCATCAAGTTATCGGTCATCATACCAACAACTGCAAATACTTGAGTGGGACATTCAGCGCTTGATTGACGATGGAAAGCTAGTCGACCCATCTAAGTGGGGTACCACCGGTCATCCGCTTCATGATTTCGGGAAAGTTGTTCACATGGTATCCTCAATGGTGAGTGAGAATTTTGTCTTCGAGCAGATCAGAATGGAAAATCCAACTATCTAACAGTTGGGAAAGTCCAGTTAGTGGGCCCAAATGACTTGAGCTATGTCTCTTCAGATTCCGATGGTGAGAATGAGCCGAAGTGGGTTAATCACATGACCCGAAGTAGTCAGGCCTACAATGCAGTCTCCTAAAGGAAGACATGTCAATTTAAATGCCCCATATGCTTCTGTTGCTACATTAGCAGTAGTTGAGAAAGAGAAACATAAGTAGGATATACTTATAACTCAGCTAAAGAAGACTCCATCATAAACCAGTGTTTTCCATCTGTTGATGAAATCTTCGAAGCAGAGAAGTGCCTTAGTAAACGCCTATCTAAAATGGAGGCTCCTCTAGTTGTCATAGTCGAGGTCTTGGGCTGCATGTTGACTTGAATGTGCACCAAACCAGCTGAGATATCATAGCGATAAAGACTTACTCATCAAGGGTAGAAACGATAACAAACTTCTTTATGTGAGGGTTGAGATGTTAGACAGGGTCATCCCCTGTGTAATGGTCGATGATGGGTCCGCGCTAATGTTTGTCCTATATAGATGCTCAGTTCTTTGGGTCTACTAGAAGAGAGTTTGAAAGGGTCACACATTGTGATTCGAGCTTATGATGATTCCAAACTAAGGGTCATATGTACCTTTGAGGCAAATGTGAAGATAGGATCCATCACACCCAAGATGGAGTTCATTGTCGTGGACATTCTAGTAACCTTATCATTATTACTGGGACGACCATGGTTCCATAAACTTGGCAATGTTCCATCCACTCTTCATCAGAAGATTAAGTTCCCTTTATCCATAGGAATTGAGGTTATAGAGGACAATGACATGCTTATTATTTCCATGGTTGATGGAGGATTCCCGTCTTACGGAAGTTTCCAAGTAGTTGGAATTAATGATGAGCACATGCCTAAAGGCATAGCCAATGATATGCTAAAGATGAACTTTGTTCTAGGTTTAGGGCTTAGCAAAGAGCAACAAGAGGTGAATTCTTTCAATATCGAAACTAGTCAATGCCACCACCATGGTTTAGGCTTTAAGTCCGGTAATATGAAGAAGCCTTTGAAGGGTAAGAATGGCAAAAATATATTTCTACCATTTGTGAAAGGGGAAGTCTGTGCCTATATGGGTGAAGCTGAGCTAATGATAATTGATAGAACGAAGCTTCCAAGATTTGAGATTTTCAAGGACACCATTGGTTTCTCAAAGAGCGAGGATACTCATTTTATGCTGAAGGCAGACGAGCCTTTTTCCTATGGATGAAGAGGAAGTAGATCCGGAGATTAAATAGAAGGTAGCCCGTGCTATGAAAACGATGAAGGTAATCCTCGGGGAAGACCTTGATAAAGGTATTTCTTACCACCGTGCAGAGGTGGGTGATGCTTTCAGATCGATTGTCTATAAAGAATAGAAATCTGGTGAAGGCTGAAACGTTGATAAAATTATTAATGTAGTTAAAGAGAAGTTTATCGAGGGTAAGAAGCATATTGACGAGATTGTTGCAGCTCCAGTTGAGGTTCAGCAGTTGTCAGAGGATCAGATGAAAGAACTCTCTACCGACCTCGAAACATTGCTGCTCAAAGATGACATCGAGATTGAGACTAAAGAGGAAATGCACCCTATCATGGAGGAAGACTTTAATGTGAATATTTCTTCTGTATTCAACTTTGATAATGATCTTTTTCACTAAGTTTCATACAATCAATTCTCAGTTTGCTTATTTATGTGATGTCTATGATACCGGTATTATACATGCATTAGATCCTCCTAGCAGCATATTTAGAATTCATAACTCATCATTAATTTAAATAAATCTCGGTACACATGAAGATCCTAAACATGTTTCTATATCGAATGACCTAACTTCTGAAGAAAGGGTAGATATGATAAGAAAACACTAAGGAAACATGTGAAAGCTTTCGTGTGGTCTTACGATGACATGCCTAGAGTTGTCAGGGAAATTGTTGAGCACCGTATTCCAACAAATCCAAAGATCAGATTAGTTAAACGGAAGTTGAGACGATTCCGTCCTAAATGGCCTCTTATGGTCAACGAGGAAATCACTAAACAGTTTGCAGCTAAGTTTATTGAGGTTGTACAACAGTCTGACTGGCTTGCCAAAATCGTTCCTGTAACGAAAAAGGAAGGCAGAGTCCGTGTATGTGTAGATTTCCAAGACTTGAACAAAGCATCTCCTAAGGATGATTTTCTGTTACCTCACATCGATGTTCTGATAAACAGTGCTGCTAGAGCCATAATGTACACCTTCATTGATCCATTTTCTAGGTAAAATCAGATCTTGATGATTGTTCTCAACATGGTGAAGACTTTTGTCATTACAAAATGGGGGACGTATTGTTATCAGGTTATACCTTTCAAATTGAAGAACGTCGAGGCTACTTATCAATGAGCAGTGACAACAATCCTTCATGATATGATTCACAAAGAAGTTGAGTTTTATATCGATGGTATGTTCATTAAATCAATGACTAGGGAAGAACATCCTATTATCTTGGATTGTTTTCTTAACACGCAATGAGAAGTATAATCTCCACTTGAATCCTAAGAAGTGCGTCTTTAGGGTCACTTTCGAGAAATTTCTTGGACACATCATCAGCCAGAAGTTTATAGAGATGGATCCAGATCAGATTAAAGTAATCATCGAAATGTCTACTCCAAGAACAGAAAAAGAGTTGCGGTCTTTCTTGGGCTCGCTTCAATATGTCAGTAGATTCATTCACGCCTTACCATAGTTTGTGAGCCCATCTTCAAGCTATTAAAGAAAGAGCAACCAATTGTCTGGAATGAGCAATGTTAGTAGGCTTTTGAGAAGATAAAGAATCTTGTTAACCCACCTATGTTAAAGCCCCCGATGTCGGGCAAGCCCTTAATCTTGTATGTAACAGTAGAAGAAACATCAATTGGGGTAATGTTAGTCCAGGAGCAAAATGATAAATCAGAGCATGTGGTCTACTACCTCAGCAAGAAGCTACTCGACTATGAGACTCGGTAGATAATAGTGGAAAAGACTTGTGCTACAATTGTATGGCTAACTAAGAAGTTGCAGTATTATTTCTAGTCGTATCACATTCAAGCGGTAGCGAAAGTCGTTCCGACAAAGTATTTATGTTCAGCTCCAGCTTTATTTGGCAAGTTGTCTAGATGGTTGCTTCTCTTGTCCGAGTTTGACATTGAGTACTTGACTAAGACGGTTATCAAAGCCAGAGTTGTGGTGGAATTCTTAGCAAAACAGCCGATCAAGTCAGACTATGTAGAGAATCTCGAATTCCCTAATGAACAACTAAACTTTATCAAAGTCAAGCGATGGATGATGTTCTTTGATGGCGTAGAGTGTTATTCTGGCAACACCCGACGGTGAGGTTATTCCTCTATCAAAATGACTAGAGTTTAATTCACTAATAATGGGGCTGAGTATGAGGCATGTCTATTCGGTCTTGAGGCATTAATCACGCTTGGGGCATATGATGTACGAGTCATCGGAGATTCCTTGTTAGTGGTTCAGCAAGCCCAAGAAATATGGGAAGTCCGTGAGGAAAGTTTGAAGTCGTATTATGAACTTCTATGGGATCGGAAATCCATGTTTGGCAGTTGTGAATTCAGAATGTAGCCAGAGAGGATAATCAGATGGGAGATGCCTTAGCAACGTTGTCAACTATGTGGGAAGGTATGACTAAAGCACATATGGTATTATCATTGGGCATTCCACGGTCCTTTGTTTCTCTAATCTTGAAGTGATGGAAATTACTGAGGGCGAAAAACAATGGTATTATAATATCTCGAACGTTCTTGAAAAGGGAGAATATCCCGATAACACTGAACAGTCGGATAGAAATACTATACGACGACTAGAAATTCAATTTAGACTTGTGGATGGTCAGTTATTCAGATGATCAACCGACGGTCTCCTTTTGTGATGTTTGAATAAGTCAAAGGCGATGAAGGTTATGCAAGAGATTCACTCCAGTCATTACGGTCCATATTTGAATGGAATTGCTCTATCTAAGAAAGTCCTCCGATAAGGTTTCTTCTGGTTAACCATGTAGACAGACTGTGTTGAGTGGGTATGGAAATGTCATGAATGTCAGATCCATGCGGGTCATGTTCATCTTCCTCCGCTTGAGCTTCAAAGTCTCATTTCTCCTTGGCCATTTGTAGCGTGGGGCATGTATATAATAGGCGAGCTTCGTCTGTCAGCATCAAATGGGCATCACTTTATTGTAATCGCAGTTGATTATTTCTCTAAGTGGATTGAGGATGAATCATACGCCAATATCATGACTTCAAAGATGGCCAAGTTCATCGAGAGGAATATTTTTACTTGCTATGGCATGCCTCATCGGATTATTTCTGATAATGAAGTCCAATTTCAGAGGGCAACGAAGGCTTTGCTTGAACGTCACATGTTGAACATCATAAGTCTTCTCCTTACCGTCCTAAGGCTAATGGCGCTGTAGAAGCATCAAATAAGTCTAACAAGAATATCTTGCGAAAAATGGTAGTCACCTACCGAGATTGGGCCGAGAAGTTGCCTTTTGCTTTATGGGGTTACTGTACAAACATTAGAACAACAACTGGGGATAGTCCCTACACCTTGGTATACGGCATGGACGCAGTCTTGTTGAAATGGGAATGAAGTCACTTCATGTGTTGATGGAGGCCGAGCTTTCGAAGGTAGAATGGGTTCGTCACTGATATGAACAACTCACCATGATAGATGAGAAGAGGTTGCAAGCTTTAGATAGGCTTCATATGTATCAATAGCGCATGGCTCGAGCTTATAACAAGAGAGTCAAGCATCAGAGAGCTCCATTGAAATCTGGGAATCTTATCCTGAAACAGTTAAAGCAAACTCACACTGATGTTCGTGGGAAGTTCCTTAAGTCAAACGAGTACTATCAAAAGAGGCTGTTAGAATTATAGATATGGATGAAAATGAATTCTCTGATCTGATCAACCAAGATCGTCTGAAGTTCTATCATGACTGCTCCTTCCAACACGAAATCTTCAAATGTTCAGAAAAATGGCTCTTTAGGCTAAAAACCCGCAAAGGGTGGTCTAATGAAAATAAATGGCTGATAAAATGTTGAGTCGCTTGTTCGCTTGAAAATCTGAAAGGATGTACTAAGCAACAGTAAGGCAATAAGAGAAAATGTTCAGTTACAAAACTTGCAAAGACTAATTGATAATAGAAGATAGGTTCGTTTCTTCAATATAAAAATGAACCTCTATACTGAGATTATTTTCAAATTAACATGAGTTTGTTTATTGAATTGTTTTGCTTAGGAGTTTAATGCATTCATTTTACCCTATCATTATCATGACACATGAATAACACGTCGCATTAATAAAAGATGTTGATGACAAGATAATTGTTTATGTCTATTCTTATAAATATTGTCAAAAGAAAGTAGATATGATAGAACTCTATGTTCCTTGAAGCAGGTCTCGGTCTTCAGCATCAGGCTCCAATCCCTATATCTCTTCATCGCAGGAGCACAACTAATCTCTTCGGTGTTCACTTCAATATGCTTTATTGCATTCCATTTCATGATCAGATTTGCAGCATATCTCTCAGGTATCTATCCACAACTGAATCTTGTCACGTACGATGGTATGTCTTGCGGTAGTCTAAACTATCTACATAGCCGATTCGGAGAGTAAAAGCACGTCAAATACAATCAGTATGCATCTTCATCACAACATGGATGATTCTCCACCAGGGACATGTCCATCAGATCTGCTCATCAGTGACAGTTCTAAATCGGGTGCAAAAATCATCATATGTTAGATCTTTGAAGGTCTTCAACGGCAAGCCTCGAGACGGGAAGTTCCGCGGGTTGTACTTCTTCTAGGAAATGTGTGGTGGTTCAATAACACCAAACTTCTCTTGGAGCCAAATTGGAAAAATAATAAAAAAGACAAAGGCTTGCTAATTCGAAAACCCACAAAGGGTGGTTTAGGCAAAAGTCAAGTTAGCTCGCTAGATTGAAAACCTGTTGTAAGCTGTCATGGAACCCAATTACCTTATTCTCGGAGGATTTCGGCAAATGGGATTCCGTTTTTACATAACACCATCACTTGCCGTTTTTAAGACGACGCTTAGCATGTCCCTTCCGGTATATGCATTCAATTGGCTATTTCTCTAACCCTTTATCATGTTTTGAGGTTAGATTAATTATTTCGGAGTCTCCACCCGAATTTTAATGTTCGGGAACATGTCAAAAGATTAGATGGCACACAGGCTCACAACATGCCACCGCTTGAGAGTTAGGTTCGTGACTTAAACGGTTTAATGGTATGATTAATAAACGCGTAGACTTGTCTTGATTAAAATACCATTATATTTCTAATCCGATTTCATTTAAATATCGTTTAATGTTCGAAAGCGATAAATAAATACTGGAAAGATAAAATTATTACATCAATGTCACAAATGGCACAAATAGTCCTAATACATCAATTCTAGCCCTAAAAAATAAATCTATTAAACTTACAAAACAATCAACGTTAGTTGCAGGACATTGGGACCCGTCTTTCGGATTTAACTACAACGCCAGACTCGATCATATAGGACTCATTTAAGCCTAAGATCTAGCAAACAATATGTAATTATGTCTGAAACCTAGTTCATTCATCTACCAGTTTAATATCTTTAATGGATGAAAATACCCATATTATCCCGAAATTGGCTTTAGCCTCATTTAACAGAAACAATAAATTTACTGAAATAAATCTGTTCTACCTGAACAGAAACATGAATATGTATCTCCATCCCTGTCACCGATCTGGCACAAGGTACCCGATCGATAACAGGGGTCCCTGATTAAAGACTACGTCCCCGATCGGAGACTGACTTCCAGACAGATCCTCTATTTACATGTTAGAAACCCAAAATAAGCATAAAAGTTACAAAAAGTAAATAGATTGCAAATAAAACGGATATGCTTTTAAAACCCTTCAGAAGTTACCTCTAAAGCGCTTTTTTAGTTTTACCGTGTGTGGTAGGCCGATGAACACGTGATTGAGACTTAAAGTAGCAACCCAGACTCGAGCAGCAGTGATTTGACAAGATTTGAAAATGAAATTTCACGTACTTGGACCAAAATACACCAAGAAATGAGAGGTTGTGAACCCAAAAAGATCAATTCTATAAGTTTAATGACTTCAGAATCGTAATAGAACAAAACAGTTGTGATAAACGTGATTTTCGTCTATATAACTTTGTAAAATACTTGATTTGGGTGTTGGAACCTTCAAATGTGGCTGAATTGGGAAAGATTTGTGTAACAACACTTTTCTTTCACTCACTTTCACTTAGTTTAACTAAGTTTCACACATTTTCTTTTCCTTTGACTTGATTTTCACTTGATTTTTATAAAAATTATCTTTTTCCCATGTTCTACCGGTTATTTTCCACTTAAGTAGTGGAAATGAGGCAAAACCGCCAAGAAAATTGACTGTAAACTGCCCAAAAACCATCAAAGGGCGCTGATCAGTGACTAGGTCTCCGATCGGGTTCCGGGTAACCGATCGAAGACCAACATGGTAGGCGGGAACTTTTAAATCCAAAAATATTGAACCTAAATAGATTTTGATGAAATAAAATGAATTAAGCTAAAGAACCCAGAAAATGGGATACAGGTCTTAGCTCGTATCCCGCACAACGTGACGTGTAAAGCCCACCTACACAAAACTGTTAGCAAGAATGTAACATAGGCACATCATTAGGGCCGAACAAAGTCAGTGTTCACAGGCTGCCTCCCAATTAAATACTATTTTGGAGCCAAGGCGTCAACTATGACCTTGGTGAAAAAAATTGCTTGATCGAAAAGAGCTCGGTGAGAGGGAAAAGAAAATCATACCTGAGTAGTTGACTTGTCTCTTCATGACATATTTTCACATTACCCGCATCATTCCTCAATAGATTTTTTATTGAAACAAAATATTTTGCCTCCCGATTGAGAATGATGAGGTATTTGAAAATATACCTCCTGCTACACGATCCTCATTGTTGGCGAGGATGTGGGCGACTTTGACGCGTGATGGAATGGAGAGTTGGACTTTATAATACCTCATCCATGAGGTTCTAAAACTAGGTGGACTTTATAATACCCCGTCCATGAGGTTCTAAGATCTGGGTGGACTTTATAATACCTCGTCCATGAGGTTCTGAGGTGATTAAGACATGTTTGACCTAGTCTAAAAGGTATTTGAGTAGATTTAATTTGTCTGATGACATATCATTGTTGGTCTAATCCGTCTGACGGCATATCATAGTTGGTCTAATCCATCTAACGACATATCATTGTTGGTCTAATCTGTCTAACGACATATCATTGTTGGTTTTTGGTTTGGACAAACTACGTCTGGGAAAATACGTCCATTCTTGTTTACTTCATGCATTAAGAACACAGATAATTCCCTTTTCTCGGGGAGTTAAAATTGTCAAGAAATTCATTCTGAATAAATTTTGTGATATAGATTATAATTAATGCATTTGAATAAATACAAAGTGCATTGAAACTATAACTTATTATTTTTCATTTAGTACATTTAATTGGAATGTATTTGAGTAATCACATTATTAATTACATACTTAGAATGTGAAAAGGTGGCTTTTGACCGGCGGTTTGGTCGCCGATTGAATGCATGGGTCTTCAATCGAGACCAAGTAGCTGCTCGAGGACCCTTACGGTCTGATACCCTATAAATATGTTAGGGAGATGCCATGGTTGGTTATACTTTCATAGCCAACTTTTGGCATTCTCCATTCCTTACCTTCAAGATTTACCCGAATGGCTGAACGTAGACAAACACGACATCGTGCCTCTGACAGTTTGAGCGATGGCTCGAACGAGGGTGTCATTCCTATATTGCTAGAGCAGCGTCCTCAAGTCCCTAAGGCACGGATGAGTCCGTATCATGTCAAAGGCAACCCGTGTGCTTGAAAATCGAAGCCCGATCATAGTAGTAAAATCTAGTGGCGTGATGGTCATCTCGCCAACTAGAAGATGGAAAGTGTGGGTCGAGTCCATCCACCTGTCTATCAGCGACGTCAATATCTTCTATGAGGTGTCAATCTTAATGGGATGGAACATCTCCAGAAAGGGCACAAAACCGATCATCCTCACTCGTGCCTAAACCACTTAATAGGACATCTCTCCACCATGACGCACAAACCATCATGTTATTAGAAGATTTGTAGCTCCGAGCCTGCAAGACAAAATGGTAACTATATTAGCAACCAAGCAAGTATATTCTAAACTAGTCTATTTTACTTTGGGTCTCTGTACGAACTCAGGATTTGAATAAAAAGACAATTATTCACAAATTTTCAAAAACTCAATGTCTGGTAGGTGTCGGTGGCCGATCGGCGACCGATCACTGATATCGAGTACCTATCAAATATTAATCGGTAGAACCCCTGTAAATTTCCTGCTTTCACTACGACGTTGCCAATCGGCAACGATTTCGTAGCCGATTAGCAATGATTTCGTAGCCGATCGACAATGGCCATTGTCGATCGGCAATCGTCGTGGAAAAAGGTGTCGCCGAACGACGACCAATGTACATCAGTAGACAAATATTTGTTTTCATGTAAAAATTGCCAAAATGGGATAATCCCAAGCATACAAAACACGTATTTTATCAAAAAATTATTCCTAAGCATGTTCCTACCCATGGTTCAAGCATGCAACACCCCGAAACCCGAGTTCATAGCAATCTAATTATTTACAACCAGTTACAAGGAAGTAAAATTTACAAGTAGTTTGGACGAGTGTGTCGGGGTGAGCATGGCCCAGTTCGGTCCAAAAACCGAATCGAACCGAATTAGACTGAACTAAATTACTATTTTTTTAAGAACGAACCAAACCGAATTGGAATTCGGTTCGATCCTGACATAACCAAAATATTTCGGTTCGGCCCAGTTTGGTTCATGTCCGGACCAAACAGATCATGGACCTAGGTTTTTGTTATTATCAGAGAGATGTGAACATTTATCTTTAACTACACATTCAATTATATGTAGTAATTTATGAAATCTGTGCAAGGAATCAATGTCGCTCGATAAAGAACAAATTTAGTCCAGATATTTGTAACTCATTGCAAGTAAGCACCATGATTTATTTCTCTAAGTATTAGCATAATTCATAAACATTTAATATAAAAAAATCTAATTTTTCAATAAAAAAACATATTGAATTTTAAGTTGTAACGTCAATGAAACATACAAATTAATCAACCAGCTTCAAAAAGTCCAAGCAAAATATGTTTCTAAAAATAGCTTCGTATAGTACTACTACTGGAGTCGAGTGAAAACAAAAATTGAAAGGGGAATTTGGGTTGAGAAGAGAAGAGAAAGCAGGGAAGAAAGGGGGAGGCATCATATTTGCGTGAGTGAAACAGACAGTGTAGACAGTATTTTATTAGACTGTTTTTTTATTCCAGCATTAGACAGTTAAATTTAAAAAATAAAACCCCAAAAAATATAAATTGTAATTCGGTTCAGTTTTGTTCGGTTTTAAACGAACTGAACCGAACCAAACCGAAAACTAAATTGTCTTTAAAATTATAACCGAACCAAACCGAATTACACTTTGGTTCGATTTTTTTGGTTTTTAGGTTTTCGATTTGGTTCTGCTCACCTCTACCCATGATAGCACCACTAGCACCGGAGTCTCCATATGCAGTATGCTCGAATACATGGATATCACTGTAGGACGTCCGTTTATGCACCCCAGCGGGCACGGGCTCAAGGTGAGAAAGCAAATGGACAATCTCAGGGTCCCTATGTCGCTGCTCAATCATCCTAGGAGCACCCCTCGCACTAGAATCAAAACTAGATGCACTAGAGGCAGAACGTTTGTCCTCACTAGGATCGACGACACGTCACCCACTTGTCAAAACATTTGAGGTTATCCATAGCAGTAATTTTTCTATAAGTAATGTATTGGGATGCCAAGAGTTGGTTAACAATGGCACCCCCTTACCCTTTATATAGGTTATCTGCCCGCAAGGGTCGCTGATCGGCGATCATTGTAGCCGATCGGCTACCTATGCAGCTGATTGATTGATTGATGCGCGACGCCTAGTAGGTGTATTGATATGTGGATATATGGGTGAAATATAAGTAAGTGTAAGGTGTTATGTGTGCAATTGAACTCTACTAGACGCTACTACTTAGGGGCAAGTGTACCCCGTCGTATCAAGTAATAATCCGGTTAAGACCGGGTATCGAATCCGCGGGATTTATAACCACAAGTATTAAACTACTCGGTTCTATTCGTTATCTAAGCGGTGAATACTTTAGGTTGGTTTGGGTGACAATTACAAACTACTCCTAAACTATGGTGAGACAGACTTATATAACCAAAACTCTACGGGTTGTGATAAGATATAAATATAATAAACAAAGACTGCGAACATATATGATTGATGGTTTACTCTTGCAAAGACGACTATGTGTAGTTTGACCGACTCGTGAAGTACTTAGACTACGTGGTTCCTAGTCAAGGCGTGTCTAATGTTGGGGATCAGAAACTAGGGCCCGTAAGTTCCGCGGCTTGTCAATTCCTACGGTTTCCGGTGTGTCACTTTCGGTAGGGCAGCACCTATATGGTTCCCTAAAGATGACCCATAAAAGGGCGTCGGTAATCGCGCTCCCCTACACAATAATCAATTACAAATATCAAAACAAGTAGTAAACATCGACACGTATAGAGAAACGGAAATTGCAAATCATATATTATAAATATGGAATGAAAAACGTGGAATACAACCAAGCCTAGTACATAGGAAGAGTGCAAGCTAATTAGCAAGTAGAAAGGGAAGAATCGGCCCTTGGAACTAGCTAACCGGACTCAAGGCCGTCTCTTAGGTCTTGGAGGTGGAACTTCTCGAGCTTGATGGAAGAGGATGAAACGGAACTTCGATGGAGTGACAGAATAAATGAACAAGCTTCAAAGTTGTAGAGTTTGGTTACATAAAATCTGAATGAGGAAATGAGTGCTAATCACTCTTATTTATACACATCAAGTTTGGGGCTAAAATCGTAAATACATAAGTTACAAGTAAGAATTCACATTGTTTGTGCAGGTTTCACATGGCACGCCCTGTGTGTCTGCCATTTTGCCCATTTCGTTGATAATATCTTCACGCGTAGACCGATTTCAGGACTGTTGACTCAACCACACCCCGCGTAGACCGGAGTACGCTCCGTGTGGTTGAGCTCTTGGAACTTTTATCACTGGTTCACACTAGGGACGCCCCACGTATGTCTAGGGACGCACCGCGTGGATGCGGTGCGTACAGATAGTGGGGCTAATACCTTTGATATCACGAATGGTCCATCCAAATGCCCCTTTGTGTTTTTGTAACACCGCGATCAAGGCCTCCTCCATTTCATCTGTCAAAAGGGACGATATAACAACGGGTAAGAAATTAGGAGGTTGTAAGAAAACATATTTCAAATTAAGAGGCAAGGGTTTAAGTTCCAAAGTCGGGGGTTCTTCTAGAGACGTCTTTGGCTTTGCTTTACTATCCCGGTCCAAACCCTCAAACCGGTTCCTTACCCACAAACATTGTTCTATCTCCGAGGAGTATTCGAAGGGTTTAATCAATGGCTCCTCATCCACATGCTCGACATCATTTAGACCCGAAGAGGTTTCTATAGAAGACCTATCACACAATTCTCCAACAAACATATCAATATCATCCATAGAATTTAAAAATTTGCAATCTTCCATGGCATTAGAGGGAAATCTCATGCAATCATAAACATTGAATTCTACCTCCTCATCTTGCAACCGTAGTATGAGTTTACCTTCATGGACGTCTATGAGCGTTCGTCCGGTTGCGAGAAATGGTCTACCTAAGAGGATAGGTACCGAATCGTCCTCCGCCATGTCGAGCACTGCAAAGTTGGCGGGGAAGATGAATTTATCCACCTTCACAAGGACATCCTCCACTACTCCTTTTGGTCGGGCGATTGATCTATCGGCCAATTGGAGCGTCATGTTGGTAGGCTTTGGTTCTCCCAACCTAAGCTTCCTAAAATTAGACAAAGGCATTAGATTAATGCTAGCACCTAAATCACATAAAGCTCTACTAAATTCAACATCCCCAATGGTGCATGGGATGGAAAAGTTGCCTAAGTCTTTGAGCTTAGGCGGGAGTTTATTCGTCATTATCGCGGAACATTCTTCCATTAGCGCTACCGTTTCGTTATGCTCAAACTTCCTCTTTTTGGCAAGTATTTCTTTAAGAAACTTTGCGTAGGTGGGGATTTGTTCTAATGCCTCCGTTAGCGGGATGTTAATGTGAACTTGCTTAAAGATTTCCAAAAACTTACCGTATTGGTGATCCTTTTTTCCTTTTTTAGCCTTTGAGGAAATGGGAGCTTTGGTACACAAGTCCCGATTGGATAACTAGCACTTTTGTTATTATCCGAGGAAATTGAAATTTTTGGGTCTGAACCAGGGTTACTTACCGCTTCCGGTTCGTTACTTACCTTTGGAGCCGGTTGTGCCACCCTTGGAACTGGTGGTTCCAAACCCTTACCACTGCGGAGTGTTATTGCTTGTTCGGATTCCAACCTTTTGGGTGCGGGTTTTGTCCGGTGCTCGTCGGGGGCGACCCTTGCCATCCCTCTTGTCATTGGTGATTCAATTGGGCCATTTGCTGCCCCCAAATCCATGCAAAAAGCTACGGTATCAGCAAGGAGGGAAGATATTTCCTTGATGAGATTAATTACCGTAGAGTCTTGCACATCGCTAAGGGGTAGAAATGGTTGTCCCTTGTGGGGGTCGGGCAATGGACCCAAATCCTGCTCCATGTACCTGCTTCTATTATTATTATTGCAGTGGTAGTATGTAATTGAGGTAGGGTAGGAGTGAGGGTCGTACTTTGGTTGCCTTCCTACATAACTTACATTTTCGGAATCACCGGCGAAGGGGCTGTCGGCATGACAATTGTACCCGTTGTGATTTCCACCGCAATGAGTGCACATCAGGACATGTGCACCTTTATGGAGGCTCAATTGCGCTATCAAATCGTCTAGTTTCTTGTTCAACTTGACCATGGAACTTGTTGGAGCCTCATCTTCCATTGCGAACGCTTGGTGATGTGGTGGCCCACCAAGCCGATCTTCTTGCCATTGGACGCTTTTTCTTGCGAGCTCGTATGCTTCGGTTGCCGATTTCCTAAACAGATCCCCACCTGCTGCGGAATCCACGATTGCACGATTAGTAGCTGTTAAACCGTAATAAAAAGTACTTACTAGGTCGTTCTTGGGGATTTCATGGTGTGGGCAACTTTAGAGCAACTTTCGAAATCTAGCCCAAGCTAAGTGGATGGCCTCGCATTCGAGTTATCGGAAGGAGGTGATGTCGTTACGTAACTCACTATTTTGGAGGGTGGAAAGTAGTAAGAGAGAAACTGCTTTTCGAGCTCGTCCCATGACGTGATAGTTCCGGCTTCCAAAGAGTGCAACCATTCCAACGCTTGGCCTGTCAAAGAGAAAGGAAAAAGTTTTAGACATACGACCTCAATTGGGACACCATTTTGCCGAGAAGTGTCGGCACACATAAGAAATTTATCAAGATGTTCGTTAGGATTCTTATGAAGTTCTCCTCCGAATTGAGCGAGTTGTTGGATCAATTGGATCATGCTAGTATTGATTTCATATGTCTCGGATGGAATGGCGGGGATGGCAATTCCGTTGTGATTTTGTGGCCTATGTGGAGCTAGAATTTCCATCATCGTCCCTGTATCATTCCTCATTCATTCCGGGTGTTAACTATGGTTGCATCATTGTTGGCCATCTCCTTTTCGATTACTACAAAATTATTACTTCCGAGATCGGGTGAGCATAAACTATTAAAAGAACATAAAGAAAAATATAAACAAGAAAGAGTGTTGTTAGTGTATAAACAATATATAAACAATTTACACAAAAAGAATCCTTAGACTAACAATAACGTTTTGTCCAATATTGCGAGAAAATATAAATCCTCGGCAACGGCGCCAAAAACTTGATGCACGGCGCCTAGTAGGTGAATTGATATGTGGATATATGGGTGAAATATAAGTAAGTGTAAGGTGTTACGTGTGCAATTGAACTCTACTAGACGCTACTACTTAGGGGCAAGTGTACCCCATCATATCAAGTAATAATCCGGTTAAGACCGGGTATCGAATCCGCGGGATTTATAACCACAAGTATTAAACAACTCGGTTCTATTCGTTATCTAAGTGGTGAATACTTTAGGTTGGTTTTGGTGACAATTACAAACTACTCCTAAACTATGGTGAGACAAACTTATATAACCGAAACTCTATGGGTTGCGATAAGATATAAATATAATAAACAAAGACTCCGAACATATATGATTGATGGTTTACTCTTGCAAAGACGACTATGTGTAGTTCGACCGACCAGTGAAGTACTTAGACTACGTGGTTCCTAGTCAAGGTGTGTCTAATGCTGGGGATCAGAAACTAGGGCCTGTAAGTTCCGTGGCTTGTCAATTCCTACGGTTTCCGGTGTGTCACTTCCGGTAGGGCAACACCTATATGGTTCCCTAAAGATGACCTGTAAAAAGGCACCGATAATCGCACTCCCCTACACAATAATCAATTACAAATATCAAAACAAGTAGTAAACATCGACACGTATAGAGAAACAGAAATTGCAAATCATATATTATAAATATGGAATGAAAACGTGGCATACAACCAAGCCTAGTACATAGGAATAGTGCAAGCTAATTAGCAAGTAGAAAGGGAAGAATCGGCCCTTGGAACTAGCTAACCGGACTCAAGGCCATCTCTTAAGTCTTAGAGGTGGAACTTCTCGAGCTTCGTGGAAGAGTATGAAACGGAACTTCGACGGAGTGACGGAATAAATGAAAAAGCTCTCAAAGTGGTAGATTTTGGTTACATAAAATCTGAATGAGGAAATGAGTGCTAATCACTCTTATTTATACACATCAAGTTCGGAGGTAAAATCGTAAATACACAAGTTACAAGTAAGAATTCACATTGTTTGTGCAGGTTTCACATGGCACGCCCCGCGTGGAAGGAAGGATGCCCCGCGTGTCTGCCATTTTGCCCATTCCGTTGATAATTTCTTCACGCGTGGACTGATTTCAGAACTGTTGACTCAACAACACCCCGTATAGACTGGAGTACCCCCCGCGTGGTTGAGCTCCTGGAACTTTTGTCGCTGGTTCACACTTTGCACGCCCTGCGTATGTCTGGGGACGCCCGCGTGGATGAGCTCCTGGAACTTTAGTTCTTGATTCACACCTTGTACGCCCCGCGTACCATGTTCTATGCCCCGCGTGATCGGTGTTGACCATGTGGGAATGCGTAGTTGACTGTCGTGAATCAGGGGGCATTGTCCTACGCCCCGCGTGTAGCCTTCCACGCCCCGCGTGTCTGTTGAATTATCACTTATTTATTTTCTAACTTGTACCTGCAAAATACGACCCTCGAGAATCGAATTAGCTTGACGTTTTATTTTTCTGAAATTAATCAAAAATAAAGGAAATTAACTAAAAACATAAAATTTGTTTTTATTTTGTTCTTTATTTAAAAACATACTATTTTTGTAATTAAACTTACTTATTTAGCTCAAAATTAAACCGTAAATCACGCTAAAAGATAGGGACAAAACGTCCCTATCACTGATCGGCGATGTAACCATTGATCAATTACCACCTTTTCAGTTCCTAGTTACAGAATTAATGATGCACTTATTCACACGCATTTAATCAAATTAAATGCCTTGAATACAGTTTGTTGGTTATTTCCTTGATACTTTTAACATTAATTGTGCATTTACTTAGATGCATCAATAATATTTAAATGTCTTAAATTCAATCCATCAGTTAGTTTTTGACATTTTTAATCCCCGAGAACATGGAATTTTCTGCATTTCTTAGTGTAGATTATTCCAATTTTCCAATATATCAAGTAACGTCAGGTTGTCAAAATGGGTCGTTATTTTTATTCCAATATTAGCTCGTAACATCAAACCGTCAACAGGGTTGTTACAAAGAACATCTCAAACAAGGTCAAACAAGTCCAAATTATCAAGTAACGTCAAGCCGTTCGGAACGGGTCGTTAAAATCAACCAGATTTTCTAAATTATTGCATGATGTCAGGCCATCAGAACGGGTCGTTACGGTATACCTCTCGGGCAAGGTTAAACAAGTCCAACCAACAATTCTCAAAACCTCTCATATAAGGTATTATAAAGTCCAACACACTTTTCAGGCGAGGTATTAAGTCCAACCAATGGTTCTGAGAACCTCACAGACGAGGTATTATAAAATCCAACACACCTTTCCAGTGAGGTCGCAAGTCCAACCAACAGTTTTCAAAACCTCTTAGACGAGGTATTATAAAAGTCCAACCTTCATTCATTTCGAGTTAAAGTCAGCCAAGTCCCCAAAATAAGGGGATCGAACCGCCGGAGGCAGAGTGTATTGTGCACCACCTCATTATTCTCAATCGGGAGGTAAAAATATTTTTATTATTAAAAATCGATTGAGAAACGATGAGGGTAGCGTAGAAGAGTGTACTATGGAAAGACAAGTCAACTGCTCAAGTATGATTTTCTTTTCCCTCTCATCGCGCTCCTTTTTATCAAACAATTTTTACACCATGGATTTAGTTGACGCCTTGGCTTCAAAATACGCTTAATGGGGAGGCAACCTGTGAGCACGAACTTTTTCTGACCCTAATGATAATATTATGTTACTTGCTTGTGGTTTACGTAGGCGGAGACAATGTCACGTGTACAAGAACATGAGCCATGATTCGAACCCCATCTTTTAGTTTGTTAATCACTTTTTAGTCAAACTGTGTTGTTTTTAAAAGCTAAAACGTCGGGTGTGCCATATCAGTAACCGATCGACTACTAGCATCGCCGATCGGCTATGATTGACGGTTTTCAGTAGTTTTTTATTTGAATTTTGGCAGTTTTCTACCAAATCCTACATAAAACCGGCAGAAAACTGCGAAAAATGGGAGGACAACCAGTTTTTAGACAAAAAAACATTTGAAAAGAAGAGTTTCGCACCGAAAAATATTTTCACACTACAGACACTTCCAAAAGAGAGAAAAGGGCGAGGAAAAACTATTTTGATCTCACAAATCTTCCAAAAGACACAGAATTATTAGTGCAGAATCGAACTCGGTAGAGTTCATTCTCAATTTTGCATACTTTCTAAAAGTCTATGGAAGTTCCAAAAAAACAATATTTTGGGGGGCAAAAAGCATCATTAGGCCCCTGATCTTTCATTTTTTTGGTTCATTAAGCCCTTGATTTTTTATTTGGATACATTAAGCCCCTGATCATTTTTTTTTATCTCATTAAGCCCTTGATGATCAAATTAGTAAGTTATGGACATTTAATTCTGGTAAAAATGCGTTATTAACTTTATCTGTATTTGAAATTATTAAAAAAAATATATTTTACAGTTTGAATTGAGGTTTTTATAGTTTTTTTACAGCCACATTACACATCAAAACTGCTTTCAAACAGTAAAAACTACAAATTTCGAATGCAAGTGCAATGAATAACAGTCTATTAATCGAATTTTATGTTCAAAATTACTTTTTTTGGTCATCAAGGACTTAATGAGACAAAAAAAATAAATGATCAGGGGCTTAATCCAAATAAAAGATCAAGAGCTTAATGAACCAAAAAATGAAAGATCATGGGCCTAATGATGCTTTTTGCTATTTTAAGGTTAAAATCACCCTAGTCTGACTTCAAATTGATTCTGAAAGGTATTTAGAATCACCTTTCTCACATTCCGGATGCATTCTGTTCTTTTCTGTTTAGGTTCAGGTTGTTGTTGAAGTTCTCGGAGTCTATGTGTTCGTTAGTCTACCAAAGTGAAAACTGGGAAAGCACTCTAAAGGTAACTTCTAAAGAGTTTTAAAAGCCTTTTCCTTTAAATTGTAACTTTTTCAGTTTATTTCATACTTGTTTTGGGTTTCTGCCATTGTTGGAAATTCGCGATCTGCGATATGTAACTGATCGGCTACACCTGTTGCTGATCGGCTACCCATTGGCCTATATGCAATGGAAATAGATAAACATAATTCTGTCTTGGCTTGTGTAGTGTAGGAACATGCTATTTTTGGTAAATTTATAATTATTATACATTTATGTCTCAATGCAAGTTTAAATGGAATAAAATCAATCTCAGGTTAAGGGGGGTATTTTGGTCCTTTAAGACATTAAACCGGTTAGCACTCTAAACTAGGTTGTGGATATAATTACATGTTGAATGTTAGATCTCATAGGCTTTGGTGAGTCCTACTTGATCGAGTCTGTCATCGTAGTTAAATCCAAAAGAAGGGTCCCAATGTCTTGCAGCTATTAGTTTTGCAGGTTTAATATATTTATTTCATAGGACTAGAATTGATGTAATAGGGCTATTTGCGCCATTCGATTATGATGTAACTTAATTTACTTTTTCTATATTTATTTATCGCTTTCCATTACGAATCGATAATTAAAACTAGAAATTGCTTAGATTATAAATGGTATTTTAATAAGAGACAAGTCTACGTGTTTATTAATCAGACTCTTTAACTGTTTAAGTCACAAACCTAACTCTGCAGAGATGGCATGTTGTGGGCTCATGTGCCATCTAATTTTATATGTTCCCGGACATCAAACTCGGGTGGTGACTTTGAAATATCAAATTATTCTGAAAACATGATAAGTGGGCTAATTAATAAATAAGAATGCATACACCGGAAGGGACGTGCTAAGTGACGTCCTTAAAAACGTTAAGTGATGGTGTCATGTTAGAACGGAACCCCTTTTACCGAAAATCAATCCCGAAAAAAGAGTAGTCGGGTTCCGCAGCCACTCACATGTGGTTTCCATCCTTTCCTACTGGAAGCTTGGCCTCTAGAGTATGGATGATGGTGGCTATTTCTCTTCTGAGTCACTAAGTGACTCTGAATTTATATGATGTCCTTTCTGAGGGATTTATTCTCTAATAGGAAGAAAAGACCGAGCTAGCGGTCTCTTCTCGCAACTAAGGGATAAGTGTACCCCGTCGTATCAAGTAATAAATCTGGTTAAGTCCAGGTATCAAATCTACGGGATTTATACCTACAGGTATTAAACTACTCGGTTCTATTCGTTATCTAGGCGGTGAATACTTTAGCTTTGGGTTTGGGTGACAACTATAACTACTCCTAAATTATGGGTAAAACAGACTTGTATAGTTCAAACTCTAATGAAGTGATATGGGAAATGATAAGTTACAACATACAATAAATACTATTTCAGAACATATACGCGTAATTGTTTACTGACCAACCTAGTGAAGTGCTTAGATCGTAGCTCCCCCTTAAGGTGATTCTAATTCTTAGGATCAAAAACTAGGGCTCGTAAGTTCCATGGCTTGTCAATTCCTATGGTTTCCGTTTTGTCGATTCTGGTAAGGCAACACCTATATGTATCCTAATGGATTTCGGAGTTCGTAATCAACCTACACAATAATCAATTATCCATATCAAAGCAAGTAATAAATAATAACACGTATAAAGAAACTGCAATTGCAATATATATTATAATTGTGGAACGCATAAATGCGGAATACAACCAAGCCTAGTACATAGGAAGAGTGCAAGCTAAATAACATGTAGGAAGGGAAGAAGAATCAGCCCTTAGAACTAGCTAACCGGACTCAAAGTCGTCTCTTAGGACTTGGAGGTGGAACTCTCGAGCTTGGGGAATGCGGATGGAAAGGAACTTCGACGGAGTAATGGAAGGATTACACAAGCTCTCAAGGTGATAGAGTTTTATTACACAAAATCTAAATATCTAAATGAGTGCCAAACACTCATATTTATACAAAAAACTCAGGTCTGGGGTATAACTGTAATTACAATTGTCTTTGATCTCTTTCACATGAGAAAGGAGAAATCAAAAAAACTAGGTGACACATCGTGTCAGGGGTGTGACACGCTGTGTCACCTGGTCATGAAGTTTCTGATCTATTTTTACTACTTGACACGTCATGTCGCTTGGTCAACAGGTTGTGTTGACTTTCTGACTAAAGTGCAATTGATTGACAGCTTAATCTGAAAAGGAGAGTTGACACGGCATTGATTGACATGCCGTGTTGACTGGGTGACACGGCGTGTCACATGCTGCAGGGTCACTTTTCCTTGTTTCGCACGGCGTTTGGACTGCTTTTCGATAATTCCTTGCTTTTAGAAAGATAATGACTGGAGTTATTTTGTGAGGCTCAAGTTTGAGCACCAAAACTTTTTCGTGCTTGCATCATGATTTATTAGTCATCTAGCAATTGGGAAGATAGTGACTGAAATTGCTCAAAAGAGCTTGGAAATGCTTGAAACTCTTTTCTTTTTATTTTTATCTTTTTATTTTTTGAAGAGCGGCACAAAAACTATTTCAGTAGCGGTTTTGCACTTTTTGCTTGAAGTTTGGCTTTTGAGTGGTTAATGCAATTGTTTTGATTTTTCGGGTGCTCAAACAAGGAAAAAAGATGGGTTATATGTTGACGAGTTAAGAAAGAAGATCAGTTAATAGGTCCAAATGGGTTTTCTAAGGATTTATAGAAAACAAGAAAACAATAGAAAAGAATTAGTCTAAATGAGATCATTTTATCATCTATCATTCTTATACCGAAATAGACGTACTTAATCCGGTATTTAGTATTCTATGACTTACGTAAAGTAAAGACACTCTAAAAATTGTGAAGAAAATAGAGTTCTCGTGCGAACTCTTTTTGGCTCAAACTTATACCTTACCGTAAATTTGGGTATTTTGTGCGTTTAAGTCCCTTAAAATTATCGAGGATCCTTTTTTATTGCCTTTTCAAGATTGATTAACAAAATTACTCATGAATTTGGAACTATGGAATTCGTTTTTCATTAGGTGCATATTTTATCTATTTATAAATTTTCTAACTTTGGAATCACAACTAAACATTTTTCAAACAAATCGATCCTTCGCATCGAGTTATTTAATTTTGAGGATAAATAATTGAACTAAAGATTTGGAGGGGGCGATAGGTTCGTTGTATTATATATATATATATATATATATATATATATATATATTTATTTTTCTCTTTTTTCTCTCTTTATTTTATTTTATTTTAGAAAATATAGAAAAATATACCAACAAATTTGAACATAACATAGACATAAAGTACGGAATAAAAGTAAAATACGACATAAACTACGGAATAAACATAACATCTCCTACGAGAAACATGAACTACGAAATAAACACAACATCTCCTACAAAATAAAAACAGGAAACGAAAATCATAAAAGATAACAAAAATGACATTATCTGAATGTGGAAAATGTGACATAGTGGAAGAAAGCAAGAAGTTAGAATGTCTATAACGGGAAGAAATCATTATGGAAAGAAGGACAACTCAACACACAGTCAAGCATAACTCTAGCAAATTCTCTCTAGACTTTAGCAATTTAAATTTCACTGTTAGAACTTAGTTTCAATTTTCAAAGTTCAATTTCATTCAAGCTTCCAGTACAATTTTATTTTGTTTGTTCTTCAATCATTTCTGTAAGGTTGATATCATTTTGATAATCGAATCCTTGGAATTTTACGCTATCTTTACTCCTCACAGTCATTTGATATTTAGAAGTTAGTAGGCGCAATTTTATTCTATGGTTCGGAAATACTATAATTTTCTGGTACGCACGTATTTTTCATAAAAGAGTCAAACAAAAATTATTATAATTAGTTATTATCTATTCAAAGAGAAAGGATGATAACATAACTAGTTAATTAAATTATTTTGAGAGATGGGATATTTTCTAATTTTTGGAATTAGAAGTTATTTTTTACTCAAAAACTCTCACTCTCTTCCCTCACATGTGCCGCCTCCCCCGGCGCCAAAAAAATAGGGCATATTTTGTTTTAATTAATTAGATTAATACTAATTGGTTAAAACAATCAATAAGAAATTAAAATAATTTTAATTTCCAAACATAGGTATAAATAGAAAATAATACGTTTTATTTTCTAAGGATTAACAATTAATGAAAAAACCTAAATCATTAATTTATCATTGAGTTTTCTGTAGCTTTTCTCCGGTGGAAAAAACTTAAAGGACCCTAGCCACCATCTTTAAGAACGAAGAACACGAGTGGTTCGATTCAAGTGAAAATTGAAGGTGCTAGCACATCCACATTCCTATCGGGAGACTTTCGGTGTGTGATAGTAGAGTGAGTTCGTATGATAGCTCATAATCTCATATCAGATTGTCGTTCCTTATTGTTCTCAATTCGAAGGAGAAATATAAATAAGTTTTTTCTATTCTTTATTACATGCTTGGATCCTTGGGATTGTTTATAAGTTGCTTTAAAAAAGTTTCCATCATATTTAGGTGAAAACAACTGATGGCAAATCTAGTCCTCCGGAAGCTCACATATTTACCTCAATAGGAAGAAGACGTTCGTAGAGCTTGATAAGATTGGCTCCATGGATCGAAGGTTAGAAAAAGTGACAAGACAAATAAGGAATACGATTCCTTCACCTATAAATAAGAGTTCCCTTTATTCCCAATAAATACACTAAGGGCCTGTTTGTTTTAGCTATTGTTTGTTATTGGCTGTTACGATTTGCTATTTAGTGTTGGAAATTTTTTTTCAACCTGCTTTTATAAAAAGCTACTTTTAGAGGTCACTAAACAAACAACTCAAACTCTTTCTTGTAAAGTGAAAAGGCAAACATAGGCGTGGAAATGAGCAACTAAATACCCTTTAAGTTTTTTTTTTTTTAATTTCATCGGTAATCACTGATGGATATTTGGAAATCAATCCAGACCAAATTTGGGTCGTAATACTTGGTCGGTACACACATTTATGAGCAAAATTCTCTGACTCCAGAGTTGGCCTTAATAAAGCAGAAGGATCTTTACCGATTGATATAATTTAACTGCCAATCCATCAAAGATGCTGACGAACGACGACTTTTTGCACATCAGTGTCGTATTTTTCCCGGTGATCTGTATTTTTTCTTGTAGTGGTGTTAATATGAAATTAATCAAAGTTGGGCCGATCTAATCTATCAAGGAAATACTTAAGACAGATCACAGTACAGTGGATAATAACATGAGGTAGAACATAATTTTAAATAATTATTAGTTTGTAAATTTAGTAAAATATCAAGGCTGATTTGTATTCTGTAGTATGAAAGAAGTTCCAATTTTTATTGAGTGCAGCGAAGAATAGGAGGGACGTTTGTGTGATGTTAGCATTGGCTGCCAAGTTGAAATTGAGAAACAAGAGAAAATGTTGGTAATTACATGATGTTATAAGAATACCTGTGAGAAAAGAAATGTAGAGAGAGATTATGGCACTAATGTATCAAAAAACTGATCTGCATTTGAGGAGTGTGTTGTTTTGACTAATTTATATAAGCTTAGTGAAACCATTTGATAAAGATCCTTGATTGCAAGGCTATAAGCTGATTGGTTTATCTTGCATTCGATCAACAGTGTCATGTCCTTGGAGTCTTAGCAATATTCCTTGATTTGGGTGTATTCCTGCAATTACTAAAATGAAACAATGAAGATGAAGAGATGATAAGTTAAGAAGTTACATGTATGGGTGTTAATTAAGGATGAATTCGAATCAATTCATCTTCCCCACATTCTCTAATTGCAACTTCCATCACTTTTCGAGCAGAAGCAGGTAAAACATCACAACACTGTCGCCTTGGAGCTTGAAGCTGGATCATATATATATATATATAAAAAATTATTATTATTTGAGGGAGGGTAGGTAGGAAGAGATGAAAAGCTGAGAAATAGGTACCTACCTGGTTATGAGTCAAGTCAAGCTTATGTGAGTGAACAATAATCTCTTCTAGTCTTGTGGGTGAAGCAATGTCGTGGGAGCAATTAACATAATTTTGGTTGTAATGAGCGGTGATTCCATGTCCATCCGGAGTTAAGGAAATACGATCGAGAAAGAAAGCAGTGGGGTTTTGGCAAGGGTGGGGGCGATTTTCTCTTACATTGAAAACGTAAGTGCTGGCAAGAACACTTCCCTTTCTCCATTGCTTGAATGTATTTTGAACAGGGAGAATATCAGGGAGAAGTAAGTGTTTCCCATAAACCTCAACAGCATAACCCCATGATATCGAAATGGTCCAAGAATACCATTGATCATAACACACTGTTCTTTGTAGAATTCGTTGGGAATCAGCAGCCACTGCTTTAAAAAGATGTTGCAGTGAATTTAATCTCGTCTTATTTGGGAAGATGGGATCTATGTAATCTAAGTGATGAAGTGATACTAATGGTGATAATGGATGTGAAGTCAGCAAACCAAACACATTTCCTTGAAAATCTACCTGCATCGCATCACACTAGTAAATATATATATATATTTTGGAGATGTTAAAAATGATACGATACCTGATGGAAACCAGGCTCACGAGTCAAGCCAACGCCAAGCTCAGCCAAGCAGGAAGAAATCCTAGAATCGCTTCCATAGAGATGAGGATATCTTTGAATACATGAATCAAATATTTTAGCCAATACTTTTGCAAGTGGATAACTTATAGCAAATCCTGCTCCACCATATGCCATTTCAAACCCAAATATTCTGTTCTGTTCATACACCTCCGAATTTGACCCTATGTAATACCACATTCTATCATCATACTTTGATAGTGTTTTCACCAAATTGTCTGGGATAAATAGGGTATCATCATCTCCGAACACGTACCATCGAACATTTGAATGATTCAGCGCCACTGTTTCAACAACAACCCGCGCCACTCGGATTGCTGACCTGAGACCGTTCCGATAAGTATATCGAAACCTGGAAGTGTCTTCGGAAATGCATACAGGAGGAAGAGAAGAAGTAGTTTCATTATAGTAATCCTCATTTGTTGGCATACTCTCTAAAAAAACACATCCTTGCATTTGCTCCGGCTTCCACCATAGTTTTACGTACTCTCTCTTTTTCGTCCATGCCTTCTCGTTTGAAGCAATGCCGAAAACTATGTGGCCGAGATTCGTTGGGGCCCGCACATTGTTATCTGTTGAAAAACTTATCTGGGATGTCAACTTGGAAGAACCTACAAGGGAGATTGATACAAGAAGATAGATGATACCGAGCGACAATGAAACCAGAATGAAATTTAAGGTGCGAGAGAGGTTGTGGTATTTTGGAGGGGACGAATCAAGAGGACGCATTTGCAAGAAGAGGAGATAGAGAACTGGGTTTAAAAAGAAACAAACAAACAAACAAAACAAATTTTAGAATATGAGTCTCTATACAAAAAAAACAGAGTAAAATTAGAAAAGGACATGGTCAAAGTCAAGTTTGAAGGTGGATATATCTACTACCATTAACAAGCGCAATCAAAGGAGGAAGCTATGGCACCTATTTTGACGCTGCAAGGAAAGGCAAGATGGAAATTGTTTTTTGTTTTTCAAATCAAACCCATCCATTTGCTGCTTGCTTCTTAACTTGTACTCTAACTTAATTTTATAATCACCAATTAACTCTTTTTTTTAACATAAAGTTTATTATTTTGTTCGTCAAAAATAAATATACAATTATCATCTAATTCTAACTTGTTGAAAGTTTACCACAGATTACAAATCAGTAATGCGTTAATGTACTACAATATCTGATATGCTTAGGATATTAGTTGTATTGTAACTTGTAACCATTAATTTGATAAATGATATTTATGAAGATGCACTTATAACTTGTAAACATTCTTTTGATAAATGATATTTGTGAAAATTCCATGATTTCAGTTTCACACGAATTATAAAAACTAACGATAAAGTATAAAAATACCTCCGATGTTGACATTTAAAAATAAATTTATCTCTAAAATTGAATTGACTTGAATCTGTGTTTGTAATATAAAACTCCTAATATAATTGTCTGTCCTCCGTGAGGGTTTATGTCTCTCCTCCGTGAGAGCTTCCTAGGTTTTCATTTAGTGTTCCGTCGCCTCCACTCTTTCAACCGCACTGCTTCCACTCTTTCACCGTTCCGCTTCCACCATTCGGTTCTTACTACCCCTGTTTCAGCCGCTTCTCAACTCAAAGTCAAAAGTCTCGAGCACCTGATGGAGGCCGATCTTGCTCATTTACGCACTTCGAACGAGGAAGATGAGGAACTGGATTTAAGGCTTGTTCTAATAACTCCGAATGCAGGGGAGAGGTGCCTTTTTGGGCCACTAATTGTTGGAAATTAGGCTAAAGTATAGCAGCGGAAATATAAAATTTTTAACCTATTTCCATTTAACCACAAGATCCGTTAACCGTTATTTCATATAAAGAAGGATAAGAAGAAATACCTTTTAGAAGTTCTATCTACCGTTGCAAACGAAGTGCCCACAACTTCAGAAGAGATAGAAACTGTCTACCAATCTGCCCCTATCCGAAATAGACCTTCCAGACCTCCGAACGACAATCCCTTCGGTGGAAACGTGGAAGAATATGTCTAGAAGCTCGTGTCCAAAAATCGCGACGATCTGACGGTTCAATCTCCGGGAATCCGCAAAATCGTGAACTGACCTGATGTAGGAGTAGTAAAACGAATTTCTCCATTTTGTTTGTTTTTCTTCTTTGAGTTCCCAAACACGAAATAAAACACGGGAAGATTAATTTGGAATCAACCGTTGAATAGCAACCAAAGTAGATTGCCTCTAACTAATCAACACAAGATCAAGGATAAAAGAAATAGATGAAAATCAATTGATCAAACGAAGCCGTAGAGAAATCTCGTCCTTGAACTAGGGGTGTCGAATTTTCTCTCTCTTGGACTAGGTGAATTTCAAAAATCACAAGTAGGGTATGGCTTGCTTTTTTTTTCGAAAATCTCAAGGGAAGGGGTATTTATAATCTCTTGTATCCAATCCCTAGTTAGATAGAATTAGGTTACTGAATAGGAATTCCATTCGGAATAGAATTCCTAATTATTATCTCACGATATATCTAATATATTAAGGATAATAATAATAACCTTATTGGATAATAATAGGAGTATATTAATCTAATTAAAACTCCTAACTTAATTATCTCTTAATTAATTTAATTCATATTCCTAATCTAATTAGGATTAACAAAATCAAATTAATTATTCACGTATATCACTACATGAATTTCGACCCCCTTATGTCCATGGGCCTTATTGGACTCAATTGGGCTTCTATCAATTAATTAACATCTATCTCTTTTTTAGGTTCCAAGTCTTATGTGTGATCCATTAGGTTCTTATTGCTTCTAGCCGTATGCAACGTTATTAAATTAATTTTCAAAGAATTATATTTAATCTTTGCATAACGGAATGATGTACAGAGTATGTGATTAGCAAGTCCGTAATCATTCCCCCAGAGCTATAAGAAGACAAGTTGATTCTGTCGTTAACCTTTCCGTATTAGTTACAGTATAATTCGATCCTTTATCAACTACATCCTTGAACCGAATCTTATGACTATGGGTGATGTCAAGTCACATATAGCGAGATGTTCGTTTTACTTGTACATGCCGAGTCAACTCAAAAAGATAGGTTAAGTGAAATCTGTATTTCTTACTCTTAAGCTATCACCTTGCAAGGATTTAGAGTCGAGTCTTCCACAAGCGATCCATGGATGTATCTCCCATTTATCGGGAGTGATAAATGCTCAATCCAATATATAACGACTCCGCAATTACTTCCTGTGATACCCAACGTCTACTGTTCACACCCCAGAGTCATCTCTATTAAGGATCGTGTTACACCAGAGTCAAAGCATCACATTCCGTAATCCAGAATACCAATTAATATTCCTTTGAGTCTGAGGATTAGTTATACCTATTAATACCAATGAGATGAACAAGTGACAAGGATGAATCTACCCATCCTATTATCTCAAATCGGATCCCCAATCCTAATGAACAACGTTTCATCGGATCTATGTAACTTTCCAGATATCTGTATATATGAAGCTTGTGAAATCAGCTTTCTGTTAGACAGAAGATATTGTTACATACAAGTCTCAACAGCGATATGTCAATCCCAAACATATCACTTGACTTGTGGTGGTTTTAAGTTTATCAGTTTACTATAAAGTTTTGTCTCACTTCATGCTTGTATGAACACTTTATAATCACTTTAAATAAACTTACGGATTTCCTTTTATTAGACTTTATTTAGTGCTTAAAAGGGATTGCCTTTATATAGTTATAAAACATATATCTCATTAAACAAATGATATAAAGAACAATTCATTTACATTAAGTTTGTATCCTAGAACAATTGTCTATAGGACACTAAACCCCAACACTAGTTACAGACAAAGTCATCAATTTTCTAGCAATGAAGATTAAGTTGGCTAACTTGTGGTGTCCATGTCGAGGAGTGTCGATACAGGAGATTGAACCGAATCTGTATTCCTCTGAGTTTTATCACCTAATTGATCGAGATAGAGTTTTAGCAGGTGGTCCTTGGTGTTGAAACACCTTTCCACATAATTTTGATTTGACAAAATTGTTTAAGTATAATTAAAAACATATTCTAAACACACTAAGTTTAAATGCTTTGATTTATTCTACTAATGTGTTTGTTCAATGTTGAGTTAAAACTGTTTATAAGACACAAAGTTTAAAAGGCCCAAAGCCCAATACGGAAGTCAAAGCCCAAGTCAAATAGTTGAAGGCAACTCGGCCCGCGTATGTCAAAACGCTGTCGTTATGTACAAAACGTAGCTCAGCGGAAGAAGGATCTAGAAGACCTTCGTGGAACAACTTCGGGACGAAGCTGCTGAGTTGATTCGACAAAGAGTACAAGACAGCAGCTGGCTAAGAACAACTTCCAGACAAAGTGTTTCCACTTTGGGTAAAGCTCAGACGACACAGAATGCTGTCTAGTTGACCTTACCATAAATGAAGAGACATTCTGCCGAGCTGACCAAAAGCTGACCGAGGATAGAAGATACTCAAATCTGATTGGCCGAGAGCTCTGAGCAAGACAGGATGACAACGATAGGAAGCCGTTTCCCTCCAACGGTTATTTCGAAATTCGAAATGACCGATGCCTCAGACGTCTCTATAAATAGAGCCCTTCAGTTGCTTCATTCGACACAGAACTTGATCAAGCCATTACGCTGACCAAATATCTACGCAAAGTTCTGCAAGAAAAAGCAAAGCAATCTTACACTAAATTTCATATCTTTTGTGTAAAAGTCTAGAGTGATTATTCAATCATCTAAGGTGTCTTAGCAATCATTGTTTAGGACAAACACTTATCATTTCTAGAGATTAGAAAGAAGAGGCTGAGTACTCGGTTATAGTACTCAGCGAGAGATTAGGATTGAGTAGAGGTATAGAGGAAGGTACTCTTGTTATACTCAGTTGCTAAGATTGTAAAAGGTTTGATGCTCTACCGTTAAAGAGCTTAGTAGAGAATTCGAAATCTCGGAACGTGTTCCGGGGACAGGACGTAGGCTTGGAGGCCGAACCTGGATAAATCTGCTAAGTAACATATTTCTAACCTTAAACTCCTTTATATATTTATTGCTTGCTTAAACAAAAACTGACCAAGTAAAGAGGTCAAGCTGAGTTGTGCGCATTGAATATCTGAGCTCAGGAATAGACTCTAAGTGCTATCTCCTGACTCAAGTAAAGAAACTGACCTAGTCACTAGTTGACTAAGCCAGTATCTTGCTATTCACTCAGCGCCGCTGTTAAAACCTTTTTCTCACGAAAAAGAAGTCTGCCCTAACTTAAAATTTTTAAATAGTTCCTAACCCCCCCCTTGGAACTATACTTGTAACATTATAAGGGACCAACAAGTGGTATCAGAGCATAAAATCTCACTGTAAAAGGTTTAACAACCTTGAGCTGATCCCCACTATGGACGAAAACAGCACTTGGTTTCTCCCAGGAAACCAAACAACTCAGATCTTACCTGAGGGGCTGTCCATTACTCGGCCTCCCCTATTCTTCAGGTCTAACTATACCTTCTGGAAGAATAGGATGAAAAATTTCATTCAGGCTACAAATATGAGTGCCTGGCTATCCATAGTCCAAGGTCCATTTGTACCTCTCGAAGTTGTGGCTGGCCTAACAGTTGTTAAAGTTGAGGCCAAATGGACAGAGGATGATCTCAAGAAGCTACAAAATCATGCTTCGGCTATAAATATGCTTCACTATGCGCTCGATGCTGCAGAATATAATAAAATCTCAGGTTGTGAGTCGGCGCAAGAGATCTGGAAGAAGCTGGAGGTCACCTACGAAGGAACCAATAAAGTAAAGGAGTCCAAGGTGAACCAGCAGATGAGACTGTACGAGCTGTTCGAAATGAACAATGATGAGGGAATATCTGACATGAATGCAAGGTTTACAAACATCATAAATGAGCTCAAGAGACTTGGGAAGATCTTCACTGAGGAAGAACAAGTCAAAAAGATACTCAGGAGTCTTCCTAAAGACTGGCAAGCAAAGAAGACCGCTGTTGAGGAAGCTCAGGACTTAACCACCTACAAATATGACGAACTCATCGGCTCGCTGCTGACCCATGAGATATCAATGAAAAACTTCGAGGTGAAGGAAAAGTCTGAAGACAAGAAGCAGAAGTCTCTTGTCATGAAAACTGACTCCACTGATGGGAGCTCAACAGATGATGAAGAGATGGCTATGTTCACAAGGAAGATGAAAAGGCTGTTCAGGAAGAATGACAAATATTCTAAGAAGCCTTACAGAAAGTTTGATAAGTATAAAGCTGAGTCCAGTGACAGCAAATACAAGAAGGACAACTCAAAGCCCATTACATGCTTTGAATGTCATCAAACGGGCCATATCAAGTCAAGCTGCCCCACGCTGAGGAAAGATAAGAAGAACGACAAAAAGGCAATGGTGGCAACATGGAGCGACAATGATGAGTCTTCATCAACAGAAGCTGAGGCCACCGAGTCAGCAAAAATATGCTTCATGGCTGACGAACTTGCTGAGCCGTGCGTCTCTGAGCATGCTGACCCCTCCATTGCATCTGATGATGAGGAGCAATAAAATGAGGTAATATCACTTTCCCAGCTCAGAAACGAAATGGGTAATGCCCTGAGTGACCTCTATACACTTGTCAAAAAGTGTAATAAGAAAATTAGAGCACTCAGTAGGCGCTGTGACGAGGTTGAAGAGGTCAAGCTAAGTGACCTCAGATTCCTTCTTCAGGACAACTCAACTTTGCATGATAACATGTAGATCATACATAAGTCTGTCTCTGAAGTCCAATCAGATTCAAAGAAACTGAGAAAGGACGTCACAAATATCCAGAACCAACTAAAGGTTCAAAACAAAAGAAATATTCCTCTGAATGCTCAGTACCGAAGTACTGGTCAGCAGAGATGGAATCCCCAGCGGAATGTCCAGTGTGACTTCTGTGGGAAGAAAGGACACACCACAAAGGTGTGCTGGCACGCTCAGCACTGGGGTGCTGACCAGTCAGTGAAAAATCCTAAACGGAAGGTCAGCTGTGACGTCTGTGGAAAGAATGGCCATACTGTCCAAGTATGCCGCCATAAAATAAAATATGATGCTTTACCTGTTGAACCTAACAAGCAAGGACCCAAAAAGAATTGGGTACGTAAAAGTAACTAGTTACAATGCTCGAGGCACATAACTAGTGATGAAACTCAGTTCATCACGTTTGAGCGTAAACGAGGAGGAAGCGTAAGTTTTGGAGACAACAAAAAGGGTAAGATAGTAGGGTCAGGAACCATCGGAGGTAATCCTACTATTGAGTCAGTCTCCCTAGTCAGCGGACTCAAATATAACTTACTCAGCGTAGCTCAGCTATGTGACAATGGGAGAAAAGTTATATTTGATGCTACTGGATGTAAAATATACGAGGGAAAAACAAATGAGTTAATTTTAACTGCCCCTCGGATTGATAATGTCTTTATGCTAGACTTAGAGAAAAAGTTTTCAAAAACTGTATGCTTAGTTTCAAAGGAAGAAAATTCCTGGCTATGGCACAGGAGACTTGGTTATGTAAGCATGGACCTCCTAGCCAAATTAGCAAGAAAGCAATTGGTTGAGGGATTGCCTGAACTTAGATTTGAAAAAGATCAATTATGCCACGCTTGCCAAGCTGGAAAACAAACCAAACAATCTTTTCATAGTAAAAATGTTGTCTCAACTAAGCGTCCGTTAGAGTTACTACACTTGGATCTCTTCGGTCCAGTCCAGCCGCTGAGTCTGGGTGGAAGAAGATTTTCCTTGGTCATTGTAGATGACTTCTCTCAGTACACTTGGGTCATCTTGCTGAGTAGCAAGGATGAGACCTTTGAGACATTTTCAAATTTGGTTAGAAAACTTGAAAATGACAGAGACCTAAAATTGGCTCACATCTGAAGTGATAATGGTGGAGAATTCAAAAACCAACAGTTTGTTGAATTCTGTGAAGCCAGCGGCATTGACCATAATTTTTCTGCTCCTAGAACACCTCAACAAAATGGGGTTGTTGAAAGGAAGAACAGAACCTTGGTTGAAATAGCCAAGACAATGCTGAGTGAGCATATGCTTCCAAAGTATTTTTGGGGAGAGGCTGTTAACACAGCGTGCTATATTCTTAATAGGGCTCTTGTTAGACCTATACTAAAGAAAACCCCCTACGAACTTTGGAAATGACGAAAGCCCAACATTGGATACTTTCATGCCTTTGGCTGTAAATGTTTTATTTTAAATACTAAAGATAGCCTAGCTAAATTTGACTCAAAAGCTGATGAAGCTATCTTTTTAGGATACTCAACAAACAACAAAGCATACAGAGTTTTCAATAAACGAAATCAAGTTTTAGAAGAGTCAGTACATGTTGAGTTCGACGAAACTAACCCTGCAGGAAGATATCTGCCGCTGACCGAGGATGATCCACACTCAGCACCCGCTGATCAAGATACAGCCGCTGAGTCATTCCCTCAAGGGCTGACCAAAGGTAAAAGTGAACCAAATATTGTTTTCACTGATCAATCTTCACCTGCAGAGATTGTTGAAACACAGACAGCACAAGACATCAATCTACCCAAGGAGATAAGGATTCCAAAAGGGCACTCAGAGAGTGCAATCCTTGATGCCGCTGAGAATACCCTGATGACAAGAAACCAACTCAGGAGGTACCTCAGCAATGTAGCCTTCGTCTCAGTTCAGGAACCTAAGAACTTCGATGATGCTGAGGAAGATGAATTCTGGATGAGCGCAATGCAAGAGGAACTTGACCAATTCAGAAGAAATGATGTATGGGAGCTAGTGCCACATCCAAGGAGTCAGAAGACCATTGGAACAAGATGGGTCTTCCGCAACAAGCTGGATGAGCAAGGAAATGTAGTCAGGAACAAAGCAAGGCTTGTAGCTCAGGGCTACATTCAGCAAGAAGGTATTGACTACAGTGAGACCTTTGCCCCAGTGGCAAGGCTAGAGGCTATTAGAATTTTATGTGCATATGCATCTTACATGAACTTTAAACTGTTTCAAATGGATGTTAAGAGTGCATTCCTTAATGGAGTTATAAACGAGGAAGTTTATGTTAATCAACCTCTAGGTTTGAGGATCCTAAATTCCTAAACCACGTTTATAAACTCAAAAAGGCTCTGTACGGCCTCAAGCAAGCACCACGTGCTTGGTATGAGAGGCTGACCAGTTTCCTGCTGACTAGAAACTATGTCAGGGGCAAAGCTGATACAACCTTATTCATTAAGAGAAAGGGTAAAGATACCCTGCTGGCTCAAATATATGTTGATGATATTATTTTCGGTGCTACTAATGAGTCAATGTGCAAGGAATTTAGCAAGCAAATGCAGACTGAGTTTGAAATGTCTATGATGGGAGAACTCAACTTCTTCCTTGGACTTCAAATCAAACAAGGAAAGAATGGCATCTTCATCACTCAAGCTAAATATGCCAAGGAGATATTGAAGAAATATGATCTTGAAAATTGCAAGCCAATATCCACTCCTATGGGCACTGACACTGTCCTCTGCGCTGACGAGAATGGTAAGTCGGTAGACAGTAAATTGTATCGAGGTATGATAGGCTCTTTACTTTACTTAACAGCAAGTAGACCGGACATTCAGTTCTCAGTATGCTACTGTGCTAGATATCAATCTAACCCTAAGGAATCTCATTACATAGCCGTAAAAAGAATCCTTAGATATTTGCAAAGCTCAGTGAACGCAGGTTTATGGTATCCCAACACTCATGGCTTTACACTCGTTGGATACACTGACGCTGACTATGGTCGAGACAAGCTAGAACGGAAAAGCACCTCTGGAGGATGTCATTTCTTAGGAAGCTGTCTTGTATCCTGGTTCAGCAAGAAGCAGGCGTCAGTAGCCTTGTCTACCACTGAAGCTGAGTACATTGCTGCTGGTCACTATGTTGCTCAAGTCCTATGGATTAAGCAACAACTTGAAGACTATGGTGTTCAAACAAAGACAATTGAGGTCAAATGCGACAACAAAAGTGCAATTGATCTATCAAAAAACCCAATTCAACACAACAGAATGAAGCATGTCAGCATAAGGCATCACTTCATTAGAGACCATGTACTCAAGGGTGAGATAAAGATGACCTATGTCCCAACGGATGAGCAGCTTGCGGATATCTTCACAAAGCCACTGGCTCGTGAACAGTTCAGCATACTGAGAGAAGCCATTGGTATGTTTAATCCTCTTCAGTAAATTCCTGTTCTAAATGTAAATTTATGCTGAGTGAATTACTACGCTGAATGATTAATGAAAATGCATGCTGAGTGATTGTTATGCTGAGTAGTTAACGCAAAATACAT
Source organism: Euphorbia lathyris (assembly GCF_963576675.1). Classification (NCBI taxonomy): domain Eukaryota; kingdom Viridiplantae; phylum Streptophyta; class Magnoliopsida; order Malpighiales; family Euphorbiaceae; genus Euphorbia; species Euphorbia lathyris. The sequence goes on from NC_088914.1 coordinate 44,068,038, forward strand.
ATCTATACTGAGTAAATATGCACACCGAGTAGTAATCTCAAACTGAGAAATCATCCTTTTATATACTACTGACTATCCAGGCACTCAGAATATAAAACGCTTAGTATTCTAAACGCTGAGCGTTAGATCCCTTGCATTAAATGCAAAAGCACGTGAATAGCCACCTAGGATGACGTATGCGCCGAATGTGTCATAAAAGCTAGGATCTTTGTTGGTTGACAATCCCAAGGCAAAACTGACACATGGATTCGATAAGATCCACTCTTCACCGCTATAAATAATGGGTGAATCCCCATTTTTTATTTTCTTTACACTTACCGAATTCTTTAGCAAAGCATTCTCTCTCTAAAAACCCTCAAAGCTTCCCAATCTTGTTCTGAAACTATGACTAAAGTTTCCGTTAACATCTCCGGTGCCGGTCACCCTAAGACCAGCTCCGATGAACCCTCCAGGCAAACTACTTTGCCTGAAACCACCAAGGTCACTACGCCGAGCAAAGGCAAAGCTGGCCAAGCTACCTCCTCTAAGGGAAAGCCGACCAAAGCCAGAACCTATACCAAGGTATTTGAAGACATTAGCGAATGGAAAGTAGACTTCTCACTATGGGTTTCTGAGGCCTTCGTGACATCCGAGCAACCCTTCTACGAATGGATATCGAAGAATGGCTGGACAGAGCTGTTCTCCATTAGAGATCACACCTATCCTGACCTAGTAAGGGAGTTCTACCACAATCTCCGAGTTGCTGATGATAACCAGGACTATCTGGTAACCGTGGTAAAGGAAAAGACCATTTTCATAAACCCTACCTATCTTGTTAACTTGCTGAAGTTAAAGAATGAGGGAACAAAACTAAGGCGATCTGGAGATCATGAAGGTACTGGGTACGATACCACCTTTTGTAAACCCTCTGGGCACTCTGGAGAAGTCTCAAGTACCTCAATGGGTCAGCACCAAAAGATGGCTCACTATCTGCTGACCTACTTCATTTATCCCAATATCAACTGCACCACCTCAGCAACGAATTTTGAGCAATGCTTCATATGGTATATGCTGACATACAAGCCGATCAACATGCCAGTATTCTTGATTGCTGGCTTCCTAAGGAGCACTGGAACTCTCAGGCTGGGATCGATCATCACCAGAATCCTCTTAGATCATCAAATTGATCTATCTGAGAAAACTAAGGCTAGAGGATCTGAGATAACCGCTGCTTCGCTGAGGGCTTTGAAATTCAATCAGCCACTAAAGAAAGGAAAAGCTGCTGCTGAACAACAAGCTGAGGAAACAGCTCCAAAGCAAAGCAAAAGGACAAAGGCTCCAGCTGCCCGCAAGAGGAAAGCTGTTGGGACTCCTTCAAAGAAGGCTGAGCCTCAGGCCAAGAAGCCTAAGTCAGCTGCTGAACCAGGTCAGGAGAGACCTAAGTCAGCTGAGAAAAGGAGCATGCAAGATGAGCCTGAAATTGAGGAAAGAACAGATGCTGATGAGCAACCTCAAAAGAAGCAGAAGTCTTCTACACTGACTCCTATTGATGCTATCCCTACTGACGTAGTTGTTCCTGGTGATTCTCACTACACACAGTGTCTAGGAACTGAAGTTGAGCATCAAGAAGATGATGTGCATCTGGATGATCAGTTTATTGTACAAGTTGAGGAAGAGTTAGATGGCGATAGTGAAGAAGATGAAGAACAAGAAGAAGCAAGCGGTCAGGATGATGCTGAGGACGCTGAGGAGACAGCTAGTGAGGTTGGAGCTGAGCCAACCAATACTAAGTTGGCTGCTGGAAATGAACAAGAACCTGACCAACCCAACGTTGATCAAGAACAAGAACAAGCTGACCAGGTTAATGCTGATCAAGAAGAAACTTCCTCCTCAGGAGAGTCTATTCAAGCTGACACTCCTCCTCGAAGAACAAGATTAGTTAAGGCAAGTCAGAAGTCTGACGTCGTCCCTCCTGTTCAGAAACCAACTATCCCTGACTTTGTTATTCAGAAGCCGACCCAAGACCCTTCTAAACTCAAGCTGAAATTTTTCAGAAAACAACCATCTTCTACTCCATCGGCTTCCCTTGAAAAGCAAGCCTCTGTTTCTTCACCAAAGGAACACGCCGACTTGAATGCTTCCACTAACTCTACAAGCCAAGTGGAGCCAATTCCTGTCAATGCTGTTACTACAAGCATTGTGCTGACTCAGGACATTCCTGCTCCAGTCAGCACTGAAAACATTCAGATTACTTCTTCTCCAATCAACACTTCTGCCGATCAATCAGTTCTACCCGAGACTCAAGTGCAGATTGAAAATGCACTTCCAGTCACTGACCACGTTATACCCTTGACTCCTCTTCCAACCGGTCATACTGAGGAAGCTAGGCAAGTTCATGAAGGCTCTCTTAGCTACTTGCATGCCACCGAGTCTGGTAAAAGAATCATCGACTCGGTGCAAACATTGATTAAAGACCTTCATCAAATTACTCCACCTGCTGCTGGGTCTTCTACTGTTGAGACAACTCAGCTCTCCCAAGTAACTCAACTTCTCAATGAAGTTAAGGGATTCAAGGATTTGCTGAGTGTGATAGTCTCCATTCAAGCACAGCAACCTAAGCAGGATTCTATCACAAAGCTGGCTGAGCTCCAGCTGACAATTGTTCAACACCTCAACACTCTTCAAGGTCAAGTTCAGACCTTGTCAGCTGCGAACCCGCGATATGCTACTTCGGATGAAGTTAAAATGCTCTTTGCTCAGCTTCACACCGAGCAAATCAAGACTAACGAGCAAATGGTCTCCTATTCTCAATGCTCAGTGCAGCAAATTGGAGAGGCTGTTCGATTGTTGAACTTGAACAAACAAGAGATGGACACTGACGCCATGAAACAAAATGAGATACTGTCTGTCACCAGACAAACCTTCAACCATGTACGTCACAGCAATATTCAGCGTCAATACTACGACACATCCTTACTGAAGACATTTCATCAAGTCGTTGCTGGTCTGTCCGAAGCACTTACCTGGATAGGTAAATCTCAAGCTTTCATAGTAAGCATGATCAGCGCTGCTGAACTCAATATACCCGCCGAGGTCTCAGATGATGGAGTTGCTATTTTTGACGGTGTCAATGAAAGCGCCGATAGACTTAAGGCGCTGTCCACCGAACTAACCAGAGCCGTCTTAACCGGCGCTTTTAGGATTCCTCCTCCCGATGCTGACAAAACGGGGGAGAAAGAACAAGCTAGAACACAGCATGAGCATAGTCAGTCCAAGCAAAAGAAAAAGAAATAGAAATTAGGCTAGCTCAGTTATGCTAAGTTTGTAGTCTCTATGTTTATGCTTATCTTTTGTTGTATATGCTGACTACTTCTAGTAATATCAATACTTGCATCTTTTTATCCAAAACCTGAGTTATGAGTTATTATCTATGATGCTGTGTATTAAGTCATTATGTATCTTCAATTACATCAGCTATGGTTAATGCTTATAAAACTTATTGATTAAACCTAATGCTGATAACATGTTTGACATTGACTTGTATGTTTATATAACACTGTCTTATAAAACTCATTGAACAACAAATTACTCAGCGCCCTCTGAATGTTAAAACTTCTGCTTAAACACTGAGTAAAATAGAATATGTTCCATGAGCTGACCTATATCTGAAAACTGACCTTAGACTTACTCGATTAAACCTTCAAATGTTTAAAGAAAAACTAAGTCAGTAGCTCAACCCTGACGGGGGAGTTTGCTAAGTTATATTAGGTCAACTATGATGGGGGAGCTCAATACTGAGTTCTTCGCTGAATAGTTTTGCCAACATCAAAATGGGGGAGTTTGTTGAAACACCTTTCCACATAATTTTGATTTGACAAAATTGTTTAAGTATAATTAAAAACATATTCTAAACACACTAAGTTTAAATGCTTTGATTTATTCTACTAATGTGTTTGTTCAATGTTGAGTTAAAACTGTTTATAAGACACAAAGTTTAAAAGGCCCAAAGCCCAATACGGAAGTCAAAGCCCAAGTCAAACAGTTGAAGGCAACTCGGCCCGCGTATGTCAAAACGCTGTCGTTATGTACAAAACGTAGCTCAGCGGAAGAAGGATCTAGAAGACCTTCGTGGAACAACTTCGGGACGAAGCTGCTGAGTTGATTCGACAAAGAGTACAAGACAGCAGCTGGCTAAGAACAACTTCCAGACAAAGTGTTTCCACTTTGGGTAAAGTTCAGACGACACAGAATGCTGTCTAGTTGACCTTACCATAAATGAAGAGACATTCTGCCGAGCTGACCAAAAGCTGACCGAGGATAGAAGATACTCAAATCTGATTGGCCGAGAGCTCTGAGCAAGACAGGATGACAACGACAGGAAGCCGTTTCCCTCCAACGGTTATTTCGAAATTCGAAATGACCGATGCCTCAGACGTCTCTATAAATAGAGCCCTTCAGTTGCTTCATTCGACACAGAACTTGATCAAGCCATTACGCTGACCAAATCTCTACGCAAAGTTCTGCAAGAAAAAGGAAAGCAATCTTACACTAAATTTCATATCTTTTGTGTAAAAGTCTAGAGTGATTATTCAATCATCTAAGGTGTCTTAGCAATCATTGTTTAGGACAAACACTTATCATTTCTAGAGATTAGAAAGGAGAGGCTGAGTACTCGGTTATAGTACTCAGCGAGAGATTAGGATTGAGTAGAGGTATAGAGGAAGGTACTCTTGTTATACTCAGTTGCTAAGATTGTAAAAGGTTTGATGCTCTACCGTTAAAGAGCTCAGTAGAGAATTCAAAATCTCAGAACGTGTTCCGGGGACAGGACGTAGGCTTGGAGGCCGAACCTGGATAAATATGTTGAGTAACATATTTCTAACCTTAAACTTCTTTATATATTTATTGCTTGCTTAAACAAAAATTGACCAAGTAAAGAGGTCAAGCTGAGTTGTGCGCATTGAATATCTGAGCTCAGGAATAGACTCTAAGTGCTATCTCCTGACTCAAGTAAAGAAACCGACCTAGTCACTAGTTGACTAAGCCAGTATCTTGCTATTCACTCAGCGCCGCTGTTAAAACCTTTTTCTCAAGAAAAAGAAGTCTGCCCTAACTTAAAATTTTTAAATAGTTCCTAACCCCCCCCCCTTGGAACTATACTTGTAACATTATAAGGGACCAACAGTTGGTCCTTTTATAACTTCGTCCTCATTCTGAAAGATTGGGAGTCCTGCAATTGTCAACCTCAATTTTATGGAGATTTGGTACAAATCTATGAACTTCCGATTTGAGTGATGTCTGAAACTGTTGGAAAGCAATTGGGGAATTTTATTGTGAAGTTTAGGGAATACGACCCCAATAACAATGCTAGTATCTATCGACCATTTAAGCGGATCAGAGTCATGCTTGACGTACGACAACCACTAAAACGCTTTAAAAAGAACAGAAAATCCTAGGGTGATTGGTCGTTTGTGCATTTTAAGTATGAGCGCTTAGACACCTTTTGTTATTTGTCTGGGATCATTGCCCATTTAGGCTTCTTGAAATAACAAGAAGAAGAAAGGTTTTCTTCCACAGAAAGCAAAAGTTCAACGGCAAGAAGCAGAAGAAGGAGAGAAGACTCTTGGAAGTCTCAAGGTTACGTATTGAAGGAAGATAGAGTTTAATCTATCTGACTCAATACAGTGAACATAATAAATCAAAGGGTTGGTGACTCTTCACTTAACCAGGGGCAACTTGGTCATTCCACAAGCTTAGGGGGTATTTCGGTCATTTACCAATATTAGGACATTCTTGAAGCAGCCCATCATCTTGTGATAGGCACCACCTTACCCAATCATCTCTTAGAATGATCATCACCATTCATCATTTCTAGATTTGATCAATGGTGATGATTCACCCACTTGGCATGTCCTTTCTTACTTAGTCCCCAAGATTACTTGATCAATACACCTAGAAACAATATAAATGTAATAGTTAGCAAAGTTTATTTTTAATGAGAATATTTGGAATTTTCACTCAACTCATTCAAATTAATATGGTATTAGAGCAAAACTAACGTAAAAGGCTATCCTTTTAGTCAGCCATGGAAGGCCAAGCAGCTCCGATGATCACGTCGAGCAGCCCTTACCATCTTCCTCAAAACGAAACTCCAGCGCTATCTCTGGTTTCGCAGGTTCTTACTAGGCCAAATTATCATCAATGGTCTAGGGCTGTCAAGGTAGCTTTAATGTCCAAAAATAAGTTCACCTTCGTAGACAGCACCATCACGGCCCCTGCAGTCACTGATAACATGTATAATCAGTGGGAGAGATGCAACAATATGGTAATCTCCTAGATTCATCATGCTCTATCACCTTCTATAGCAAGAAGCATAATGTGACTGGACAAGGTGGATCAAGTTTGGGCCGATCTGAAGGAATGGTTCACGGAGACAGACTCCTTGCGCATACTGGAGCTGCGAAGGGAGATTCATAGCCTGAAACAAGCAAATGGCAATGTCACAGAGTATTACACAAGTCTAAAAATACTCTATGATGAACTCACTAACCTTAGGCCCATGCCAAAATACGTATGCAGGCCACCGTGCAACTGTGATGCTTTCAAGGTCTTGCGAGATCAGCAGGATGCGGATCAGGTTATTGTTGGTCCCGTGTGATTAGTTCCAAGAGGGGGGGGGGGGGTTAGGAACTAGTATAACTTTTTCGTTTTAGTTAAGCTGACTTAATATATTTTCTTAAGTTAGTTAACTCAGCTTTGGTCAGCACGGCTGATTATAGTGTAAGACAGCTTTAGTCAGATGTTGACTAGAACTGTTTTTCGTATGAGTTGGGAATTGACACTATTGTGGTCAGCTTCCAACTCAGCACTCTTATTTACTCAATATCAGTTTAAACAATTTATATGCTGAGTAAATGTGACAAGCAACACATACAGATATATATATATATATATATATATATATATATATATTGAGATAGAGTTAGAGATTACTCAGTACGACTTATCCTGGTTCGGCCTCTCCGCCTACGTCCAGTCCCCAAAATCCCTCCGGGCTTTTTAAATTCAATACTGAGCTCTTTAAAGGTAGAGCACAAACCGTTTACAAGGCAGTTGAATATGCAAGAGTACCTTCCTCTATTCGTCTACTTAACTCCTACTAAGTACTATAACCAAACACCTAGATTTCTCTACCACTAAGCACTCAACACCGAGTACTCAGCACAACACTCTCAATTTTACAATTGATACAAATTGTTCTTTTCGAATGAAGAACACTTTAGATGATTACAGAAAATCAATCTAGCTTTTACACAAGAATATAAATTTGGTGTAAGATCTCTCTTTGGCTTTTGTGTGCTTTGTATGTATACTCTTTTTGTTCTTGTTATATTCGGCTTATGATCCAAGAATGATCATGTCCTTATATAGTTGACGTCTGAAGCAGAAATGATTTGAATCTTTGGATTTGTCCATTTATCCAAACGGCTCCTTTTTGAGACAAGTTCTGGTCAGCTTCAGTTTTGCAGGCCAATCCTGTCGTCTGAAGTCCGTAGGCGTCAGGTTTGTCTTCTTCTTGCAGATTTCGTCTTTTTGTGCTAGTTCGTCTTTTAGCTAATGAACAGTTGACCCATGCTTCTCGAAATTGGCTTTTGCGTAATTCCAAGGTTTCTATTATTGGTGCAGACAGTTGTCGGAGCTTGTCTTTTAGCAAACGGGTCATTTATGCTGTCCTGAAGATCACTCAGCTTGTCTTTGATAGCCGTTGTTTGTGATTGTTTGCTAATACACATACTGAGTTCTCTTTTACTCAGCTTCCATGGTCAGCTTCGTTCTGCAAGACATAGTTCTCAAGAAGACTTTTCTACTTTTGATACTGAGTTTCGTTCCACTCAGCTTCGTTGATTAGCTTCTGTTCTGAAGATGACTTATCTTCTTTCTCGCTGAGTTCCACTCTACTCAGTTTGTGCTGTGATCTTATGCTGACTTCGTCCTGTCTTACTTTTTTTATTTCTATTTGTATTTATATTTATACTCAACATTGAACAAACATATTAGTACAATTAAATCAAAGCACTTAAATTTAATTGTCCCTTAATCATGGATTAACTTAAATAATTTTGTCAAATCAAAATCATGTGGAAAGGTGTTTCAACAAACTCCCCCATTTTGATGTTGGCAAAATATTTAATTGATGGAACTCAGCATTGAGATTCCCCATGATTGAAATTCTATTTATGCTTCTGAAATTACTCCCCCGTAAGGGTTGCATCTATTGACTTGACTTAACTCTAAACCTTCTAAGATTTAATTGAGTAAAGTTAAGGCATGCTTATACTGACTTAGTTCAGTTCTGGACCTTCCAAGATCTAATTCAGATGAGCCTAGGTCAGTTTTCAGAAGAGGTCAATATGTGGGATATGTTTTGACTCAGTTTTGATACATGGTTAGTTTGATATCAGAGTTATGGGAAACCTTTTTCAGAGCAAATATATCAAGTCTAATGTGTACAGAGTATATTCCCTTTTTCTTTTGTTTGTTTGTTCAATTAAGACAGATCAGCATAAAGCACAATACGTAAGTAAGCATCACATAAGATCAATCAATTTGGAATAAAAGATGCATGATTTTATAGATAGTCAGCAAAACAAAATACGCCAGATAAGGGAAACACAAAAAAATACAAGTCAAGAATAAAAACTAGCAAACTAAACTAGCCAAACTATTTCTTCCTATTGACTTGGGCAGTATTGACTTTGCCTTTTCCCTTTTATTGCTGCTGACTGCCAGATGCTTCTCCTGTGTGCTGAGTTCTATCAGCTTGTTCTTTCTCCCCCGTCTTGCCACCATCGGGCGGAGGAGGAACGAAGGTGTTGTTGAGAGCAGCATGAGTTAACCTCACAGAATAAGCTTTAAGCCTTTTCATGCTTTCTCTTAGACCATCAAAAACTGGGATACCATCGTCCAAGGTATCACATGGAATTCGGATAGAGGCACTGAGCATACTCAATATATATTCTTGAGATTTTCCTACCCATGTAATAGTGTCAGTTAGCATGACATAAGCTTGATGGTACATCTTAAGCAAAGCCGAATCATAAAACTGACGTTGAGCATTCGTGTGGCGCATATGTTTGTAGGTGGCTCGGGAGTATTGCAACAGTTCGTTTGTCTTGAGTTGATCAGTTTCCATTTCCTCTTTACTCAAGTTGAGTAGATGGACAGCTTCGCTAATTTGTTCGAACGAACATTGAGAAGTTGAGGAGATTAGCTCTCGAGTGCCGGTGAGCTCAGAGTTCAACTTGGTAAAATGTTGATTCAACTCAGCAGAGGTAGCATAGCCGTGTTGACTGCAGAAAGAGCATTAATTTGGCCTTGAAGGGAATCCATGTGATTCACCATCATTAACTGCAGTTCGGCCAGCTTGACGATGGATTCTTGCTTGGGTTGCTGTGTTTGGACCGTTGTTATGACACTTATTAGATCTTTGAGACCCTTGATCTCATTTAGGAGCTGAGTGACAGACGAGATCTGTGGTGACTCAATATTTGCAGACCCACCAGCATCGGCATGAGAAGTGTTCAAGTCCTGAAGAATAGTTTGAGCGGAGTCAATAATGCGACGCCCGGACTCAGTAGCATGAAGATAGGCATATGTTGCTTTAGGAATGTGCTCAATTGCCGGAATTCGAGTGGAACCAGAGGGGCCAGCTTGGTTAACAACTGGGCTTTTATTGAGGCCAGCTGCAGGAACTGACTTCTCAACATTCTGCGATATTGGAGTGGAAGGAGGTGGATCAGCAGAGACATTGACCTGCTCAATGTTGGTTTGAGTTGGTGCAGGAGGAGTCAATTCAGTTTGAGCAGGATTTTCCTTTGCATGCTTTTCACTTTGAGCAGCTTGGACTTCGAGCTCTTGCTCGGCAGGGATTGGATTTTCCGGAGACTTGGCTTGTTCCTCAGGATGAGTAACAGAGGCTTGCTTTTTCTGAAGTTCTGTTAGAGAGGGTTCAGTGGGATTGGAGAAGAATTGGAACTGCATGTCCGAGAAATCGGTGATGGGATCCCGGAGAGGAGAATCACCCAAAAGGTCAATAACTGGGGATTTGTGAGCCTTTTTCTTGAGGCGCCTTAATTTCTTAGCCTTTGGAGGAGAAGGGTCAGCTTGAATAGAATCAAGAGATTTAGAAGGTGAATTTACCCCAAGGTCAGCATGTTCCTTTGCTATTGGCTCAACTTTTTCTTCAACCTGCTCAGTGCTGACCACCTGTTCATGCTCAACAGCCATTGTTGGCTCAACATCCACTGTCTCATGTTACTCAACATTTGCTGTCTCCTCAGCATCAAACTGACCTCCCGGATTGCCCAACTCTTCTTCCTCTTGGTCAGCAGGGATTTTCTCAAGATCAATTTCTTGACTTTTGGCGAAATGCGAATCATCGGAGATCACGAAACCAAGAGGGGCAGCATCAATAAGACTTAACTCCGAAGATTTCTTTTTCTTTTTCTGCAATGGTTGCTCTAGAGTTTCCTCACTCTCTTCTTCAGGCTCAACTTGCCTTTTTCGTTTCTCTGCTGACTTAGGTGTGTCCTGAGTTTGCTCAGCATCAACTTTCTTCCCCTTTGATACAATTCTGATTTTCTTAGGAATAGCATCAACATCTTTGGAACATATTTGAATTGTTTTCCTCTTCTTTTCTTTCTTGGTTTTCACCTCCTGTGCAACATCAGCTTCTTCCTCATGTTCCTCAATGGCCTCTTTTCCTTTCTTAGACTTGAGGGGTTGGTTGTATACTAACCCAAACAGCAGAGCCGCTGTGATTTCAGTTCCCAAAGTCTTAGTTTCATTAATTAGGTCTATTTGATGATCTTCAAAGATTCTGGTAATGAGGGACCCCATCCTGAGTTTCCCCGTACTTTGTTGAAGTGCACCGATAAGAAACACCGGCATGTTGAGTGGTTGATAGGTCAGCATGTGCCAGATGAAGCACTACTCGAAGTTTGAAGCTGATGATGCTGAGTTGATTTTAGGGAAGATAAAATTAGTCAGCAGGTAGTGAGCCATCTTTTGATTCTGACCCATGCATGTACTAGCTATTTCCCCTTTTGTGATCCTGCGGCTTACAGAACGTCACGATGTGGTCAAGTTTCTCCTTTGTGGTTCTGAATTCTTTCCCTTTGGCTGGTAGTTTTAGAAGGGTTGCTAGATAAGATGGGGTAATCGTTATTTTCTGGCTTTTGACATGGGTTACCAGATGGTCAGCATCTTCTTTGTCAACACAGAGGTTGGAGTAGAATTCCCTTACTAACCTAGGGCAGGTTTTACCGGGAAGGGAGAAGAGTCCAGCCCATTCATTCTTCGAGATCCACTCACAGAACGGTTGCTCAGCCGTTACGAAGCTCGGATAGAACCACCGACAGTGAAGTACCTCATGGTTCTTAACGCTTTTATAGACTTTGAGGAAAATCTTTTCCTACTATCTTACCCTTCTTATTGTCTCCAAAGCTTACGTTGCCACCTTGTTTAAGCTCAAGTGTGATGAACTGAGTTTCATCACCAGTCATATGCCTCGAGCATGCACTGTCAATATACCAAAGCTTTGACTTTTCCATGCATCTCAGGCTCACCTGTATTTTAAATTATTCAAATTTAGGTACCCAATTCTTTTTAGGTCCTCGTTTGTTAGCATAAGCAGGTGCTATGTCATGTTTTAACTTGTGACGACATATATTTATGGTGTGGCCTTGTTTACCACAGAAGTCACAATGAGTTACCCTTTTTGGGTGACTCTGTTTTTGGTCAGCACCATTGTGCTGAGCATGCCAACATACCTTAGTGGTATGCCCTTTCTTTCCGCAGAAGTCACATTGGACAATCCGCTTGTTATACCAACACACATCTCTTGTGTGTCCCCTTTTTCCACAACAGTCACATTGAGTGAACTGTCTATGCTGACTAGTACCTGAGTACTCAGCATGGGATTTATTTTTGTTTGAGCCTTTAGTTTGGCTCTGTAGGTATGTGACATCCTTTTTCAGTTTCTTTGAATCTGACTGGACTTCCGAGACAAACTTATGCATAATTTCCATGTTACTATGCAATGTTGAGTTGTCTTGGAGAAGATATCGAAGGTCATTGAGTTTGACCTCTTCAATCTCATCACACCGCATGTTGAGTGCTTTTATTTTCTTATTACACTTTTTAGTCAGTGTATATAAATCACTCAGGGCGTTAATCATTTCATTTCTAAGCAAGTGTAAGGATGTTACCTCATTTGAGTATTCCTCCTGTTCAGATTCTTCAGAGAGGTCAGCTTGCTCAGATCGAGTGTGGTCAGCAGCGTCATCGGCCATGAAGCATATGTTTGCTGACTCGGTGGCATCAACTTCTAACGATGTTGAGTCGTCGCTGTCACTCCATGTGGCCACCATTGCCTTTTTGCTTCCCTTTTTGTCTTTCTTTAGATTAGGGCAACTTGACTTAATGTGCCCAGTTTGATGGCACTCAAAGCACGTGACATGCTTGGAGCTGTCCTTTTTGTATTTGTCACTGGACTCAGCTTTGTACCTATCACCTCTTCTGAATTGCCTCTTGCTGTTCTTTTCATTCTTTCTGAACAGCTTCTTCATCTTCCTTGTGAACATGGCCATTTCCTCATCATCCGATGAGTCAGCTTCGGTTGAGTCAGCTTTCATGACAAGTGATTTTTGTTTCTTGTCTTCTGACTTTTCTTTTGCTTCAAAATTTTTCATAGAGATCTCATGAGTCAGCAGAGATCCGATCAACTCGTCGTGTTTATATGTGGTCAGGTCTTGAGCTTCCTCCACGGTAGTTTTCTTAGCTTGCCAGCTCTTGGGTAAGCTTCTCAGGATTTTCTTCACCGGATCTTCTTCAGTGAAATTCTTGCTTAGCCTCTTTAGCTCATTTATAATGTTGGTGAATCTAGCGTTCATTCTAGAGATGTCCTCATTGTCGTTCATCTCGAACAGCTCGTATAGTCTCATATATTGGTTCACCTTTGACTCCTTGACCTTGCTTGTACCTTCGTAGGTTACTTCAAGCTTTTTCCAAATCTCCTGTGCTGACTCGCAACCTGAAATCTTATTGTATTCTGCAGCATCTAACGCACAGTGAAGCATATTGATAGCCGAACCATTGTTTTGTAATTTTTTAAGGTCATCTTCTGACCACTCAGTTTCACTCTTAACAATTTTCTCATTGTCAACAGTTTTATATGGCACATATGAGCCTTGAACTATTGCAAGCCATGCACTCATGTTTGTGGCTTGAATGAAGTTCTTCATCCTATTCTTCCAGAACGTATAATTAGATCCAAAGATTAGGGGAGGCCGACTAATTGATAATCCATCAGGGAGTATCTGTGTTGTTTGGTTCCCTGGAAGGAAACGAGTGCTGTTCTCAACAATTTATCGGGATCAGCTCAAGATAGTTATATCTTTGAGTAGTGAGCTATTAAGCTCTGATACCACTTGTTGGTCCCGTGTGATTAGTTCCAAGGGGGGGGGGTTAGGAACTAGTATAACTTTTTCGTTTTAGTTAAGCTGACTTAATATATTTTCTTGAGTTAGTTAACTCGGCTTTGGTCAGCACGGCTGATTATAGTGTAAGACAGCTTTAGTCAGATGTTGACTAGAACTGTTTTTCGTATGAGTTGGGAATTGACACTATTGTGGTCAGCTTCCAACTCAACACTCTTATTTACTCAATGTCAGTTTAAACAATTTATATGCTGAGTAAATGTGACAAGCAACACATACAGATATATATATATATATATATATATATATATATATATATATATATATATATATATATATATATATATATATATTGATAGAGAGTTAGAGATTACTCAGTACGACTTATCCTGGTTCGGCCTCTCCGCCTACATCCAGTCCCTAGAATCCCTCCGGGCTTTTTAAATTCAATACTGAGCTCTTTAAAGGTAGAGTACAAACCGTTTACAAGGCAGTTGAATATGCAAGAGTACCTTCCTCTATTCGTCTACTCAACTCCTACTAAGTACTATAACCAAACACCTAGATTTCTCTACCACTAAGCACTCAACACCGAGTACTCAGCACAACACTCTCAATTTTACAATTGATACAAATTGTTCTTTTCGAATGAAGAACACTTTAGATGATTACAGAAAATCAATCTAGCTTTTACACAAGAATATAAATTTGGTGTAAGATCTCTCTTTGGCTTTTGTGTGCTTTGTATGTATACTCTTTTTGTTTTTGTTATATTCGGCTTATGGTCCAAGAATGATCATGTCCTTATATAGTTGAGGTCTGAAGCAGAAATGATTTGAATCTTTGGATTTGTCCGTTGATCCAAACGGCTCCTTTTTGAGACAAGTTCTGGTCAGCTTCAGTTTTGTAGGCCAATCCTGTCGTCTGAATTCCGCAGGCATCATGTTTGTCTTCTTCTTGTAGATTTCGTCTTCTTGTGCCAGTTCGTCTTTTAGCTAACGAACAGTTGACCCATACTTCTCGAAATTGGCTTTTGCGTAATTCCAAGGTTTCTATTATTGGTGCAGATAGTTGTCGGAGCTTGTCTTTTAGCAAATGAATCATTCATGTTGTCCTGAAGATCACTCAGCTTGTCTTTGATAGCCGTTGTTTGTGATTGTTTGCTAATACATATACTGAGTTCTCTTTTACTCAGCTTCCATGGTCAACTTCGTTCTGCAAGACATAGTTCTCAAGAAGACTTTTCTACTTTTGATACTGAGTTTCGTTCCACTCAGCTTCGTTGATTAGCTTCTGTTCTGAAGATGACTTATCTTCTTTCTCGCTGAGTTCCACTCTACTCAGCTTGGGCTGTGATCTTATGCTGACTTCGTCATGTCTTACTTTTTTATTTCTATTTGTATTTATATTTATACTCAACATTGAACAAACATATTAGTACAATTAAATCAAAGCACTTAAATTTAATTGTCCCTTAATCATGGATTAACTTAAATAATTTTATCAAATCAAAATCATGTGGAAAGGTGTTTCAACAGTTATCACCTTCATCCAAGGACTGAATGACTCTTACTCGACTGTTTGCTCACAGATTTTGTTGATCGAGCCTTTGCCATCTTTGAACAAGACTTACGCTTTAGCCATTCAACATGAAAGGCAGATATGCCTTGCACGTGCCAAAGGAAATGAAAGGGGTGACAGTAGCATCTTTGCAGGTTTCACAAACACAAATAGCAAGCAGAACAATCAGCAAAACAGGCAGAACAACAACACAAGATATATAATACTCACAAAGGTAAAAGCTCAGCATTGTGCAATTTTTGTGGTAACATAGGACACATAGAGGACATTTGTTTCAAAAAACATGGTTATCCACCCAACTATGGCAACAAAAATAGAGGAAATCCTTTCAGAACCAATCAGCCCAAGGCGAACTCAGCAGTGAATCAGGGTAGGGAAAGTGGAGACTCTGGGGAAGAAGACAATAGGCAAGCCAACACAGAACCATTTTCTCTAACCAAGGAGCAGTATCAGACACTTGTTGCCCTATTGCCACTGAACCATTCGGGGAAGGTCCCAGTCTCGGGCAGCAGCGTCAACACTTTTGTCAAGGGAGACATTTCTGGTAACAGCCTAAAACCTAACCCTATCTCATCATGCTGGATAATTGATACTGGGGCAACAGACCATATCATTTATGGTGTGCAAATATACAGTTCATATGTCAATATAGACAAATGCTGGGTAAACTTACCAAATGGGGAAAAGGTTAAGGCAGAATATATTGGCACTGTGATACTAAGTCCACATTTCATCTTGCATAACATGTTGTGTATACCTGCTTTCGATTACAACCTTATATCTACTAGTAAATTGTTGAGTGCTAGCAGACTGTGCGTCTTAATAACATGATCAATGTGTGTGATACAGGACACAACAAGTTGGAAGAGGATTGGCTTGGCTAGAGAGCATGAAGGTCTTTATTATTTGGAGTACCCATTACCACATGGAGTTTCTATTTTTTCAATTAAAACAAATGTATGGCATTTGCGCTTTGGCCATCCCTCTTATGAGAGATTGAGAGGCCTCAGCATATCATGTAATGATTTTGATTCCTCCAAAGCAATACCATGTGATGTTTGTCAAAAGGTTAAGCAAAAGAAAATCCCTTTTTCATTGAGTCATAGCTTAGCTAAGGAATGTTTTGACCTAGTACATATGGATATATGGGGTCCGGCGCAAGAATCACACTTTAACAAACGCTATTTCTTAACCATTCTTGATGATCATAGCAGGTACACATGGATCACATTAATGCAAACAAAAGGTGAAGCAAGCACAGTAGTGCAACAGTTCTGTAACTACGTTAACAGGAAATTTAACAAAAATGTCAAGACAATACAGACGGATAACGGTCCTGAGTTCATCATGAAGGATTTTTTCGCAAGAAATGGGATCACACATCAAACATCATGCCCAGAAACACCACAGCAGAATGACAGAGTTGAAAGAAAACACCAGGACATTATGAACACTAGGGCACTCATCTTTCAAAGCTCATTACCGAAAGATTATTGGCTAGAGGCAGTCAATCATGTTGTTTATCTCATAAATAGGCTGCCATCGCAGCCTATTCAAGGGCAAACGCCTTATGAGCGTATATACTATAGAAAAGCAGACCTCGAGGAATTAAAGGTGTTCGGATACTTAGCATATGCTTCTACTCTAGACAGACATAAGAACAAATTCACAGAAAGGGCAATCAAGTGTGCATTCATGGGCTACAAGCATGGCACAAAGGGATTCAAGCTTTTAAATTTAACAACTAATGTGTTTTTCTTTTTCCAGGAATGTGAGATTCTTCGAACAATATTTCCCCTTCTCAGAAAAGGATCAAATGACAGAAATGCCATATTACAGCGAAGAGGAACTAGATTCCCTACACATGGCATCCATTAATGAAGAAGACGATGAACAAGACAATGCAGGAGAGAAAAACACACTATCAGAAACAACACATCATGTTGATGCAATACAGACAAACTATGAAAGTCATAAAATCCCAGAACAAATCGAAATAGCAGTGCATCACAATCAGCCAAATATCATGAGACCTCAAAGGACAAGGAAACTTCCAACCTATCTCAAGGACTATCACCTCGCACAAGCACAAGGTTCCACTTTGCCTTGCCTCAACAACTCTCCGCATGCTTTATCCAAACACCTCTCCTATGACAAGCTCACTTCAGCCAAGAAGGCATTCACGATCAACCTCACCTATCATAGGGAGCCTGCAACATACCAAGAAGCACAGTCAGATAAGAATTGGGTAGAAGCCATGCAAAAGGAGTTAACAGCTTTAAAAAGAAATCACATATAGGATATAGTTCCACTACCTGCTGGAAAAAGACCCATAGGTTGCAGATGGGTCTACAAGATCAAGCACAACGCAGACGGAAGTGTGGCTCGATTCAAAGCTAGGCTGGTGGCAAAGGGGTACACCCAGCTGGAAGGCGTGGACTTCACAGCCACTTTCGCACCTGTAGCCAATTTTACAACGATTAGAACACTTTTAACAGTTGCTATTGCTCAAAAATGGCACATTCACCAGCTAGATCGCAATGCTTACTTACACGGAGAGTTATGCGAGGATGTGTACATGGTGATGCCGCCTGGGATGGTTGCAAGAGACACACGACAAGTATGCAAGCTTAACAAAGCCCTATACGGGCTTCGTCAAGCAGGGAGGCAATGGAATGCAAAGCTATCAGACACCATTAGAGGAATGAGTTTCACTCAATCTATAACAGATCCATCTTTGTTCAACAAAGGCAAGGGAAGTAGCACAACCACATTATTAATATATGTAGATGATGTCATTCTCGCAGGAAACGACATGCAAGCCATCACTTCGGTCAAAAGGCACCTAGATGAGGCATTTAGCATCAAGGACCTAGGGGCCATACATTATTTCCTCGGCTTCGAGTTTTCTCGAAACCAGCAGGGGCTCCAGATGTCACAAAGAAAATATACATTAGAGTTGTTGCATGACATGGGGTTCATCCACTGTAAGCCAGCCTCATCCCCAGCCTTACCAAACCACAAACCCAACAAAAATGAAAAACCACTTCCAGGAAACACATCATACAGGCAGCTCATAGGAAAGCTACTATACTTAACCCATACAAGACCAGATATCACACACATAGTGAATCAACTATCACAACATCTTACACAGCCAACCACCGAAGATCAAAATAGAGCTGAAAGGGTGTTACGTTACCTGAAGGGGACCATCGGTCTTGGGCTGTTCTTCCCTGCATGCAACAGTTTACAGCTACAAGCTTTTACAGATTCAGACTGGGCCACTTACCCAGAAACTTGCAAATCGGTCACTGGTTATGTGGTGTTCCTCGGATCGGCCCTAATCTCCTAGAGATCAAAAAAACAGAACACCATCTCCAGACCGTCCTCAGAAGCCGAATATAGAGCTATGGCTTCGACTTCATGTGAGCTCCACTGGCTCACTAATCTCCTACGGGATCTAGGTGCACCGCCATCCACGAAATCTCTCCTCTTCTGTGATAACACATCGACGATGCACATAGCACAGAACCCGGTTTTCCACGAACGAAGGAAACACATAGACATATTTGTCGTGTGGTTCGAGAACGCGTTCAAGCATGGCTCATCAGGTTGATGCCGATTCCTTCTGCGCTACAGTTAGCGGATCTGTTTACAAAGTAGGCTTGAGTTTGTACCAATCATAGTTTGAGGAAGGGTGTTGAAATAACAAGAAGAAGAAAGGTTTTCTTCCATTTACAGAAAGCAAAAGTTCAATGACAAGAAGGAGAAGAAGGAGAGAAGACTCTTGGAAGTCTCAAGGTTACGTATTGAAGGAAGGTAAAGTTTAATCTATCTGACTCAATATAGTGAACATAATAAATCAAAGGGTTGGTGACTCTTCACTTAACCAGGGGCAACTTGGTCATTCCGTAGGCTTGGGGGGGGGTATTTCGGTCATTTACCAACATTAGGGGATTCTAGAAGCAGCCCATCATCTTGTGATAGTCACCACCTTACCCAATCATCTCTTAGAATGATCATCACCATCCATCATTTCCAGATTTGATCAATGGTGATGATTCACCCACTTGGCATGTCCTTTCTTACTTAGTCCCTAAGATTACTTGATCAATACGCCTAGAAACAATATAAATGTAATAGTTAGCAAAGTTTATTTTTAATGAGAATATTTGGAATTTTCACTCAACTCATTCAAATTAGTAAGGCCAATTCTGTGAAAGGTTATTTGAGGTACATACAGGGGAATTGATAAAGGATAGAGGCACTTGGCTCAAAGCTCCGCAGTGAGGGGACGAAGAGAGATCAAGATGGCTTAAGGAGTAGGATGGAGGTATGTGGAAAACATCGGGGCCAGGTGGGTCAGCAGATGGGAATTCAGGAAACTACTTGCAGTGGATCAGCATCTTGTGTCTAGTGATCAGAATAGAGGTCTTTTGCACACCATTCATCCTAATCAAATCACTACTGTATATGTCTGATACTGATATGGGTTCGGTAGAGGAGGAGAGGGATCGATTTATAGGATGATCGAAAATGTAAAAAAGAGGGTGCTTCTTATGTGTTGAGGAACCCGATAGAAATGGAAGAGGACTCTATGCGCCCAAAACAACATTACAATAATTTTTCAATCCAGCAGGAAGATTCTATTTCTCAATATGATGCGGAATTTTCCTCTATCTCTGATTTAGTGAGACTTGTTGACCAGGTCCACCGGGCGCAATGAGTTGCCTTTATTGGAATTTTCGGGGGTTGGGGAATACCCGGGAAATTCATATCATCATGGAGTTGGTAAGAACTCATTCTCCAAAGGTAATCTTCTTGATTGAAACTTTATGTGATGACAGGCGAGTAGAAAATTTTGAGGAAGCGTTTGAGCTTCAGTGGGTGTTTTTTTAGTAAAGATCATGGGACACAGTGCAGGGATGGCAATCCTATAGAAAGAGGATGCGGGTATTACAGTTAACAGATTTTCGAACCACTATATTGAAGTCATTATTGTTGATTCAGGGGGAGATTGGTGCATCATTGGTTTCTATGAGTGTACAAATCCGTCTGAACAATTTAATTTGTGGAGGCTTCTTCAAATTATTTCTTGCTCATCCATTCTACCGACAGTATTCATTATGGACTTTAATTGCCTCCTCGACTAATCAGAAAAGTAGGGAGGTCCTCGATATCTTGCTTATCTAATAGACAAATTTGCCGAAGCTATCTCTCATTGTCAGCTCGAAATTGTTTTGAAGGGAGACATATTCACATGGAAACAATGGAGAGGAATGACTCGATGGGTTCGGGAGAAGCTGGATAGGGCCTTCTATTCCAATAGTTGGAGCTTGAGATTCGGGAATCACAAACTACATAACTTATTCTCCACATATTCGGATCACTCGTTGTTGCTTCTAGAATTTGAAAGTCTGAACTCGACCGAAATGGGCTAAACATTTAAGGTAGATATGAGCTGGTTTCTAGATGAAGGATTTAATGCTGAAGTTCAGGGGTGGTGGAATTCAGGAAGATGGGGTAATTTTGTATCCAGACTTGATCTATGTACGGTCAAGATGGATGAATGGGGGCTAAAGTTTTATAATTGGTTCAACTGAACTGTAGGCTGATATAAATTGGTGATTGAAAAAACCAGTGACACTGTGACAGCACAAACAAGGCAGATGTGGAATGCTTCACTAAAGCCCGAGATAAATTGGAAGCTTTGTTAAAACAGGAGGAAATCTCTTTGAAATAGAGAGCAAATTCTTTTTAGCTGAAGGATGAAGACTGTAACTCCAGATATTTCCGTACATGTTTGAAGGGACATAGGATTCAGGACACCATCCATCGAATGATGGCACAGTTGCAGACACAGACTGAATTGGGTGATACGATAAAACATTATCTCTCTCACATGTTTGCTCATGAGACCCTCCTAGCGATAACATTGTTCTTATGCTCAACTCGGTAAGTACCCCTGACATGAATGATCTTCTGATTACTCCATTTAATATTGTGAAATTTAAGACGAGAGTATTTCAGATGCATGCCGATAAAGCACCGGGGCCAGATGGTTTAAATTTTGGTTTCTATCAGCATTTCTAGAGCTTATTGGGTACTGATGTTTTTCAAGTATGCTACGCTTGGTTGAATCAGAATGCCTTTTCGGAAAATCTTAATGATACCGTAATTACCATAATTCCTAAGTGTGAAAACTATGAGAGGATGAAAGACTTTAGGCCTATTGGTTTATGTAATGTTTTATACAAAACTATTGCAAAAGTACTAGTTAACCATCTTAAGGATATCCTACCCAGTATTATATCAGAGAGCCAATCAGCCTTTGTGTTAGGTCGTTCGGTTATTGATAATGTTGTGATGGCCTTTGAATCTCTACATTTCATGAAGAGGCGGGGTTGTTCCCTTGTGAGATATAGTCTAGTTCCAAATTTGGGAGGGGGGTGTGAATGGAACTATTGGGTAAATTTTGACCCTTAATAAATTTCTCCCAAATTTAATTCAATAGCACAAGATAAAGGTAGATTTTGAATCAGAGGCACACTTCGTTTGATGCGTTGAACAGAGATGAAGCTTGGTTCTGCTTCTGAGCATTCTTTAAACAAAAAGCAACTTAACTGGAAGAGCTTTTGTGTGACTTAAGATAACGATCTATTGAGCATAATAGTCAGAAGTATAACTTAAAACTTATAATGACAAAAGTAAGTAATATATCAGAAGTAAAGGGTTAGAGAAATAGTTACTCGGTGATTTACAATGGTTCGGCCTCTTGCCTACATCTAGTCCCCAGAGTACCTTCTTCTGGGTTTTCGTCCACTAGTGAACTCTTTCAATAGGTAGAGCACAAACATTTACAATGGATACAGAGGTTCTGTAAAGTACCGTCCTTTACACTCCATATGCAGCTATCTATCTCTCAACCTATTCACCTATACCAAAGTGAATAGAAGAGCTTCTGATCTTTTTATCTATTGATAAAATTGTTCTAACTTAGAACACAACGTAAATCTATTAGCTATCACACGAATGGAAAACTATGAATGTGTATAAGCTTTTGCTTTTGCTTTTGGAACTTCAAAGATGGTTCTCTCTAGTTTTCAGCATTGATAATCAAGTCCAAATGAAGCATTTGATGGAGCTTTTATAGTGACACTTGAGGAGGGATCTTTTTGAATTTCAAAAAGACCGTTGGAGGGAAAAACGCTCTTTCTGTCGCTTTCACCCTTTGACCTCAGTACAAAAAGCCTACCGTTGAACCCTCTGAGTTGTGCAAGAAGCAGTCTAACTGTTTGTATAAATGAGGTTAATTTCAATATTAGAACTAATTACAAAATATTAATTTTATTATAATATTTTTTATCATAATCAAAATTCAGTGTGGAAATTGTGTTTCAACGATCTCCCCCATTTTGATGTTGACAAAAATTCAGAGGTTAAGAACAATTAAAGTTAACTCCCCCATAATAGTTGGACTTGCATTGCTTTTGGATTCTCCCCCGTAAGGGTTGAGCTACTGAAAGAAATTTTACTTAAGATAGAAAAGAGTTAGACGTTAAGAAGTTCAGTAGAAAAATTAAATTCAGAGTCAAAAGCATAGTGTATCAGAGCATAAAATATTGAAGGAATGGTATGCATAGTGATATTGGAATAATGTCCTTTTACTTATATATTATTAATGTTTAAGCATAGTATTGCATTAGTTAAGTAGTGATGTATCGGAGTTGTTCAACCATTGGAATATTTTGTTAAGTGTTGATTTATGAGAGTCATTTGATTATAAATGAGAAAGGTATATAACTAAGTATCATTGAGAAGCAAATATAATTTGGAAGCACGATATGGAAAAGATAGTCATTTATAAACATTCAATAGACAAACAACCACAACATAAGACTAAACAGTCTATAAGCACAGAAGGAAGAAAGACAAGGTTCCTATTTTGGTTGTCTAATATTAACGGAAATGTTGCCAGCCTTCTTCTTTGTAAGGGGTTGTTGTTGCTACTGAGATGTGGATACTCAAACTGGTCCAGAAGTGGTAGCATTATTTTTTTTGTTCTTCCTCAGAGGCTTTCTCCCCCCTTTTTACAGCATCAATAATGGGGAAGGTTCCTGGAGGTTGGCTATGTCCAGCAACACCTTTGGAATTCAATTGCTCAGTATAGGCCTAAAGCTTTCTAGAGCTTTGATGTAGGCCATTGAAGACGTCAGGAGCGACACCCACAACCTCTGGAGTAAAGAATCCATTTTGGCACATGTCAATGACTACAAGCTGAAATGCTTTGGCATTCCAGATGACACAATCAGCTAGTGCAGAAGTATACTTTTGGTGAATACTCAACAGAGCGTGGTCTAGAACCCGATTTTGATTAGTAAGAGTTTGGATATGCTTTTTGGTTTCAGCATTTTGAGAGTAGATAGCAGAGGTCTTCTTGTCAAGCGTCTTCATTTCAGTTCTATTTATATTTAGAAGGTGTAATGTTTCAGCTAATTGGTCAGCAATAGAAGTTGGTGTGGAACCAAGTTGCTGTTGGATCTTATGAAGCTCAGAGTCCATCTGCTGGAAGTGAAAAGATACTCTTTGAGATACATCTTCAGCAGAGGCTACACTTGTTGGAATAACTCAAAGTTTGGCACCAAGTAGGTCCATGTGTTGAAGTACTGTGAGTTGAATAACATCCATTCGATCAGCATATGTGTGTATTCCTTGTTGACAAACAAATGCAACCTTAGTATGTAGAAGGCTTTTAATGATGGCTAGTTCATTGTGCGAAAGCATGGTTTCGTTAAGAGGAGTAGGCTCAGAGGCTTGCATGTTTGGATTAGGGGAAGTTGAATAAGCCTTAGCCATTTATGCTACAAGAGCGTAAGTAGCATCTAAGATTTGTTGCCCTTCAGAGGTGGCAGTTTGAGTAGAGGTAGAGGCTAATTGCTCTTGGATGTAAAAGGCGGCAGTTCCACTCTTCTTTGTTAGCTTAGAGGAGGCCTTGGCAAGAGGCAGCATGTCCGGTCAGAGGTCGTGATGTTTTACTGAGTGGGAAGCTCTAGATAGTTGAATCCTTCAAGAATTTGAGGGTCCTCAGTAGAGGTCTCAATAGCCTTTCCCTTGGCTTTTTTAGAAATTTTGGATGGTGAGTTTTGCGGAGAGGGAATGGAGATTGATCAGAAATGGTGGGAGAATCCAAATCTTGAGTTAGCAGTGAAGGCTCAGTAGAGTTGTTTTCAAGAGCTTGCTCATTTGTGGTGGGAGTAGTTTGAGCAGAGGCGGTGGTCTTAATTGTTTCACCCAATTTGGATTCAGAAGAGGTATTATTGGCTTGTTCCTTTAAGTCAGGAACATATGCTTGTTCTTCCTTTTGTTGGCTCAGTAGCTGGATCATTAGCGGTAGGTGTAGTAGGAAAAATGATGGTGACCTATGAAGGGTCCGTCACATCAGAAGATTGTTCCTTGTCTGCTTCAACATACATGGAAACTTGAAAGTAAACCTTGGAGATTTTCTTCTTGAATCGTCTTTTGGGCACAGTAGAATCAACAGTTGTTGGCACAGAAGGTGGTGGAGATGGAGGTTTGACATGTGATTTACATGAGGAATTACCAACAAATGTGTTGGGGAGCCCTACTTTGCTCAAATTCATTGTTTTCTTTAGAAAAGCCGTTTCCTTAGGGGTGAGATCACCTGGTTCCGATGCTTTTGCCTTCTTCTTTTTCTTTTCTTTGTCCTTGATAGATATCTTGATGATGTTAGGAGGATTTCCATTAGAAGCCTCCTTTCGAAGAGGAGAGACAATAGCAGCCTTCTTGTTTAAAACAAAGAAGTGAGAATCCTCAGAAGCTACCATTTTGAGAGGTCGTGCATTGATAGACTTGAGGGCTTTCTCAGGAACATTGGATGGTTTCTTTTTAGGAGGCAGCTTAGAATGGGGAAGCACATGTACTGTCCTTTTGCTCCTTGTCTTAGTGGATTTGTCTGGTTTAGATGCCTCAATATCTTGCTTCTCAAAAGCTTTGATTTTCTCCGATTCGGGGTCAGACTTAGAGGAGCTAGCTTTTACTTTCTTGGTACCCAGCCTGGGAGACTTGGGAGATTTAGGTGTAGGCTCAGGCTTAGCAGTCTTCTCAGAATACTTTCTTTTCTTTCCTTTCTTTTGTTCAGCAGCAGGAACAACTTTCAGAGGATTGTTGTGTTCAAGACCATTTAGGATTTTCTCATTGATCTCAGACCTAGAGCACTGTTCTTTATCAAGAAGTGAGATCTTGTAGTGCTTAAGAACAAGGTGATGAGAGATCCAGAGTTTAGCTACACAGTGCATCTCTGGAAGGCATTAATTAGAAGCACTGGAAGGTTTAGAGCCTTATTTTCCATCATATACCATATGGTGCACATGTCAAATTTTGATACGGAATTCACAGAGCTTCTCTTCGGAAGGATGTAGTTTACCATGAGGTAGTGGGCTTCTCGAGGCACTTGGGCCATGAAAGTGGCAATTAATTCTCCAGTATGTCCAACAGGAGTTAAATACCTCAGAGGGAAGGCATCAATAGATTTTTCATCTCCTGGCTTTCGAAGTTCAGATCCTTCTAGGTTGAAGTTCATAAGACTAGCTAGCAGCTCACGAGTGATGAAGATGGTCTTGCCTTTAACAGATGTTACAAGGAAGTCCGAGTCCCCTTCAGCAACACAGAGGTTCTCATAGAACTCGATGACAAGTTTAGAGTAGATAATGCTCGGAAGAGCGAAAAATGTTTCCCACTTCTGCTTCTTGATCCAAGTAGCAAAGTGTTCAGCAGAGTTTATAAAGTGTGTCGTGAAATATCTGGACTTGTGCAGTGGTGGGTTTTCTATCAGGTGAAGATCTAGGTATACTGGTATGGGAGTGAAGTCTTCTAGAGACTTTTTTTCTCTCTTTGGTTTGCTCACATGGTTCATGGGTTTCCTCATGTATTTTCTCATGGGTTTCCTGAGGTAAGGTTTCCCCATGTATTTGTTCATGTGAATCTTCATAATCCACATGTTCTTCCTCAAGTGTACTTCGGATGAGAGAAGCTCCTCTTCCTCAAAAGCACTAGAAGAGGTTATGTCATCATTCTCAAATCCCATTGTTGGAGCTTGAAGAAAGCTTTGAAGCTTTGATGAAGAACTTTAGAGAGAGAAAGATGTTGCAGAGAGAAATATATAGAGAAAGAGCAAAGAAATTTCAGGCGTAAAGAATGGAAGTGTAGTTTTGGCCTCTTTTTACAGGCAAAGTGAGGGCAGGGGAGAGGTTAGAATCGCAAAGGTCTAAAACAGAAGCCATTATGATATATTTTCTGATATAATGGCAATGACATCGCATAATATAGAGTAATGTTAATGCTGGATGTGCTGTTTCTAGCTTCTAGGTTTAATAGGTGTTATAGTATTAAATCATTTAGGCTTATGATAAGTGGGACCACTATGATTTAGGAGGTTCGGGTGGACTTCGGTCAGTATAAGCAGGAGCGAAGGGTTTGTTTATATGATGTAGGAAGGGACCAAAGCAATCACTCGGTCATCTTCATGTTGCAGAAGGCAATTCCTTAAAGGGTATCTTGGAAGACACGTGGACCAATCAGAACACTGGATTCGAAATACACGCTCTTCATTCTCATAAACACAGTGGCACACAAAGATAGGGTCCGCTGACCTATCATCAGCTACCACGTGTCCGAGATACTACTTTTGTTATCTATAAATAGTAGAGTTGTTCCAGAATCGAGGTAATTCATTCTAATCATTGAAAATACATCTTTCTAGTCTTTGATATTCTCTTAGTTTCTCAACTGGCTTTATCATCGGAGAGGGTTCGTCGGTCTCCGACCCTTTTTTTTTTATGGTGATTGTGTTCTCAGGTGAACGACGTTCTAATCAAGAAGTCAAGACACAGAAATACGATAACATTTTAGTGCGGTGAAGGTGGATCTTATTATAAGAAAGATGGTTTATGTTCAGTCGTTAGTGGTTAAGCCCACAATTGAGCCTATTTTCCAACAGATTACTCCGCCAATTGCTCAGCCAATGGTTCAATCTCCAGTTCTACCCAATCAAGGAGTGGAAGATATCCCCAACTCTTTAGCTACAGCAAATCGTGGCTTGTTGGACTCTCGAAATCAACCCATTCCCCCTCTCTTTGTTATGCCAGGTCTTGATCGACAAATTGAGGCTTGCTTGGGGATCATTAGAGCCTGAGCTGTGGTGCTTCATGGATAACTTGACATAGCAGTTAATATACAACATGGGTTATGTTCAAGAATCTATGAATATTTTAAGGGCAGAGCATGCTTCTCAAATGGAAGCGGTATGCTTGGAGTTATTGGAGGCAAAAAAGGAAGGTTGGAATGAGGATGGAGGAAGTTCTCTCATATGTCCTACAGGACATCACACTGTCGAGGGAAAGGTCTGACAGCCTTCAATATAGGAGATATTCACCTTCTCCGGCCAAGCCTCGACTTTTGGGTAGGGGAAGAAATTCAAGATCCCCAAAGAGAATAAGGTATGATCATTATAATTTTCTTGAGGAATCTAAATCTCATGAGCCTCGTAATTTGGAGCCTACAGAGCAAAAGGATCTTTTTTTGAAAGAGGAAATGGTGTATCTTATTAAGGGTGAGTTCAGTAAGCTATGAAAGAAGAGGGTTTCCAAGCTAAGGGCTCGGCGGCAATCGAGACTGAAAGTATGTTGAGTGTAGAGATCACGAGCCATAAGATGCCAAGAGGATTTAAGTATCCAATAATAAAAGATTATAATGGGATGACTGATCCAACGCTTCATGTTAAGATTTTCAAAGGGCTTTCCAGACTACTATGGCCACCAATGCGGTCATGTGTAGGTTATTTGCAACAACATTGAGGATTCGGTGGCATACTAGTATGATCAATTATTGTCGGGGCCTATTGGTTCATTTAAGCAAATGTCCCAAGAATTTTGTGATCACTTCATAAGCTCCATCGTAGAGAGTAAAACTATGCAGGATTTGAACTATTTGGTTCAAGATCCAAGTGAGTCGTCAAAGGAATGAGTGGAAGGTTTCAGAGAGTGGCAATCCAAATAAATAATTTGAATGTTGGGCAGCAGTTGAGGCTATGGCAAACAATTGCCGCATCAAGGATCTTTCTAAGGAGTTGACAACTAGGAGGCCTCATACGTTTCTGTATTTAATAAGGAGAGCCAAGGATTTTGTGAAGTGGGATAGTCATCACTTAAATCCTTTGTTGAAGGAAAGGTTGAGTTCAGTGCATCAACCTAAAGAGGGGAAGAATGATAGGGGCAAGGAGGAATAGAGAAAGTTCAAAGAAAATGTAGAACGTAATTACATACCTTTAAATGCCCCTAGGATGGAAGTTCTATACTGGGTGGAAACTAATAGATAGTATATTCAGTACCCACCGAAGCTGAAATCTTCAGGTCGAACGCACAATGACCTACATTGTGAATTCCACAAAAGCGAAGGGCATGACACTAAAAATTGTAGACAACTTGGAGCTGAGCTCAACAAGATGGCCGAAGCTGGTAAGTTAGACAAATTTTTGAAGAATGCTATCAAGGTCCAGGAGCCAAAAGACAAGCAGCGTGAGGAGAGGGCCCCGAAGGGCATTATTAATGTAATTGCTAGAGGGCCAAGAGAGGATCATTCGGCCAAATGAATAAGGGTGGAGAAAGGTAAGGACATAATTGCCTGCTCATTGGTAAATTTTTCCTTCGGAAATTTTAATCAACAGGTACATAATGATGCCTTGGTCATTGAAATCAATATGGAAGATTACAAAATTCGAAGGGTATTTATTGACACTAGGAGTTCGGTAAACATAATAGCTAAGAAGGCTTATGAGGCATTGAAGTTAGACCATGACAGATTGGTCCCTACTCTGTCACCACTGGTAGGGATTTCGGGGCACTCTGTACCTATGCTGCGCAGTGTTCATTTGAAAGTCACCATTGGGGATAGAAAAATTAAGTGGAATTCAAGAGGTGAATTCTTAGTGATAGATCCGCTACTTCCCTATAATGTCACAATTGGACATCCACTTTTATTTGAGTCCGCTGGTGCTCTATCAATTCACCATTTGGCGTGGCAAATTTCAATGAAGGAAGGTATGGCAGTGGCTCGAGGAATCCAGATTATAGCTCAGGAGACCTACTTAGCTTCGTTAAAAATGAAGCCAACATATGACTCTGTGGAAGAGGAGTGTGAGCGAACCCAGCCTGTGGGAGATTTAGAAACAATTTGTTTGGCAGAAGGGAAATCTGTTAAAGTTGTTTCAGATACTCCAGAGCAGCCGAAGACAGATATTATCTCAACTTTGAAAACAAATGTTCAGGCCTTCGTGTGGTCTCCGGCTGATATATAGGAGTATCACCAAAACTCGTGATGCATTCATTAAATGTTCAGAAGGATGCTACTCCTATTAAACAAAAGCCGAGAAATCATGGTTTGGATAAACAGAAGGTCATTGGGATGAAGTTAAGAAGTTACTTGATTTCCGACATATCAAGGGAGTAGTTTATGCAGATTGGATTGCCAACGTTGTGCTAGTTAAAAAGGCTAATGGAAAGTGGAGAATGTGCCTAGACTTTACTAAATTGAATAAGGTATGCCCAAAAGATATCTTGATTGATTCTTCTACAGGGTATGCAATATATTCCTTGTTAGATGCAGCTGCTGGATATCATCAGCTTCTTATGAATCTAGAGGATATTGCAGACGTTTGTTTCAGGACAGATGAAGGCACATTTAGGTATAATGTGATGTCTTCTGGGTTGAAAAATGCAGGAGCTACTTACTAGTGGCTGGTAAACAAATTCTTTGGAGATGTCATCGGAGATGAAGTAGAGGTTTATGTTGATAACATGATAGTAAAGAGTCGATCAATAGAGGAACATGCAACAGATCTGGCTACGGTCTTTGTGACCTTGCAAAAGCATAATCTGAAGTTAAACCTAGAGAAATGCACATTCGGTGTGTCATCAGGAAATTTTTTGGGTTTTATGATATCACAAAAGGGTATTGAGGCAAACCCTGACAAAATTCAGGCAATCATTGACATGGAGCCACCAAAGAGGATAAATGATGTGCAAAAGTTAAACGAGAAGATTAATGCTCTAAGGAGGTTCATTTCTTGCTCCGCCAAGCGTTGCATGCCTTTCTATAAAAGTTTAAAAAGTACCAAGAATTTTGACTGGACGACCCAGTGCCAAACGTCCTTTGAGCATTAGAGCAATTTCTAGCTTCTCCTCCACTTCTAAGTAGGCCTATTCCTGGTGAAATTTTTTACTTATACATAAGTATGGAAGAAGACTCAATTGGAGTAGTTTTGGTTTCGGAGGAGGGAACGGAGCAGTTTCCAGTTTACTATGCTAGCTGTGTCTTAAGGGATGAAGAAACTAGATACCCGGAGCTAGAAAAATGGGCATATGGGGTTGTTATTGCGGCGCAGAAGTTGTGGCACTATTTCCAAAGTCATGCTATTGTGGTCAGGACTGTTATGCCACTTAGGAAGATTCTACAACGGCCGGAGACATCAGGACGAATCGGTGAATGGGCTTTAAAGCTAATAGAGTTTGATATTCGATACAAACCAAAAAGAGCATTTAAAGCCTAGGCTTTAGCTGATTTCTTGGTAGAAATCCCTGATCAACAAGGTTTAATACCAGCAAGTTCTGAGGTTTAGGAAATCTTTTGTAGATGGCAGTGCGAATAAGGATGGTTATGGTATTAGAGTTTTTATCAAGGGTCATGGTGATTTAAATCTTTGTTATGCTGCTAACTTAGGTTTCGCGGCATCTAATAATGTGGCCGAATATGAGGCATTATTGCAAGGGTTAAGAATTCTTAACATTATCAAGCCAGATAAGGCCGTACTCAAGAGTGATTCTCAGTTGGTAGTATGCCAGCTTACCGAAAACTCGATCTGAGACTATGGAGAAATATCTGGTAATGGTAAAACGGGTGCCGAAGCTTAGAGATACAACGGGTGCCGATAGAAGAAAATGATGAGGCTGATTATCTTGCGAAGTTGGCTTCGGCTTTAAATGAGTCTCCTACATGTCAATGTCCCATTGAGCTAATTGCAGTGCCCAGCATTCAAAAACCGAAGTCATGGTTATCTTTCCGAAGAATGGTTTTATCTGATCTACTCATATCTAACAAAAGGTGTTTTACCCCAAGAAAAGAATAAGCAAATTCAGGTCTTACGTAAGTCAGGAAGATATTCGGTGATATAAGGAGTTTTATACCGAAGATCTTTTGATAGGCCATGGTTGAAGTGTGTTGGCTTTGAGGAAGGAAATCAAATTTTGCAGGGGATTCATGAGGGTTTGTGTGGTGCTCATGAAGGGAAAGTTGATTTGGCCAAAAAAGCTTAGGTACAAGGTTTTTTTTGGCAAAAAAGGTTAAAGATGCGGTAGAATTCATGAAGAAGTGTTCTGTATGCCAAGCTTTTGCTCCAATTATTCAATCCCCTACGACGGCGTTAAGAGTAATTCAACCAGCTTGGCCATTTGCAACATGGGGAATTGACATTGTAGGTGTTTTTCCAACTACACAAGGACAAAAGAAATTCCTAATTGTTGTTGTGGACCATTTTTCCAAGTGGGTAGAGGCCGTGGCAGTTGCCACAATCTCTTCAGCTCATATAATCACTTTCATGGAGAAAATGGTTATCTGTTGTTTCGGAGTTCCGCACACAATCATAACGGATAATGGCAAGCAATTTGATTGTAAAGCTCTCCGAACATTCTGTGCAAATTTGGGCATCAAGCTTCGTTTTTCTTCGGTAGCCCATCCTCAAACTAATGGGATGACCAAGGTAACAAACCGAATAATTGTGCAAGGCCCAAAGAAAAGATTGGGGAAGGTAAAAGGATCATGGGTGGATCAATTGCAACATGTCCTATGGGCATATAGAACCGCCCCCATGGCTGCCATCGGAGAAACTCCCTTTTCTCTCACTTATGGCGATGAAGCCTTCATCCCGGTGGAAATAGGTTCCTCTAGCCCAAGAGCAACATATATCTCTACTGATGGGAATGCGGAAGTAATGCGCCGAAGGCTGGATTTCTTGGAAGAGCGAAGGGAGGAAGCATTGATCAAAATAGCTACATACAAACAACGCGTCAAAGCTACCTATGACAAACGAGTCAGACCTAGACAATTTTATGCTTGGGATTTAGTCATGTGGGATGCCGATGCTTGACAATCTAGAGTGGATAGAGGCAAGCTGGGAAGAAACTGGGAACGACCTTTTTAGATTGTCGAATGTATTAGCATGCATTCATATAAACTTCGGGATATAGATGGAAGATCTATCCCAAGGACATGGAATGTTGTATCTCTAAGAAAAGTTTACCAGTAAACCTACCTTTTGGTAGTTTGTTTTTTTTAGATCAGTCCTAATTCTTTAGTTTGTGCAAATCCTGCTTTTTAGCAGTCGAAAAAACATATGAATGATGATAATATTTTTCTCCTTCCAATAAATCTTACTTGGAATCCTTTTTTATCATATTAAAGACTAATCCTATGCATGCTTAATAGATTCTAGTCACCATCATCAAGTCGAAAATTTCTGAAACAGATAAGGAAATTTATCTATGCATAAAATGAAGGGTTAATTTCAAATAAAACTCCGTGGTTTCACATTTTTTGCACATCGGTACCTATGGTTGGCAAAAAATGTATTTTTCCAAATTTGGCCGATAACGACATCAAAATGAAAATTTTCAAGAATTAAAGTTTTTTAGTATCATATTTAATATGGAACCACATTTTTTATTTTTCAAAATCATCAATTTTGGAGTTTTCTCTCTCTAAACATTAACTTTCTCTCATAAAAAACAACACCTAAATTACCTAAAACCTAAGAAGTTGAAGAATTAAAGATGCTTAAAATATCATTTAATTCTTGAAAATTTTCAGTTTAAGGTAGTTGTCGGTCAAATTTGGATAAATGAAAATTTTGACAACCACAAGTACCGATCTGTAAAAAATGTGAAACCATAGAGTTTTATTTGTAATTAACCCTAAAATGAATAAATAGATATAATTTTTATAAAATTTGTCCAATATTTAACAAAGCAATAAAATAAATTATAAGGAAAATCAGTTTAGAAGTCGCGATTCTGGAAATTCGACTTCATCTAGAATCTAAGGATAATCCGGATCCTCCGGAGGAAAAAGATTAACTCAGAAGTTGAAGTTAGCTTCAGGAATCTTGTCCTTCCAAGTCCGAAGGAAGTACACTCGGTATTGCAGAGATTTTTTATTTCCAAGCTCTACTGCTTCCTCTTTTGCTTGAGCAAACATATCAACGGTTTGAGCCTTCAGATCTTCGATTGTCTTGGTAAAATGAGCTTCAGAATTAGCTTTTTCTTGATTAAGGAGGGTTATTCTTCCTCGAAGTTCATCGTTATTAACCTGAACGAAAGACATTGTTTTTTCATCTTTTTCTGCTTTCTCTCTTGCTGCGTCAGTCTCAGTTCTGGCCGAATCTAGTAGTAAAATGGTTTCGGTCATTTTATCCTTCAAGGCATCAAGCTCATTCTTGAATTGATTTCGTGCCTTGAGATATTTATCTGAGTCAGCCTTCACAGCATCACGCTTCTCTTGCAGGTCCTTTAGAGTAAAAAGATGTTTCTTGATAAGATCATCCTTCGAAGAAATAAGCTCTTCGAGTTCATTAATATGAGCTGCTTTCCGAAGGGCCAATTTTTCGGCTTTTTCCGAAGCTGAGGCTCTTTTGCTTTGATTTGTTAAGCTCTTCCCGAGGTATGAATAGCCCGCTTCGGACATTATCCAGCTCCTTCAAAGCTTCGGCGGTAGAGATGCTGATTGTTCGACTTTAACTCATGATATTTCATAGCCAGGTTGCGAAATTGTTCAATGAGTAGGGTTGTAAAAGATAGGTCCTATAAAGTAAAGAGCAAAGAGAGTAAATAGCAGAATAAGATACGAACAGTGGGAGAGCAAAGGGAAAAGTAAAACTCACAGCAACTTTCCTTTCCAAGGCTTTGCGATACGCTTCGGAGGCATTCAAGTGCTCGAAGAATTCGGCATCATTCGATATAACCGAAAGACGTGGAACGTCTTCGGCAATACCGGGGATCTGAAGGGCCAAACTATCCCCAAAAAGTGCAGATGATAGCTGTAAAAACAGGAGTCAGAAGAGAGAATGATAGAAGTTAAGAAATTTCAAATTTGAAAAAAAGGTAGGGAGACTTACTTTGAATCGGTCATATTGATAATACTTGGCTAATTCTTCGGGGGTGACTGTATCAGTGATTTTCTGAACGGTTTCCAAGTTAACCTCGGGAGGAATGGAATGCTGGCCCTTGGCCTTCATTTGAGCTCTTATTTCCTTGTATTCTTTTCTTTTCTTCGGAACAGGCTCACTAAGATCAATTATTTTTATTTCCCTTCCTCATTTACTTTAGAAGTACGTGTCTTCGGCAAGGGGAATCTGAATCCTTCGAAGACGGGAGTTCTGAGATAATTTCTCATTAGCTTCCTCTAGCATCATCTCCCTTTCAGTATTATAGATGTCTGAGTCTGTGATTTCATTTTCTACAGGATTAATAATTATCTTCTTTTGGAAGCATTGACGTTAGTCGCTGAAGAGCTTTCACTGTTCTTCTCTTTCTTGGTTCGTTTCTTCAAAGGGATATCAGGAGAATGATGAGGATCATTTTCAAAGTAGTCATCAACATTCAGACCAAAACCATTGGGAGAAGGAAGACCATCATCTTTTATCAAATCGATGTCCACAGAGGGCGTTGTGGAGCAGCGGGGATGTCTTTGGCGTTTAGGGTCGTGTCTAGAGTTTGGTCGGAGGAAGAAGAAGGAAGTGCAATGACCACTTGGTTGGCTTTCCCATTGGAAATTTCACTCGGCTCGTTGGGAGTTGGGTTTTTGGAGGTTGCCGAAGGTTGAGTAATGCAATGGCAGTTGGAGTTGAGGAGACATTTTCGGCATCAGGAGCAGTTGATGTTTCTGGTTGTGGCTTTTGTTTACTCCTTTTTTGCTCAGGTTCTCTAGTTGGGCTAGCATTTTTTTAGTACCAGTAGACATGATCAGAAAAGCCTGCAACAAAAAAAGAGAGAAGTATAAATGCAAAAAACAAGATTAATACCTGCAAAAAGTTCATTTTGGGATAAATAATCCCATGGGTTTCACTGAAGAAGGATGTTCGGCCATTCCCTTGAAGAACTCTCATAAAAACGGGTGTTAGACAAGGTGCCGAACGGCCTCGCCCGGGCGGACCGGGGGGTGGACACCTCATGGCGATGTAAGCGATGATTAGCGCCGAAAGCAACCAATCGTGGAATCAAGCTGCTCGGCAGGACCGGAGCTCGGAGTATGGAAGAGTCGCCACCCACGAATGGGAAAATGAACACCGATCCCTTGCGGGAGACCGGTGAGGGTTCGGGAAACTTAGGTACGAGCCGAGAAGGCTAGCTCCTTTCCGGAGAAAGGCTACTAGGCACCCCGACATCGCCCGGTTATGAACCACCGGCCTTCTACTCAGCGTGTTAGGCGATAACGGACTAATCGCATATTTCTTTAAGTTTAAAATTCATTTGAAACCTTTTCTTTCTCGCTTTGAAAACCGTTTTGAGCATGTTATTCGAAAGCCATTTTAGTAAAGAATCACCCATTTTGCATAAATTTAAAGTATATAGGAGAGAGAGGGGGAGAAGAAAGAATTGATTTATTCACAGTGTGATTTTATGCTTTAGACTATACACTAACTCTACGCTAATCTCATTCCCCAAAAACGAGTTTATTTACATGGTTCGTACCTTAATCGCCGTTGGAACGATTTAGGCACGTTTCAAAACCCCGTTAATGACGTTCACTCGAATCGTCGTTGGAACGACTCAAGCGTTTGAAAACGTTGAGCAAACGTTTTTAATCTAAAAGTGTGGTGAAGCATACAAGTCAATTTATTTTGTACAAAAACCATTTAGTTAGGAAAACAATTCAAAACTTCATTATTCACAAAAGCAATTTTAATTACAAGGTTCGCTTAATCCGTCGTTGGAACGAATTAAGGTTTCAACACGTGATATTTTAGAAACGATTTAAAAACAACAAGAAAACATTATTTACACTTTGAGAATATCTAGAAAAGCTTTAATTTACACAAACAAGTTAAACTCCTTTTGTCTTTTATTTTCCCTTTTTCACTTAATTATCCTTCATTTGAATATAATGACAACCATTAATAAATTAAATCCAAATTCACCCAACCCAAAACATTTGAAATATATACATATAGATGTCAAAAGGGAAAGAATGAATATATACATATATATACATTTTTAGCAAAAATGGTAATTATACCTATAGATTAAGAATGAGGTAAAGAGAAGATATATATATTATGATTATTAATAGGTAAAAATAGTAATGAAAATAATACTAGATATAATACACTTTTATTTTAATAAAACAAATGTAAAAAAAAAGAATGAACAAGGTTCATAAATAAGAAAATAACATTTAACCCCAAAATAGTTTTTTACATAATAACTATATGGAAATTAACCCACCCAAATGTACATCCCAATATCAATACCCAAAATAATATCTAATAACCCAAAAGCATTTATTAATTATCCCAAATGGGCCAAGCAAATAATCCAAAAAAATACTAATTAGATATAGCTTAAATGAGTTTAAAGAAAACTTATATATACATATATATATATATATATATATATATATATATATTTACAAAGTTAGAATAATATAAATAATACCCAAACACAAAATGAGTAAATATATAATAAATAATTATTAGTTATATACCTCCAAAATAATTTTAATAAAATAATTACATAATTATATATACATACATCAGGGACCAAATATCAAAAAGGTTAAGAAAATGAGGTTAAAAGGCATTTTTTCGAATTCCAGCAGCTTTACCGATGGAAAATCCGTCGCTAAACTGCCTTTACCGACAGAAACGGAAGAATTACAGAAACAGCTCCTATATTTTCCAGATTTGATGAAAAACCTTAGATCTACTCTATTTCATCATTTTAGCCCCCAAACTACCCCAAATCGGGTCATGGTTTGTAACGGGGGATTCTAAAACGATGTTTTCTTGAAACTAACGGTTCAAAATGTTTATAGAACAACGGATCTACGACGTTTGGATCCCGAACTACCCTTGAATCGGGTCACGGTTCGTATTGGGATCCAAACGAAGTTTTTATTTCAAAACCAAAACCAAATACTTGTTCAAATGCAAAACGAAAAATTAACTTAACAAATCTAAACAATAAAAATGTAAAAAACAAGTAAATAACTAGATCTAAACAACAAAAATGCAATAAATAATTAAATAGGTCTAGTTCCTCGGATTATTACCTCTTCAATCGGTAATGGGGATCCAAATCAAGTCGATTGATTGTGTTTTGAGTCGGTTTTTTGTGTTTTTGGGAGAATTCGGGTCTCGTTGAATTTTTCCAGGGGTTCGGGTCCAATTTTCTTCTCCTCAATGCATTAGGCTCCATCCTATTTATAGGCATGGAGCCTTAACAATTAATATTGCTTTGGCTTGGAGCCTAAGGGTAGGCTCCAAGCAAAGCTAAATTAGCTTACTCTTGACTTGGAGCCAAGGGTAAGCTAATTTGGCTTAATGTATATCATTATAATTATAATAATTATTATTATTAATATTATTATTATTATTATATATTTTTTTTAATAAATCCTAGGTGATATTGCACTTGGCATTGACCAAGTGCACCAAAATGCACTTGGCCGAATGCCAAGTGTAGGGGCTGGGCCTGGGCGGCCCAGTCCCCGTCACGGGCCGTCCAACGGCCCGTGACGTAAATACCGGCCCCATCAGGGGTCGCGTTTATGCCTATATTGGAAAATAAAAATAAATATAAAATACTCCTAAAATTAACCAAAATCCAAAAATGATTTTTATCAAAAATGATTTTCGTCCGAGCCGATTTTATAAAATTAGCTTTTATAAAATCGATCTTTTTACAAAACTGATTTTTTATTGTTCGAATTCTAAAACAAAACCCCTATCGACCCGAGATTTTATTAATAATGAAATACTCCGAATTTGGTGAAATGATTTAAGATTTCATTCGCGGAACCGATTCGCCTGTCATCTCGATTCGATTTCCGAATTCGATCAAACCGGTCTCCACGGTTCCTTTGAACAACGTTTTTTTATTTATTATTTTTATTGACTCATCATTTATTTCAATCGACTGATTTGGATCCCTTTTTATAATTTTCCTTCATTGGTCCTCCGACCCCGGTGTCTACAGTTGCCCCTACTTTTCTATTTTTGACAGTGACGTGTGTGCTTTTTCGAAAACCTCTTTTCGGGAATTCAACACATGCAATGCGAAATATATTAAAGTAAAAGACACCTATAGAGTGGGAGGAGAAATACCTGATCTCCATGTCGCAAGTTCCTATCTTGTCTTCAATCTTCACTTTGGCTGTCCCGTCCTTGCCTCTGAATCGGCTGCCGGCGAACGCTCCTTCTGGGGGCCCTAGTCTCTAAATCGACCGCAGGTAAAATGGCTCTTTCTAGCAACCCTAGTCTAAATCGACCGCAGGTAAATGGCTTTTTCTAGCGACCCTAGTCTTTATCTCGACCGCAGGTAAAGTTGCTTTTTCTAGCGACCCTAGTTTTTATCTCGACCACAGGTAAAGTTGCTTTTTCTAGCGACCCTAGTCTTTATCTCGACCGCAGGTAAAGTTGCTTTTTCTAGCGACCCTAGTCTTTATCTCGACTGCAGGTAAAGTTGCTTTTTCTAGCGACCCTAGTCTTTATCTCGACTGCAGGTAAAGTTGCTTTTTCTAGCGACCCTAGTCTTTATCTCGACCGCAGGTAAAGTTACTTTTTCTAGCGACCCTAGTCTTTATCTCGACCGCAGGTACTCTTTCGTTTTGAAATTAATCATTCAACCCTAATCTCCACATCGATCGCAGGCGTCCTTTCGTTTGCGTATCTCCACATTCGTCGTTCGACCCTAATCTCTACACCGATCGCAGGCGTTTTCATGTATTGTAGACCTCCAAATCGAACATCCGACCCTAATCTATACATCGATCGCAGGCGTCCTTTCGTTTGCATATCTCCAAATCCATCGTTCGACCCTAATCTCTACATCGATCGCAGGCGTTTGCTTGTTTTACATATCTCCAAATCAACCGTTCGACCTTAATCTCTACATCGATCGCAGGTGCTCTTCGTTGATGATAGCTGGGCTTTATCACTCGTCCGAGAGTTGGAATTGAGACCTCGTCCAAGAGGTTTTGACTACAGTTGCTTTGATATTTGGGCTTTATCACTCGTCCGAGAGTTTGTGACCGCAGTCGCTTCATGCCGTAGACTGGAGTCCGTAGCGGGGCCTGTGCCCATTAATAATGTCGTAGACCGCAGTCCGTAGCGGGGCTTGTGCCCATTGATAATGCCATAGACCGCAGTCCGTAGCGGGGCCTGTGCCCATTGATAATGCTGTAGACCGCAGTCCGTAGTAGGGCCTGTGCCCATTGATGATGCCATAGACCGCAGTCCGTAGCGGGGCCTGTGCCCATTGATAATGCCGTAGACCGCAGTCCGTAGCGGGGCCTGTGCCCATAGATCGAATCCTAATTTGCCTATCGAAGTATGCCTAGACTTGCACAAATTTCGTGGAGCTATCCAAGTATTTCTGCGTGCGGCTTGACTTAAGTCACGCCCATCATCTGGTGAGTATTGTATAACCTAGTGTAGTGATATGTATGCACATGATTATGAATGAATGTATATATATTTTCTCTTTTTTTTTCTTTCTCCTTTTTTACATTGCTTCCCTCCTATTTTTCTTTACAGGGAGGCCTCCATTCTATGGGCCGAAGAGTACAGGAGGGCGTGGCGGCCGGGCGAGGAGAGTCACTACGGAATGATGACGCTCAGATCATACATCATTATCGAGAGATGGAGGATGAGTGCTCCGGCTGGGAGGAGCGAGGCCGGGCAACCGAGGAGAGGAGCCGTGTGGATATAGAGGTCCAGCGAGCTACTGAGGAGAGTTTGCGGATTGCGGTAAAGGGTCATCGGGTTGCCGAGGAGGCCTTAGCCGAGGAGTGGGCACCTTACTTCAGAGGCTTTGATTCACTTGAGGGCTTTTGGGAATTTGGGGTTCCTCCTCCTTGATAGTCCCGTCATTGTTTTGGTTTACGACTTTATTAGTACTACCGTGATGTATAGTGGGTATATGTGAAAAAGATGTTTGTGTAGGCTTTTTATTTGGTGGTGGGGAAAAGAAATGTATAACTCATGACTTGTAATACCATACATTCAGTCGATCATAATCATTTCAAACATTCTCTTCGAATATATTCATGCCTTTATTTATTTACAAGCAACAGAAATACTTAGCCACTTACACATTATTTCCATAATTGCTCAAGCTATAACTACTGTTACCAGGACCCGCCTTTTTTCGGTTTTCAGATCTCAGCGATTTTTCAACTCTCCTTTTATTATCCCGGAATTTTCAAATGAGCGCCCTCTTGGGTTTTCACTCATTGGGATGTCCCTCATTGTTGCATAGATCGCCCTTTGCGGGTTTTCAACCTATCGGGAATTTTTATTTCTTTTTTTTTTTTTACGAAAAGTATTTCTTAAGCCTATCCAGATTGGTAGGTTCGGAGAACTCCATGCCGTCCATAGTAGCAAGCTTCACCGCCCCCTTGCTCAGGATCTTCTTCACGAAGAACAGTCCTTCCCAGTTTGGCCTAAACTTGCCCCTAGGGTTAGTGTGCGTCATTCGGATCTGTTTCAGCACCATATCCCCTTCTTTGATAGGGCTGGCCTTGACCTTTTTGTTGAAAGCCCGGGCCATCCTCCTTTTATATAGCTGTATGTGGTAAAGGGCCTCCATCCTCTTCTCGTCTACCAATGCCAGCTGTTCATAACGCTTCTTCACCCATTCCGCTTTAGGAATCTCTACTTCTACCGCGATTCTCAGCGATCGCTTCTCAACCTCAATAGGGAGAACGGCCTCTGCCCCATATACCAAAGAGAACGGTGTTGCCCCAGTAGATGTTCTAACCGTCGTGCGATAAGCCCATAAAGCGAGCGGAAGTTGCTCGTTCCAATTCCGATGCGACTCCACTGTCTTTACGAGAATCCTCTTAAGGTTCTTATTTGCGGCTTCTACTGCCCCATTAGCTTGCAGACAGTATGGAGAAGATCTATGATGCTCGATATTGTACTCATGGGAAAGACTTTTTACTTCTCCTTGAAACTGGACCCCATTATCCGTGATCATGTGATGAGGCACTCCGAACCTGGTGATCAAGTGCTTTTCAATGAACTTCCTCATCTGCTTAGACCCCAACTTGCTAAATGATTCTGCCTCTACCCACTTAATGAAGTAATCAATGGCGACTGCAATGAATTTGTGTCCGTTCGACGCATTCGGCCTCACCTCCCCGATGATATCAATGTCCCAAGCCGCAAACGGCCAAATGGGTGCTAACACGTGTAATTCCATAGCTGGTAAGTGATTATAATCTCCGTGGATTTGACAATCGTGGCATTTCTTCGCATACTCATTACAATCTCTTTCCATGGTGAGCCAATAGAAGCCTTGCCTCCTCCCATATGGGCACCACAAATTCCCGAGTGTACTGACTCCATTGCCTCACGAGCTTCTCCCGCATCCAAGCACCTCAGTTGTAAACCATCGGTGTGCCTTTTGTAAAGCAAGTCGTTGTGGATGACGAACTGCTGAGCTAACCTTCTAATCACAGCCTGATCCCTAAGTTCTGATTCTGCCGGGTATGTTCCACTTTTCATGAAGTTTACGATATCGAAATACCAAGGCTTTTCATCTGCCCCCAACAGCATTACATCTTCGTAGCATGGTTTGTGAGACCTCCTCAATACCAAAGGCTTTGAGGCAAGATTCCGGGGATTATCCCATACCGACACCAAAGTGGCCAAAGCATCTGCTGCCTGATTCTGTGCTCGAGGAATGTGATAAAAACGACACTCGCTGAATCTCTGCGCCAATCCCTCCAACTGGTCTAGGTATGGACGCAACCTTTCTTCCCTTACTTCCCAGTTTCCCTGCGCTTGTTCGATAATCATTTTTGAGTCGCCCCAAATTTCAACATATGATGCTCCCAGCGCTGCTAATGACTCCAACCCATAGATGCACGCTTCATATTCGGCCATATTATTGGTGAGAGGGAAGGATAGCTTCTTTGCCATTGGGATCCTTTCTCCTTCTGGTGAGATAAGTAGCACTCCTACTCCGGCTCCATTTGAGTTAACCGCTCCATCGAAGAACATTTTCCACGGTATAACTTCTATTGCGTTCAAGTGCTCATCGGGGAAATCATAATTTATCTCCTCCTCTTCTGCGTTCAGAGGCTGATTGGCCAGAAATTCTGCTACGGCTCTCCCCTTAATAACCTTCTTCGTCATATATTCGATGTCGAACTCTGATAATAACAACAACCATCGGGCCAGCTTCCCAGTTAGAGATGGAGTTCGATATAGATACTTCACGGGATCCATCCGGGATATAATGATCACCTTGTAAGACTGAAAATAGTGCCGCAGCTTCCTTGTTAGCCATACTACTGCCACGCATGTCTTTTCGATCATGTTATACTTGAGCTCATATTCCAGGAATTTCTTACTCAGATAATACACCGCGTGCTCCACACCGGTGTCCCCTTCCTGGGCCAACATTGCTCCAATTGATCGCTCCTCGATCGCCACATATAGAAGAAGTGGTTTCCCGAGTTTAGGTGGCCTCAAAACTGGTGGATTAGTCAAATAGGTGCGGACACTCTCCAACGCATGCCGACACTTATCGTTCCAAACCGTGGGTTGATCTTTTCGTAGCAGCTTAAAGATAGGTTCGCAGATCGTGGTGAGTCGTGCTATGAATCGACTGATAT
Organism: Euphorbia lathyris; assembly: GCF_963576675.1. Taxonomy (NCBI): domain Eukaryota; kingdom Viridiplantae; phylum Streptophyta; class Magnoliopsida; order Malpighiales; family Euphorbiaceae; genus Euphorbia; species Euphorbia lathyris. The sequence goes on from NC_088914.1 coordinate 44,111,066, forward strand.
ACTGGACCTGCCCCAGGAATCCTCTTACTTCTTTCTCATTTTTCGGTGCCAGCATTTCCTGTATGGCCTTCACTTTGTCGGGATCCACCTCAATCCCTTTGTTACTGATCACATAGCCTAAGATCTTCCCCGACGAAACGCCAAAGAAGCACTTCTTCGGGTTCAACCTTAGCTTGAATTCTACAATTCGGGCCAGAAACTTCTCGAGTGCCACGAAATGTCCTTCCCTGGTATCCGATTTGACCATCATGTCATCCACGTAAACCTCCACTTCTTTGTGTATCATATCGTGGAACAGTGCCGTAGCCATTCACTGATAAGTTTCCCCAGCATTTTTCAAACCAAATGGCATAACTCTATAGCAATAAGTTCCCCACTCAGTAGTGAATGAAGTCTTCGCTTGCTGTTTCTCGGCCATCTGAACTTGCATGTAGCCCATGAAACCATCCACATTCGTATGTAAGACACTGGATGCTGCACTGTCAATCAAAATGTCGATATAAGGCAACGCAAACTCATCTTTGGGGCACGCCTTGTTAAGATCTCTATAGTCGACGCACATTCGCACCTTACCGTCCTTCTTTGCGATTGGCACTACATTTTCCACCCACGGCGGATATTTCAATTACTTCGATGAAACCTGACTCTAACTGTTTCTTCACTTCTTCCCTGATCTTATCTACCCATTCCGGCCTCATGCGTCGGAGCTTTTGCTTTACGGGTTTAGCATCGGGGTATTTTGGAATACGGTGAGCTACGATGGATTTATTGGTTTCAGGCATGTCTTCGTACGTCCAAGCAAACACTATTTCGTATTTTTTTAATTATTCTCTCAAATTCTTTCCTCTCTTCAATAGTTAATTCTTGAGTAATTTGTATAAGTTTAGGATTTTCATCCGTGCCAAGATTGAAAGTTGACATTTCTATTGCATTGATTTCAAATGTAGGCATGTTATATGAATGAGAATGCATGGAATGATCAGAATCAACATCAAGCAAGTAAGCAAAATCAGAATTCATTTCATTGATAGTATTGGTGAGTACATCATCAGATTCAAACAAAGCGGTAATCTAGTTGTCATCAATAGGGTTCTCGAGTTTCTCATAAGTCTTAGAGGTACTGGGCTCATCCACCGCTCCCACAGTGGCCTCAATAGTGATCACTTGCTCCTCAGCATTCAGGTCAAGCATCATGATCCCCTCTATGAACTCAGCTTGCCTTTCCTTTTCCCCAGTCAGTAACATCGTTGAAGATCTTAAATCCGGGTAGATTCTTTCCCTCGGTGCCTCGGCCCGACTCTACCATTACGGCAATTTCTGGCTCGTCATCAGACTCATCCCAGATATGGATTGGAGCTTTCTGATTGATACCTTCCTCTTCCGAGGAACTTCCCCAGATATCCACAACAATCAGATCCATCACGTGAGGGACGTTCGGATTTACGTAGGAAGGGTCCCACGATCCATACCGAGCCCATCCTATAACCTCATCATAATCCTTCAAGAACACCCTACTCAACCTCTTTGCCATAAGTGGAATAGCACCCTTTCGGATGCACATGAGTTGCTCCTGATCGCTCAAGGTGACCTGACGTGAAGCATACTTGAACCTCCACCTTCTAGCATAATCCACGAATGCTTCCTCGAGAAATTACTTGATCCTTTCTAAATCTTCCAACGACCCAGTCCACAGGATGTACATCTCATATCTCTGCACGAAAGCCTCCATGAGGGACCCCCAGTCCCCTTTTGCCTTTGCCGAGAGCATTCGGTGCCACATCAAAGCTTCTCCTACGAGTGCCTTTGGAAAATGCTGAACCAACTCACTTCGATAGAGTCCTGCGTCAAACATGTAGGCACGAAAACAGTTTATGTGGTCGATGGGGTTCTCACCTCCTTTGTACTTAGCCATGGTTAACACCGCCTCAGGTGTCTCCTCATCGGGTAACATCGGCACTTCCTCTGGGTATCCCCCTGCGGTGTACTTCTTGATGAATCTCTTAATCATTTCAGCCCAATTCACTTTAACGTTCATCGAAAGAGACATATACCACACTAGTGACTCTCCCGCCAACGAGTTGCAAAACAAACTCGTGATTTCGTCCTTTTTGAAGCCCAAAGGACCCATAGCGGATAGGTAAAAATGCAAGTCTCCATGGGGTCCTTGCCTTCATTATACTTGCTGACAGTCGGAAACGGACGTTTGATAGGCCCAATTTGCATTGCGCTATGTTCCCCCACCTGTGTTTGGGCTTTTCGATACTTCACCAAAAACAAGCTTGACGTCAGTCACCAATCATGCTTAGTCGAGTCAGGTAGCGATTGAAACCACTTCAAAGGTTCGCCCACCAGCGAGAGATAGAACCATGGAGCGACTTCTTCCACTTTGTATGGCTCCCCAAACATAGCGCACACGTATCCATACAAATGAGCTTCGGGGTCTTCTACCCCACTAAACAGTTTCAACACAGGCATGATCCTCCGAGATGATACTTCCTCGGTTTTCTCAGTTTTAGTTCCATCATCCATCACTTCTTCCGTTGGCTCCTCTTCCAAAGCCGACACATACAAACCATTTCCCACATTATTCTTCTCATCGGAGTCCAACAACTCCTCCTCGTCTTCCCCGAAGGGTTCCACAATCAAACTCTCTTCGAGCCCAGACCTGATCATGCTCACCCTATGGTTAGGCAAGGGATTACGCCTAGTGGAAGGATTTGCTGACGAAGGATCGGTTATCTTCTTTTCCTCAATCAAATCCTGAATCTCGTGTTTCAGTCTCTTGCAGTTTTCAATAGTGTGCCCATAATTACTGTGGAACTCGCAGTATCTCCTAGCTTGTATCTGCGGAGTAGGCGGTGCTTTGCTATAAGGAGTGAAGGCTTTCAACAATCCCTTTTTCTGCAATCGTTCGAAAACTTTTGCGTAGGTCTGATCAAACTTGGCGAACTGCCTCTTCTTGATAGCATTAAGATCAAGCACTTTCACTGCGGCCGACTCTGTACTCGCGCTTGGCCCTCCGGCACCATATCCAGACTTTGTCCACTTGGTATAAGCTTTCTTCGGCTCACCATCCCCCTCAACTATCAAGGTGCAACTATACATCTGATTGAAATCGGTGAAAGGCATACACCACAGCTTAATCTTAACATACGACAAAGTATTGCTGATTACCACCCGGATCTGATCCTGCTCCGACGGCTTCTGTTTCATAATTGCTGCCTTAGCTCTCCACCTACTCACAAAGTCGGACAAAGACTCCCCAACCTGCTGCTTGGTGCTTTCTAGCTCCCTCAAAGTAACCTCAAACATAGTGTTGAAGCTATATTGGGTGATGAATGCCTTCGCCAGTTCTTTCCAATCTCTCTTCGTTCCCAGCGGTAATGCATGAAACCACACAAGGGCAACTCCTTCCAGATAGGCACTGAACAGCCCTAGGATCCGTTCCTCCGTCAGAATTATGTGCTTCATTGCTGCCACATATTGGTTCACATGGGCGGTAGGATCCCCAGTTCCATCAAACTTCTTCATGTCAGGAAGCCGGAACTTCAAAGGCAAAGCAGTTGCCGACGAATAGTTCTTCAGATTATAAAAGTCTTGACCTCCAGAGCTTACCCCACGTAGATCATGCACTTCCTGAGTGATGTGCTGCTTCCATTCCTCTTCCCTTTGCTTTCTCTTCCCCAAACTACTTGTTACGCAATCCTGATAGTTATCTCCAAAACGGGGACCCGTGCTCACAATGTTCTCAGCTGGTTTACTGCTACTCTTGTCACTCTTAATTGCAAGCCCATCCAGCTGGACTAAAATTACGGTTAACTGATCGTTGATGTTGTTTACCACTCTTTCTAACCCTGATATTCTCTCATCCGGCGTAGACATACTGATCGAAGACTGAGCTGATTTGGACAATGATGGTTCGGACGACACATCTGCTGATTCGGAACTGACGATTTGTAACCGATCAAACTGCCTGACTAGCCGGCTACTCTTGCGGTACCAAGATTTCTTAATGGTGATGTCTGCGTAAGCAACACTCGTTTCAGTATGTATGCATGATTTATATGCATGAGTCGTGGTGTGTGCGTTTATTATTTTCGAATATATAAGATAAGACGAGCAAACCTTAGTCTAAATACACGTATCACAGCATCTCTCTTCCACCCTTATTCCTCCACACACTCGATGGTCCAAGCCTCTTTCTTAGGATTTTGGTTTGGGGCTCATACTGCGGTCCAGGGGACGCATGACGCTGTCGATTATTGCGGAAAAGTAAATCATCCATCAGACAATACAGTTCGTTTTGACATATCAACGTTCAATGACTAAGATATCGACCAAATGGATTGTCCTTTAGAATAACTCGTCTTTCGTTATTTCGCGAGACGCATTAGTTCGGGTTTTGACACCCTTTAAGCGCATCTCGGATTTTAGACGTGGTACGAGTTATCTTTCAGTTCAATCGTTCGTTATTGACAATGACTCGTTCCCTTTTATTCGCGTGGGTTCGTGTCTCGATTTTTGGATTACGACGGGATCTTTTGGATCTATCGAGAGACGTAACCATGTGTTTATTTAGTGATGAAATCACTTTCGGATTTTGTTTTAGGGAACGGACTCATCGCGTAACGTGTTTGTTTTTAGCGTTAAGAATCCGTTTGCTCGTTTTGGCTACATGAGAAGACGATGAGTCTTATTTGAGCGCACGATAATCTTTCGGCTAGCAACAACTCTTTATTTCTTCCAATTCACGGGATACACCATCCTAGCGTGGTTATAGAAAATCAACGTTTCGTTGAATCGCATGCTTATTCGAGGCAGGGATATTACCGTTCTTTTTCATTTAGGCACGAGTTAAGCAAACACGCATGTCGGGCCATATTTCTTGTAGTTTTGGTAACGGTCGAAATGATCGAGCCATTAGTCAAACCCACAGTCTCGTCCGTATGGTGCGATAATGCGGTTTTTTAGCTTAAGTCGGCTTCGTGATTTTAAACGGCGTATATACCAGTTCGGGGCACGTATTTAACATTATTGGTTCATTTTCTTTAACTACTCTCGGGATTGACATATATCGTAGATACAGAATGATTTTGGTCGTTTGTTTATTTTTGCTTTTTCTTTTTATTTTCTTAGTCACTTTCGCGAATACGTTCATTTCTTTTAAGAACAACGCAAGGCGTAACGTAAGAGTTTATTTTTCATTCAGAAGGGACGGGCCACGTTTATGAAACTCTTTACGTTACAACGGGGTTGTTCAAAACAGAAATGTTCTTCATTTTCGTTTTGTCATAATCTCGCTTTATCCCAACGTATTTAAAGAATGTGAATAACGTCTACCGTTAATATAATCTTTTGAATCGAGATATATCTATCCTTAATATCGAACTGATTTGTACTAATACGTGCTTACGTCACAACATATTTCCTGAACATGTGCCTTCTTCGGGACACGGAAAGGGACCAGGCGGGCCGCACAAGTTCATTCATACGAGATGACTAAGTCATCTTTAGTTCGAATTGTTTCGATGTTTTGGGGTAGTTTATATATCGATTTAAGAGTATATATTAACGTATCGTTTCATTTTCTTTACATATTTTAGGATTTAGACACGTATCATGACAATTTGAAAACACGAACTGATTCATTTATCACATCAAAAATAGTAACGGGTAATCCTATGGCAACTTCTAAGGCTACTATATGCTGACACGACTGATCGCAGGACCTCACAGGACCGCACAAATTCGCCCCTAACGAATGGATGGGGACCCTTTGGCGCCTTACTGTAAGGGGGAACTTACACTAGCCTCTTTCGAGCGACGAATGGACTCTCGCTAGAGGTTTCGCGGAAATTACCCAAAAGGTTTGCAATAATGCTTATGAATGCATACGAAAAGAAATAATACGATTCGTCCCCGTTAAGGGCTTAATACACGCCTTCCGGAATCAAATTTCTCGCTTCCCCAGCAGAGTCGCCACTTGTTAGACAAGGTGCCGAACGGCCTCGCCCGGGCGGACCGGGGGGTGGACACCTCATGGCGACGTAAGCGGTGATTAGCGCCGAAAGCAACCAATCGTGGAATCAAGCTGCTCGGCAGGACCGGAGCTCGGAGTATGGAAGAGTCGCCACCCACGAATGGGAAAATGAACACCGATCCCTTGCGGGAGACCGGTGAGGGTTCGGGAAACTTAGGTACGAGCCGAGAAGGCTAGCTCCTTTCCGGAGAAAGGCTACTAGGCACCCCGACATCGCCCGGTTATGAACCACCGGCCTCCTACTCACCGTGTTAGGCGATAACGGACTAATCACATATTTCTTTAAGTTTAAAATTCATTTGAAACCTTTTCTTTCTCGCTTTGAAAACCGTTTTGAGCATGTTATTCGAAAGCCATTTTAGTAAAGAATCATCCATTTTGCATAAATTTAAAGTATATAGGAGAGAGAGGGGGAGAAGAAAGAATTGATTTATTCACAGTGTGATTTTATGCTTTAGACTATACACTAACTCTACGCTAATCTCATTCCCCAAAAACGAGTTTATTTACATGGTTCGTACCTTAATCGCCGTTGGAACGATTTAGGCACGTTTCAAAACCCCGTTAATGACGTTCACTCGAATCGCCGTTGGAACGACTCAAGCGTTTGAAAACGTTGAGCAAACGTTTTTAATCTAAAAGCGTGGTGAAGCATACAAGTCAATTTATTTTGTACAAAAACCATTTAGTTAGGAAAACAATTCAAAACTTCATCATTCACAAAAGCAATTTTAATTACAAGGTTCGCTTAATCCGTCGTTGGAACGAATTAAGGTTTCAACACGTGATATTTTAGAAACGATTTAAAAACAACAAGAAAACATTATTTACACTTTGAGAATATCTAGAAAAGCTTTAATTTACACAAACAAGTTAAACTCCTTTTTGTCTTTTATTTTCCCTTTTTCACTTAATTATCCTTCATTTGAATATAATGACAACCATTAATAAATTAAATCCAAATTCACCCAACCCAAAACATTTGAAATATATACATATAGATGTCAAAAGGAAAAGAATGAATACATACATATATATACATTTTTAGCAAAAATGGTAATTATACCTATAGATTAAGAATGAGGTAAAGAGAAGATATATATATTATGATTATTAATAGGTAAAAATAGTAATAAAAATAATACTAGATATAATACACTTTTATTTTAATAAAACAAATGTAAAAAAAAAGAATGAACAAAGGTTCATAAATAAGAAAATAACATTTAACCCCAAAATAGTTTTTTACATAATAACTATATGGAAATTAACCCACCTAAATGTGCATCCCAATATCAATACCCAAAATAATATCTAATAACCCAAAAGCATTTATTAATTATCCCAAATGGGCCAAGCAAATAATCCACAAAAATACTAATTAGATATAGCTTAAATGAGTTTAAAGAAAACCTATATATACATATATATATATATATATTTACAAAGTTAGAATAATATAAATAATACCCAAACACAAAATGAGTAAATATATAATAAATAATTATTAGTTATATACCTCCAAAATAATTTTAATAAAATAATTACATAATTATATATACATACATCAGGGACCAAATATCAAAAAGGTTAAGAAAATGGGGTTAAAAGGCATTTTTTCGAATTCCAGCAGCTTTACCGACGAAAAATCCGTCGCTAAACTGCCTTTACCGACAGAAACGGAAGAATTACAGAAACAGCTTCTATATTTTCCAGATTTGATGAAAACCCTTAGATCTACTCTATTTCATCATTTTAGCCCCCAAACTACCCCAAATCGGGTCATGGTTTGTAACGGGGGATTCTAAAACGACCTTTTCTTGAAAATAACGGTTCAAAATGTTTATAGAACAACGGATCTACGACGTTTGGATCCCGAACTACCCTTGAATCGGGTCACGGTTCGTATTGGGATCCAAACAAAGTTTTTATTTCAAAACCAAAACCAAATACTTGTTCAAATGCAAAACGAAAAATTAACTTAACAAATCTAAACAATAAAAATGTAAAAAACAAGTAAATAACTAGATCTAAACAATAAAAATGCAATAAATAATTAAATAGGTCTAGTTCCTCGGATTATTACCTCTTCAATTGGTAATGGGGATCCAAATCAAGTCGATTGATTGTGTTTTGAGTCGATTTTTTGTGTTTTTGGGAGAATTCGGGTCTCGTTGAATTTTTCCAGGGGTTCGGGTCCAATTTTCTTCTCCTCAATGCATTAGGCTCCATCCTATTTATAGGCATGGAGCCTTAACAATTAATATTGCTTTGGCTTGGAGCCTAAGGGTAGGCTCCAAGCAAAGCTAAATTAGCTTACTCTTGACTTGGAGCCAAGGGTAAGCTAATTTGGCTTAATGTATATCATTATAATTATAATAATTATTATTATTAATATTATTATTATTATTATATATTTTTTTTTAATAAATCCTAGGTGATATTGCACTTGGCATTGGCCAAGTGAACCAAAATGCACTTGGCCGAATGCCAAGTGCAGGGGTTGGGCCTGGGCGGCCCAGTCCCCGTCACGGGCCGTCCAACGGCCCGTGACGTAAATACCGGCCCCGTCAGGGGTCGCGTTTATGCCTATATTAGAAAATAAAAATAAATATAAAATACTCCTAAAATTAACCAAAATCCAAAAACGATTTTTATCAAAAATGATTTTCGTCCGAGCCGATTTTATAAAATTAGCTTTTATAAAATCGATCTTTTTACAAAACTGATTTTTTATTGTTCGAATTCTAAAACAAAACCCCTATCGACCCGAGATTTTATTAATAATGAAATACTCCGAATTTGGTGAAATGATTTAAGATTTCATTCGCGGAACCGATTCGCCTGTCATCTCGATTCGATTTCCGAATTCGATCAAACCGGTCTCCACGGTTCCTTTGAACAACGTTTTTTTATTTATTATTTTTATTGACTCATCATTTATTTCAATCGACTGATTTGGATCCCTTTTTATAATTTTTCTTCATTGGTCCTCCGACCCCGGTGTCTACAACAGGATATTTCATGTTAAATTTGTAAGAGGTTATTCGATATGCCCAGACTTCTTCCACTAGAGATAAAATCCGGGCAGGTTTCCAGGTATGGGCTTCATTGGGATCTTCATTCCATCTTCAGGCAAATGGGAAGCCTCCAGGAACGTATTCGGCTCGATCCAAAACCATTTAGGTTTGAAATTCTTTAAGCTCTACACCTTCTTTAGGAAATTCAACTGTCTCTTCGGGCAAACCCAATATACAAAGTCTTCCTTCGGTTTTTTGATAGGTCACCAGAAATGCCGAAAGAGAGGTATGGACAGTTCGATGCCTAGATCTTTGCAAATCTTATGAAATGCAAGGAGTTCTAACCAGGCATTTGGGGAAATTTGGCAATGGTAGAGGTTGAATTCGTTCATCATGGCTAATATGCCTGGGGGTAATGGAAATTCCATTTCCCACTCAAGGAAGAGGATGAACATGCCCATTTTGGTGGAAGAGGGGGGAAGATGTACCCTATCATTGCCTCCGGGCATTGATAGGGAAAACTCTTTTAGTGATGAGTGTCCTATAGACAATTGTTCTAGGATACAAACTTAATGTAAATGAATTGTTCTTTATATCATTTGTTTAATGAGATATATGTTTTATAACTATATAAAGGCAATCCCTTTTAAGCACTAAATAAAGTCTAATAAAAGGAAATCCGTAAGTTTATTTAAAGTTCTTATAAAGTGTTCATACAAGCATGAAGTGAGACAAAACTTTATAGTAAACTGATAAACTTAAAACCACCCCAAGTCAAGTGATATGTTTGGGATTGACATATCACTGTTGAGACTTGTATGTAACAATGTCTTCTGTCCGACAGAAAGCTGATCTCACAAGCTTCATATATACAGATATCTGGACAGTTACATAGATCCGATGAAACGTTGTTCATTAGGATTGGGGATCCGATTTGAGATAACAGGATGGGTAGATTCATCCTTGTCACCTGTTCATCTCATTGGTATTAATAGGTATAACTAATCCTCAGACTCAAAGGAATATTAATTGGTATTCTGGATTACGGAATGTGATGCTTTGACTCTGGTGTAACACGATCCTTAACAGAGATGACTCTGGGGTGTGAACAGTAGACGTTGGGTATCACAGGAAGTAATTGCGGAGTCATTATATATTGGATTGAGCATTTATCACTCCCGATAAATGGGAGATACATCCATGGATCGCTTGTGGAAGACTCGACTCTAAATCCTTGCAAGGTGATAGCTTAAGAGTAAGAAATACAAATTTCACTTAACCTATCTTTTTGAGTTGACTCAGCCTGTACAAGTAAAACGAACGTCTCGCTATATGTGACTTGACATCACCCATAGTCATAAGATTCAGTTCAAGGATGTAGTTGATAAAGGATCGAATTATGCTGTAACTAATACGGAAAGGTTAACGACAGAATCAACCTGTCTTCTTATAGCTCTGGGGGAATGATTACGGACTTGCTAATCACATACTCTGTACATCATTCCGTTATGCAAAGATTAAATATAATTCTTTGAAAATTAATTTAATAACGTTGCATACGGCTAGAAGCAATAAGAACCTAATGGATCACACATAAGACTTGGAACCTAAAAGAGAGATAGATGTTAATTAATTGATAGAAGCCCAATTGAGCCCAATAAGGCCCATGGACATAAGGGGGTCGAAATTCATGTAGTGATATACATGAATAATTAATTTGATTTTGTTAATCCTAATTAGATTAGGAATATGAATTAAATTAATTAAGAGATAATTAAGTTAGGAGTTTTAATTAGATTAATATACTCCTATTATTATCCAATAAGGTTATTATTATTATCCTTAATATATTAGATATATAGTGAGATAATAATTAGGAATTCTATTCCGAATGGAATTCCTATTCAGTAACCTAATTCTATCTAACTAGGGATTAGATACAAGAGATTATAAATACCATTCCCTTGAGATTTTTGAAATCCAAGCAAGCCATACCCTACTTGTGATTTTCGAAATTCACCTAGTCCAAGAGAGAGAAAATTCGACACCCCTAGTTCGAGGACGAGATTTCTCTACGGCTTCGTTTGATCAATTGATTTTCATCTATTTCTTTTATCCTTGATCTTGTGTTGATTAGTTAGAGGCAATCTATTTTGGTTGCTATTCAAAGGTTGATACTAAATTAATCTTCCCGTGTTTTATTTCGTGTTTGGGAACTTGAAGAAGAAAAACAAACAAAAGGGAGAAATTCGTTTTACTACTCCTACATCAGGTCAGTTCACGATTTCGCGGATTCCCGGAGATTGCACCGTCGGATCGTCGCGATTTTTGGACAGGAGCTTCTAGACATATTCTTCCATGTTTCCACCGAAGGGATTGTCGTTCGGAGGTCTGGAAGGTCTGTTTCGGATAGGGGCAGATTGGTAGACAGTTTCTATCTCTTTTGAAGTTGTGGACACTTCATTAACAACGGTAGATTGATCATCAGGAGGTAATTCTTCTTATCCCTCTTTATATGAAATAACGGTTAACGGATCTTGTGGTTTATGGAAATAGGTTAAAATTTTTATATTTCCGCTGCTATACCTTATCCTAATTTCCAACATATAGATATCAGGGAGAGCTTTTAGGCAAGTTTTTGTGATGGTGGAGGGTTGATCAAAAGCCTTGGGGTTTGTTTTCTTGGATTTGGCTTTCTTTCCCTCTGAGGAATTTTCCCTCTCAAGATGTTCAATTTTTAGGTCTTCCAGGGAAGTTTAGTTTCTTCGACAAGGTTTTCTAGGAGAAGTTGGGGTTCTTATTGAAGGGATTTAGGGATCTTTTTGGTACTGTGTTTAAAAGAGGATGCCATTTTTTATATGAAATAATTAAAATAAAGAAAAAGGATAAGGAACTTACAGTTTGTAAAAAGAATGAAGAATGTAGAGGAAGGTTCAAGGGAGGACAACTCTTCTCTCAAAAAGATGACTTTATAGGAAGATGAAAGGAGGAGTAGCTCAAGGGTTTACCTTGGGAATATAAGAAACAAGTTGTTTATCATCATTACGAAATCTTTTGATTTGACGACGTCATAATTATGATAAATTACCCTATGTTTCCACGTGCCATACGGAAAAGCCTAAAGGTGTTTTAAAATATTTTACTAAGGGGGACATCTGTTATAGTATTAAATCATTTGGGCTTATGACAAGTGGGCCCACTATGATTTAGGAGGTTCGGGTGGACTTCGGTCAGTATAAGGAGGAGCGAAGGGTTTGTTTATATGATGTAGGAAGGGACCGAAGCAATCACTCGGTCATCTTCATGTTGCCGAAGGCAATTCCTTAAAGGGTATTTTGGAAGACACGTGGACCAATCAGAACACTGGATTCCAAATACACGCTCTTCATTCTCATAAACACAGTGGCACGCAAAGATAGGGTCTGCTGACCTATCATAAGCTGCCACGTGTCCGATATACTACTTTTGTTATCTATAAATAGTACAGTTGTTCCAGAATCGAGGTAATTCATTCTAATCATTGAAAATACATTCTTTCTAGTCTTTGATATTCTCTTAGTTTCTCAACTGACTTTATCATCGGAGAGGGTTCGCCTGTCGCTAGCCCCTTTTTTAACGGTTGTGTTCTAAGGTGAATGGTGTTCTAATCAAGAAGTTAAGACACAGAAATACGTTAAAAATAGGCATTCTAACCCTAGAATACGTGGCATGAAATCATAAGAGATACGTAACAGTCAAGCAGTCAACATTCAGAAGCATACATACATAACACTCAAAACTATTGAAGAGGATTGAACATACCTTTTGATTCTCCTCAGAGTGCAAAATTGCTCTCTTGCCAGAGGCTTGGTGAAGATATCAGCAAGTTATTCTTCGGAAGGTACATGGATCAACTTGGGTTCTCATTTAAGAATATGATCTCTGATGAAGTGATGCCTTATGATGACATGCTTCATCCTGCTGTGATGGATTGGAAGTTTGAAAAATTAATGGCACTTTTGCTATCGCACATGACATCAATAGTCTTGGTCCTGAGTCCAAAATCTTCTAGTTCTTGCTTAATTCAGAGGACTTGAACAACACAGCTTCCAGCAGCAATGTACTCTGTTTCTGTGGTTGACAAAGCCACAGAGGATTGCTTCTTACTGAACCAAGATACCAAGCTGCTTCTGAGAAAGTGACATCCTCTGGAGGTACTTTTTCATTCTAGATTATCCTGTCTATGGTCAGCATCCGTGTATCCCAGAAGAGTGAAATCAGAAGTGTGGGGATACTAGAGACCTGCATTCACAGAACCTTGAAAATACCGAAGGATTCTTTTCATTGCTATGTAATGTTATTCCTTACGGTTAGACTGATACCTAACACAATATCATACAGAGAATTGTATATCTGATCTACTTGCAATTAGATAGAGTAAGGAACCAATCATACCTCTATACAATTTGTTGTCTACTGACTTACCTGACTCTTCTACTGAAAGTATGTTGTCAGTGCTCATAGGTGTTGAGATTGCCTTGCAATTCTCCATGTCACATTTCTTTAGTATTTCCTTGGCATATTTAGTCTGGCTAATGAAAATTCCATTTTTGCCTTGCTTAATTTGAAGTCTAAGGAAGAAACTAAGTTCTCCCATCATAGACATTTCAAACTCAGTCTATATTTTTTTGATAAATTCTCTACAGAGTGAATCATCAGTAGCACCAAATATTATATCATCAATATATACTTGTGCTAAGAGGGTATCTTTACCCTTCATCTTGATAAACAAAGTTGTATCGGATTTTCCTCTGACATAGTATCTAGTCAGAAGGAATTTGGTTAAACATTCATACCAAGCACGTGGTGCTTCTTTTAATCCATATAGAGCCTTAT